>NC_143506.1:2553500-3187000 GCF_051622355.1 Phaseolus vulgaris | reverse complement strand
CGGTTGTTTGGATTTGATAGCAAGTAAACCATCCAAAACAGTTTTCAAACTTTTTCAAAAACACCTAAGTATAAAACAATCGGTTGTTTCGACAAAACAACAGGTTGTTTTTCACTTAGTTTGAAAAACACTTTAAACTTAAAAGATTTGAAAACACTTAAGCTTTAGATTCAACAAAGAGTGGATTACAAATATAATCTACCCCATATCCTATTCTAAAGCACACCAGCAACAGCAAGCACCTCCAGCCTTCCATCAAACACAAAGGATTTGGATTCTTCAAAGCTTGAACACACTTGATTCAACACTTTGATGGGTTGGATGTGTAGGAAAGGTATGGTGTGTCTGATGGACCTGGTGAGTTGGATGAGTTGGTGGTCTGGACGTGTGGGATTGTTCCTCCCTAACAGATTCTCCAAGCTGCTGCAATAGTTTTCTATTTTGTTCTTTCAAATGAGCCACCTCATCTGCCTGTCGGCGCCACTCTTCTTCTTGCCTACGCCGATCCTCTTCGTGACGCAGTTGATCCGCTACTCCCTTCTGTCGTAGTTCCTCCATCTGGGCTTGGAGGGCCTGGATCATCACGATTTGTTCTTCCGCCATGCCATCGTTATTCGTGTTGTTCCTTGTAGATACCATCGTTGTTGACTGAGATCTTCGTGTTTGAAAGGTTGAAAAATCACCTTGTGCCCCACGGTGGGCGCCAATTGTACTTGTATGGATGATGGGGTCTAGGTAATGTTTGTCCACCGGTACACAATTCGCTGGCGTGTCGATGATCTCTTAGTTCTTTGAGGATCTTTCTTTTGCTGTATGTGCTCCGCCGGTCGGGGTTACCTGCGATTGCACTCCGACACTCAAGTCAGTGCTAGTATTTTGGTATGTTCTCTTATGATATGAAAAACGTACATTTTCCCCCTTTAGAAATTCTATTTATAGGTTGACTTAGGCCCCCACTTGTGTGGGTTATGTAATCAGTTCACCCAGACGTGTGTAGTGGTCCTCAGAACGTGTGTAGTGGCTTCCTGATATCATGGGCGTGTATCTTGAAGTATGTCTTTGACTCATTCAATGCCAATTACAACTACTTCTTTATTATGTATTTGTTATATTGTAAATGTCATTTGACTCATTCATCCGGTGTCCGACCTGTACAATTCGTTTTAAAATAGTTAATATTATTTCAAAATTATTTATGCAGTAAAATATTTAATCATATCTTTATAGCATATTATAATTGAATATAAAGTTTTGTCAAAGAAGTTATAAACATTAATATAGCATATATACTATTACCTATATAATTGACTGTAATTCTTTATGTTAACATTACTATAATATATATTTCACTTAAAAAATATATTACTATAATTCATTTATATTAACTCATTACAAAAATTTAATTATATCTCTACAACATACTATGATTGAATTTTTTTTTCATAAATGTCAAAATAATTAAATATATATAACATTACTTGGTAAAAATATTAATGAGTAATTGTTTTCACATCAACTCGTATGAGGTAGCATGGTTAGAATCAATCACCGCACTCCATGTATTGTTCGTTGTCGAGAGCTAAGAAATGACCTAATTTCTAGGAATCTTCAACACACCCCTCATACCGAGAGTGACAACTCCTACGTGAGACTGTATATTTATGGGTAATCCGATAACTTCTCGATAGTGGATTATAATGAGTCTAACAAACTCTCGTTATAATAGAATTTAAATGGTTATAAAACTGGTTTATAAGGTAAGGTTTACACCCACTTATATACTATGATGTGAGAGTATTGAGTGTATCAGAACAGACAAAGAAAATACGTCCGCATCTCACATCAATTAAGAGTTGTGATCAATGACACTCTAAATACATTTTATTCCTTAACCCACAAATTATGTTTTAAAGACAAAACTAGGACAATTCCAAAATATAAAATATATTGAATGCGATGATTAATCTTCATCATATTATCTAAATAAATTTGAATCCAAACAATAATATAATTATAACATGATAATATAAGTCTAACATCAAAATTGATTACTCTGTAACATTTAAAAAATGTTAATCATATATTGTTTTTATTTTAAATTTTAGAGAATAACATGCAGACGGGACTTCACATATTCATTAATAGATATAAATTATTTTATTAATTATTACTGAAATTACAGACATTATGTTAAAAAAGTTATATACTACTTTATTTTTTAATACACTAAAATTTAATAATTATATTAATTTCAGTTATATTTTTAAAATAATATATATTATAAAATATAAAACAGAAATGTGTAAATATATTTTTTGGATATACTATTTATATCTTTAATACTTTTTTGTTATTATTATTTAATAATTTTTTTTTACATTGGTAATTACCCTTCATATGAGTTCTATATACTGTTAGGAGTATTAGAGTTAATTATAAAATATATCCAACAGAGGATTATTTATTCGAATTAGGGTGTTGTGATTTTAAATTGTAATAAAGAAAAATTAGAAAAATATGTTTTCTAAAAAAAAACAGTTAGAAAACGAATTCTTTATTGATGACTACAAACTGTGTTTACCTATCCGTTTAAATTTGTTTTTATAATTATATATAAAAGCATTAAATGTTTTCAGTTTTAATATTTAAAATATTTACTTATGCATGCATAATAATTATGTAATTAATATTTTTTAAATAAATTTAAATATTTATAAGTTAGCACATTTTTAAATAACATGAAAGTATTAAAAAATTATGAACATGTCTGTTAAAATAAATAAAATGTTATATTTTTAATATCCTATTAATTATGTCATTATGATTTTATATTAAAATTTATTTTATAAGAATGTTATAATTTTTATTTTATTTTTATAATTTTGTTGTGAATTTAAAATAATAATCTTTATCAATATGTATAATATGCTTTCATTATAATAACTATTTGTTTTGATTGTAAACAAGTTATCATCATAATATTATGATTACTATTATTTCACAATCTATCTTGTGAAGTATTAGACGTGAATTGAAATAAATATTAACATTAAAATTTTAATTTTATATTAAAAAAAATGAAATTTCTTTAACTTATAACCATAGATAGATAGATTATTTAGAATCAGTATTATTAAATCAATAACATAATTTATTAACTATTAAATCAGTATTCTTTTTCTTATGCAAATAAATATTAATATTAATCATTGTTACTTGAAAAGTATTTAATAATATATAATATTAATACTTATGGACTATTAAATACTAATATTTATTTTATAAATAAAATATTAGTAATTTATATCTGTTTAGTATTATTTATACAGTAATTTTTTAATTATATTATATAATATTGGTATTAGGTATTTTAAATAAAAATATCTTATATACATATATAAACAGTATAATAGGTATTATATTTACCAGTTTTTTGGGTATAATTATAGTTACCAATATGAAAACATTTAATAATATAATACATTATTATTAATTACCCATCAATAATAATTTATTAGCCATTGATAAAATAGTGATAAATGAAATTATTCTAATATTATTTACACAGGAAAATGTATTTAATTATTCAATATACTATTAAATTTTGCTATAAAAAATATTATATATAATAAAAATTATATTAAGTATTATAATTATTTAATTATTTATATTTTTAAATATATTTATAATATACTATATTTGAGTATAATATTTTTCAGAAATATTAACTTCTGGTTTTGTCAACTCACTTTGCAAATTCCATTTTTCAGAAATATTAACATTAATTCTAGTAAAATTAGTGAAGAATAATAAAACTATATAAATATATAACAACTTTGTGAATTTTAATTACATCTTTAAACAAATTTGTTTTCTAAGTACTTCTAAGGAAAAAGTTCTATTAAAAATAATTTGTAAAATTTTTATAAATAATTTTAATTTAAGTAAAAACCTATTTGATTTAATTTTCTTATAGGATGTTAAATATAAAGTTGAGAGAGAGAGGGAGAAAATGGACAGATGTGAAGAAGAGCAGCAGTGTATGAACAGGATAAGCTTATCAAAACTGAATCTCATTCTTTGATTTATGAGAAGAGCAGCAGTGTATGGGGTTCATTTATGAGGAACATTTAGTGGATTTTGAAATTTGAATTTGAATTGTGTAGATGTACTATGAAAGTAGAAAAAAGATGATGATTGTATTGTATTGAGGGTGTAGAGAGAGAGAGAGGTTAGGATTTATGAAGTTAGCAGTTATGATAAGGCATACCATAATAGGATCACCCTAGGGGTTATATTAACCTCAGTTCAAACAAATGTTCAAATTGCAGCTCTTCAATCTGCACTGAGACCTAAACATGAGCATGTCCGGATCTGACATGGTAACCAGGGAGCAATTCACGATTGGGATGCACAACCCTCACAACCCGCACAACCCTCAATCCCAACCGCAACAACCACAACAACAACCTCAACTTCATCAAAACATGCGTATGGACTATGCTGCTGCTGACGAGGCCGATGTTTTCGCCGCACCTACCATCAACATCAACGGCGGAGAATCCTCTCCAGGGGCTGTGCCTCCGGGCTTGGGCCTGGGCCAGGCCCATCCCCAGGCCATGATGGGTAACTCCACTGAGTCACTCAAGAGAAAGAGGGGAAGGCCCAGGAAATACGGGCCTGATGGTGGCATGGCCTTGAGCTTGAACACCACACCTCCTTCCGGTGGCTCCGCGGTGCCTGTTGGCCATTCCGGTGGGGCATTCCCGGCGGCTCCTCTCTCTGATTCTGCCTCAGCCGGTACTGGTACTGGGAAGCGCAGGGGCAGACCTCGTGGTTCTGTTAACAAGAATAAGAAAAGCTCAAAGTTCTATGGTAACTGCTTTTTCCTTTCTCTTCAATCTTCCTCTCACTTATCTTCTTGTATGTTGTTTTATAGAGGAAGCTTTACTGTTTTATTTTTCTTTGAAAACTGTATAAACCTTCCCACCACAGCGTGTTTTTTTTTTTACTTGTTTTGTTTTCAAGGACATGTCTTATTGTTTTTTTATTTTCTTAGTTTTTGCTTCCCTCACCTTCGGGGTGTGTGTGTCTATGGAGGGGTACTTGTTATTATTATATTTGTTTATTATTTATTTATCTATATATAGGTTGGATCTATTATTCCACAGGGTTATCGGTTCCCTGATTTTCAAAATTACTCTTTTGCCCGTATGTCATGTGCTGTTGTTCCCATTTGTTCAGTGCATTTTATTCTTGTTTTCCCTGAATGTGCGATCTCTTATTTTCTGGTGTCCAATGGTATATTGGATATACACTTACTATTTTAGATTGCTGCTTTCTAATTTATATTTAATATTATTTTGAAAAAATGTGCTGGTTCGGTTCTGGGATGGTATCCTCTGATGGAATATTTGTGCAGGGCCAGGAGTTTTCTTTACTCCGCATGTCATTACCGTGAAAGCTGGAGAGGTATCTGCTTAATCTTTCAAAATGCTATCTGAAATGCGTGAACTCAATTATTTTCGTTTGTGTGGTCTTTTATTTTTCTAGATAATTTTGTTTTCTTTGTGTATGTATTTGTTCAATAACTTGAGTTCCATGCCTCTCATTAGTACACCTATATTTTAATCATAGCTGTAATTTGATTTACTTTGATGAATGTTGATATTGTGATCAATACTTTTTTTCTCTTGCTTCTTTTGGGAACTTTATTGCTAACTTAGATTAGCTATTTTGTAACTTTGTATGGATCACATAAATGGAAGATTTATATTGGAAGTGTTATTACTTGTACAAGACACCCAATGACAATTTGATCTTCAAAAGGAAGAAATGAATTATGTATATGATGCAAGTTGGTGAAACACTGAGTTTAATTATTAAATTTTTAGAGTTTATCATCCAGGCAGAGAAAGCTAATTAAGTTACTAATTCTTTTTTTAATGAACTCGGATAAACTCTCTAAAATTATAGTAAAACTTAAATAAACTCTTGAGTCGAGAAGCGGCTTAACGAGTTTGAATGTAATTTTTACCCTACTTCATTTTCATATTAAGAACTTATGTTGATGTGAATTTATATATGATTTAGTCATCTATGTAGTTTTATTTTATTTAGCTCTAGTGTACTATCACATTTATTATTGTGATTTGCTACTTTTTTTATTTTGATGTTGAAAATATTGAATTATTCCTGTGTTAAGAGTATTATGTAACAATGTTATTTATGACTTCTTAATTATTTATTGTCTTTTTGGGAGAATAAAACGGGTGGTAATCCCCGAGCATTTCTGATTGGATTCTGCTGGGACCTAATATTGTTTTTTTAATGTATATTTTGATATTCAGGATTTGTCAGCAAGAATTATGTCAATTTCCCAGAGTGGTTCAAGAAATGTTTGCATCTTAAGTGCAAATGGATCCATATCTAATGTGACACTTAGACAGCCTGCCTCGTCTGGTGGAACTGTGACTTATGAGGTTCTTCTTCGAGCCAAAATTATATATACTAGCCGCTAGGTTTATCTGTCAATTATTTTGTTACTCTAAATGTTCTGTTATTTTATTAATTGTATTTGTTTTCCTACTCCCGTGATTGCTATTTATTTCATAGTTTTTTTATGTATGAAATTTGATTTTAAAAATTTGTTTCGTTAATGCCGGGAATGCCTGGCCATTGTTTAGAAAAATTTATGATCATGTCACAATAAGCTAGTTGCATGCCCATAGTGGAAAAGTAGACCTGCTCTTGTTTTTTATATATATTTTTTTTCTGGTTTTCAGGGGCGATTTGAGATCTTATCACTTGGTGGTTCTTTGTTTCTTACTGAAAATGGTGCTCACGGCGAAAGGGCCGGGGGCCTGAGTGTGTCCTTGTCAGGGCCAGATGGCCGCGTCTTGGGGGGCGGAGTGGCAGGTCTTTTGGTGGCTGCCTCCCCTGTTCAGGTGCATTTTCTTTATTGATTTGTGTATGTTTCATTAAAAATTATTTAAAGAAGAAAAACTGTCCACAAGTCTATAAAAAGCTCATTCTCCTTCATCTTTAAGTGCATGTTAAACCCCACGATAACATCTAGACACTTAGCTTTGCGTGTGTTTGTCAGATTGTTTGGCCTCTAAATGTGGTGTATAATTTTGCAGATTGTTTTGGCTAGTTTTGTTTCCGATGGCAAGCACTCCAAGTCTGCAAAGCGGATGAGAAATGTATCTGCCCCAGAAAAGGTTTCCACAGCTGTTGGCCAAAGCAGCTCACCATCAAGGGGCACTCTCAGTGAGTCTTCAGGTGGGGTCGGAAGTGGGAGCCCACTAAACCAAAGCACAGGAGACTGCATCAACAATATCAACAGCACCACCCCAACGCCAGGCTTTTCAGGCATGCCCTGGAAGTAAAACTTGACTCTTCTCTCATCACTGTTTTCTGTAGTGTCACATCAAGTTCTACTCACTTGTGATGGTATTACTTTTGTGTATCTTCAATGCTTTAAGCTTTGAAGTGCGCCTGTTACATTAATTGTGTAATATTAGTTGGAGGATTAGCATTTGAGGGATAAAGCATGTGGTCTCGTAGCTTAATTTGGTTAGATATTGCGACATATATTAGTGTATGTGCACTTGGGTGATTCAAGAGGTTCTGGCAGGATGTAGTTGTGTTCTAGAATCGTGGGTAGGATCATGATTAGATGGCGGGGATTTTCTCATCTGTTTGTTGTAATTTATTGTCGGTCCATGTGCCCAAACTTTCTCCTCCGCCCTAGTTGTTTGGTGGTAATAATACTTAATCTAGTTAGTCTTTCACCCTATCTTCGTCTTTCACTAGGCTGTTATATTGTTTATTTTATACTTTTTCCTATTCTGTTTACATTAGTCATGATTGACAAACATTTTCCTGCATAACATCATTAAAAACTAAGGCCGTTTGTTTAAGCTTTAAAAAATGGGCAATTTGAAGTTGTGTAAAGAATATTTGTTTTGGAAAATTATAAAAAAAAATGTATATTTTTTGAAAGTACAGTTCTTTTTCATTTCACAAAATTTGTTCGAAATCATTTGAAATATGTTTACATCTTTAAAAGCTGATATTATTTCAAATTTAAGATTTTCTAATGTAATGAATGTTAACAAAGGGGCCCTCATTTTGTTAGATCGATAGGGCATTTGTAGTAGTATAATCTATCTATGACATGACCTAATAGAGTTAAACTTCATTTACACCTTTAACTGCAGATATTTGTAGAAACTTTTCATCCAAAATGGAATAATGAAAAGCCGCATTAATATGGAAAAGGCCACATTGGCTCAAGGGAATATAATGTTAAGAGTCAATCATTTTATTATCCCATAGAAAAGGTTACATTGTTTGATTGTTTCTATGGACAAGCTGAAATAAGCAGACAGTGAGAATGGAGTAGTAGAAGGAAACAAATTGAGAGAGAAGAATGGATATTTTTTATCTATTTCTTCTTGGTAGGATAAGAAGCCATCTTATAGATTCCACAGATTCCCTCGGGCTTTCCGATGTTTCTCCTCATCCTTACGTACCCTTTCTCTCCCCACTTAGATCCCCATGAATTTTTCACTGTGATATAATCCACGCCTTTCGAAGTTCCGTATCCAACAGCTGCCACTCCGTGATCTAAGTCACTTCCGCAATGTCCATCGAAAACACCCTGAATATAGCAATCAATTAAGCACACTGTATTAAAATTAGTTTCTTCTATATACAAAATAGCCATATTTGCCACAACAATAACACTTAGTTTATAATTTAACGTACCCCACTGTAAAATTGGAAGTCTCTGCTTGAAGCCTCTATGGCCACACTGAGGGGTTGGTTCGCAAGAGCCTTCAATAGGCTCTGTTCATTGTTTTGAGGCACGTCATGGTACCCGCTAATCGTGACAACTTCAGTTTCCTCCTGGCGATGGAACAGGTGAAAGAAGTTTAGCTTATATATGTTATGTTATATTGGACTGGATCTATCTGATAGAGATGTTAGACTTGAATTTTGTTTAGCTTACCTTTGTCATCTCGCAAGTACCTTCCTCCATAATGTAAGGATAGTCTTCCTCCTTGTGGAGTCCACCGTTTTCTACTATAAAAGAGAATGCATAGTCCATGAGACCCCCATTGCAACCGCTGTTGTAAGTTCTGTCACAGTCAATCAATTCTTGCTCAGACAATGATGTTAAATTTCCCGTCACAATTTGGTTTATTCCTTCAACCGCTGCAACAGTGGAAAATGCCCAGCAGCTGCCTGCAACAATCAACATGGTAACCATCTCATTAATGGCTAGATGATTTCATATGGAGCTGTTAATCTCTGTTTGACACGGATTAATATTGTATCCCATAGAAATTAGCTAGAATCTCAAACAATATAATAATTTATTGAGTAAGACCATGAATAATAATTACGATACTTACCACATGACCCTTGGTTCTTGACTTGGGTTACAGCACCTTTCTTTCTCCAGTCCACTGACTTTGGCAATTCAATATCTTTGTAAGAGAACTCTTCTGGGGATTCTCTCCTTCTAGAGTAGTCAACCTTAAGCCCCAGATATTTGTTCTTAAACTCTTGGTGGCTCAAATCAGCAAACTCATTCAACCCAAGCCAGTAGTTGCTGATCACGTTGTTTCTCTCATCTATGTGCTTTAAGTTGTCCTTGAAAATCTCGAACCTTAGCAGCTTCTCCTCAATGCCCTCGTAAATCTTGCCGTGTCTAGACATCCATGATTCAAAGAGCTCAATGAGCTTATCCATGGACTTTAAGTCCTCGGATGAGTAGCCCACAATGGAGAAATCGCGTCCAAAAGCCAAAGACAAGAATATGCAGAAGGAGCAGGCAAGGACAAGTAAATTGGAGGAGGAGAAAGCCATGGCTAAAGTTGTTGAAATGTGAATACTAGAGAGAAGTGAATAGGTAAGGGATGAAGAGGAATGGAGAAAGAGAGCATTATATATATAGGTTGTGTGGGCTTTTAGATGTTGGAATTGTTATACCATGATATGAGTAGTAGGCTTCAAGCATGCAATAAGTTCTTTTAACGTGGCTTTACATCAAAGCATAATAATCTATTACATGCCGTAATTGTGTGGCAGAAGATAGTGGATATCATAGAATATTTATTTCGGTGCAGTAGGAGAACTTTCATTTACTTAAGGTGAATTAATGGACTTAAACCAAGCTGAAAATATTCACATACTGTATATTTTACTTATGTTTCTGTCCACTAGATTAATACAAGAAAAAGACTTCAAACATTGACAGAACACGTATATAAATAAAAAAAAAATATGTATCTTTCTGGTGAAAGGTGAAAAATAACGTGTTAGAAGGATTACTTGGTTGAGATTTTTCTTTAAAAGAACGACAACTGTATTTAAAATTTTCCACAATAAAGTTGAAAGAAAAGAGTAGTCCTTGTTTATGCCCCTAAAATTTACACTACCAATGATTTTCAATTTCAAACAGATATTTACGGACATATATGTATATGCTAATGCAGTAACAACGAGTGTAATTTAATAAAGTGAAAATCATATATATATATATATATATATATATATATAATTAAAATAAAAGTTAGGTCATTATCAAAACAAGTTCTTAAAACTATCAAGCACGTTAGTTTTTAATATTTATGCAAAATAAATTCTTAAGAGTCTACAATTCAAGTTCATGATCTCGAGTTTCACGATGATACATCATGTTAATATACTGTAGTGTTAATAAAACTGTTATGTAAAGAGAACTATGTCAATAATAATAGTATACTTCAATAATGTTACATCATTCTGAACAAGGATATATATAGATAAAAAAACTAATGTAGTGGTACGACTGGACGATCCAGTGAGTCGGTCAGTACTCGAGCTAAGTCACTGCCTAAGAAATGACGACGCGGTCACGTGGCCGACTGACCCTTAACGTTTAGTCAATGGTTGACCAAGTCAGCAGGGTTAATCCGTAGTTAATGATTGTTTAGCGCAACTCTAAACACGAACCAATTCCCTAATTCGGCCCATCAATGAAGACCCATTAAGGTAATATAAATAACACGCATTTCAAGGACAAAGGTATGTCATTATTTATGGTACTCTGACACCCGAGTGCTAACACCCCGACTGACTTGAGCGTTAGAGTGTCTTCTGCAGGTACCAACCCCACTTGTGGAGCCAGACGACCGAGAGGAGGAAGGTGTAATAGGACTGGGAGCATCGTAGACCGACCGAAGGTGGAAGCAGGAACAATCGTTTTCTAGGCCCCAAACTCATTCGAGACCAATTAACAATAGGGATGCTAACAATTAAATCAATCTTTTAACTAAAGAAGAGAATGATTTGAATGTGAGAAATCTCTTATTGAAGAATTAAGTCAGCAACTTAGGGAAATTTGATTTCAAAGTTGTCAATTAGATAAATGATTGCTGAAAGAGGATGACAAAAAAGATATACTCGTAAGTCTGCATTTAGTTTGTTACAAAACAATCTAATTGGAGATGACAACCCATGGTGCTTTGGTACCTCTTTTGCTTCCTGGAAATTCTTATATGAGTAGGGAGCATGCTCTGAAAGCTTCTATTCCTGTTCTAAATTCTATGCTGTTTCTTTTTTCTTGGTTATGCAAAATTGAAGTATCATGTGTGATCTGCTATGACTGGACTGAGATTTATGGTTATATAATTTTTTGGGGGGTCTAAGTGAGACCTAATTTTTGTTGGATCTTTAGTGTATACATAAAGTAGGGTTGGAGAACACATACTCTTTCACTTTAATTCAATTTATTTATTATTGTTGTTAAAAATAATTAGACCATCGATTAACATGAATTGTAAGGATCTAGAAAATAACCTTAGAGTAGAAGTGATATATTTTAAATGATACCTGAATATTTTATTATTAAAATGAAAATGACATATAAATAGAAAATTCAGTTATTCAGGTTTCATTTTAAAATAACCACCATCTCTCTAAAAGTTTCCCTTTTCATTTCTCTCCCTTCTCTCTAAGATTCTGACCTCCTCGTTCATCTGTTCGACGATCAGAGTACGCCATTACACTCCTGGCAGCAAAGACTACAAGACTGCCCGATCAAAATCTCTGATAGAGTAAGTTTATTTTCGTACCCTTTTCCTTTCCTCTCCTTCTCTCTATGATTCTGACATCCTCAGCTATTAGTTTGACGATCGGAGTCTGCCATTGAACTCCTGCCAATGAACTCTACAAGATTGCCCGATCAAAATCCTAAATAGAGTAAGTTCATTTTTGGCCCTTTTCTTTGAGTCAAATTTTGAACTTGATAGGTTGTCTACATGAGTTTTACATGTGACTCTTTTAGCTTTAGGGTTAATCTCTGTTAACTCAAGGTCCTAGTTATATAGTTAGATTTTGATTAGGACTCTGTGGTGCAGGTTAATTACCTTTAAGCTTTTGGGTAGGTTTGGAGCTCTTGGTGAGCATCAACTAAAGTTCAGGTAAGGGAAGCTAGTCTTATTATTTTCAATAAAACCCTAGGTTAGAAGATTCTGGATGTGGAGGTGACGTGGTCACCAATTCTAATTGTTTTTGCTTGCATGATTGTAGTAAAGTAATATATTGACTGGAATGGTTGATTTTGAATCTGTTATGGGAATAATTTGTTGAAAACTGTTTGTGATTGAGAATTGAAAGTGTTGTGTGATTTCAGATGATGATTGATTTAAAGAGCATATATTTGGAATTAATTATGTGTTTTAAGTAAAGTTTGAGATATATTTGGATTGTTTAGAAAGTTTATATATATGAAGTGATTGAGTGGTGCATTGATATGTTAAATGATGTATGTAATGAGGTTAAAGTGTGATCAAGACGTAGTATTTTCAGGAAAGGAAATACCATGTTGAGATTGTTATTAGGGTGTATTGATTTGTGAGTGTCCTGTGAATGAGACGATCCTGACTCTACTGATATAATGGAATCAAATAGATGAAGTTATTCAGTTGGTGAGAGTCGAAGGAGGTCCATTGGCTGATTCTGAGGTTTGAAAGAACTGATCAGAGCACAAATGGATTTACCCTGTCATATGAAGATGATGAGATATTGAGATAATTATGTGCATGGCTGTGTGGGTTTCACAGCAGTAGTATGACAGGTGCAGGTCTCTGGATGTTAATTTCAATACACAAGTCTTCCGGAAGTAGAGTCAAGTGTCTATGTGTTGTGAGTCAGTAAAAGTCTGACATATGAAAGATGAATTTTATGAATGTAATAGACACTTGATGGTTTGAGAAATCATATGAGAATTGATGAATTATGCTTATTAATTTGAAATTTAAATTATATCAAAACTTTTTATATAGATAGCTTACCCTGTTATTTGTTTGTGTTTGTTTCTTTATCTGTGATGATCGTGTTTTACATGGGAGCAGATGAGATTTCAGGTGATAGAGCTCCTTAGTGAACAGCTGGAGAATGAGATAGTTTTATTGGAATGTTTTGTTTTGTTGTTAAAACTTTTTTATGTATATATATTAAATCCCTATGAAGAGGGATATTTCTTTTGAGATACACATATGAGAAAGTAGTATATGTTATTTGTAATTAGATATTGCGTGTTTTACTTTTATTACATTATATGTGGGTAAAATTAAGGATGTTACGAAGATAAAAATAAATATCACTGTGAAAGATTCTACGAGTAATGAAAAAAATATGAAATAGAAATCTACTATTTGTAATTTCATAGACCCTTAATAGCCTAGTTATTTGGAGCTAATCTATTTAGTTTTTCACTCTATCTTCTCAGATTTTTCGCAGTTTTATGATGATTAATTACATTAAATAAGTGGGGGTTTGTTGGTCAAAATAGAGTAGCAGGAGTTCTTTATTATATTTCCTATTCTACTAAATTAATTAGATTCTTAACCATATTCCTGCATAAATTTATGAAAATTACGACTCATTTTTAAGCATTTTGAACATGTAATTTTAAAGTTGCATAAAGACATTATTTATTTATTTAGAATATGTTCCTAGTAGGGAGATGGAACCTAGAGAACTATTGAAGTCTTCTTCTCCTTCCTTCGGTCGGTTAGGTGACTGGGTGATGAGCTGGGATTCTTCTCGTCTTCCTGCTTCTCCTTCGGCATTCGGTCTTGGGTGAACACCGGATGGTGGGGTACCTGCGAAGGCACTCCGACGCTCAAGTCAGTAAAGCGGGTGGTCAGCTCTGAGGTAGGTGAACAGTAATAAATGATATACCTTACTCCTTGGGATGTGTGCTATTTATATTATTCTAATGGGTCTACCTTGTTGGGCCCGTTTATCGAGGTGGATACCACTTAGGGTTGCGTTACCTAATTCTTAATGATGGATTAGCTTTACTAATCTTGGTTTGAGCGTTAACGGTGGCAGGGGTCGGCCGTCGGCCAAGTTAACCTGATGTGTGTCGGCCCTCGGCCAACTTCTCATGGTCTTGGCCGTCTTGGCTAGGCCTTTTAAGGTCTCGGCCAGGTAGGCAGTCAGCCCCGTCATCTCGGCCAAGTCTCTCAGGTCTCGGCCGGCTTTCTTTTAGTTTCGGTCAGGTTGACCTGGTCTCGGGCAGGGAGGCCACGGGTCGGCCTCGCCCATGCCGGTATATATATATATATATATATATATATACATATATATATATGTATATATACATATATATGAGTTTAGGGTTTAGGGTTTAGGGTTTAGGGTTTAGGGTTTAGGGTTATATATGTATATATATATATATATATATATAAACAAAGTTTTTTATAACAGTTATTTAATTTTTTTAAAATCGTTATCGTTATCTTGTAGAAGTTATTAAAAAGTAATTGTTCAAAATACTTAGAAAAATAGTTTTATTCAGGTTTTGATGTTTTACCAAATTTTAAACAAATAGTAAAAAATTTAAAAGTCATTTTTTGTTAAAAACTAAACCATCTATAAATAAACACTATAAGAAAATCATGAAATAAAAACCAATTTTTAGATACTAAAATAATTAGTTGCAATAGTAACTAAATTAGAGACCATTTTAGAAACTAAAAAAAGTTGGTTTGTAAATTAGTTTCTATTATTGTTAAATAGTTTCTAAATTGGTATCTAATTAGCAACCAAGGTTTTTGAGACCAAATTTAGAAACTAAATAATTGATAGTTAAAATCTTGATTGCTAATTAGATACTAATTTAGAATCTATTTAACAATAATATAAACTAATTTAGAAATTTTTTTTTTTTATTTCTAAAATGGTCTTTAATTTAGTTATTATTGCAACTAATTATTTTAGTATCTAAAAATTGGTTTCTATTTCATGATTTTGTAGTGAAATGTTGAAGGAATGGATTTTTTTCACTCATACTTTTGTTATTCTGTAATTTGAATATCAATTATCAGTATCTTCTTTCAGAAGTGATTCAAAGTAATTGTTCAAAATAATTGAAAATATGATTTTCTCAGGTTTTAATTTTTACAAAATCTTAAACAGATATAATAAAAAGTCCATGTTTTTTTAAAATTATATATGTTGAAACAACGGGTTTTGTCTACTGATACCATTATCCTGGTATGGATAGAGCAATAGATAACCTTTTTATGATCTGACTGTTAAAATTTTGGGTTGCATGAAACTTTTTTGTAATGTAGAATGACGAAAAAGGAAGAATCCCTGAAGGCTGAAGGAATAACGAGAAGAGTTAATGAAATTTTTATTATGATTACATTGTTTTAAAGGAAAAGGTGGAACAGACAGTAGATGAAAGTGAAGAAAATGAGAGACAGTAATGGAGTAAGCATAGAGGGAAGGTTATTATGAATCTTGTTTCTTCTTAGTTGGATAAGAAGCCATCTTGTAGATTCCACAGATTCCTTCAGCCTTTCCAATGTTCCTCCTCATTCTTATGTATCCTTTTTCTCCCCACTTAGAACCCCATGAATTCTTCACAATGATATAATCCACACCCTTAGCAGTTCCGTATCCAACAGCTGCTACACCGTGATCTAGGTCACTTCCGCAATGTCCATCGAAAACACCCTACGTTCATTTCAAAATTTGTATTAGTTGAATTCAAACTAGTTTCTCTTATAAATGAACCACCTGTTTGTAGTAGTTTTTACTGAAACATATACATACCCCGCTATAGAACTGGAAATCTCTGCCTGAAGCGTCTATGGCCACACTGAGGGGTTGGTTTGCAAGTGCTTTCAATAGGCTCTGTTCATTGTTTTGTGGCACGTCATGGTACCCGCTAATAGTAACAACTTCAGTTTCTTCCTGCCCATGAACAACCAAAAATAGGTTAATAGCCAAGTTTATCATCATCTTATAGCCAAGTTTATCATCTTGAATTACCTTTGTCATCTCGCAGCTACCTTCCTCCATAATGTAAGGATAGTCTTCCTCCTTGTGGAGTCCACCGTTTTCTGCTATAAAGGAGAATGCATAGTCCATGAGACCCCCATTGCAACCATTGTTGTAGGTTCTGTCACAGTCAATCAACTCTTGTTCAGACAATGATGTCAGATTTCCAGTCACAATCTGGTTTATTCCCTCAACTGCTACAACAGTGGAAAATGCCCAGCAGCTTCCTGAAACAACAATCAACAATTAATAGGACCATGAAGTTTGAATTTGAATTAATTCAATCCAAAAACTAGGTCATGGTGAGACTCGATTGTTGTTACAACATTTACACACACTATTTTATCTAACAAGTGAAGACCTCCTACAAATATACTTACCACATGAACCTTGGTTCTTGACTTGAGTTACCGCACCCTTCTTTCTCCAGTCCACTGACTTTGGCAATTCAACATCCTTGTAAGTGAACTCTTCTGGGGATTCTCTCCTTCTAGAGTAGTCAACCTTAAGCCCGAGATACTTGTTCTTAAACTCTTGGTGGCTCAAATCAGCAAACTCATTCAACCCTAGCCAGTAGTTGCTGCTCTCCTTGTTCCTCTCATCTATGTGCTTTAGGTTATCCCTGAAAATCTCAAACCTAAGCAGCTTCTCCTCAATGCTCTCGTAGAGCTTGCCGTGTCTTGACATCCACGATTCAAAGAGCTCAATGAGCTTATCCATGGACTTCAAGTCCTCGGATGAATAGCCCACAATGGAGAAATCGCGGGCAAAAGCCAAAGAGGCAAATAGGCAGAAGGAAGCAACAAGAAGAAGTAGCTTGGAGGAGGAGGAGAAAGCCATGGCTATAGTTGTTGAAGAGTGAGTAGAATAAGAGGGAAGGGATGAAGAAGAATGGGAGAAGAGAGGAGTATATATAGGTTGTGCAGTTTTAGATGATACTTTGAAGTAAAGTCTGTTGAGTGTTGTAGCAGGGCAGAGTGAGTAGTAGTAGTCTTCAAGTATATTTTTGTAGGTGCCTTTACATCAAAGCATAATACTAAGATAGGGTTTAGGAGAACGTTCACATATATTTTTAATATTAACTATTTAAACATGATTTATTTTTATTCTTCTTCACATAATAATTAGGAGTTTTGCGTTCTATCTCTTTATGTGTGCGACTGAGATCAATAACTTGCTTACAAATTCACCTTAGAGATAGTGTTTGACATAATTATACAAAAGAGCAAGATCAGCATATTATATATATATATATATATACACGTTTCGTTGAAATTAGTAACTAAAATAAGTGTTCTTTAATACACGGTTACATTCATTTACACTTAAATAAATTATTATTTTATATTATAATATAATATTTTATTTCAAAAATTATTTTTACTATTTTGTTATCAAAGAAACTTTATTCTTTATATATATACAAAAGTTGCCATGATATTAAAGTAATACTTTAAATGAACCTTTGTGTGAAATTATAAATTTACCCAGTTACGAAGCAAGATAGAAAATAATGAAGATAGATGAAGTGGTTGTATATTATTTAATAATAATTACAAGTTAAATAGAATGGGGGAAAATACACGTGGTTACATTTGAGACATCTTTTGAATGTAATTAAGGTTATCTCATATTTGAAGACATATTAAGGATATTTAAATTTAAATTTATGTTGTTGATATATATATATGAGCATGTTATTCTAATATTCTAACTGGTTTGTAAAACAATTAATGTACATAATATTCATAATCACCAATTTACTCTGTTTAACTTGACAGGATAAAATGGAAAGAGCATTTTTAGGTTGAATTTATGGTACCAGAGCGTAAGCTTGAGGTTCTAGTACCGAGATTAAAAATAATGAAGATAAAGCAATTGTGTATTAATTGGTACTAAGTCTATTTAAAGGTTTCATGCTTACAAAAAAATTACTTAAAGTATAACTCTATTTTATTTTAAAAGTATAAAATATTAATTAACACATTTATATTTCTATATTTCTATATATATATATATATATATATATATATAGGTTTATTAGTCTAAAACCATGTATAAGTAATTACATATTTTTATGTTATTATGTATACATGAATTATATACCATTATTTATATAAACAGATTGACATAGTATACTAAGATGTCTTAGAAAAAACAAGGTTTAGTCTTTTTTTATCTAAATTTGGTGCTTTTTTCTAGTATATGTCACATCAAACTTAGTATATATAGAAGAATTTTTAGGAAATTCTATCTTTAAAAATAAGTTGACATATATTATATCTTAATAATCTTATTTTAATGGACTTAAAGTCATTGATATTATTTATGGAAATCCAAATAAGTTTAAAAGACAAACCCTTATTTGCTGATAAATTTATTATTTTTGTCATTGAAAGATGATTAAGTGAGTTAACGATGTGAGATTACTAATACTATAAGAAAATCATAAAATAAGAACTAATTTTAGAAATCAAATATAATTAGTTGTTATAGTGACTAAACTAGAGATATTTTAGAAACTAAAAGAAATTTTGCTTTCTAAATTGATATCTAATTAGTTACCAAGGTTTTAACTACCAATTATTTATATTCTAAATTTGGTAGCAAAAACCTTGGTTGCTAATTAGATACCAAATTAAAAACTATTTAACAATAATAGAATCTAATTTAGAAACCAAATTTTGTTTAATCTCTAAAGTGGTTTCTAATTTAATCACTATAACAACTAATTATTTTTTTTGTTTATAAAATTGATTTATATTTCATGATTTTCTTGGAGTGTAAGTAGTATCGTCATGATGTTCATGAATCACTACAAGAAAATCATGAAATAAAAATCAATTTTAGAGATAAAAAATAATTAGTTGCTATAGTAACTAAATTAGAGATCATTTTAGGGACTAGATAAATTTTTGGTTTCTAAATTAATTTCTATTATTGTTAAATGAGTTTCTAAATTGGTATTTAATTAACAATCAAGGTTTTTGCTACCAAATTTAGAATCTAAATAATTGGTAGTTAAAACCTTAGTAGCTATAATTAGATACAAATTTAGAAACTATCTAATAATAATAGAAAATAATTTAGATTTTTTTTTTAGTTTCTAAAATGGTCTCTAATCTAGTTACTATTACAACTATTTATTTTGGTGTCTAAAATTTAGTTTCTTATTTCATGATTTTCTTGTAATGAATTTTACATAATTAACATTTTTAGAGCAGACAACATTTGGTTAGTATGTTGGTGATGGTTACTACTGTAAACAAGTAGATGCTTTAAGAATCAACTTTTCAAAGAGGTTTGGGAGCCTACTATTTTCTTATTTGTATATGTGTTTATCCTGTTAATTTATGTTTTTGTTGGATAAATGTATATAAATTGAAGTAATTCGAATATTATATATACAATATATTTTCTTTGTTGATCAAAAAATTGTCTTATACCATAAAAGATGAACTCATATTTTAAACAAGTAATACACATGCGCTTTTGTTTTCACTATCATCAATGAAAAATATTCTTAAGATAGTTACTATCAATTATTTAAATTTTGATGTGAGATTATTTAACAAAAAAGGTTCAATGATTTTGAAAGTAATAAAACAGTAGTTTTAAAAAAGAAGAGAATGTATTGTTAATACTTTATATCTAATTTATAATATAGGAGAAATTTAACCTTTTTCTTCAATGTCCAAATTTAGGGTTCATTTGTTGGTAGATAATGGTCAATACTTAACCTTCTGTTTTTTATGTCTCTTCAATGTGTCCTTCTTATTATTGCTCTTTTATTATGTATGGTTCCTGTCAATGAATCATGAAACACGGCCCATAACATAAAGTACGTACACTGTACGTACATGTGTAGTTTATACGCTAACTTGTTGCATATCTTAAGTCCTAACGGTTACCTATTATTCTATATAGCCCTACCAAATTACTTTCTCACGTTCAAATTTTTATATTCATTTAAAAGGTTTTAAAATAAATTCTCAACATTTATTACTAAATTTTGTTTTTTTCTAACACACTCTAAAGAAATGTGAGAAAAAATCTAGAAATTAAATGTTATTTTAAATATCATGTTTTAAAATCTGAACCGTCGAAAAAGAAAGTGTTGTGATATACAATAGAAATAGAAATATATTTAGGATAAGAGAACATTAAAAACAGTTTATATCTAAAATTGATGTGATGAAACCCTAGATTGTAAGAAAAGTGAAAAATGGTAAGGTTGAAAAGTTAAGAAGCATAAATATTAGTGTATGGCAGGTGATGAGTGGTGGAGTGAGGAAGAAGGTAGACAGAGGAGAAGAGGGTGGGGATATGTGCAGAATGCATTAGAAGATGGAAAAATAATAGAATAGGAGAAAGAAAGAGAAGAAAAAGAAGGTAAGATATAATGAAAATTCAGAAGACAGAGGGTCCAGGGGCTAAGGCAATAGGCTTATGTAACCTACATATACTGTAGCCTATGGCGTATTGGATTCTTGTTCTGCTGTTATCTTTTACTTGGCCAACTCACTAAGATCTAAGCTCTACGCACATGCACATGAATCTGCACCTGAACCTGCACCTGCACCTGCACCTGCTCTCAGGCCCTCCCTGCACCATTCAAATTGTTCATGCTATGCTTCTTCTATCTTATTATCTCACTTAATTTTGTGTTATAATACTCATCATACACGTGCATTATCAATTTTGTTTCAATTAATCTGAACCTCTCTCTGCTAAGCTACACCACACTGATGCATTCTATTTTTACTGTTAAAGTTTACTCCTCACTACCAACCTACCTACGTCATGCAAGCCTTCAGGGACTACCTATTTCCTATTTGGTGCCAACCACAATCATTTACTATACCACTAATCATATTAAATTGTTTCATCTTCTATGTTTCCCACCATAAATTTAACCAACTGAAAGTTTAATTTTATGTAAACCAGTCTTCAACCTTTCCACTTCAAATTAGTTATTCAAAAATTACAAGTCTTTTCACACCAAATTTGATCCACTGCGTCCATTAGAATGATTTATAAATCTTACACTTTCTGGCCTATGCATGCAAAGTAGTGAAAAGAGAAAAAAAATATAACAAGTCGTAATAAGATCAAGACAATTATAGGTGATGTGATGTGATGAGATAATCGCTGCTCTGAGGCCACATGGTTTTATATCTTATCCCTTCTTTCGGAGTTCAAACTCTGACGCTGCAATTCAACCCCTTTTCCCATATATTGGAACAGATCAAAGAAATTAATTAAACTGTTCTACTGGCCTTGAGTTTAATGCAATTTAGCAGAAGTTTTTTTACAGAAAAAAAAAATAGTCTGTATTACAGTTTTTTATGTGATGAAAACTTTCCCATTTAAAAAGTTGTTTAGAAACTTCAAAATCAACTTTAAAGAATAACGACTTTATGAAATTGGTGTTTAGCTTACCTCCAATAAATGGAGTTAAACAACCTTATCTTAAGTGGACCACTGCAATTATAAGAACGAGTATCCAAGTTTAGACCTATTTTATACCATTAACGCAATTTTAAATAGAATATAGAGTTATCTTTTAATCTCCTTTTTTTATCGAGGAAAGATAGGGAGCTATTTTTTTTATAAATTTAATATTGTACGACAAATTTGACTATATATAATAGTAATAACTACATATTTGGAATGAGCTACACTATTTATGCAACACAGTGCCTTAGTTTTGCTTGTATTTTTATTCATTATAAGTTTTGGTTAGAAACACAGTCACTAAATGCTATAGTTTATAGTGATCCTCTCTGGTTTTAAACTAATTTACTCTTTCGAAAAATTTGATTCTGTACTGTATGTCCACGTTTAGGTTCATACGTATACCTGTTTAGCTGTTGGTTTCGATCTACTCCTCCCCTCGTTTTCAGAACTCCCTTTATAACATTCATTATATATCTCACTCCAATCCCTTTACCTCATCAATATTTTCCTGTTCTTAAAGCTAGCTATCGGTTCAGTCTTTCACTTTTCTTTGCATAAAAAAGAAGAGGTTTGAGTGGATATTTTAGGAGGACATGCTGGCAATGGAAGACCTACTGTGTGAACTTAGTGATCATGAAAAGAGAAACGAGCAAGGTCTGCCACCGGGTTTCAGGTTTCACCCCACTGATGAAGAACTTATAACCTTTTACTTGGCTTCAAAAGTCTTCAATGGGAGCTTCACTAGTGTCAAGTTTGCTGAGGTTGATCTCAATAGATGTGAGCCGTGGGAACTTCCAGGTAACATCAATATATATATAGATGTATTTGTATTCTTCTGCCCAAACCCTCACAAGAATGGTGTGCACCTTGAGTTTCATCAAACAAATTATAAGAGAAAAAATGTTGACAGTAGATAATATTTTATGTTTGTTCAGAGTCAGATGAAGTAATAGAGTTTTAGAAATTTATCTTATTATTAGTTACAGTTCCTGCTGTCTTCGGCCTCATATTTAGGTTAATTCGTGAAAACTAAGACATATATTGTGGGCTATCCACTAGCATGTCACCTCAAATTTTCAATGGCGTCATCAACTTCCCTCCTTTGGATCTTCTTGTTTTTCCTGTTCCTAATTTTTGTGTGCTGAACATCGAGAGTGGACAGCTAGCTATATAACTCCAACAAAGTTTGAACAAAATTTAAGCAACTTTAATTGGTCCCAAGAGTTTTCCATCCAACATATACTAAGTAGAGGCAAAAGAAAATAAACCTATTTCATCACCTATATATGCCCTGATAGAAATGTGAACTTTTTAATGTGCCAGACAAATCAGCTACCTGGGAGAAAGATTCATATGAACCCTATTAACCAACTTGGTTCATGTACATTAATTTACAGATTCAAGTCAAATATGAGATGATGTTTTATAGGTTTCTATAAATTAGTTATACATGTTTTGCTTCCATGCCCTGGTGTACATGCATTGAATATTGATGTCAGAAATGTTGGGTGTGGAAGCAGATGTGGCAAAGATGGGGGAGAGAGAGTGGTATCTGTTCAGCTTGAGAGACAGAAAATATCCAACTGGACTTAGAACAAACAGGGCCACCGGAGCTGGGTACTGGAAAGCCACTGGGAAGGACAAGGAAGTGTTCAGTGCATCAAGTGGAACCCTACTTGGGATGAAGAAGACCCTTGTTTTCTACAAAGGAAGGGCCCCTCGTGGTGAAAAGACCAAATGGGTCATGCATGAGTACCGTTTGGACGGTGACTTTTCCCTTCCCCACCCTCACCCTCATCACATTTCTAAGGTACGGAACACAACCATCAAAATTAGACAGGATTCTGAATTATTATTGTATTTTTCTTCACACTCCTTTCTTTGTATAATAAATTCTCATTAATAGATATTTAAAATTTCAATTTTGTCTGAAGAATGGTGGTGTAAACAATATTATACAATGCAGAATCTACAGCACGTGCGACGTGCGAATCAAGTTATCTCCCTCCCTCTCTCTGCTCCTATTCCTACTCCCTCCTAAACTTTTTGTCTTCTTCTGAGTTGACCCACCTATGTGCACAGTATGGCACCATGTCTTTTCCTTTTCACCAACCAAACATGACCCTTTTCACTTTCCTTCATAATTTATTTATTACTAACCTTCTGGGTGGTTCTTTTGATGTGATCGATTGAATTGATTTTTATCATTACCAACCTGTGAAATTGTGAATCCCCATTAGTTGTTAATCAAAACTTACATTGCATGTTGATAATAGTTCCAATGTTTGTTTTTCACAGGAGGAGTGGGTGATATGCAGGATATTTCATAAATCCGGGGAAAAGAGGACTCCACTGGTCCAAGTCCAAGGACATTCAGATGCTTCTTCGTCTCCAACAAAAAATTCTTTACCTCCTTTACTTGCAAGCCCAACTTGCTTTACATTGGAACTAGAATGTCAATCCCAACAAAGCCCGGTTCTCATTCACCACCACCAAGACCAAAACCACCTCTCTCACTCTCACCCTTATCTTTTCCCATTGCATGCATCACCACAACTCACCAACGCCAGAAACCATCCTTCATTTTCTGACCTGTTCTTTAAGCCCCTGCACAACTCACAACAAAACTGCATCTTCAAGGCCAAGGAAAAAACAGCTCCAAAAGTAGTCAAAACGGAGGAGGCTACAGCATTCTATCAGTACCATTTACTAGGTGACGCCAATAACTTGCGGGTGAACCAAAATCCGAGCAATTTCCCAAACCCTTTCCCTGATGTTGAGGTGGATGCTGGGCTGATGGCATTCTCAGGAGGTCCAAATGCTGAAGTTAGGGACATGTCCACCTCAACTGCCTTTAATAGGGTAGGGTTGCAGCAGGTGATAGATGCTGCTCATATCGGAATAGATTCTTGGCCTCTGCCCCAGCATGTTTAAAATGTGTCTGTTATATATATATATTCATATATATTTACTGCTCTACATACACAGACTCCTTGTCTCCTACCTTATGTATTTGCATAACATATAATTAATTAAATGACTGCTTCTATTGTATGTATTCCTGCCTATGTCAAGCTAGATCTTCTACTAGATTTGTTACGTTCCGTGACTACAACCTCAGACACCGACAACATGGATCTGTAACACATTCTCGGACGTCTGATCCACCATTCATTGTACGTCATCAGTTTTTCATGTATGTTATTCAAATAATAGTGAGTATGGATATACAGATTTTATAGTAATAAATTCATTTTTATCAACACAGACACCAGCACGTAAACAATTTCAAAGCTTGGGTTTTTTTTCCTCCATTAATGGCTAATTATCAGTGCATAAAGCTTTCCGGTATAAGTTAAACTAAGAAAGTTCCAAGTTGTATGAGTTCGTGCAACTTATGCTATTTGTGAACATCCTTATTTTTACAGACATGAGTTAGCTTTTCGCTTGTTTAAGAGATATATATATTAAACTAGAACTGGAACGGTTGAATGAAAACCACACCAAACCAAAGCTATAAAAGAAGAAACAATGGGAATGCGAGAAAAAATTTCCAGAAATTCCAATTACAGAACTTTAACCTTCCATGCAAGTTTGCTAAACTAGTGAAACCTCGTTCTCGACACCAGGCGCCATTTTGAAGGAATCTTGGTTGGTGATGGTTCAGGCTAACTATAATCTAGAGTGCGCATAAGAGAATACTCAGTGAACATAGGTGTTCGCTTATAAGCATCATCACTAAATTCAATGATGTAAAATCATGTCATAATTATAAAACTATGATTAGTTAATCCATCATGAGAAGTAACGTAAGAGCTATAGAAAGAGAGCCGAAAAACGACAGCTAAAAAATTTATGACATTCCAGCATCACTCACTTCAACACTTTTTCTTTTTTTTTTATCAGCAAGAAACTCCAACACTTTATATAACATAACGATATATATATTATGACAATGAAATGAGTTATGAGAGAAAACAAAAGAGAGAAAAATGTTAGTATAGTAAAATTTTGTTGTATAACTATTAAGAATATAACTCCAAATTATTAATCATTATAATGTCATTTTTTTAAGGGGCATAGAACCAGGAACAGCAATCATGCTAGCACAGCCATGCCAGTAGCCCAGTAGCAGTGAGGAGGTTGTCTCCTCACCAGTCATGATAAATGTCACTGTTTCTTCTTTTCATACTCTCAAAATATTTATATATATTTCCTTTTCTTTCCTTGAAGCACTTCTAATTTTTACATGCTAAATCCAAGACCTTGGATTTGATTATGGAATGGAAACGAGGAAGTGAATTTAAGATAATTTGAGGAGAAAGCGTAAAAAAAGTTAGGATATTTAGATTAAGGTAAATAAAGTGAAAGTGTAGAAAAAAATTATAAAAGTTTGTGAGTGATCTGATGTGTGTAATTGTATTTTTTTAATTGATAAAAATGTAATTTTACACATTTATCCTTAGATTTAAAAATTGATAAAAAAATTTAATTGGATTGATTATTTGTGAATTATAATTGTTTTTAATTAAAATTATTTTTTGGGCAATTGAAACATTATTTTTGATATCGTGTTCGAGCTAATTTTGGAAAAATATAAATTATATAAAAAATTTGGATCATATTTATGATTCATAAACTTTATTTAGAACAAAGTTGTAATTGTGAATTATTTATTTTTCAATTATAGTTGTATGCAATTAAAAGATTATTTTCGGTATTGGAACAAATTATTTCTGATAATGTGTTGGAGTTATAATTCGATAAAGGAATTTTTATTTTTATGAAATAAATATTAATGTGTATTAATGCAGTATTTTAGTTTATTAAAGCAAAATTCATTGATAAATTTTGTGAATAATAATAATAATAATAATAATAATGTTTCATAAAAGCATATGAATGATACATTGAAATATGTATTATTCAAAAGAGTCATGGAAGTTCTTAATTTGTTTAGGGATTCGTGTCATAAATAAGATTACAGATTCGAAAAGAAAAACACATGCATAATAAAATACAACCAAATTTTTACGCAGTTTAGGGATTTGTAGTCAATATCTTCATCAACTTTCCCATTCTTCGCTTGAGAGGCAGGTCAAAGAGTTGTTTTACCGCATTAGGATGACCACACGAGAAGTCGTAACAATTATCAAACAAATCTTCATCCTCTATGTTCATCTCCTCTAACATTTCTCAGATATCAGATTCAGAGTACTGGAAAGTCGATGTACGACAGAGTGTGCGCGTGTGTTCACGAAATATGGAGTTTCGTTCTTCTTTTGCAACAACATGGCATCTATTATATTGCATATTTTCTTCCGTACCATTAGCCACTCGCTGTGATGACAAAGTGACAACCTCAGATGAAATGGCTTGTCGCTCAACAATATGACATAACCTATATATCTTATCACTACCCCTCCCAAGGATATCAGTTAATCCTTCAAACCTTGTGTTAAGCCTTTCCAGTTGCAAATCAATGACGTCCACCATGGGGGCTTTTCTTTTTGAGCCTCTAGAAGAAGAAGTACCACTTGATGGCTGGGATGGCTGAGGTGGCACCAATGGGGGTGTCAGATTAGGGTCAGGGCTGTATGAATCAACATTAGGATCAGCTACGCGAGGAGTTTCACATTGAGTCCATCCAATTCTGGCTCCTTTGGGATGTCCTCCATATTATGATCATTAAAATCTACATTAAAATGATGAGACTGAGTTTGACTTGATGATTGCAGTGTTGTTCTCCCACCGTGGTCAGTAGCACGATCAAGCTCACATAAGTCTTCCATCAACTTGTAGTGCCTGATGGGATTAACACGCCACTTTGTGGCCGAGGGCTTTGCCTGTTCATTAATGAAAAGAAATACACTCATATTCATAATTACTGGGTATGCGATAAGTGAAATCAGATTGAATACGTTACCTTTATCAACATATCCCACACTTCATCCTCGGCCTCGAAAATTTTCGTGCTTGGATTCCAAGCGAAACCACTCAATCCACTAAATAGATCATGGTTCTCACGCCATCTGTCCTTAAGGCTTTTCGGACTGTTCTTCACATTATTTTTTATAATCCCTACCAATCCACTCTGATGTAAGGATTTAACAATGTTTGTGTAACCCTGCGTCGTCCAACTACCATCAATGTGGTTACCCATAGATGCCTCATCGATCATGGCATTCAGCAATCGGAAATCCATGTCGGTAGTCCATTTTTTGTGTTCACGGACACCCTTCCCGTGGTCCATGATAAAACCTAATAAAAAAGTTTAAACTTTTACAATAACATAAATAGTTTCATACGTAAATATTAATAAAGGTGGAATGTCAACATTAAACCATGAAATTGTTCTTACAACAATATAAATATAAGTTCACGGATGTTACATAAAGTTAATTATTACAATAACATGTCCACATTTCATTCGTTATAGTATCCCTAATTTGTGACCCGAGCCTGTAGTCATCCTCACTTGCGAGTGTGATGCATCTATATCTCCTTGCATCAACTCACGATCAACTTCTTCCAACAAAGAGTCATCATTATCCACCCCGTGAAAATTTTTTATGAAGAATACAACATGCTAAAACAATATCGGTCATAGTTGTTGAAGATGGATGAAGCCTCTTCTCTACCTAGCTTTAGTGTGTGTTTGATGTAGAAAATAGCTAGTTTGTTTTGAAGTTTGTAATAGGTTTAGATGATCTTGTATGTAGGCTTTTGTATGTGTAAGGTTGCCTTTTGCTACATGATCTATCCTAGATGCCTAACCAAGCCTAGAATAAGCACATGAAGTGGTTAAAAGTTTTTCCAAAAGCTTTTTAGAGTTTTCTCCAAAAATCAGGATACTGCACAAAAATAAATCTGTTTTTCTGTAAAAGAACAGGTTTATTCTTTGGTTTGCTGAAAGGATTTTCGAAAGTTAGTTAGGGCACCAAAGGCACAACTCAGACAGTTACTTCAGTTAGCTGAGTTGGCAGTTTTCATAAAATAAATCTGTTTAGTTTAAAACTGAATCTGTTATTTTCATAACAGCTTTTCAACTGTTTTTTGAAAAGAAGTTAGAAACTGTTTTCTATAAAAAGAAAAGCCTCTCTCACATGAAAGGATGCTGAGCAATTACGTTTTTGACAGAGATCAAACACTTTCTATGTGAGAAGAAGGATTAAAAAGTTTTTTGCAAGGTTTTCCGAAGGGATTTTTTAAGTGTGCTTGTTCTAGGAAAACCTTGATCTTGGTGAAGGTGCTGGTGCAGTTCTGCAGCAAATTGAACTACTGGTTTTGAGTTCTTGCATCTTCTTTTCAGGTGTTATCTTTCCTTTATTCTGGTTTGTAAAGGTGTAAGTGTTAGTCACTCCTTGATAGGGTTTCTTGGAGTGCAAGGTGTGCTGAAATAGGGTTTTTCAGCATTGGTTGTATTGTTCTTGTAGTGTTCAAGAACTGTTGTGTTTGTAAGTGATTGATACTGTTTTTAGTGGATTCCACCTTGGAGTAAGGTGAAACTGGATGTAGCTCTGTATGAGTGAACCAGTATAAAAACTTGCTTGTCTTTTCCTCTCATCCCTGCACTCGTTTCTGGTTTTGCTTAATTCTGTCAAGAGCTAAATCTGTTCTTTTGAAATTGAATATGTTAATTCTGGGTTTAATAAAAATTGTTCTTCCTGATCTGTTAAAGTTCTCTAATCACGAACAAGGTATTTGTATATGATGTTCTTAATTGGTCTGTGAACAAATAGTCTATTCATTAAAATCTGAGAAAGATTCATTCTCTTTAAAACCTTGTGTTGGATGAACATGGTTGATTTCTTGGCATAGCTGTATTCTTCAAACTCATAAAATCTAATCAATCTGATTCTGTGACACCTCTCTGTTGATTGCAATTTTAATCTGAAAAAATTCAAATTGTGCTAAGACTGTTCTGAAGAATCAATCTGTTTCCTTGAAAAACAATCTGTTCATTTGTCTTTGATATACTGAAAATTGTTTGTATTTGCAAAAATTTTATAAGCTCAATTCACCCCTCCCCTCTTGAACTTAGACACTAATAAACCCAACAATAGTGTCCATAAAGTAATGAGGCTCTCTTCCGCTAGCGATAATTGGAAATCACTTTTTTAGGACACCAAATGTTCTTTCGATAACATTTCTTAGTGAGGAATGACGATGATTAAACAACTCATGGGAATTTTGTGGACCTCTTCAGGAATACTCTTTTAGATGGTATCAAACTCTGCGATACGGAGTTATAACTTGGGCTTTGGCATAAAACCCGCATCTCCAAGGTAGTATTTGCCTACAACCATTCATTAACAATTATTACTTATAAGCCATGTGACCAAATGAATATTTATTGCACTTGAAAACACATTCCACCAACCTTCCGGAATGACCAATGGATCCTCTCGTACAAACGCATCCTTCAATATCCTAGAATCAGAGATCGTTCCTTCCCACCCGGCAAGAACATATGTGAATTTCATGTCAAAATCACAAGCAGCAAATACATTTTGCATTGGGCATCAGCTCGGGGGACTTTAACACGGATGTGAGTGCCGTCTAGCACCCAAGCAATCCTAATACACAACAACTTCACATTTATAAATAACTTGCATTGCATACAACATGAATTAAATATTTAACTATTGTTTCTCATATTTATACCTTAAAGTATGGAAAAAAATTGATTGTTGTTTAAGATATGAGGTTCAACCTCAGTCCCAATTGGTTGAATTAAGAACTCTCCATGCAACATCAATATTGTCTTCAAAACATTATGAAAGTGACGAGACACTGTTTCCCCAAACCGATGAAAGAAGAACGAAACACCTCGATTCTTGATGTTATAACTAATGATGTGTAAAAATTTAGCCACTTGTTCTTTAACTGTAGATCAGAATGCATCTTTAACCATCCCCGTTCCTCTTATTCGTTGACATAAATTAATAAATGTTTCTGGACTCATGCAAATAATGTCACGACATCTTTCAATAAGGACCAAGTACGATATCAATTCTTGCCGACGACGCTCTTTTTGTAGAATAAACTCCAATATAACATTATTTGTCTCGGTTAACACACGCAACCGATTCAATCCATATACAATCATGCAAAGGATTGTCATTGTTGCTACTTGTGTCCACAAATTGATTTGCTCTTATATTTGTGAAATTAGTGTGAAATCAACACCAACTACATCAGGATTCACGTCATTCGTGCTAGACATCTCGACATTTTTCGAAATACATAGACCAATGCTTATCGTATCCATGGTCACAGATCTTTGACAATCATATAAGTTTAACTATTAGGTATAAAGAACCACATTTTAAAAAAATAATAGTACTAAATTTTTTTTTTAATTTTTTAAAATAAAATAAAATATTATATATAAACAATGTAAAGTGCTATAGTTATAGTTGTATTACAAATTCAAAATAATATTTATAAAGTTTTTTTTCTTAATTTTAGAAAAAAATAAATATTATATGTAGACTATAGTAGTATTTTAAAATATTTAAATATTTTGTATAGTTATAATTATTTTATAAATTCAAAATAATGTTTATAAAATTCTTTTACTTGATTTTAGAAAAAATAAAATATTATATGTATATTATCTATAAAGTAGTATTTTAAAATATTTAAATATTCTGTATCCTTATAATTATTTTATAAATTCAGAATAATATTTATAAAAATCTTTTACTTGATTTTAGAAAAAAAAAATATTATATGTAGACTATCTATAAAGTAATAGTTTAAAATATTTAAATATTCTATATACATGTAATTATTTTATAAATTCAAAATAATATTTATAAAGTTCTTTTAGTTGATTTTGGAAAAAATTAAATATTATATGTAAACTATCTATAAAGTAGTATTTTAAAATATTTAAATATTTTTTATACTTATAATTATTTTAAACCCTCTTCAAACTAATATTTATAAAGTTTTTTACTTGATTTTAGAAAAAAATAAATATTTAAATATTTTGTATACTTATAACTATTTTATAGAATATTTATATAGTTATTTTACTTTATTTTTAGAAAAAAAAAATATTATACATAAACTTTATGTATTTTCAAATACTAAAAAAATTTAAATATTAATAAGTTTTTTTAACTACGAGATAAAAGTAAAATTCATTCAAAATTTCATTAATACTCATTAATATGCTCATTAATGTGTTTAAGGAAAGAACTTAGAAAATCAAAGGGCAGCAGCATACATCTATTAACATAAAAAAAAAGTAAACACATTACAAATTCTTTCTCCTTTAGATTTCATTCTCCAAATTCCAAATCCATTATTTATAAAATTTACCTGTAGAAAACGTAGAGAACAACGATGCCGGAACCACCAACGACCACTGCGAACCACAACCGTCCACCGAACACCACCAGCAGAACCACCACCCACCACCACCAGCGAAACTGTTCACCATCCTACGACCACCAACAACGCCACCTACGGAACACCTCCACAAACGGAACCTCACCCACACCTTGCAACTCCGACAACCGCACACCTCAAACGCTTGTGAACCTCCGACAACCGCGCACCTCCAACGCTTTTGAACCTCCGACAATCGCGCACCTCCAATGCTTGCGAACCTCCGACGATCGCACACCTCCTACCACCGTGCACCTCCGACGATCGCACACCTCCTACCACCACGTACCTCCGACGACCGCGCACCTCCGATGACTGTGCACCTCTGACCACTTCTAAGGTACTCCCTCAACTCAAAACAAATAACTCACCTCCTCTCCTCTTCCATATTTATCATCCCTCTCATATTTATTCATCACCCACACACTTGAAGTAACCCAACGAACATTGTACGAATCTGTGTTTATGCAGATGGAATCTCATGCGTGAGAATCTCATGTGGAGGGAATATCTGCAACTGCATGGCACAGGCTGCTATGGCACATAGGGTAGTAGGTGATGGGTAATATGGTAAAACCAAATACTTTCTTACCAAATCTTCTCAACCTAGCACATAACCATTTTTCACTTTCTTCGCTTTTCCTCTCCCTCTAATACCCACAAACACCCAAATGCAAACGTGATGTTTCCTTCCTTTTCAATCCGGATGAACAGTAATCACCCGGATACAAATAGAGGCTAATAGATCTGAGTTCTACCTACCGGTAGAGACTCAGGACAAGAACCTTTATGTATACAAAAATGTACATTTTTAAGATGAATATATATTTTTCATTTTCTTACAATTAATAGTTCTGAAAAAATATTAGAAAATGCTAAGATGGATGGTCCATTCACAGATTAATTTTTTTTTTAGGAAAAAGGGTTATTCAGATAACATATACTCCTTCCTCACTTTCAATGCAATAATGCACTAAAAATTTATAATTTTAATAGAGGTTTGTTAATAGAGGTTCTTATAACCTTAAGACACATTTAATAAAGATTTTTCAAACTTTGGAAAGACACACACCACTTAGTAAAGGTTTTAATGAGTCCATAGTAAAATATTTTAATTTTTTTCCTTTCTCCTTTCTTAGTTTCTCCTTCTTTTTAACCTAATGAGTTCCTTCTTCAAAGCAATGTTTTCTAATGTTAATTCTAGGTGCTCATTTCCTTTTAATTGGAACATTATTTTTTGTTCTTTTAAAATCCAACAACCCCATTCTCTTCTTTCCCTTTCTGTTTCACCTTTTATTTTCACCATCATCATGTAGCAACCATTCTCTTTCTCCTCATCTTCTTCTTCTTAATCTTTGTTTTTCAATTTTCTTTCCTTTATTTTTCAGGTTAAGTTGAGTCTGGATAGCAAGAGAATGGAGAAGGTGTCACCGAAAGAGAAGACTAAGAAGGATGAAGTGCTTTTGAAGGTTGTTTTAAGAATTTTGTGTTTACAACCTATTCAGGTATTACAAAAAAATTATTTTTAACGGGGGTTATATTTTACGTTTTCAACGATTTTAATCACCGTTAAGTATGTTACCCGCGGTTTGCTTTCCCCCTGATGAATTACCAGCAGTTTTAACAAACTCCTGAAAAATAATTATTTGCCGAAAGTTCTTTAAAACCCCTGTTACTCCCAGCGATTTGGAAACCCCTGTTATTTCCGACCATTTTCAAAACCCCCTTTATTCCTAGCAGTTTTCAAATTTCCATTATTCTCGGTGATTTTCAAACCCTCATTATTCCCTGCGATTTTCAAACCCTCATTATTCCCTGCGATTTTCAAACTCCCGTTACTTCTAGGATGTGCATAAATAAAAAAAGTATATGCCAAATAATAAAAATGTTGAACCAAAATAGTCTAACGGTTTTCTCAAATCCTATGTTCTTCTACCACCTAACACTAATACACTACTGCAGTTCAACTCTTTTTTATTTACTTTTTCAAGATTTTGTAATACTATATAGGTATAATTTCATATTTATACAAAATAATTATATTAATATAAAAAATACATATTACTTACTAATACATTCATCTTATTCATTAAGATCCCTTTAGTGACCGGTGTTCGAATAATAAACATAAAAGATTTGGGTTTGATTCTTATTATAAAAAAAAATAAATTCATTATATTGATAATTTTTATCAAACAAAATTTATGAAAATAAACAATTTTATCGTCTAAAAATTTAGATAATGTTTTCTTTTTCAGCTAATGCAGATATACTTCATATGTATACAAAATAGTTATATTGATATAAAAAAAATACATATTACTTACTAATTCATTCATCTTATTCATTAAGATCCATTTACACCGTGTTTGCTTCTGGGGGTGGCACTGTTGTCGATGACGGATGTGTGAGTGTCACCCTCGTTTGGTTCCAAGGTTGCATGCATGTGAGGGAGGTGATGGAGAGAAAGTGGAGGGGTTAGGGTTTCATCTGAAAGATGAAGAGAAAGGAGAAAGTAGTGAAGGGAAAGTCACGTCACACATGTGAACTTTCGAATTTACCATTGTTTTTCTTCATTTATTCTTCACGAGTCTGTCTTCCATGCAATGACAAAGCCAAAGCACTGCCATTATCATGCACTGTTGCATTGTTTAAGCATTGCATGAGATTCCTGACTTTGGCTCAGGAATCCTTTGACCATAGAGTGCATTTGAATGCTATCAATGCAGCGGGTGAGAGTAGATGTGTGCCATAAATTGTTGTTTTACTTGTATATAAAATCATGGCTATGAAACTTTAGAATTCACTCAAAGAAACTCAAACTATCTTTATAGACTTGTGAATTGGTTCACTGGCCTTTGAGAGGTTCGTGAGGCATCAAAGTGGTAGGGGAGTGAGTTTCGTAGTGGTTGCTTGATCTCAGGTTAGCATTGTCTTGATTTTGTATAGCAGATAATCGATTATAAGTGAAAAAGAACAGAGTATATAATCAATTATCTGTTATTTTTTTTCGAGCATAATCGATTATGTACTCAGTGTAAAACTGATGGTAATCGATTATGTTGGTTTTAAACTGTAGAAATAATTGAGAATGACACTAAAATCTTTGTATAATTAAATATGATGTTTTTATAAGGCATGGTGGGTTAATCGATTATGTTCAAGTTTTTTCCAGATTTATGAATTTTTGTGTTGCTTATTTTTGTTTTCAGACACAACTTTGTATTGTGTTCTTGTGGTGTTGTTCTTCATCTTAGTTGAATTGATTTTTTTCCAGATATATGTATTTTTGGTTTGTGTTTTAAATTCTTGGTTTAGATTTATATTCTGTTTGGATGATTATGGTTTTCTAATTTAATTTGTTTAGGATTTAGAGTAATTATTTATGTTAATAAGTTTGTAACTTTAGATGTGAATTTTGATATGATATTCAATAATTGTATTAGTAAATTAATTTTTCCTGTTAAGTTGTTTATATAATTTATTATTGTATTTTTAAAGATTTTTTTCTGTGAAGAAATTTTTAATTTTTAATAATAGGTGTAGATAGTTATTATTTTTTTAACAATTAATTGTTTATAAGAAAAATATTTATTTATTTAAAATGAATATTTTTACAAAATGGAAATATAAATTTGTAATGTTTATCGTTTTTTTTTACATTTTACATAAATTATTAATTATTTTCATTTTAAAATTAATTATATATATTTTAATAGAAATATTAAGATAGTAATGGAATTTATATTATATTATTTAAAATTAAATATCTTTATTGTTGAGAATAATTTGAATGAGTTTGTATTAATTAAAATCCAATTTAAATATATACCAAATTAAGATAATTATCTTTTTTTATTGATTAATAGGAGTTTATTTTCATATTAGTCATAAAACATTGAATTTTCTTTTCAGTTTTGAAAATATTGCTTTACTTTTTAGATTTTTTTGTTTACAAAAGTATTTTTTGAATGTTTAATTCTTTGTTAAAAAAATATTTTTTTATTTTAAATTAATATTTCGACAGTAGGAAAATATAATTTAAGTATTAATTTAAATATTTTTTATTAATTTGAGATATTATATACACACTACAAGAAAATCATGAAATAGAAACCAATTTTTAGAGACCAAAATAATTAGTTATAATAATAACTAAATTAGAGACCAGTTTAGAAACTAAATAAAAAAATGATTTCTAAATTAGTTTCTATTATTGTTAAATAGTTTCTAAATTGGTATCTAATTAGCAATCAAGGTTTTAACTACCAATTATTTAGTTTCTAAATTTGGTTTCTAAAACCTTGGTTGCTAATTAGATACCAATTTAGAAACTATTTAACAATAATAGAAACTAATTTAGAAACCAATTTTTTTTTTAGTTTCTAGAATGGTCTCTAAATTAGTTACTATTGCAACTAATTATTTTGGTTTCTAAAAATTGATTTATATTTGATTGTCTTGTAGTGACAGTTGAACATATTAATTTATATATATTTATATATGTATACAGTTTACTTTTTAGTAATTAAAACTGAAAATTGAATGTTACGTTTGATTATTATAATATAAATTAAGTTTATTGTATTAATAAAAAATAATTATATGCATTATTTTAAATAAAAAAAATATTAATATAGTAATGGAATTTAAGAATGTTAATAAATAAATTTAAAAATGTATAGATAGTTATTATTTTTTAACATTTAAGATGTTAATAAATAAATTTTATTTTTAAAATTAAGATTTTTACATAATGGAAATAGATATTTTTAATGTTTATTTTTTTTATTTTTATTTTTTTACATTTTACATAGACAAACCATAATGTTATCAAATATATATAGTTTATTTATCACATTTTACATAAATTATTGATGTCATAATTAAAAATATTATAAAAAATGTTGTAGTAATTTAAAAAAAAACAAAAAAAATTGTCTTTTCATTGGTAATGTAATATTTTGTTTTTGAAGTTGTACTATTGTGTTTGATAACTTCTACTATTCGGTTTATGATATTGTCATAATTTTCCATTACTTAAAATTGGGTTTCATATCATGAACATCTCATTTTTTTATATATTGTAGTAATTGCATTATACATGACATCATTATCCTAGAAAGGCCACAGAACGCGTAAGGGTAAAGCGTCAGTAGAATATCATTGTTCCTCCTCCCCCAACAATGGGGATTGAAGAAGTACTTGATTATTCAAGATACTTTAGTACAACAAATGATGATGTTTGAAAATATGTTTCATTGAAGACCAGTCTTATCTCCAAAAACTATGCATTCTCCATTTTTTGTTGCTCCAGGGTTTGAATTCCAAAACTTTATGAATTTCCAACGTTTACAACCTTTCCTTGGAATGAAACTTCCGTATTATGAGGACTTGGTCCGAGTGTTTTATACAAATCTGAAGATCACACCTCTTGATGACCTTGCCATTGAGATTTGTGAAAAGCGAATACACATTAATCAATTGGATTGGATGAACATTGTCGATCTCAGGTATGACGGTGTTAAGTTAACCCCTGGGACGATCCCTGAGGAATGTAATTTTGATCAAGCCTTAGCATGATCGTCCATCATTCGTGAAGATGTTCAAGGTCAGAATGTCAAAAATGTCGGTAGTCTGAAAATGAATGACTGGCTATTACATTACACATGGGTGCATATCTTGTGCCCTGGTGGGAGAAACTTCACACAACTATTAAATGAAGGTATTTTCATGTTGTGGTGCATAAAAAATAATATAATGATTAATTAGACAAATTACATCATGCAACACATGATGAAATATCGGGATAACAACATGTCTCTGCCATATTAAATTTTGATAACACGCATCTTGCAGGTGTATGACTTCGACTTGTCAAATGAGCAAGCAATAATGCTAGGATGGATCATTATTTCGGGAAAAAGAGTATGATGGAATTAAATATATTTCAGGTCAATGGTGTATGGCAACTTGGTAGGCTTCAAGCGAAGGACGAAGAAGATGATGAAGAGAATCAATTGGCAGAATAAGATGTTCAAAGTGTTGAACCTCAGCCCGTAATCCCCAGTCAAACCAAAATTTTAACTCAAATTTGGGCAGGGATGCAAGACATAAAAGAAAGTATGTGGAACGTTAATACCCATTTTGACAGGGTTAATCAAAGGATGAACTGAATTGAGAATACTCTGAATGACATGCATCGTCATCAAGGCCATTGATTGTCTTATCATTATGTTATTGTATATTTGTATTTTTCATGTTGAACATTGTTATTGTTATTTTTATTATTTTTGTTATTTTTCACCTTCTACATTTGAATTTTATATTTTTTTAAATTTAATTTATAATTGAAACTTTCAATTACTTTAATTAACTAAATTATGGACAAAATTAATAATTTTTTATATATTTTTTTTATACACACAGATAAAATTATACTTCATTATTATATATAACTTAACATAATAAAAATTAAATAATATAATACAAATTATTTTAATTAACTAAAATGTCCTTTAAATTAATTAATATTTTATTTTGCTATTTTTTTTATAAACAAGGGTAAAATTTTATATACATGTTTAAATTTTATATTTTATTTATTTATTTGAATTCTACATTATTTTATTCTTTTATTTATAATTGAAATTTTAAATTATTTTAATTATATAAAATGTACACAAAATTAATTATCATTTATTTATTTATTTAATATAAAAATTAAATTTGTAATCTTACAATTTATACAATTAAAAATAATTCAAAATATCGTTACAACCATGACATCACTCGCATATTTCAATAAACTTTTTGCACACATCCACTTTAACGTACTTCAATCCAAACACCCTCAACTTCACATTTTCCTCACAAATTTTCACATTTCCCACTCCCCTACACCTTCAATTTTCCACTCCCGTCACTCTAATCCAAACATAGCATTAATGACTGGTGTTAAAATAATAAACATAAAAGATTTGGATTTGATTCTTATTATAAAAAAAAATAAATTAATTTTTATCAAATAAAATTTATGAAAATAAACAATGTTATCTTCTAAAAATTTAGATAATGTTTTCTCAGCTAATGCAGATATAGTTCATAATATATGAAAGAAGAGCAATTCAAAGGTATAATGGAACAAGTATTTACATGGTAGCTTTGAAAAATTCCCAAACAGAGTTCGGTCGATTTGCTCGTTATGTGCACAACTCCCATGGCAGCCCAGTGCACAATGCCCAATAACACAAATCATCCGAAACTTTAGAAGCATCTCATGTATAGCAAGGCAGCCTCTTTTTCCTCTGATGCTCAATGGGTGAACAGACAAATTGATCAATTTGCCTCAAGATAAGCATTAGCAGCTCTGCCCGACTTCTTCCATCTTCTCCACTACATATTAAGTTTTTACTAATTAGTACAAGTAACAAAAAGTAACTCTACATACACAGGATGATCAAATATGAATGACAAAAAACGTTAATGACATAAATTGACTGCCAGGTGTGTCAGAAAGAACGTGATGAAAGACGAAAGACGAAAGATGATGTTATGTTTATAATGCACAAGATGCGGCACCAACAACAAATTACAACTTATAGTCCAGGATGGAATTAAAACAGGTCTAACAAGAGAGAAACATTTTTATACTTAAAAGAATATAACAAAGTTCTACAATGATGCATGGTGGACGCACGGTTCTAAAGTTAAACAATGTTCAAAAGGAGGTAACATAACAAACTAGAAACTTAAGCAGAATATATAATAAGATTTTAACTTAAATTTAAACATTAATTGATACAGCAACAAAACACGGTTTCTGCACATAATTAAATTACATTAAAAATGGTTGCACAAAAGTATCTTTTTCAAAAGTTTGATTCGGTCTAGGCCTAATATTATAAATTATATTACGGAGAATTGCAAAACATGAATTTTACATGAAAAGAACTACTCATTATGTAAAAAAAATTAATTAGCTATTATAAAAAATAATTAATTTCATTGATAGTAATAAATGTTTTAAATTTATATTTTTTTAATTATCATTGTCGTTAACATTTTGCTACCTCTTTTAATTGCTTATCGTTACATCTCTCTTTTTAATCATGCATATATTTTAGTCTAAAACTAGTTAGTTATATGCATAAAAATGCTGGTATATTAATTAAAAAACTCAAGTGAAGGTGAAGCAAATGGTATTTAAAGGAAAGTGCGTTACCTTTCTCAATTAGGTAGAAGAAAGTGACACCAATTAAGTTATAGCTTTGTGGGAAGTGTGGCTCCAAGAAACTTACCTATATAAAACATATGGAGCAAGAGATAACAATACTATAAAATCAAGTAAAAATAGAATGTATACAAATATATTGTAGGGTTTCTAGGAAAACAAGAACCTCAACTATATAGCTTAATTAGAGTTGGCATGGAAAGCAATGTTAGAATAAAGAAGGAAAGTGCAAGGGAAGTGGTGGAGAAGTTTGGTTTGATGTGTGATAGGGGTTCAACAGGGTTTGAGCTAGGTGAGGGTGGGTTAATGGATGATAAAGTGTCTGTGGAAGAGGTGCTTAGTGAGTTGGAGGACATTTCTCTTATCCTAAATCCGTTCACTTTTCTCCCTTCACTCTTCTCTAACTCTATATCCGTTCACTTTTCTCCTTCAATCTTCTCTAACCCTAAACACTTCTTTGATCTCTCATCTCCAACTGCAAATTCGAACTTAGTTTATAAATTCGTGCTCTGTCTGTACCTTCCTCTCACTAATTCATGATTCTTCGTTTTGCGCTCGTGGTTTGTCTTATTTGTAGCGAGGTTCATACTCACATTAGTGCTTCCATCTAGGTATTATTATCTGTTCTATTTGCTTGGATTATTCAATGAATGCCTATATTATTACGGTTTACCAAATTGCCTTTACCAAAGGCCAATAATGTCTCGGAGATTCTCTTGCATTTCCGATATCCCTCTTGATTCTCTTTTTTTCTTTTTCATTTGAATTCGATGATAATTTCCCGTTCCTCATCGCTTACACTCGTTACTAATTACTAGATAACCTGAAAGATTTGCTACAGTTTCTGAGGCGCGACGATCCCCAAACGCACGATGTCTTCAAACAAGTGTGCAAATGGAACAATGTTTCTAAGTACTTCTATCACGAAGATCGCAATCTGCGTCTGAATTCAGGTTTTTATTTTATATATATATATATATATATATATATATATATATATATATTAATTTCTTGAATTTATCGGTTAATGCGTGTTTGGGCTTTGATTCACCTGTATTTGTTTATTTTTCCTCACATCTTTTTTCTCTGCATTTGACTGTGTTGTCTTGCTTTATTTCTGATTAGATACCTAATGAATAATCAATGTTTCATTTGGAACCTTTCTCTGTTCTGTTTAAATGCAGTTTTAACTAAGTACTGTTGAAAGAGAGAAAAACCATGTTAGAGATGTGGAACCATGTCAGTAAACTTTTCCAGAGTGCATTTTATATAAGTTGATTACAATAAATACAAATAACTATAGAGATTTTATTCCTATATGAAAAACCTATTAATGGGATGCTAATGAAATTTGATCTAATCAGATATCCCTAAAATATAAAAGAATAAATTCTAAGAGATAATATAGGGTATTCTAAAATATGTTAAAATAATATCATTATAAATATGTCTTATTTCTAGCACCCCCAAGTTGAAGCGTACTAAGCTTTCAGTAGTTGGAAAAGCAATCTAGAGATGTTGTGAGTCCTGATAGAATAACTAGAATGATGGCGTAGCCAGTATCTAAAATGACCATTAGTCTGAGTGAAGATTCATAGCAAGCAAAGGAAGGTTCATGTAAGGGAGTGAAGATATATATATATATATTAAGTATGGTTCTCAACTAACCACACAACTAGCGAACAAAATTCTCGGAATTAGAACAATAATAAAAGGTAATAACAATGCTCGTGAAAGGGTCGGTAGAATGGTGGCTGTATGACTGTCTAAAGAGTCAACCTGCAGGGGAAGAGGAATATTCAAGGGTGATTATAGGAAGAAGGATTCAGAGGAAGAAGAAGAAGAATATCAGAAAGAGGTCATACCCAAATCATGCATGCCCCTTAGGTCATACCGTGCGAGCCTCTTATTGGTTGTACGTATTCTGCTGCTTCTTCTGATGCCCTCAGTGTGCGTGCCCTCATCCACGTGTACACTTTTTCTAACTGTCTGGCCATTTACCAAAAATCCCTGCTCTTTAGTTCTTTTTCCTTTGCTGCCATTTTTGCCCGTAACAGTTCATCCTTCTCAAGGCTCTACATTTGAAAACTACAAATCAATAGAGTTACCAGCATAGTGAATGCTGGTTAAAAAGAAAGTCACCATTAATATGATTCAAGCAGGAAAAGATTCACCACAAAAGTGATTGTTGGTGGCAAAAAGTCACCACCAATACAATTCATATGTGGAAAAGATGGTCATGACTGGAATGATTATAAATGGGAAAGAAGTAACCACTAGCATGCATGTTGCTGGAAAAGTTGTTGGTGTTGAATGACAGCTATTGGAACATTTATCAGCAATGTACAGAGATTGCCAAAATAGTTGTTAACAAAGTCGAAGTATGTCAGAGAAGTAGGTGACTAGTGGCATTTGGGGTTGTTGGAGGTAGCGGGGCAATAGATGGAAGGGCAAACCTGATAGAGAGCGCGATTTGATAACATTGCCAGACAAAGGTGTGATTAGATGGAGTTCCCAAATTTTTCTTTTTGGGAACTTGACAGCTGAATAGTGATGTAACAAGTCATGGAAGATGGTATGGTTATGATACCACGTTGATAGAAAGAATAACAAATAAAAGATATGCTAGAGCTGTGTATATGAACTGCACAATGGAGTTCGTTGTATATAAGTTGGTTGCAATTGCAATAAATACAAATTATTATAGAAGATTTTATTCCTATATACATCATTGGATATGTTGATAAGTTAGATTATAACAAAACATGCCTATAATTGCAAAAATTCTAATTAAGGAAACAAATCAAAGTATTGAGTAAATTTTAAGAGATCATCTAGGATACTCTAAAACATTATGATATCATCAAGTATTTCTCTTATTTCTTACTCCAAGAGTTCTTTAAGAACAGTAAAATAATGTAGTTTAGATGATATCTTTTGGAAGAACTTTCAAAAAAGTAAATAACAGTTTATATATATCATTACAGTTTTGCTGTTGATGGAAACAAGTTTAACAATAATGAGTTGTTTCCATTGGAGTCAGTTTGTATAGTATTGGGTTATTGTATGCAAAGTAGGTTTGTATGTATAGATTCATTGATGTGTTGGTGTGTCCTTAAGATCGAGCGCTCAGTGGACATTAGACTGAAGATAAGTGCTACAAGGAATTGCACTTTCTGAGTTTGTGCATTTTCTGCTTTTATGAAGCAATTGCTACTTTTAAATAAGCAAGAGGAAGGCTTGTCCGGAGTAGTAAGTAAAGTGCACCAGAGAGTCACAAGATAGGAGTTTAAACTGTGGTCCTTTATTGCTTTGGCCTAACCTGCACACCTCTAATTACTCTTGAATTGTTTGCTCAAGAGGCTTCTTGGCTGTTAAAAGATTGTTAGGAGGAAGGAAATTTTGCTTTTTGTTAGCCCTGTAAGGAAATTTTGCTTTTTGTTAGACCTGTAAGGAAATTTTGCTTTTTATTAAAAGAACTAGTCTGTAGAAGAACCTAGTTTTTTTTTTAAAAAAATATTGTCCTGGTTTAATCTTCTGTTGCAATTATGCATGAAAGACGAAATAGTTAAACAAGTGCAGGTTGAGTGTCTCCTTTCCTGTAAATGTGTTCTTTTGCTTATTTGCAATGCATATGTTTGTAATGAGGGAAGTTGATTAGATTGTTTCATTTATTTGTGGGCAGGGCACCACCAATGTGCTCTCACGACTTCTTCATCTGCGTCATCCCAAAGAAATGCAGGCTGTCATCACAGCAATTGATTTACTAGGTTTATAATCTTTCAGAATTGAATTATCATTTATTTTCATTGTTGTCCCTTTGAATTTTTACCTGTTGTTATTGTTGTCATCAAGACTATCTTCTGTGTTTTTCTTGTCACTTGACTGGAAATTTATGCAAAAAAATGGATTGCTACAAAACCTACTTTAGAAAGTGTAAACCGGTGAAATTGTGGTTATTTTGCCCCATACACAGTAGTTGTAGAAATCATGCTATTCATGATTTGTTTATGTTTAATGAATAATTTTTATGACAGACTTTGTTTGATTGATTGTGACTATGACTTATTGCAGGTAATGCTGTCATTAATGCTGCTGAAAGTGGCTCACCATTTCCACTGAAAAGAAGAACTGCTTGATTATATTATAACTTTAATGGGTCGGGATGACGAAGATGGTTTTGCTGATTACAATGACCTATTGCGTACTCAGGTATATAAAATTGAGTTATTGCGTACTCAGGTATATAAAGCTGGGAATATTTGAGTTTGCTAATGTTTTTCTTATATTTAGGCCCTTGCTGTTAGTGCCTGCACCACGTTGGTCTCTGTGGAACCAAAGTTAACAGTTGAAACTAGGAGCCATGTAATGGAGGTATGTGGCTTTCATTTGATTTATGTTTAATTCTATCTTTTAAGCATCTGAGTTTCCTGATGAATTTGACAGGCCACGTTGCAAAATGGATTAGGAGAGCTGGAATCAATGAGTTAATTAATATACAATTGGGTGCTGAGTAATTATTCTAAATATAAAAATCTATAATTTTCTTAACTGCTACCCCATCATCAATTCAAACTCATCAAAATCAACCTTGCCATCAAAGTTCAAATCTGCCACCTTCACCTTCTTTTCAATAGCATTCATATCCCAACCCTTATCCAAACCCAAGCAATCAAGCACCCTCTTCAACTCCATTGCATCTATGTATCCATCTCCATCCTCATCAAAGATTTTGAAGGCTTCATGCAACACCTCACTGAGAAGAGTGAACGGAGAAAACTCCAGGTTACTAAGAAAATACTTACCCTACCACTAAAAATAAAATGCAGTAAAATACTTATTTAATTTTAATTAACATGATAATTTTTTATGTTTATTATAAAAATATCACCAGATAATTTTTTATGTTTTCTATTTTTTATTAGTGTTAGCTTAAAAAGGAGAACAAGTAAAAAAAAAATTAAAATAATTTATTTTGATTCATTAAATACTATTTACTTGATCAAAGGTTTGAAAAACCTCTAATAAATGTGTGTATTTAGAGATTTGGAAAATCTCTACTACATTTGTGTTTTACTAAAAGTTATAATATTCTCCATTAATAAATTTCTACTAAAATTAAAAAAAAAAATTGTAGTATTAGTTACCCGATTCTTATACAAAATGATGTTCTTCTTATGTTTAATTTATGTTGTCAGCTTTTAGGTCAATGTGTTTTATGTGTTGATTATGTGCAATATCATGTACACGAAATTGGTGTGTAATTGTAACAATATCAAAATAAAAATCACTAAAACCCTAACCCTTTCTTTGTTCTTTTCTCTTAATTTATTGTGATCTATGACGCAGAGGTAGAGCTTTAGCTACAATGAGAAGTCACGAAGACGACCTCGATCTCCTTTCAGGATAGAGTTTCCTATGACGAATCGCTCAACCAAAGGAAGAAACCTAACATGTTTGTATTCAAAAACGTCGTTCAGGATGCAACTTTGGAGACGGATGCTTCCACAGGTGAGATTATAGTAAAGTTAGATGTGGATAATTTGATTAAAAATTTGATGAGAACATTGATTGCATTGGATGAAATTTATGATGCTTCCAATAGGTGGGATTATAGCAGAGTTATATATGGAGAATTTGATTAAAAATTTGATGAGAACATTGATTGCATTGGATGAAATTTATGATGCTTCCAACAGGTGGGATTATACCATAGTTATATCTGGAGAATTTGATTAAAAATTTGATGAGAACATTGATTGCATTAGATGAAATTTATCGTGAAGGTGAACTGAAATTGTGGATAAGAGAGCAGGTATTAACTCTAAATCTTCAAAATTGAAAATATATGTCAAATGATATTAAAAAAATTGTCATTAACATTATATGTCTAGAAAAAAAATTATGTGAAGGTTAGGAGAGTTTAGAAACACATTGAGACTCTTTATATGTTTAGGATTACAAGGCAAAGTTTAATTCCCCTTAAAAATGGTGAAAACACAATTAAGGTGCATTATCACGATGACTTTCAGAGGAGGTGGGGAAATCCTAAGAAGCAACAACCAGTGCAACATTTTGACTCTGTTGCGGTGACCACATAACGGGAAACTTTTGAATGAGGTAAGACTTTTAGATTTACAACCAAAATGCTTCACACACATTAAGAATGTATTAGTGAGTCATCATGTGATTGTGGATTGTTTTTTCTTAAAAGAAATTATTATTCTCTAATTCTAAGACTGCAAATTAGACTAATGTGTAGTTCGCATTATTTTCTTTGTACATCTACTTGCACCTTTTAATGTGTTGTAAAGGTGGTTAATGGTGGGTGTAAAAAAAGGTGAAGTAAAAACTAACTTGAAAATCCAAAGAGACTAGGAACTTTAAGAATGGATGACTGGTGTTTCATTCTTTATTTGCTTAGAATTAATGTCATTTACAGGTATTTTTTTCTATCATATTTTATAGTATTAAATAACTTATTTCAAAAACTTCATTCATTCTCTCTTGCTATTTCTCTATTTTTATTTTAGAAAGAAATTGCATTATATATAAATACAATTTTTTATTTGTATTTCATACTTGCAATGTGAAACATTAGTTGGTATTTTATTCTTACATTGTTTTTTCTTTTGCATTAATTCGTTATTGGATGAACTTGTCGGTTATATTTTTTTTTTTTCTTTTTAGGCATAACCAGATTTATAATGGAAGGTCTGTCCACTTTTAGCAAAGGATTGAATTATGACATTTGCTCTCTTTACACTTTGCACTATGGTGATCTTTATGGATAAATAGAAAAGGGTATCAAGTATAGGTCAATTTCAAATTTTCTTTGATTACACACTTGGTTGGTTTCTTGATGATTTTTTTAACTTTTTTTCTTCTAGTGTGATTGGAGTAGTTTTGGGTCATTCTACTAGATCCAAATGATATGTTAATATAGGTGACACATCTACAAAGGAAATACTTCAAGGTAAAAGCACTAACTTTTCTAAATGTAAGGGAAAAATTGTATTAAAGTCTGCGCAAGAGGAGTCAAGATGACCTCAAACTATGAAGCGACTCGCAAAAGAGCAGCTTTTGATAAAAATGATGAAGCAAATAATTGTTTACTAATGGTAGTGGTGACTCTACTTCGGAGGTTTACTGATGGAAACTGCTTTAGAAATCAGTTCTGCATTAGAACTCAAATAATTGTTGGTAATGTATTTTTGTTTCTGATACAACTAGTGTATTGGTGTATAGTATGTGATTAACATAATTTCGTATTAATACCAAATATTTATATTGATATAAAAAATACATATTACTTATTAATTCATTCATCTTATTTATTAAGATCCTAGGAGGTGTTGGAATAATAAACATAAAGATTTAGATTTGATTCTTATTGCCCACAGCATTTACTACACTCGCTTAAAGAATTGAGTGTGGAAATGAATTGGTTTTTCTGATGCATGACCTAAGATATTTATTTTTAACAGCATGGCTTAAGATCTTACTTACAACTAATCACATTAACTAAATAATTAATAACATAACTTTGATTAGAGGATTAGTGCATTGAAAAGTTGGGTATGTTATTATGCAGCATCTTCAAGATCCTAATTAAAGACCGAAAGTAATCTTTTTGTTATTAAAAATATTATTAATGTATCTCAATATAATTTATAATACAATTCTAATCAATGATAAAGAAAATTGGTTTCATTAACTCCACGGTTAGGATTATTTTTTGATAAAATATAATTTTTAAGAAATTATATAGTTTAAGTTGATTGAAGATATAAAAGTTAGTTGAAATGGAATAAATTATACAAACCAAACACAAATTGTCTTTTGTGTTTGTCTCACCTAGAGACAAGTCTCTAGTAACATGCAAATACACCAATACACTAGTTGTATCAGAAACAAAAATACATTACCAACAATTATTTGAGTTCTAATGCAGAACTGATTTCTAAAGCAGTTTCCATCAGTAAACCTCCGAAGTAGAGTCACCACTACCATTAGTAAATGTTGTGGGCAATAAGAATCAAATCTAAATCTTTATGTTTATTATTCCAACACCTCCTAGGATCTTAATAAATAAGATGAATGAATTAGTAAGTAATATGTATTTTTTATATCAATATAAATATTTGGTATTAATACGAAATTATGTTAATCACATACTATACACATTTTCTACGTTAATAATTCAATGTCTATATTTTCATTATAAAAAAAGTTATATCTATATAGTATTACGAAACCCTCGAAAGTAAATAAAAAAACTTGAAGGGTAATAGTGTATTAGTGTTTGGTGGTAGAAGAAAAACACAAGGTCTGAGAAAATCGTTGGACTAATTTGGTTCAATATTTTTATTATTTGTCACATATTTTTTTATATATGCACCTCCTAGAAGTAACGAAGGTTTGAAAATTGTCGGGAATAGCGAGAGTCTGAAAACCACTGAGAATAACAGGAGTTTCAAAACCATTGGGAGTAACAGAGGTTTCAAAACTGTCGAGAGTAACAAAAATTTTAAAAACCGTCGGAAGTAATGAGGGGGTTTTAAAGAACAATGAGAAAGTAATTATTGTCCAAGTATAAGTAGAAACTGCTGATAATCTATTATCGAGACTAAATCAACGAGAAAAGTAAACCGCGAATAATGTACTTAACGGGGTTAAAACCGCTAAAATCGTCAAATACAATCCCCATTAAAAATATTTTTTTAATAATAATATTTTTTTTATCAAAAAAATACAATAATCCTTTAGAACATAAGCATTCATCTAATATTCATTAAAAGAATTACTAAGTATTTTTTTGTTTGTTTTTTTTTACCGTTGGAGTGTATGGAGTGTATGCATAAGCACCTTTTTAAATTTAAGACACAAGTTATAAGAGCAATAATATAAACTCACAATAAAAAATATTTATTTTTTTAATTTTAATTAAATTCATATCGATTATATATCATAAATTTCTTTGTAAAAAGGGAATATATCTCTAAAAGAAAATCCAATAAAAAATATTTATTTTTTTAATTTTAATTAAATTCATATCGATTATATATCATAAATTTCTTTGTAAAAAGGGAATATATCTCTAAAAGAAAATCCAATCACTATTAATTTATCATTATTGAATCGGTCACCATTAATATATATAAAATTAGATCAATATAGATTAATATAGATATAACACGTTTTCATAAAACATATTGTTATATATGTTGATTACGTTGATAGTCCAAAGTAATTTAAAAGTTGTACTTTTCATATTAAACTCAACCCAATTCAATCTAAATTAATTTTCTACCGATTAGGTGAGTGCCATTATATGTAAACCTTTATATCCAAATTAACTCAACCAAAATTATTAAACAATAATAATAATAATATACCTTACTATAAAATTTCTAATTTTAGTAGAGATTTATAACCTTTAGTATAGAGGTTTTCCAAATCTCTAATAATACACCCATTTTCTAGAGGTTTTCCAAACCTTTAATAAAATTAATAATTTTTTAATGAATTAAAATAAAATATTCTAATATTTTTTGACTTCTCTTTTTAAGCTAAGACTAATAAAAAACATCATAATATTTGTATAATAAACATAAAAATTATTATGTTAATTAAATTAAACGAGATAGTAAATAGTTTATTTACTGAATTTTAATTTTAGTGATATGGTAAGTCTTTTCTTACTAGAGTTTTCTCCGTTCACTCTTCTCCCTGTACTTTTCTAAATCCGTTCACTTTTCTCCCTTCACTCTTCTCCCTTCAATCTTCTCTTACCCTAAACACTTGTTTGATCTCTCATCTCCAACACCAAATTCGAACTTAGTTTAAAAATGCGTGCTCTGTTACTAATTCATGATTCTTCGTTTTGCGCTCGTGGTTCGTTGTATTGGTGGCGAGGTTCATATTCACATTGGTGCTTATTATCTGTTCTATTTGCTTGGATTATTCAATGAATGCACGGTTTATCAAATTGACTTTACCAAAGTCGAATAATGTCTCGGTACGATTCTCTTGCATTTCCGATATCCCCTCTTGATTTTCTTTTTTCTTTTTCATTTGAATTCGATGATAATTTCCGGTTTCTCATCGCTTACACTCGTTACCAATTACTAGATAACCTGAAAGATTTGCTGCGGTTTCTGAGGCGCGACGATCCCCAAACGCGCGATGTCTTCAAACAAGTGTGCAAATGGAACATGGTTTCTAAGTAGTTATTCCCACCATCGAGCTCTATCACGAAGATCGCAATTTGCGTCTGAATTCAGGTTTTTATTATATATATATATATATATATATATATATATTAATTTCTTGAATTTATCGGTTAATGCGTTTTTGGGCTTTGGTTAACCTGTATTTGTTTATTTTTGCTCACATCTTTTTTCTCTGCATTTGACTTTGTTGTCTTGCTTTATTTCTGATCAGATACCTAACGAATAATCAATGTTTCATTTGGAATCATTCTCTGTTCTGTTTAAATGCAGTTTTAACTAAGTACTGTTGAAAGAGAGAAAAACCATGTTAGAGATGTGGAACCATGTCAGTAAACTATTTCAGAGTGCATTTTATATAAGTTGATTACAATAAATACAAATAACTATAGAGATTTTATTCCTATATACATGATATGATAAGCCTATTAATGGGATGCTAATGAAATTTGGTCTAATCAGATATCCCTACAATTACAAAGATCGTAATTAAATAAGGAGAACAAATCATAAAATATAAAAGAATAAATTCTAAGAGATAATATAGGATATTCTAAAAGATGTTAAAATAATATCATTATAAATATGTCTTATTTCTAGCACCCCCAAGTTGAAGCGTACTAAGCTTTCAGTAGTTGGAAAAGCAATCTAGAGATGTTGTGAGTCCTGATAGAATAACTAGAATGATGGCGTAGCTAGTATCTAAAATGACCATTAGTCTGAGTGAAGATTCACAGCAAGCAAAGGAAGGTTCATCCTTCTCAAGGCTCTACATTTGAAAACTACAAATCAATAGAGTTACCAGCATAGTGAATGCTGGTTAAAAAGAAAGCCACCATTAATATGATTCAAGCAGGAAAAGATTCACCGCTAAAGTGATTGTTGGTGGCAAAAAGTCACCACCAATACAATTCATATGTGGAAAAGATGGTCATGACTGGAATGATTATAAATGGGAAAGAAGTAACCACTAGCATGCATGTTGCTGGAAAAGTTGTTGGTGTTGAATGACAGCTATTGGAACATTTATCAGCAATGTACAGAGATTGCCAAAATAGTTGTTAACAAAGTCGAAGTATGTCAGAGAAGTAGGTGACTAGTGGCATTTGGGGTTGTTGGAGGTAGCGGGGCAATAGATGGAAGGGCAAACCTGATAGAGAGCGCGATTTGATAACATTGCCAGACAAAGGTGTGATTAGATGGAGTTCCCAAATTTTTCTTTTTGGGAACTTGACAGCTGAATAGTGATGTAACAAGTCATGGAAGATGGTATGGTTATGATACCACGTTGATAGAAAGAATAACAAATAAAAGATATGCTAGAGCTGTGTATATGAACTGCACAATGGAGTTCGTTGTATGTAAGTTGGTTGCAATTGCAATAAATACAGAGTATTATAGAAGATTTTATTTCTATATGCATCATTGGATATGTTGATAAGTTAGATTCTAACAAAACATGCCTATAATTGCAAAAATTCTAATTAAGGAAACAAATCAAAGTATTGAGTAAATTTTAAGAGATCATCTAGGATACTCTAAAACATTATGATATCATCAAGTATTTCTCTTATTTCTTACTCCAAGAGTTCTTTAAGAACAGTAAAATAATGTAGTTTAGATGATGTCTTTTGGAAGAACTTTCAAAAAAGTAAATAACAGTTTATGTATGTCATTACAGTTTTGCTGTTGATGGAAACATGTTTAACAATAATGAGTTGTTTCCATTGGAGTCAGTTTGTATAGTATTGGGTTATTATATGCAAAGTAGGTATGTAATATGTATATGTATAGATTCATCAATGTGTTGGTGTGTCGTTAAGATCTAGCGCTCCGTGGACATTAGACTGAAGATAAGTGCTAGAAGGAATTGCACTGAGTTTGTGCATTTTCTGCCTTTATGAAGCAATTGCTACTTTTAAATAAGCAAGGCTTGTCCGGAATAGTAAGTAAAGTGCACCAGAGAGTCACAAGATAGGAGTTTAAACTTTGGTCCTTGATTGCTTTGGCCTAACCTGCACACCTCTAATTACTCTTGAATTGTTTGATCAAGAGGCTTCTTGGCTGTTAAAAGATTTTGTTAGGAGGAAGGAAATTTTGCTTTTTGTTAGACCTGTAAGGAAATTTTGCTTTTTATTAAAGAACTAGTCTGTAGCAGAACCTAGTTTTTTTTTTAAAATATTATCCTGGTTTAATCTTCTGTTGCAATTATGCAAGTGCAGGTTGAGTGTCTCCTTTCTGTAAATGTGTTCTTTTGCTTATTTGCAATGCATATGTTTGTAATGAGGGAAGTTGATTAGATTGTTTCAATTATTTGTGGGCAGGGCACCAATGTGCTCTGACGACTTCTTCATGTGCGTCATCCCAAAGAAATGCAGGCTGTCATCACAGCAATTGATTTACTAGGTTTATAGTTATCTTTCCAGAATTGAATTATCATTTATTCTCATTGTTATTCTTTTGATTTTTTACCTTTTGATATTGTTGTCATCAACACTATCTTCTGTGTTTTTCTTGTCACTTGACTGGAAATTTATGCCAAAAAATGGATTGCTACAAAACCTACTTTAGAAAGTGTAAACCTGTGAAATTGTGGTTATTTTGCCCCATATACAGTAGTTGTAGAAATCATGCTATTCATGATTTTATGTTTAATGAATAATTTTTTTTGACAGACTTTGTTTGATTGATTGTGACTGACTTATTGCAGGTAATGCTGTCATTAATGCTGCTGAAAGTGGCTCACCGTTTCCACTGAAAAGAAGGGACCGACTGCTTGATTATAGTTTAGCTTTAATGGGTCGGGATGACGAAGATGGTTTTGCTGATTAGTATATAAAATTGAGTTATGCCTAAGATGAAGACAGTCGTTTAAAGCTGAGAATATTTCTTGCTAATGTCTTTCTTATATTTAGGCCCTTGCTGTTAGTGCCTGCTCCACGTTGGTCTCTGTGGAACCAAAACTAACAGTTGAAACTAGGAACCATGTAATGGAGGTATGTGGCTTTCATTTGATTATGTTTAATTCTATTTTTTAAGCATCTGAGTTTCCTGATGAAATTGGCAGGCCACGTTGCAAAATGGATTAAGAGAGCTGGAATCAATGAGTTAATTAATATACAGTTGGGTGCTGAATAATTATTCTAAATATAAAAATTATTATTTTCTTAACTGCTACCCCATCATCAATTCAAACTCATCAAAATCAACCTTGCCATCAAAGTTCAAATCTGCCACCTTCACCATCTTTTCAATGGCATTCATATCCCAACCCTTATCCAAACCCAAGCAATCAAGCACCCTCTTCAACTCCATTGCATCTATGTATCCATCTCCATCCTCATCAAAGATTTTGAAGGCTTCATGCAACATCTCACTGCGCTTTGAAATGTCCTCCAACTCACTAAGCACCTCTTCCACAGGCACTTCATCATCCATTAACCCACCCTCACCTAGCTCAAACCCTGTTGAACCCCTATCACACATCAAACCAAACTTCTCCACCACTTCCCTTGCACTTTCCTTCTTTATTCTAACATTGCTTTCCATGCCAAAAACAGTAACACGGGCACCAACCATCTTGTCATCAAGTTTCACCATCCTCTCAGATTTGCATGCATGATGATTGTGATCTTGGTGATGAGACTGAGCTCTGGGGGGAGCATTTGAATGCTTGGAAAAGGTCCCCGAGTAACCTGGAGCACACTTCTGCCATCCCCATTTCAGTCAATACACTACCAACAACAACACAAGTATATAAGAGAGAAAGAGACTCGACTTTCATTATTAAAATAAGATATCTAAAACTTTTAAAACACCTATGAAATGTCACGTAATGGAAACTAAATTACTTATTAACAATGTTAATTAATATGATATTGTTCTTGCTAACATAAAATATATATTTTAATTTATTAATTATTTATATAAAAAATACATTATATGATTATATACTTTTTATAAAAATTAAATGGACCAGACTTATCGAAGAATAAGAAACTAAACGGGTGAAGTGGTATATTAGGTCCATATTTATATGGGACGAAGAGATAAAGTTGAGACTTGTAGGAGTTAAAGCAAGCTCATTCATTAAACCCGTATACCCAGTGATTTTAAATTTACACAACATGTTAATTCAATTTAATTGCAAGTAACTTTTCTCAAATCATCATCTGTAATCATTTCATTTTTACTAACTACTAATATACATTGAATTTGCTAATTTCTGTTTCCACCATTTATATTACTCTAAATAACAAAAAGAAAGGATTGTGTTACAAATCAAGTTCAAATTTTGTAACTTTTTTTTATTCACGCACTTCTTTTTTCGTGTGCGAATTATCAATTAAAAGTCGTACATGACTTTAGCCGTATATAAACAAAACAAAAATCTCTACACTTACAGGTTTTGTGCTTTTATTAAGGTTAAGAATTTAATGTGAGATAAAAATGAGTAAGACAAAAATAAAAATGAGTACGACAAACAATAAATAAGTATAAAGATTCATAAATTATTGGGTTGATTGTGATGTCTTAGTTCTTTTACGAGTTTTGTTTATAATTATTAGTGTTGAATATTTCCTATATCTTTCTCGAGAAATTTAACAATGATAATAGAACTGGCATTTTAATGACGGCTGAAACAAGTATATTAACTTATTGGTGTCGAATTTTGTATAAGTTTATTTACAATTCATTCATATTGAATCTCTTCAATATCTCTTCATAAATTTGTTGACAACTCATTTGTGTCCCACACAAATATACTCTTATTGGTGTAAAATCTATCATGTTGAAGTTAAGGTTTAAAAAACATGTTGAATTATAACTGAACATTTAAATGGTAGTAAGTATAGAAGAAGAGAAGAAAAAAAGAGTTGATAAATAGTGCATGTGAATTGTGAGACATGAAGCATATGGATATGGGATGGCACATGGAGAAAGGACCTACCATTGTTGTGAAGAAGAGTTCCTAGATTATCTGGTTTGCCATTATAGGATTCTCCATTCCAGCTTCCAACTTTGAATGAACCAACATCACCAATTCATTTCAAATTATTACAATTTCTAAAACCTCCTTCCTTTACCCCTATTTCTTATCTGTCTTCCCACTCTAAACATTCAAATTTCTATGCAATACTTTTTATTATTATTACTCCACAATCATTTGCTTTTAAATGCTTAAATTACACTATTTTTTTTATGAACAACAATTATTCGAGATAAAACGAATTCTATGAGTAAGATGTTTAACATTTTCTAATTTCATAGAAATTGTTTGTTCTCATAAGATTGATAACTTTTAAAAATTACACTATTTTTTTTATGAACAACAATTATTCGAGATAAAACGAATTCTATGAGTAAGATGTTTAACATTTTCTAATTTCATAGAAATTGTTTGTTCTCATAAGATTGATAACTTTTAAAAATTACAAATTATGCACTATTTAATAAATTAAACATTATTGGTAGAAATTTGGCACTGTAGTCTATAATTTACACTGTGTATGTTCATACTTTACCTTTCTTTATGTTTTTTTTTTGGGATATTTTGACGTACAAAAATAATGAAGCGCAACTTTATTGTATAATTTAAAAGAGAGGGATTAGATTTGTCAAAACAATAATGGGATTGTAATAGGTGATATTTATTGTTTTATGGGGTACAATGTGTTTTTTTTCTAAATTTTGAATTTTAAAACATAAATCGTTTTATTTGAAAATTACATAAAACTAAAATTAGTATAAATATTAAAATTTATCTTAATCAAAATAAATAATGTAATAAAAAATGAGACACGTGTCTCTTCGTTAATCATTTGAAGAATACTTACAGGTGTTTGGATTCCAAATCTTAAAGTTGTTGTCACGTGCACTTAGGTACCAAAAATGCTTTTGTTGGAATGATTTAATTTTATGTCTTTTATGATTAATGACTAAAGTGGGATAAAATAAAGTTTTAAACGGAGACAAAAATATAATTTTTTTTTAATAATTTGGTTTTCTTTTGAATTTTTAAATTATTTATTTATCTGCTATAATTCATTTTAAATATAGGACCCTTTCTCGACTTAAACATAGATAAAAAAAATTATGTTTGGTAAATGTAAATATATTTAACTTTCTAAATTTTATTTAATATTACTATTAAAAATTATACTCATATTTAAAGTTAATTAAACATCATTTCCAAAAAATATAATTAAGGAAACTATCGGTTTACTGTATTAAGAACAAAAACATTAAATAAATCTAACTACTGAATTTATCTTATTTATATTTGAGTCCAGGTGCACTGTGCATTATGGTAATTACTATAATAAAATAGTTTTCTTTGACGATATTTTAGAAAGAATTAGAATATAACAAAAAATTAAGTATTTAGATAATATATCAGTAAATAAGAATATGATTACAACTAGTTCAATATTCTTACCAAAAACTAATAAATATTTTAAAATAAATTAAAAAAATTATGCTTTATTTAGATTGGACTGAAGTAAAAAAGAAATAAAAATAAAATAAAACAATTCAGTTATTTGGATTGAGAAAAATAAGGTGGAATAAATTTTGTAAAGTTTGTAATAATATAATTTTAAAAATCTAACGGCGTAATAAAATAATTTTTAAAAATATAAATTAGGGTTAATATCAAATTTAAATTAAAATAAAAAATTGTTATAAAATTTTACTGAATAAAAAAGTTATATTTCAAACTAGAAATATATTCAAATAAATTAATTTACAAAATGTTAAAATTTAAATTAGCTAATTTATTTTGATTATTTATATTATTATAATATAAATGTATATTAATAAAGTATTAAATTAGTTTAACTTATTTTGTTTAATTATTTATTTTACTATATCATAAATATATCTTACAAAAATATCAATTTTTATTATAGAACTTATTGTTTAAACATAAATAATGATCAAATATTTATGAATATAATTTATTATAGTTTTAAACATAATTAAAGTTATAAATATTTTATTATTATTTATGTGTATTGTCGCGAAAAACATAATTGACTATATATTGGAAATTGCTTTTTAGATATTGCTTTATTTATTGGAAATTTTTTATTAAAAATATCTTATTTTTTCTGTTTTTATTCTTTTACACTTTGATTTCATTAGAGTGATATAAAATAAAAGAAAAGAGAATATAGATGGTGAATTATGTGGCAGGTGAAATTGCAGCAGAAATAACCTAATTAATGTTGCATGTGCTTGTGCATGTCAAACAAGGTGACAAGTGACATTTATACCCCAACCCGCGAATCAAACTACCTAGGATTCTGCTCCCACACCTCAAAACATATATTACACTTTTATTAATTTCTTTTTTTATTCTTCATTTTTGTAGGGGTTGCTCCATTGGATTAGTTGATCAAAGTTATAGAAATTATAAATTAATATAAATAAATTTATATAAAATATTAATTATTATTAATTTTAATTCTAAAAATATAATTTTTTATAAAAAAATATTAAAAATAAAGGAGTTGAGGAACTACCATGTCTCACCCTATGTAGCGTACACACTGACATAGACATTGATACGACACGGACACGGATACGAAGATACGTAAAATCTTTAAAAATGTAGGACACGGGGACACAAATTTATATATTATATAAATTGACAATAAAGATTTATGTGCATAAGTATGTTCCAGATTATTTTTTGGAGCAGAAAAATGTTTTTCATGACTGGTTTACAAAGATTTGTTTCTTATTTTTATTATCATAATAAAAATTTATACAACAAAGTTTGAATTTTGAAAAAATTAATGTATTTTTTCTTTTTAAAATTGTGTTAAAACTGTATTAGAATTGACAGAAATCTAACAAATACCTTTTGAATTGGACACTTCACGGATACATGCCCTACCGGTATCATACGAGTGTTCGTGTGTAATACAAATAACGAACACCGACACGTTATTTAAGAGAAGTGTCCGAACTCGTATCAAATTAAAATAATCTGTTGAATAAGATTAACGAGTTAAAAAATTTACTCACATCCACTGTTCAATCAATCCACTTTATAATTTTTTTTAAGCTTAATCTTAATATTATATTACTATATCACTCCATCCTTATCATTTACCAATTTTATTATTTTACTTTTATTTCATTATTATCACTTTTCTCATATTTTATCTATTTATTGAACTTCTAACAAAATGATAATGTTTTTAGAAAATTAAAATTATTTTATTTTATAAAATTAGTAACAGAATTACTCCATTAGAAATTTAATACTTGAGAATTACATAACTTATGATGATAGGATGGGTCAGAAATGTTTAAATAATAAAATCCGTAAAATAAAATAATGATAGTTAAGTGATAAATACATTTTTTTTATTTTGTATGCTGATTTATTTATCAGAAAAAAATATTGGAGGGATCTAGTTAAAGCTTGAAGTTAATTATTTTACTTGTTGTATTTGTGATATTATTTATAAAATTTTGGTTATTTTTGTAGTTCAATTTAATCACATTAATTGTTGCAGCTTATACTTATTTTCGCTATTAATTTAAAATATAAGTTAATTTAATGTGATAAGGATTCTTATTTTCGCTATTAATTTAAAATAGAAGTTAATTTAATGTGATAAGGATATGTATTAACATTCTTAAATACTAACGTGTCGTATTTTTTATTTTTTATTTTATTATTATTATTATTATTAGTATATTTATATTTATTTATATAAAATATAAATTTATGTGTATTTGAATGTACGATAGACTAAAAAAGCACGAATATATATCCCAAAAATTCAAATTTAATAAATTGAAAATTGAAAAAATATTTAAAAAATTAAATTAAAAAATATTGTTCTATATTTAAAACTGTTTTTATTACTATTTCAATGTATTTTAGAAAAAATAAAAAATGACGCAAGTTTATAATAAATTTGGTAAAATATGTTATTTATCTGTCTTAATGAATATTAGTAATTTTAAATTTAAAAAGATAAATATTTTATAAAATCAAAATTAAAATCCATATATTTTATAAGAACTAAAAAAAATTATTTATTTTTTGTCGTAACTTAGAGGGATCTGTGTGATTCGTTCATGCTTAAAAGATAAGTCATGATTAAAGATGAAGGAAGCACATGTTTCCCAACACATGTAGAATCAATAAGATGGTCCTATTTTTTATATTCCTTAGCGAAACACAAGGTAACAAGCAAAGGTTCAGTAAGATCACATAAACCGTATATCACATGGTTTAAAACTAATATTTTATATAGCCCTTTCTTTTAATCTCAAAATTTATGTTACTTTTCAGCATAAAAAGTAAGTGCATTTCTTAAAGAGATGACAATAGAAAATAAAATAAAATGTTCTTTTCACGTGATGAACATCGTAACTTGTCTTTGCCAACCCGATGATAATGAGTTAGTGTGAGGTAGATGCATGCACATTTTTTTAACAAAATATGACCTTATTTGTGAAAATATTGACTAAACTCTAAAAAAAAGGAAAGTATAGTATAAAATTTAGAGAGAAAATGGAAATGATGAAGCCGTGGGTCCTAAAGAGAGAGGGAAGGTAGTGTTTGAATGTAAGGTTTGAGAATGATTATGATTAGGGTTAGTTCTTAAAGGGTGAAGTTGGTGAAAGTGTAAGTAAGTAATTAAAGAGGTTTGATTACACGTGTTTAGCTTACCATCCCAAACAGATCATTATTCAAGCAAATGCATGTACGCCACCTAATTATCGCAAACAAACTTTACCCTTGAAGATAATCTATCCAAAGTAATCTACGCATGAGTAAGTAAAGTAAAATAATTGAATTAAATGGAAATTGATTAATATAATTAGAAAAATGTTTTATTAACACCCTCTTTCACTAACACAGACTTGACACCTCTTGTGTGACATTAATTGACGCTGTAGACGTGACATTTGGTGAGAATGTGACACTGACTATATATTATAATATATGATCCGTAGCACACGCAAAACTGGTTACACGTGTGTCTGTAAGTGGTTACCTATGTGACGTTTATGGTCACCCACTCTTCATGAAAAAAAATCAATTTTTTTTAATAAAAACCATGTATTACATTGGTTAGATGACTTAACCGATGTAAAAATCATATATTACATCGGTTAGATGACTTAACCGATGTAATAACCTACTAGAACTGGTTACCTAGTCACAGGATCCTCCACATATACTGACACACGCAAAATTGGTTATCCGTTTGTCTGTAAGTGGTTACCTACGTGACGTTTATAACTCATCCACTCTTTATGAAAAAAAATCATTTTTTTTAATCTGAATCATATATTACATCGGTTATATGATTTAACCGATGTAATATGGGTCATGAGTAAAAAAAAAATATTACACCGATTGTTTTTAAAAATCGATATAATATATTTTTTTTATCATATTTTAAAGTTCGCGCTGCTTATTCGCGTGTAATCTCACTCTATTACATCATTGTCACGTCTGCCACGTCAAACGTGTATAAGAATAGTTGAAGAAAGAATGGGGTTTAGTGTGTTGTGTTGGAGGGTTGGGAATGGCGAATCACCGTTTTTCATAATTGGGGAAAGTGATCTGGCAGTGGCTGGACCCCTTTTTGTCCTCTCTCTCACTCCTCACACCACACCAGATTCCATTCATCAATCACCAACCATCCACTTCACACTCTATCATTACTCTTTTTTTCATTCTTAATTATTATTTTACTTTTATTTATTATTGCAACATGCAAGAGGAGAAGAAGCCTCTTTTACCACCAAATCCTTGGTTGTTATGATTATCACTCTTCTTATTATAATTATTGTCATTACTGTGACTGAAACAAACAGAAATATCTGAGTCCTGTTTCTTTGTTTTAGTCTGTGGTGGTGAGGAAGAGAGTGAGGGAGTGTGATAGTGTGATCTGAAATTTCGGATACTTAAATTGCTTCTCGCTTTCACTCAACCAACTCAATAATTCATACTCCGTCAACCTCAATCCCAACTAACTATCAGTACGCCATCACCCTTTTCTTTTCTTTTCTCTTCTTTTCTCTTCTCTCGTTGCTTCATTCAATAAAGAGAGAAAACCGTTTTTTTTTTCTTTTCTTTTTGCTGCGTGATTCTTGCATCTTATATTTAACAGGTACCTTGCTGCACGCTGCTTCCTCATCTCGCGCAAATGAAAGGTGCTGTTCTCGTCGCTATTGCCGCTTCCATCGGTAATTTTCTCCAGGGATGGGATAATGCTACCATCGCCGGTATGATTCCACTTCTTCTTTCTGTACCTACTAATTACCATTCATTATCATGATTTTCGATGTACCTTTTTCTTATGCTGATTTAAGACCTGAAACTTCAATCTGGATCGGAGACCTGCATCTGACCGAACTCCATAAGATTAATTACATGCATGTTTGTATTATTCGAATCTGATATGTTTCTGCTCTGTTTTCTTCTTCTTGTGTCACTGATGAGTAATTATTCTCCGTTAATTTTGAGGTCTGTGTTCGAGATTGCTTAGCAGATCACTTATTCTTGTTCTGCAGGGGCTATTGTTTACATTAAGAAAGACCTTGCGCTGCAAACAACTATGGAAGGGCTTGTGGTGGCCATGTCCCTGATTGGGGCGACGCTAATCACCACATGCTCTGGTCCTGTATCGGATTGGCTTGGTCGGCGGCCCATGTTGATAATCTCATCTCTGCTCTATTTCTTGGGTGGTTTGGTGATGCTTTGGTCCCCTAATGTGTATGTGTTGTGCTTAGCGAGGTTACTTGATGGATTTGGGATTGGCCTGGCTGTGACTCTTATCCCGGTCTATATATCTGAAACAGCACCCTCTGAAATAAGGGGGTCTTTGAATACGCTTCCTCAGTTCAGTGGTTCTGGAGGCATGTTTTTGTCATACTGTATGGTTTTTGGCATGTCATTGACTCCCTCGCCTAGCTGGAGACTCATGCTTGGGGTTCTATCTATTCCTTCGCTCCTCTATTTTGCACTGACAGTTTTTTTCTTGCCTGAGTCTCCTCGGTGGCTGGTCAGCAAAGGAAGGATGCTGGAGGCTAAAAAGGTGCTCCAAAGATTGCGCGGAAGGGAGGATGTGTCAGGTAATGGCTTTATTTTGCAAAGCATTTTTCTCAACTTTTCGAATCAGGGTGTGCTATCTATCTTGTTCATGTACTGTGGGAGTCCTGTTTAGCATATTTCAGGCAAATGCTAAATTCTTACACGAAATCACTAGTTATGATTTATCTTAATCTGTTGTAATGTTCATGATCAAGGTTTTCAAATAACAGTCTACTATCACAATTTTGCCGCCACATTAAGTATTTGGACTCCATTTGACTCCAATTGTTGCCACCTTTGTCTTTAATTTTCTACAATTGCAAAACAATTGCAACTGTACCTGTAACTCAAAACCTTTGACATTTTTTTTATTAAACTACACTACTATACCATCTTCAGATTTGTGGGGCACTTAGCTAATTGCTACATAGTTGCATATCTCCTTCATGCCATCCTCCGTTTACTAACTGCATCTTATCTCTTCCAAAATTTTCGCTCATACATATTAACAGACATGGGATGGGGTTTCTCTCCAGGAGCACAGGTGCAAGGTTTTAAATTAGAGTCTCTGTTGCCATTTTGTTGCGGTTTTTGATACTGTGGACTTTTATCAATAAATGCGCCTGATGCAATACCGTACTTGATGTTGCGACCGCAATCGCGGTTCGTGACTCTTTTCAAAACAACTGGATTTTTTGCTATTAAACAATGTCAGAAATCGAAGGTATCTTACGTTGTTAGTCATACTGCCAAGTAATGGTCATACAAAGTAAACGAATCTGCAAGGGATAGTGAGCACGTGTTTATATTTCGTGTGTTTTGTGTCCTGTGCTTCTGATACTATACTTGTTACATGACTCTATTGCGGACGATTTTTTCCCTACTGAAAATCTTGATTAGTGCCAGGGTTTTAGGTGGAGATTCCACCTTTTTGTATTTTTGTGATGCTAACAACATTATAGGTAACAACCATGTCTGCTTTTAAGGAAACGGCGAATTTTCACTTAAAAGAAAAAAAAAGTTCCTTGTATGTGTACAGAACTTAAAATGATACTGTACAGATAGACCATCAATGTAAATGCTAAACTTTTCATTGCATAAATTAGTTTGTGATTCTCAACCCGTATTGAAATTTGTCAATGCAATGATGAATCAATTTATGAATTTATAATTCACGCAGGCGAGATGGCATTGCTGGTTGAAGGTCTCGAGATTGGAGGTGATACATCTATAGAAGAGTACATAATTGGCCCTGCTGAAGAGGTTGCTGATGGTCGGGAACTAGCAACAGAGAAAGATAAAATTCGATTATATGGATCCCAAGCAGGTCTCTCTTGGTTAGCAAAACCTGTCACTGGACAGAGTTCTATTGGCCTTGCATCACGCCATGGAAGCATCATCAACCAAAGCATGCCCCTCATGGATCCTATGGTGACACTGTTCGGTAGCATTCATGAGAAGCTCCCTGAGGCGGGAACTGGAAGCATGCGAAGCACTTTGTTTCCAACTTTTGGGAGCATGTTCAGCACTGCTGAGCCGCATGGTAAAAATGAACAGTGGGATGAAGAGAGCTTACAAAGGGAAGGTGAGGACTACATGTCAGATGCAGCCGGTGGGGACTCTGACGATAATTTGCAAAGTCCTTTAATCTCACGTCAAACAACAAGCCTTGAAAAAGACATGCCTCCTCCTCCTTCCCATGGCAGTATCCTGAGCAGCATGAGGCGTCACAGCAGTCTTATGCAAGGATCAGCTGAGCAAGTTGGTAGTACTGGCATTGGTGGTGGCTGGCAGCTAGCATGGAAATGGACTGATAAAGGTGAGGAGGGAAAAAGGCAAGGAGAGTTTAAAAGGATTTATTTACATGAGGAGGGAGTTTCTGCATCTCGTCGTGGATCCGTTGTTTCAATTCCTGGTGAAGGTGAATTTGTCCAGGCTGCTGCCTTGGTTAGCCAACCTGCTCTTTACTCCAAGGAGCTTATCGATGGACATCCAGTTGGTCCTGCAATGGTTCACCCATCTGAGACAGCTTCAAAGGGGCCAAGTTGGAAAGCTCTTCTTGAACCTGGGGTTAAGCATGCATTGATTGTTGGAGTTGGAATACAGATACTTCAGCAGGTAATGTGTGGTTACTATTCATTATTATCTTCTCCACCGGCCTTGCTTATTATTATAACAATAAAGAGTGGTATTTAGTATTCTTTCCTATTCATAATCTCCATGCTCGTTTACACTTCTGTTGCTTTACTTCCTTCTTTTTATTTTATTTATTTTGGCGAGGGGGTTAGGTTGGTAATGTTGGGAAGCAGAGGATTTCTATAGCATTATTTCAACCTAAGTCCAAATCCTAACACAAGCCTTCTGCTTTGAAGACTGCTTACGTTGTTATCTAGTGTTTATTGTTCTAGCATTTAAATGTTGTGTTACTTATCTTGTAGTACTGTTTGGCGTTCCCCAGTAAGTTACGAAGAACATTTTAAAAAGAGGTTTAATAATGGTGTTTGTGTTAAAAAATTCAGATGTAGTAAAGTATTAACTGAAATCATGAGATTAGCCATACTGGAGTATGACGGGCTTAGAATTCTTTGTTCTTTTCTTCAAGTATTCAAAGCTTCTAGAGCGAGTATAATCTCCTTGTCAGTCCTTACTGAATTTGAAATCTCTCCAGTCTACTGCATCAATTTACTGGTTTATGTCCTCTTATCAATGATTGACACCCGATTCTGCATGTTCTGCAGTTTTCAGGGATAAATGGGGTTCTATATTACACACCTCAAATCCTCGAAGAGGCTGGTGTTGAAATTCTTCTTTCAGATATAGGCATTGGCTCAGAGTCTGCATCATTCCTTATCAGTGCTCTCACAACCTTATTGATGCTTCCTTGTATAGCCTTAGCCATGAAGCTCATGGATGTTTCAGGCAGAAGGTACGCTTTCTGTTCTTTCACGATGTATCCCTGCTTATGTTTCCTGTATTCGAGGATCTCTTCTTTTTGCATGCATTTTGTAAGGTGATTACAAGTACTGAATTAGATTGATTCCTCATTAATTTGATGACGTCTATTTGGTCGACGGTGAACAAAAATAGAATTTGTCGTTCACTGTACAACACAAGTAAAAGCATAGATACCAAGGAAAGTGAACTCCTGTAGAATTTAGTGTGTTACGACTATGTAACTAACTCTCCAGAGCTCACAGAAATTGAACCTTAAAAATTGTTTCAGTCAATTACTTGAAAGATTAGTCAAGAAGTTAGACCACTAGTAGATTCCAGACAGATGCATTCTAAAGGTTGCTTTAAACGATTTTGCAGAATTTTTTATCCTTTTTCAAAACACAACATATTTTAGTATTTTCTTATGTTCATTTGTCGTCATTAAGATAATACTCCGTCGCTTGCAGGCAATTGCTACTTACTACAATTCCCGTGCTGATAGTGTCACTGATTATTTTGGTCATTGGAAGCCTAGTAAATTTTGGCAATGTGGTCCATGCGGCAATCTCAACTACATGCGTTGTGGTTTATTTCTGCTGCTTTGTGATGGGTTACGGACCAATTCCAAACATTCTTTGCTCAGAGATTTTCCCCACTAGAGTGCGTGGCCTCTGCATTGCTATATGTGCGTTAGTATTCTGGATTGGAGACATCATTATCACATACTCGCTACCTGTGATGCTCAGCTCTTTAGGACTTGGTGGTGTCTTCGCCATTTATGCTGTGGTTTGTTTCATCTCCTGGATATTTGTGTTTTTGAAGGTTCCAGAAACAAAGGGCATGCCCCTTGAAGTCATCTCTGAATTCTTTTCTGTTGGTGCAAGGCAGGCTGCTACGGCTAAGAATGAGTAGCATCACCCGATGTATGCAATGTAACTTAGTCTCTAAAACCCACCCTATCTCGTCTTTATAAATTTTGCTTGCTGTGAGTATATTTGGAGGAGGAGGAGGATATGTTCAAACGTATGATATGGATGTATTATTCTTTCATAAATATAATTTTTTTGCATTTTAGAATTATCCACATCAGGCTTTGATGCAAAGTTTGCGCTGTTCGTTCGTGATGAAAATTTAAGAGTTTGCTACGTTATAAAACATGAAAAGTAAGAGAGGTAACGTGGTGCAGATCCAATAAATACACTAGTTAGATCAGATTTTGTTAAGGTACCATTATTCTGCCCTTGCCCATCAATCAATTAAACAATTGTCGTTGGCCAAGTGACCAAAATCCGTTAATACTCCAAATTTTACTCATTAAACTATTATTAATGCGCATTCTTCTCCCAGTGACCACTTAAGACTGACCAATTACACTTGCTGTATATTTACTTTTTTATACTTCTGCAACTTTTAGAGGGGACTCTTCCTTCAACGACAGCCTCAATTCCCTGTTTTACTTTGCTTTTTCTTTTGGTATTTTGGCCATTTCTCGCTTTTCTTCCGAGAAAAGTTGTGTTCACACAAATCTCTATTGAAAATTTTGTATAGCAAAGAGAAACACTCTTCGTTGTCATGAAGAAAAAGGATCGTGAAGAAAGACAGAAAAAACAAATAAAAATATATTGTATGAATAATTTAAAGATACTGAAAATGTAAAACACTCTCGGCAATTATATTTTGGGATCATTTTTTGTTTAAAAAACTATTTAAAAATCATGTTTAGGACGAATTATAATCGGCTGAAAGTGCATTTTTTTAGACATCAAAATTAGATGCATAATTTTTTTTTACATGCTAACCTGAACATTGGTCAAAAGAATTCAAAATATTTTTTATTGAAACATGTAAAAATGTTTTCTTGTATGATTTTTAAACACTTTCATATTTCTAATAAAAGTTTTTTTAAATCGGTATTTTTAAAATACTAGTCAACAACATTTAAAAAATATATATATTTGTTTCTTATTCTAAGAAAACTGACTTTCCAACAACTCGTGTACGCTGTTTCCACTTATGCCGATGGGGTGTGGACAAAAGGGCAAGTGCTGAAACTTTATTTCCACTTGTACTAATTTATCATACCTTCCCAACTTTTTGGAAAATTCTCATGCTTAATTTAATATTCTTGTTGTTACCGACTTCAACACTACGAACTTTTGGAGAGGCAAGTCATGTTGCTACAACGAACACTAAGGTTGTGATTATTGAACGATGAAATATAGTGAAATAAATTATACAAATTTCATTATTTAAATTCTTTAAAATACGATAAAATGTAATAGAAACAAGTAACTGCATTTAAGAAATACATCCAGTATAATTTCTATTTATAAAAGCAAATTCTATAAATATAAGTTTGGGGGCATGAAATTACAAAAGCAAGATAGAATTATATTTCTAATTCTAATTTTATCAAAGTTGGAAATAGTTTAGAACATAATATTTATATTTGTATTGTAAACAGAATGAAAAAAAAAACCAATAATTTTAGGTTAAGATACATTTAATTAAGATTACTACGAGTTAGATTTGAAACAAATAAAAAAAAATTATTTGGCTGCAATACATACTGATAATGAAATGATGATTAGCTACAGTAGGGAGTGGTAACAAACAATAATATACTAAAAACAACTACGAGGATAATTTAATAATAATAATAATAATAATAGCAATGATAACAAATATAAAAAATGCCTATGTACCAAAAATATAAAAATGCTTGAGTGAGGGTGGTGATAATGACTATAATAACCCGTGAGCATTAATAACAATAATAATGTTAACAGTAACCTGTGGGAATTATTAATATAAGATTGCAATTATGCATCTTAAGAGTGAAATTAAGAGTTGCAATTAAGGAAAGTTGGTTTTAGTTATGCAATAATTATATTGAGTTGTACACCGAAATCATGTTTCAACTTAACAATAATAAAAAAATCATATTTAAAATTACGAATTATAACAGACATTCTCCTCTTCACTTATTTTGAGTATCAATGAAATTATAACTTTTATGAGAAGACATAAATTTGTTGAAAATTACAAAACTATAGAAAATATCTACTTCAAAGGAAACTCCTAGCGACGCGTTGTAGCAAAGCTAATATCTAAATTAAGCTGACATGAATTAGGTATCTGGGCTTCAACATACAATGAAAAAACAGTTTTCGTTCTTCGTCGTCTTCCTGGCTAATTTGTTAGTCAATTATCAGGTTGCAGAACCGGAAATTCTGAATGATTTTTATGTACAACCAAATAACATTATGAATAAATTAGGAAGTGTAACATTCCCCAAAAAAACAAAGACATGTTCGGTAAAATCTGAGTAACAGCGTAACTTGACAATATGCAACAACCAAATTATATTTACAGTCCTCACCTATACAATTAGACAGCTCTAAGACTCCAAAACGAATAGTACAAAAATTTTGGGTCGAATCCATATTTTTAGTGCTATTGGAGATCTATAGCTCACCTCATAGCACTTTAAACTTGTATCAACATAGGTACAAGCTGTGTGCAAAGAACCTAAAGAGTTGGATCTTCGGATGATGTACTTTCAAAGTGATTTGGGTCACTATCTATATTAGGGGATTCAGAGTCACTCACTTGATTGTTTACAGAGCTCTTCTCTGCTTGATCATTTAATTTGGTGTGGGAGTTGAACGGTCTCTCAAATTCTGTAGCATTGATAGGATCTATCACTAGTTTATTGATTTTCTGCTCCTGTAGCATAAACAACAATACAAAAGGATTCAGTGGTGCACCAAATCATGCAAAAACACTTTAGCGATGTCTGCATGCGTGTGTTATTGTTTAGCATTGGTAGGACCACTCGCCTGATTGTTTACAGTGCTCTTCTCTGCTTGATCATTTAATCTGGCGTGGGAGTTGAATGGCCTCTCAAATTCCTTAGCATTGATAGGATCTATCGCTAGTTTATTGAGTTTTTGGTCCTGTAGCATAAATAATACAAAAGGTTTCAGTGGTGCTGCAAATTAGGCAAAAGCACTTCAGCAATATATCTCCGTGTGTAGTGAGAGAACTACTTTTATATGAGAATGAGCGACCAAATTTTGACTATATAAATGGTCAAAATTAAAAGCTACTTAAAAAAGTCACACGTGGTGTGGTGTCTATACATACCAATTTCTGATACAAAGGAATTAAAATGTTGACTCATTATGGGATAGAAACAAAGCCTGGTTTGACCATTTGCAGCACATAGAGAAAACTATTCTTGTAACCCAAATCTCATTCCAATATTCTCCCTCCAGACTTTAATATAAGCAAAAAATATGATGTCTTAGATGTTAAACTCCAATACAAACAAATCTCAACAAATTTATCATATTTAATGAGACTATCTCCAAAATGCTCTTCATTTAATTGGAGTTTTATTTCCAATAACTCTGTTATTCTTGAAATCAAGTTTTAAGGAAGACTAGTTTAAGAAAAATGTTTTTTTAAATTAAAATGCTACTAACTATCTTAATTATTGTGAATTTGTTTTGTACTCATCAAGACTGGAGGGGGGGAACTAAATATACCAAAATCAGAGAGTATCTTCTTTGCCTAGTTTTATATCGGATCTGCGTTATGGTAGTAAAAGAATGGACATTGGTTGAATCACAGGAGGATTTCCAAACTACTATCTTAGAGAATGTCAGCCAGAATGCTAAAGTTAAAGACCCCCCCGCTCCTCATGCTTAGAATTAGAATAAAGAGATGATAGCATTTACATAAGAAATTCTAAAACTATATAAAAAACATGGAGCTATTGAATTTACTTGTAACTAGAGCTTACATTTTGTAGGGCTTCAAGCTTTTTCTGCAGGGCTTCATGTTCAGCTTGAATCCGGAAAGGAACTCCGTGCTTTTGATACACATTGTTCTGCGCCAAGTCCTCATCCAGATCAGTAACAGTGGTAGCAAAAGGATGATTTGCCGGAATCCACCTGACAGTATCAGGATCAACATCCGGAGGGACTGAGTCCCCTTCTCGAAGGAAAATGGTGGGTCGTTTCCACTGATAGGCACGCGATCTCCTTCTCTGGTGAGTGGCCTGCTCTTCTTGGGTAAGTGTAACAGGCGCTAAGCGGTAAACCTTTCCACACATCTCAACAGTTGATTTGCTTTTGCCAACCTTGACAAAAGGATTATTGAACGGGTCTTCGTACTTGAGAGGCCTTGAACTGAAAACATGCATACAACAATGCAGATAGACAAATGGGAGGATCATCATTGTTACTTGTTAGGCAGGGAAGTGGAAACTCCATCTCACTAGGCAAACCTTATCAAGTAGTATTAACGTACGTATGTGTGCATTTATGTTAATTATAGTTTGCTACTTATTTTATACGCATATTAGATAGATAAATACATAATAATGAATGAGTGAAAGCAGAAAAGAGTAACAAAAAGTGGGTATGGATAAAAATCATACATGCCTCTTCTATCAGATTTGAGTTGTCCACGTCTCACAAGATCAGCCACGGAACCGGGACGCTCTCTTTTTCTGGACACGACCCTCAGTGCTCCAACCAATACCACAAGCGCAACACATATCCAGATCGGAAAATTGTTTCCACCGCTTCGATTCAGCTACAGATAACAATAATGATAACACTAGTAATAAGAAATGGTAAATGAAAAATGAAAATTGAAAAATAAATGAAATGAAAAGGGTAGCAAACCAGGAAGGAGGGGATGGTGACGGAATTAACGAGTTGATGGTAAAATTTGGAAATGGAATTGATGGAATCGTGTTTGAGTTGTTGGGTGCGGGAGCGCCATTTGGAGATCCCATTTCTGATAACAATGCGATTTGTAGTTGTGATGATACTGTTATTGCTGGTGGTACTGGAGAAGGAGCAAGGCTGCATTTATTTATTTATTGAATCAGCATTGTGACAAAGAAAGTAATGTGGAAGAGAGAAGATGAAGTGGAATTGAGAACTTACGCGAAGAGAAAGCGAGCGAAATTGCAGTGTCCAAACAGAGGCCATGCGAACCCAAGTTGTGCTTCAATTGCAGTTCTCAATTTCCATTCCCTTTCTCTATCTTCTTCTCCGACCTTCAAGCTAAGATGTTAGGGTTACACAATTTTTCAAAAATAATAATAATAATAATAATATAAGAATCAAAATCAAAATATACCTTCTCCTCAACCCATATCACAACACAAGGTTGCGGGTTCGATTCAGGGTCCGGTTAAATAATAATAATAAAATTATTATATTTGAATATTTGTGATCCTCGTAACATTATTTTAAATTGTAGGTGTATATGAGACTCAGACACTCTTCTTAAATACTCTTCTTAAATATCGGTGTTCCATACTCGTATGATACTTGTAGAACACGTATCCATGAAGTCTCTAATTCAAAAAGTATTTGTTAGATTTCTGACAATTGTAGTATGGTTCCAACACAATTTTAAAAATGAAAAATACATTAATTTTCTAAAAATTCAAACTTTATTATATAAATTGTTATTATGATTATAAAAATAAGAAATAAATCTTTGTAAATAGGTAATGAAAAACATCTTTCTGCTCCAAAAAAATAATCTGAAACATACTTGTGCACATAATTTTTTATTGTCAATTTATATAATTCATAATTATATAATATATAGATTTGTGTCTATGTGTCCTACATTTTAAAGATTTTACATATTTTTGTGTCTGTATCCGCGTCGTATCAGTGTCTGTGTCAGTGTTTGTGCTACATATGCTTTATTTTCTAAATTATTTAAATTTTTCAATAGAAATATTTACATCAATAAAAAGAATATCAATATATATACACTAATATAAATATTATCAAAACAAAACTCTTATAATCGCAAATGTCGACATTTATTCAATAAAAATCTAACATATTGTTGTGATTATGCTTTTAAAAACTAAAAACAAAGAAAAATGATCGAAATTATAGAAACGAACATTAGTTTTAGTCTTTTAGATTTTAAGAAGGTAACATTAGAAAACGTCCCAATGGCTAAGTTACGTTTCTTCCTTTATCAATATTATGCAACACATAAAATGTGAATTGATTTGTAACTTTTTATATTTAAACACATGTACAGTGTAATATTTGTAACTTTTTATGTAAACATTCTTTTACTATTTTTACATCTCTGAACACAATAGACTCTTTTTTTTATGATCTCTAAGAAACTACTTACCTATAATCATTAATAATTTTGATTGATTTTTATAACTACCATGATAAGTAGTAGTTAATGTTTTTTAATAAAATAAATTACACGTCTACAGAGAATTGTTTTTGTGTTAATTTTAATAGAAGTTTTAGTAATTTTTATTTTAATTATATTTTATTATTATTATAAAAATAGAGACATTTGGGGAAGAACATGTATTCTCACTGGTATGAAGATTCTTTTCTAACATTATATTTACTAGCGAAACACATGCGCTCTTGCGCCTAGTGTATCCGCATTTTTTATCTTTGTTTTTAATGTATATTTATATTTTATTTATATTTATATTTTTAAGTATCCAATATTTTATTTTTATTATTATTGTGTATTTTTATTTTTTTGCTATTAGTGTTATTATTATTATTATGTATCAACATTTTTTATTTCTACGGATTTGTCTATTCATTAAATCTAGAGTAGTTTGATTTTTCAATATGTATAATCTTAGACCATAAAAAATAATATTTCTTTAGAGTTTGGCTATTTGATTGATTTTTAATACATAATATACAATTTATTTTTATTTTTAATTCTATTTCGAATTTTTGTTAATGTATTTTTTTAATGAAATGATTACCTAATAGTATAAGAAAAATGAATGCAACAGTATATTTTGAGTGGTTTACTTTGGTTTACTTTGAAATGATTACCAAAATAGTATAAGAAAAATGGATGCAACGGTATATTTTGAGTGGTTTACTTTGATTAATTAATTTTAGAATTGATTATTAAAAGAGTAGAGAAAGATAAAGGGGATTAAGAAGTGAATCTTTGAAGATTAACGCTCAGCTTTCAATAAAAAATCATACCTTTTTTAAATAAAAACTTCCACATATTTTTAATGATTCTATTTATACCTATTTAAATATTTTTTACTTTTTATTAAAATGCAACAACAATTTTACTCTCTAAAATGAAGCTATTCAATTAAACCTAAATTAGTGTGGTTTTTATATTGGATCTTACTTGAAATGTTTTAGAATGAAATTTTCTTTTTAAACTTTGAAATTATTAAGAAGTATTAATCTATTAAAATATTCTTATCACATATTTTTCTCATATTTTTAATGATTTTTTTAATTTTATATCTATTTTTTTACTTTTATATTGTGATATCGTAAAAAAAATAAACAAATATGTTTATCTTAATTAATATTAGATAAATTACTTGAATGAATTTTGCAACTAAAAACAATTAATTTTAATTTAAATATTTTATTACTTTATTTATCTTAATTAGTATTTCAAACTAAAATAAAATTAGGTCTTAATTAATAATTTTTTTAGTGATTATAGTAATATTTAACTTTTTAAATCAAATATATAGACGATCATATATATACTCATTTTGTTTTAACATAGATTGTGAAAATTATGTCATAAAAATATTTTTTTTAAAATGCATATTGATTGAAAATTATTAAAACTCATTAAATTTAGGAAAATTATGTTCATTCTAGTTTATACAATAATTTTAAAAGACCTCCCATTAAATCATGTTCCACACCATAAGAAAAATCATATCTTCATAAAGAAAATTATAAACCAAAATAAGATAATGCATAAAATAAAAAAATTGAAACATTTTACATATTAACTTACGGTTCAAATTTGAATTAGAGTGATGATGAAAAAACATTATTATATGGTTGCGGAGGTGGAATTAGAGTATGAGAAGTTATAATTTTTCATTTTGTTTATAATTTAGTGTAAAGCAAAGCAAAAAAGTTAAAAAGGTTTGAATTATAATGCAGTGCAATATTGAGAAAATATAGGTTAGGTTCTATGTTATCAAATTACAAAGACGAACACTAAGAGAGAGAAAATCCGATGAGAGAGGAGAAAATCCATTGAAAAGACTAAAAAAACAAAGAATTATGATATGCAAAAGAAAATCACAACAGATATTAGTTTTAAAAACAAAATAAGAAATATCAAAGGATCATAGAAACAATAACTAAGATATAAAAATTTGAGATATATATATTAGATTTGTTGCACTTTTTTTATACCCATGAAATTCAAATTCATGGTAGATAATGAATTGTCCAAAGAAGAAGAAAAGAAAGAACATTTGTAAAAGTAGGTTGTTAAGATCATATGTCATTGATTTGGACTTCACAGTGGTAGTTGAAAAAGAAAAGTGAGAAAATTATATTATAGATACGAAGAAAGGAACGGTAGATGATGTTAAACTAAAACTCAATCTCATTATGTTGCTCAAGAAGGTCTTCGACAAATTTTTCTTCTGAAGAACTTACATCAATCTTCTTTTCCATCTTGAGTATAGGCTAGACCCCTCATTAGACAACAAAACCTTCATAATCATTAGACAACAAAACCTGCATAGTCATTAAAAAAAATCAATATTTTGTTCTTTGCAAACAAATAAACCTTAGAGAGATGCTCTCAAAACATACCAAAAACACCATAGTTTATCGAGATTTTCCCAATCATTGATCCAAAGCCACTGCAAAAAAAACCCCAAAAACTCACAATTAACAATCAATGAAAAGTGCATGACTAATTTTCATCCAATAGAAGATAAAACAACAAATGAAATGAATGAGAATTGGAAAAATCAAAAGAAAAAAGAGAAAAACATGAACATAGAGAAAAATGAGCATGTTTTCAATACAAAGTTCAAACAAACCTCTAGTTTCTCAATCGTTTTTTCCAAATTTAACATTAAGTAATATTTTTCAATTTTACCATTTTAAAACTGCTGTAATTGTTCAAGTAGTTACAAAATAATTAAATAAAATAATAAAAGAGAACCAACTTATGTGCAAAACAAAACTTACCAGAAATTGATTTTTTTTTTTAAAAAAAAAAGTAGTTTTCAAAATCAAATCTCATAAAAATTGTAGTATATTTAGTAACTACTAAAAAAAATAACAAAATGACTGAAATATCCAAAATAAAATAAATATTGAAATAAGGGTAAAATGGAGAAGTAATTTATGTAAAAAGAAAAAACAGTTAAGAGGAGAATCCCCTTATATATACTAGCGGGAACACAGGCACTCACGTGCCTGTGTATCCGCATTTTTCATTTTTACTATTTATATATTCATATAATTTTGATAAATATTAAATTATATGAGAAGATATGTAAATTATCTAAACGCACCATTGATAATAGTTTTATTAAAATTTTATGTTAATTTTTTTATATTTTCATTTTATTGTTTTTGAATATTAAATTTTGATTTAACTTGGGTGTAATCTTGAACTTTGTAAGGTTATCATATTAAAATTAAGGTTTAAAAAAAATGGATCAGCAAACAATGTCAAAACATAATGCAAATGGTTGTATGTTGGAAGTTGTAGAATCTATCACCATATCAATTGAATCCACATCTTCCATGGCAAAGAAGTTGAAAAAAATAAAATAATAAACTAAATACAAATTACCAAACTTCCAACTTATGTAATATCTAATAGATCAAAGCATCAGTAGACATAAAAACTTTGCCCGCAAAGCTGGGCTTAGGATTCATACAAAAATATAAAAAAAATTAAGAAAGCAATAGAAACAAAAATGTGTTCAAATCCTATAACAATGAGACACGTCTCTGCTTCGAACGCTTTGGGAAGTGCGAGAAAGAGGAAGCAATGGTGGTTGTTGTACAGTGGTGATTGAAGAGGGACTAAGATGACTGAGAGTAGGAGAAGAACATGGAGCGTGAATGAAGAGGGTTCAAAATGTGTCAAAATTTATGAGCATTTTTTTTCTTTGGATGCAACTGGTGAAAACTACTCCTTATAAGGAAGTTGCTAAGCCTCTCATGCCACTGCCTTGGAGCTTGTTTCAGTCCATACAAAGCTTTCTTCAACTTGAAGACATGGTTGGGATACTTGTGATCTTCAAAACCCGGTGGTTGATCTACAAAGACTTCCTCATTGATGTAGCCATTCAAGAAGGCACTCTTTACATCCATTTGGAAGAGTTTAAAACCACTTATGCATGCAAAAGCCAGCAGCAGCCTCACAGCCTCCAATCTAGCCACAAGAGCAAAGGTTTCACCATAATCTATGCCCTCTTCTTGATTGTAGCCTTTGGCAACTAGCCTTGCTTTGTTTCTAGTGATCACTCCATCCTCATCTAGCTTGTTCCTGAAAACCCATTTTGAACCAATAATATTCATTTCATTTGTTTTAGGGACAAGAAACCATACCTCATTTCTTTCAAATTGGTTTAGCTCTTCATGCATAGCTTCAACCCACTTCTCATGATGGAGGAGGGCCAAGCACATCTAGCCAAGGAAGCCAAAGCCCAAACCATGAAGAGCGTCTAGACCAAGGGGAGCGTCTAGCTCCAAGGAATGAGCGTCTAGGACGTGAAGAAGGGAGGCTGCCCATGGAGCGTCTAGATGTGGAACTAGACCGTCTAGGTCCTCTCACAAGGTCAATGGCCAAGCATGTTCAAGCACAAGTAGATGAAGCCACGGATGGAAGAGAGAAAGCCTTGTACATGTTGCATCAAGGCCCAATAGGGGTACTTAGTAGATAGAGTAGTGTAGAAAGCACATTTGAGTGAAACATTCTAGAAGCTTGCTATGTGTGACCGGTCATAGCACATGTGCCTATGATTTGCATTTCATTTGGTTTACATTTCATTAGGTATTAGCTTAAGAATCACGGCCATCTAGCTTATAAATAGGGAGGCCTTCTCTTTGTATTTGCAAGTTTATTGTGAGTAAAGTTATGCTGCCATTTTGTGCCAAGCTTTGCTTCTCCCTAGAATCCTAGGCTCTAAACTTCAATTCCTTCATCTTTTCCCTTGGGCTGGCCGAACCACCCAATACCCACACTTAACATGCACCTACAAGATCAACACCACTCTTAGGAGGATCTTGCTCACCTCATCCATTGCTTCTGCCCCTTTGCTCTACTTTGATTCAAGAAGAACTTCATGAAATGCCATCATCTCATCCTTGAGAGCTTATTCAATTAACTTTGGTTCAATTTGAGAAACAAAAGTTGTGTGCCTGCAGTAGTTTGAGATGGAGCTACGTGTGGAGACACCTTCCTTTATCTGCCCTATGATGTTATCCACTGACAAATCTCTAGGAATCCTCCACTCTTTGGGCAGCTCACTCTGTTGCAGAATTTCAATCGGTTGTTTCTGCGAATCAACCGGTTGTTTTTCTGCACAGATATCTAGCTTCTCCAAACTGATGCTCTGTTCGTCTTCCTCAGCACTGATCTTTGGGTTCTCACTGATTCTGCGATCTACCTCATCAATCTTTTGTTGTAGACTCTATATGCATGGCTTGTGAGAGAATAACCAATGAAAATGCAAGGTCAGCTTTCTCATCAAACTTTCCCAAGCTTTCCTTTCCATTGTTAAGAACGAAACAGCTACAACCAAAGACTTTGAGGTGACTGATGTTAGGCTTCCTTCCACTGAAAAGTTCATATGGAGTTTTCTTCAAGATGGGACTTATAAGCACCCTATTCATCACATAACAAGAGGTGCTCATTGCATCTGCCCAAAAATACTTAGGAAGTGATGACTCACTAAGCATTGTCCTTGCAAGCTCTTCAAGAGATATGTTCTTCCTCTCTACAACTCCATTTTGCTGTGGTGTTCTTGGAGCAGAGAAATTATGTAGAATCCCCAACTTCTCACAGAACTTTGCAAACTTCTCATTTTGGAATTCTCCTCCATGGTCACTTCTTATGGAGCCTATGTTGTTGTTCTTTGTGTTTTGAAGCCTTCTTGCTAGCTTTTTGAATGCAGCAAAGACATCACTCTTTGATTCCAAGAACAAAGTCCAAGTGTACCTAGAGAAATCATCAACAATAACAAGAGCATAATAATTTCCACCAAGACTCATAGTTCTAGAGGGTCCAAAGAGATCCATGTGAAGGAGTTCAAGAGGTCTCAATGAAGAGACAATATTTTTGGTTTTAAAAGAACTTTTCACTTGTTTCCCTTTTTGGCAAGCTTCACAAATGTGATCCCTCTCAAACTTGAGTTTTGGCAGCCCAATCACAAGATCTTTTGATATTAGCTTGTTCAAATGAGTCATGTGAATATGAGCAATTCTTCTATGCCAAAGCCAAGATTCATCTTGCTTGGATAAAAGACATCCAATTGAACATGGTGAAGAGATATCTAGAAGATACACATTATTAACTCTCTTACCTACCAACATTACCTCTTTGGTGTTGGGTAGACAGATTTCACATGTGTTTGTCTTGAACATCACTTGATACCCCTTGTCACATAGTTGGCTAATACTCAGAAGATTATGCTTTAAGCCTTCAACAAAGAGCACATCATGAATCACCAAGATGCTTTCATCTCCTATGGATCCTCTTCCAAGAATTCTTCCTTTGTTGTTGTCTCCATAGGTGACATGACCCTCTTGCTTGAAGGATATTCTCAAGAACTTTGATTTGTCCCCTGTCATATGCTTGGAGAATCCACTGTCCAAGTACCAAAGTTGTTTTCTTTCCTCCAAGATATCCTACAAAAAAGATTTTCAAGTACATAGGTTTGGTCCCCTTATGAATGTGGGTCCATCTGGTTTATACTCATCAATACAAGCTTTATTTTTCTTGGGAATCCACTTCATAAGCCCTTTAGGAACAACATGTTTTCTGATTTTACAGAATCGCACAGAATGACCTCTTTTCATGCAATAGAAGCATGTAACAATCGGTTGTTTCGATGGTCCAATCGATTGTTTTTCTGGCATTTTCGAAAAAGATTTTGAAAATCTATCTTGCTTGTTTTGTGGATTAAAGCCCAATCCAGATTTTCCAAAAACACAATTTTGAGATGCTAGCACACTCTCAAAGTTAGATTGGCCTTTAGAAAGCTTATCCACTGTTTTAACAAGATAGTGGACCTTCTTTTCAAGATTTTCGCAATTTTCACAAACTAGAGTATCACACTTGCAAGAGGAGTTTTTGTAAATGATTTCCATATTTTCAAAATCCATTTTTGAATTTTCTAAATCCTCTTCCAGTGCCTTTACTCTGTTTTCAAGCCAGCTATTCTTTTCTTTCAATCGATTGTTCAAGAGAGCCAATCGGTTGGCTTCTTCATGAGTTTCTTGAAAGGCTTGAAGCAATTGTCCATAATTTTCAGAGTTTGAAGAGTTTGATGAACTTACACTACATGAGTCATCCTCCCTTCTGGCCATTAAGCAAAGATTGAGGCTTTTCTTGTTTTGCCTTTTCTTTCTTCTTGCTTGAGTCTTTGTCATTGCTTCCTTTGGTTCATGAACAGCTTTGAGTGTCTCCCACATTTCCTTAGCAGTTTTGCACTTTGATATTCTGAAAAATTCATTAGTTTCTAGTGCAGAAGCTATAATATTTTGAGCAGACTTATCAAGCTGAGCCATCTTACATTCATCGTCTGTCCATTTGGACAAAGGTTTTGTAAAGAAAGCATTTTCCTTTTTGAATTTTGGAATGTAAGGACCATTCTCAATGGAGTCTCAAATTCTTTGATCAATGGATTCAATAAAGATTTTCATTCTTGCTTCCCAAAACTTATAATTCAATCCACAGAATAAAGGTGGTTTGTAGATTGAAGCACCCTCCTCAAAAGATAGTTTTCCAGCCATAGAAAAAAAGATTTTTAGATCAACTTGAATAACTTTCAAGACCCAAGCTCTTGATGCCAATTGTTAGAATATATGGCCTTAAACGAGAGGGGGGTGAATTGTTTAAGAAAGATTTTCGCAAACTTTTAACCTTAGAATGAAAATACTTTGAAAGAACCTTGATTAAGGATTCAGTTTTTCCAAAGCAAACAGCAAAAGCACAAAGCTGGAAAAACAATCGGTTGTTTTAGCGAAACAATCGGTTATTTATACCAGTTCCAAAATAACAAAACTGAATTAAAGAGATAGGGATAGAGAAATTGTACACAGTTGTTTATACTGGTTCACTCCAAACAAGAGCTACATCCAGTCTTCTCAGAAACCCTGAGGATATCCACTAAGCAATCACCACTTGATCACTTACACCACAACCAAGAGAATGACCTTGAACACCTCAAGAAACACACTCTCCTTGGCCAACACTAAGATTGCTGATCTTGAACACCTCAAGAACACACAGCCAATCTCAGCAAAAAAAACACACGAATTGTTCAACAGTTTACAAAGATTACACTTGTTACAGATGAATATCTGAAATCAATACAAGTAAAATCCTATTCAGCACCTTGATCAATCTCTCTACTCTTAAGTAATCTCAGAACTCTTTTAAAAACTCTTAGATCAAAACTTTGTTTCAAGATTCTTAAAACATAAAAACAGTTTTTCAGAATATATCTAAGAATATAGTTTGTTATCCAATCTTAACAAACTCTTAATTGCATTTAAAACAGATTGGTCAAAGCATTTAATGACTGGAGCGTATTCATTTAAAGCATTTAAAGCTCAGTCAAAGAAAATAGTTTTTTCTGTTATGGTTTCAAAACAAACAATCGATTGTTTCCTCGAATCAATCGGTTGTTTTGTTACTTAAAAAAATTCACCATTCAAAAACAGTTTTCAAACTTTCTCAAAAACATCTAAGTGTAAACAATCGGTTGTTTCGACAAAACAATCGGTTGTTTCAACTTAGTTTGAAAAACATTTTGCTTTGATAAAATTGAGATGCTAATTGCTTTAAGATTTAATCTAAGGGTTGATTACAACATTGAACTACCCCAGACCAAAGCTTAAACCAGCACAACAGCATCAAGCAAAGCAGAGGCTTCATCATTCTTCAAAGGATTTGGATTCTTCAAAACATTGAACACCACTTGGTTCAACATGTTAGTATTCCTATTTTATAGCTTCCAATAATTGTAATTTTATTATATATATGATTGAGTAAATCAAAATGAATAAGATTAGATTTGCAATTTTGTGCAATTACGTTCAATCAGTTGCTACAACCTTTTGCCTTCTCTTATTTCCTTCAATTAGTTCCTACAACTGGTATCAAGAGCTAGTCTGTTATCATGAACTCTACCCAATTATCAGTCCCTATCCTTGATGGAAAAAATTACAATCGGTGGTGTGTGTAAATGAGAGTTTTGTTTGATTATCATGAGTTATGGGATGTTGTTGAGAGTGGAGTGTCTGCATTAGGTGATAATGCAACTGAGGCGCAACGAGTAGCGCATCGTGATCAGAAGAAGAAGGACAATAAGGCTTTGTATCTCATCCATCAAGGGATGAATGACGAGACGTTTGAGCAAATAAAAGGAGCAACAACTGCCAGTGAGGCTTGGACAATTTTGTCAACCAATTATAAAGGTGATGATAAGATCAAAAGGGTGCGTCTTCAAACCCTAAGACGCTAATATGAATTGCTGCAGATGGAAACCACAGAGACTATTGATGTCTATATAAATAAAGTTCTTGCTTGACAAATCAGATGAAGACCAATGGTGAAACACATTCGGAGCAGACAAAGGTGGAAAAGATTTTGAGATCTTTAACTCCCAGATTGAACATGTTGTTGCCGCAATTGAAGAAGCCAATGACATTTCAAAAATGACAGTAAGGTTATTGTCTGGTTCCCTACGAGCGCATGAGCAGCGGATGAATAACAATAACATTGAAAAACCAATTGAACAGGCTTTACAAGCACAAGTCTCAATTGGTAGATCCTATCATAAACATGGTACTTATTGTAGTAAAGGTCGTGGTGGCCAGAATCATGCAGGCGCTGAGCAAAATAGCATTGGTTCCAATCACAATCCAAGTTCAAATAACTCTTGGTGTGGTGAACGTGGACACGGAGGACGAGGAGACATTTATAATAAATCAAATGTTGAGTGTTATAATTGTCATAAACGTGGCCATTATGCAAATGAGTGCAGATTAAAAGGTGATAATCATGCTGCCAATTGTGCTCAAGAAAACAATAATCACGTACAATATGAAGAGGATCATACAATACTAATAACAGCCACATCAAATGAAACCCCAAACAATCAGACTTGGTATTTGGATACAGGTTGCACAAATCATATGTGTGGTCAGAAGGAGTTGTTTGCAGATTTGGATGACTTATTTCGCACAAAAGTGAAATTCGGTGATGGCAGGTTCGTTCCGGTGACTGGAAAAGGGCGAATTCTTATCACATTGAAGAATGGTGATCATAGGTACATCTATGATGTTTTCTATGTACCTGATATGAAAAGTAATTTGTTGAGTATGAGACAACTGGCTGAGAAGGGTTATGAGATGCACATAGTTGAAAATAAATTATCAATTTTTGATAAAAAAAGGTAATTTGATTCTTAAAACCTTTTTATCAAAAAACCGCATGTTTCCAGTAGATATTCAAATGGGTGATTTCAAGTGCTAGAATGCAATAGTGAATAATGAATCGTGGTTATGACATTTACGCTTTGGACACTTAAATTTTCAGAGTTTGAAAAATCTTTCCAAAAGAAATTTAGTGAATGGTTTACCCCATATTCATCACCCTCATCAATTGTGTAAGGCTTGCATTTTTGGAAAGAATCACAGGACACCATTTGTTAAGGAGCCTTGGCGTGCAAAATTTCCTTTGGAGCTTGTTCATACAGATGTTTGTGGCCCGATAGTTGGAGGTAATAAGTATTTTTTAACCTTTATTGATGATTTTTCAAGGAAAACCTGGATTTATGTATTGAAAAGCAAGGATGAGGTATTCCACTGCTTTAAAATATTTAAAGCATTTGTTGAAAGAGAGAGTCGCAGACAAATCAAGATGGTGCGTAGTGATGGAGGAGGTGAGTGCAAGTCTAATGAATTCAAGAGGCACTGTGAAGAACTTGGGTTGCAACATAACATAACTTGCCCCTACACACCTCAACACAACGGAGTTGCTGAGAGAAAGAATAGAACAATCATGGACATGGCGAGGAGCATGCTTAAAGCGAAAGGTATGCCAAATTATTTTTGGGCTGAGGCCGTAACATGTGCGGTATATTTGATAAACAGATCACCCACTCAAAGTGTTCCTAACACAACTCCGATTGAGGCATGGAGTGGAATCAAACCCAATGTGCAACACTTGAAGGTATTTGGGTCAATTACTTATGCTCATGTCCCCAAGGCAGCAAGATCAAAGTTGGGTGATAACGCAGTGAAAACCATTTTCATTGGATATAAGCATGGGGATACAAACTGTACAATCCAATGACAAAGAAAGTGATTGTTAGTCGTGATGTTACATTTGCCGAGTGGCAATGGAATGCAGCAGCTGAAATAGATTCGAAAAAATGATATTTTTATGTTTTGAACGATGATATAGAAGATGGAGTCTCTCTTGAAGCACCTGCAGTTCAACCTGAAGCTGCAGGTCAACTTGAAGTTGTAATTCAACCTGAAGTTGCAACTCCAATTGCAACTATGATGGAGCGACCAAGAAGGCAGCAGCGACAACCTGTACATCTTCAAGATTGCGAAGTAAATCTTGATGATGAAGTTGATGACAATGGAGATTTGGTTCACTTTGTTTTTCTTGCAGAATCAGAACCTGTGAGACTTGCCGATGCCATTCAACACCCCAAATGGCAAAAGGATATGAATGAAGAATTGATGGCGATTGAGAAAAACAATATCATAACTCAAATTGGGAAGGTTGTTCCAAATCAGAATTAAGGGAGGATGTTAGTTATTCAGATTTTATTATTATTAATTCTGATTTTATTATCCTTAAACTATTTTACCGTTATATTGCATTAATGGTTAGTTTACATGCCTGTTAGTATTCCTATTTTATAGCTTCCAGTAATTGTAATTTTATTATATATATGATTGAGTAAATCAAAATGAATAAGATCAGATTTGCAATTTTGTGCAATTACGTTCAATCAGTTGCTACAACCTTTTGCCTTCTTTTATGATATGAATCCAAATAGACATGACAATAAAATTGGGAATTTAGGGTTACGGAACGGAATAAATTCAAAACAGTAACAATAAAAACCTGGATAAAGGAAGGCGCCACAAACAAAGTTTGATAAGCCTAAGGATGATCGCCACAAGAATTAGTGGATTCTTGATAAGATCGCAAGATACAGGGAAAAACCCTAGCAGAGAAACACTCTCTAAAATTATCAAAATATTCGTTCCTATTCTGAGGTTCAACAGTGTATAAATTACAAAGGTCTTTTCTTGTTTGTAAGAACATAAGACGAAACTACAATCCTTATATTTCAAGAAGGATTATTTGTCCCAGTGGTTAAGTTGATACTTTCCATTTGGTTATGGGTTCAAATCCTACTTGAGGCAAAAATAATAATATCCTTATATTTTTAAGGATCCAAACATGTTGTGCATGTAATCAACGAAGTCTTTTTAAGAATGGCTTGGTCAAGTTCCTCCTCACTATGCCCTTTGGTTTGGATGTCCTCATCATTTTATTTCCTTCAATTAGTTCCTACACTACTAACATTTCCTAATATTTATTTCTCTCTCATAAAACAGACGCTCCCTCTCATTATGCAATTAATTTTCAAAATAAATTATCTCTTTCAATTCATAATCACTTCTCCACCTCTCTTTCAATTCAAAACCGCTTTTCCACCTCTCTTTCAATTCAAAATCGCCGCACTACGTATACCAAATATTGTAGAAAAAATAAGAAATGACACAATGACCATAATACAATAATAAAATTAAATATTAATATAAGGATAAAATAGGAAAAAAATTAAGAGCAGTTAAGAGGAGAATCTCCTTTATATATAGATATAGATAATATATATAGTTATAGATAATATATTATTCATCTTAATTACTATTATTTAATTTTTAAAACTTCTTTATCATGACACATTCAACCTATTTTTCTTCTTTTAAACAATAACTTAAATTTAAATATCATAATTCTAACCAATCCTAATTTTAATTTTTAAACACCATCAATAAATATGGTTTTCCATGATTAAACTTATTTACCATTTTAAATTTTGTTTCATTTATAATTTTTTTAAAAGTTCAAAACTATTGTATATTGTAGAAAAAATCCCGATAACCTGTAATAGGGGAAAAATATACTTCTATATTCGATCCTATTTTTAAAATAATGATAGTTATTATAATAATATATAATAAAATAAAAAGTAAGAAAATGTATGGTTGTGAATAAAGGAAATGGAAGATGATGTTTTGTTAGGTACACTGACAGAGATGGAATCACTTTTAAGAAAGGTGAAGCAATTATTTAACGATGCATGGAGTCTTAGAAACTCTCTTTTTTGTCCTAATTCCCCAATTATTGATTCCAACTGGGATATCAACTTCTCATTACCATAATTGCTTTATAATACTCTTCTCAAAACTTATAATTATTCTCTATTTTTCTAGTGCATAGTGCTGTTGGAAGAGCATCAAATTTCCAATCCTCTAATTGGAACAAAACCAAACTACACCCTCTTCAACACACACTTCTACTATCCAAATTTATAATTTAATTCATATTTCTTTTAATTATTGAAAAAATTGAACTCAATTTTAAATATTATATTTTATTAGCAGACTTATAAGATTCGAGTGTTGTGATTCTAATATAAAATCTTTGTTGATAAATTTCAACATATATATTCTTGACAAGGAGTGTTATGATGTGAAAGCAATCACGGCAGTGGAAGTGTTTGAGAACGAAATGTTAAAGAAAAAGGTGAACGAAAATAAGAAAAGGAATATATATGACACATCAAGTAAAACCTTTCTTTAACGTATGTTATATTGTTTTTTTTTAATTCATCAAAGTTAAAATTCTAATAATATTTTTTAAAAAAATATTAATTTGGTAACTGCATATTTAAAAACATCAATTTACCATTGTGATTTGATTTAAAATTATTTTACTTTAATTTTTTTTTTTAGTCCTAATATAATGCAATGTTGTCAACACATTAATAACAAGAATTTTACTTTTTCTCTTATGCATTTTTTTTTCTTTCTTTTTTTATATTGAAAGAAAAAATATAATTTTACTAGTATGGACTGACCGGTCATTACCATAGTTCGATCTTCCTGATCGACATACTTAAATTCATTTAATGTTCAAACCAAGGTCAGTGAAGTTAAACTACCATTCCACTAATCATACCCAATAAGGTAAGCTCATTAAAATAATATAAATAGTGTACACCTCCGAGTACCAAATACCCTTTTTTGTTGACTTGAGCGTCAGAGTGTCTTCTGCAGGTATCTTCCATTCGGCATCCCCATGAGACTGAGAGACCGACACCTGGCGAGAAGAATCACAACGAGACTCTAACAACCTGCTCGAAGAAAAGAAGAAGACAAAATCTTTCAATAGTTCTCTAGGTCTCATTTTCCTAGTAAGAACAATAATGATTCTTGATATACAAGACACACCGAGTATTCATGTTGTTGCTGTGTTCTACCTTTACATCATATTGAACATTAATATAATCAAAGAACCAAAGATTACATTATTAGACATTTGAATTAGTCTTACTGATAATGAGTTATAACAATGTAAAAAAACTTTAGACATTTGATAAAAAGACACAAGAATGAGTTGCATTATGGAGTGAAGAGGTGAACATAAATGGTGCAGAAACTGTTCCACACATGGATTTGGGTGTTGAATCTGTTTTAGAAACATTCACCATTACATCCATCTATAATGTGGTGGTCTAATTTCAATGGCATAAAAGAAAAAGTCAACCGAAAGGAGTCTGATTTGGTAGGCTAAGGTAGCACTAAAATAGCACTCAAGAATTTTCCTGCATGGAATTGACTTTGCCTCAATCTTCACTCCATCCACTTGTGGCCTTTCATTTACCAGAGAGGTCTTTTGTGACCTCTGGTTGTGGAAGTGTGGTGTGTGCAAAACCACCACCACAATCTCCATAAATTTAAAATAACACAAACACACCCATAAACATGGTTAAAGTTAAGATATGTATGGATTCATGTAATAAAAAATGTTATCTGTCTAGTTCATACCATGAACAATATTTCCTTTACATTACAGAGTCAAACAAGCACTGCTTTCTCTAATAAGTCTGCTCATTTTTTATAATAATTACAATAATAATCTTTTTTATTTGATAAAAATATAATAAACTCGTTATTATGACAATACGTGATTATTAAACTGGTTTCTTATTTTCAGTTTTTAGTTTTATAGTTATAAATAAAATTAAGAAATTGATTAGAAATAAAAAAAAAGTTGGGAGCATGTGGTGGGTAGTAGACTTGACCAATTTTGGTCCAACCAATGTGCAATTAATTGCATCTTTATCATATATCTGAATATTGAATGCAACCCACAAAACGAGGATTATTGTGATACCTATTCCTATTGTGTGTGATTTTAAATAACACATTCATTAATTCATTCGTCTTAAGTCCTTAGTGGCCATGAATCCTCGGAATTCAATTAATTCCACATATCACATTCAAGTTCAAACTTATAGATATTATTAATTAATTGATAATAGACTGACACTAATGTTACAACATATTCCAATATTTAATATTAAAAGAAAATCATCGCAATTTAATAAATTTATATAAAATTTACAATAATTAGATCACCAAGTGGTAAAATAACTAAAGTAATTAGGGGTGACAAAGCGGGTCGGCCCGTCCCTCCGTCCCGCTTAGGTCCACAAAATGTGGTTGGGTTGGCCCGTCCCGCATACAAAATGCGGACTTGCGAGGCGGCCTGCTTTTTTTTTTTAATGTAGAGGAGGAGTGGAGGCAGTATCGGTGGCAGCAGCAGATCGACAGTAGCAGAATCGCAAGCGGAGCGAGTGGCGATGCTGCAAAGGAGAGTGCGTCATGTATTATGTGCGTTTTTTGGAACAACGTAACTGCTTCGTGTTTTGAGTGAAAACTTAATTTTCTTTCACTTAAAGTTGTCACTCCTCTACTGGATCATTGTTGTCAAGTCAATTAATTTTTTTATTTTTTATTTTTTATTTGCAGACTAGCGTGCCAGCTCGCCCCGCTGCTGGCCCGCATGGGCCGCGAGTTATGCGGGGCAAACTAATTCGGGTCAGCGGGTTGAAAACGTCAACCCGCCCCACATTTTTTAGTGTAGGTCAACCCGCACGACCCGCCTCACTTTATCACCCCTAAACGTAATTAAGAGATAAAGTACAGTTATAATTGTTGATTAAAAATCAACAAATTAAAATTAGAATAAAATTAAATATATATTATAAAATACGTAGTTTAAATTCAGTTAATCTATATCTATATATAAAAAGATTTTTCATTATAACGATTTTTGGTTCTACACAAATTTATTTCTATTTTATCCTTATATCAATATTTCATTTTATTATTTTATTTTGATTGTTTCATCATTTTATAATTACTTAAATTTAAAACTAAAAAAAGAGTTAATATTGATTTTGAAAGAAACTGTTTTGCACTACATTTATTTGAAAAGAATGAGTCAAATAAAACTTTGAATTGAAAGGTGGTTTAATGACCGTTACTTTAACTCCACAAACAAGAAGAAAGAAACATCAAAAAATGAATGTAAACCGTAAAAATTATTTACAGAAGAGAAAGAAGATAAAATAGCAGAATATCCCAAACTGTTACTTGAATACATAACATTCAGATTTTTGCACAAGTAGAGTTATCTTAATGTCATTGCTGATGTGGACGTCGACGGAGAAGATGAATGTGTTCCGAATATGATATTGTTGTGGAGAATAGGAAAATGAGTAGAAAATAGATATTTTCTTAGGATTTGTTGGTGGAGTTTCTCATCTTATTTTTATTTTCATTATTATATTCTTCTTTTTTAGTTTTATATTAGTAAAAAATCAAAACTAGTGATTTACTAGAAAAAATGTTTCTATCTTATTTTTTTCTTAGTGATATTTAAAAAATACAAATACACATAATATAATTATAATAATAATAATAAAAAAAAGTAAAAAATAGGGATACACAAACTCGAAAGTATTTGTGTTTCTGTTAACATTTTATTTTATAGGGAAGATAAACCCAACCAATATATTTTATACGATTAATTTAAATAGTCTGGTATGTGAAAAAAGAACTATATGATAAAATTATGAATAACATTAATTTTAAGATTATATGTAATGTTGTTTAAAATGAATTAGTAGCAGAACGTTTGGTATGAAAATGGGTTTGGGTGGTGAAAGTGGTAGGGTGAAAAGAGAAAAGAGGAAAGAAAAGTAGAAAAGAATGTAAATAAGAGTGGAGTGAGGGCATTGGCATTATTAAACATGTGTGCTTTATGTTCCACTTTCCATACCTTTCCTTTCCACTTCACACCTCACATTTTCTTCTATTCTCTTCTCTAATTAATTTCATTTCTTTTCTCATCCCACCCAACCCTTATTTTGGATCACTACTTAAACACATCAAAACTAATTTCATTATTCACTTTATTTCATTTCAAATTACCTCATTTATTTTTTTATAATTATATTACACTCAAATTAATAAAGAAAAAGTATCAACATCTCTATAATTTAAAATGGATACATTTAGATATTGTCTTTTTATAAATCATATAATTTTCTTCCTCGATCACTAAATCATAAAATTTAGTATGCAGCAAAATAAAATACCTTTCAAACAACCTATTTCCCTATTTCTATGTTTTTGAATATTTTATCATTATTCTTACTTGTACTTGAGGCTAAGACTACCAATTTATTTATTATAAAATTTAATTAAATAAAGCAAATATTTATTTTATATAACGTAAAGTATTATTTTTCAATTAAAATACATGTGTTAAAGAAACTCTCTCTGTCCTCATTTTCTGATTCAAATATATTTATTATTAATTTTAATTATATTAAAAATGAACATTTCACCTTTTGAAATCTCTCTTCTAGCTAAGTTTTTTATAGTGTTTTTGAAAAATTAAAAAAATACCACGTTCTAGTTCACACACTCACAAAACACGGTATATAAAAAAATTGAACACAACACCAGAGGTCTGTTAGTTGAAAAGATAAAATGGCGTCACGGAGGAATTGACGCCTTCTGGAACCAGTTTTCTCTACATTTTCATGGAGAAAAAATGAGACAACGACTGTGCCATAACATGTAGGAGATAACGAAGTCCGATCTAACCAGGGAAAATTTAAAAAACCGGATTCAACTATACTGATGCAGGTTGCAGAGAATAAGATATCACACAATTGCCCTGGGAGCGCACAAATGCAATAATACAACTGATAGTTACAGTCCTAACCATATCAATCTGACACTACTGAACTAATTCCTAACAGAATTTAAAAAAACTACACACGAGCAGCTATTTCATATTATACATTATACATACTATATATATAGACAATATATATTATATATATTTTATAAGAAAAGGATCCATGAATTTAGAGTTAATAGAATTAACTTAAGGCAAGAACCTATTGCCGTTATCCTCCCTTACCTTGAATCTGGCCTCAGATTCCGGCTGCGGCGGGGGAGCGGAGCTTGAGCTCGACGGAGCAGGGATCCCACCGCACTTGTCACACCGAGAAATCACCAGAATCTGACGGCACGACGGACACGAAGAGTGCGATCTGAGCCAGCCGTCGATGCAGCTGACGTGGAATCCATGTCCGCACTGAGGCAGCACTCGGATTTCGTCTCCGGCGGCGAACTCCGAGAGGCATATAGCGCAATCGGCGAATTTAACGGCGGATTCGGCGTTGGCGGTGAGCTTGGGGAGGGAGCGGAGAACCTTCTTCTTGACGCCTTTGTTGGCGGCGGCGGGAGGAGGCTGGGGAGTGGAGGCAGAAGAGAAGCGGAGGCGGCGGAGACAGCCGCAGCGCGCGACGGCGACGAGGCCAAGGACGCAGATGAGCGCGCAGAGGAGGGCGGCGAGGATAACGACGAAGTCGGAGTCGACAACGGCGGAGGAGTCGTCAGACGACTTGCTCTCGCCTAAATATCTGAAGGGACGAGTCATGTGTTTGGAGAGAGACGGAAAAGAGTGCGTTTCAAGTTTTGGGTTTCTTTGGTTGGACTTACACTATAACTAACTACTACTGCGCTACACCTCTCTTCGTATCGTATTTATAACTATATTCCCTTCCAACTATTCTTATTCCTCCCACTCCTTTATTTTTACTTCACCAATTCATTTCAATTTCATTACCACTTCAAATTACCTCCATTCAAACATAAAGACTGAATTAAAAATATTATATATAAATTAAGTACATACAAGAAACCTGCATTAACAACAATTAAATTGATAAAATTTATGAATAAAATTATATTGGGACGAGAAAATAAATTATATAATAATAATATAACATAATTTTACCCTATAATATGATTACACTCATATAATCATAAAAACCATATATCATAACTTTATTAACCTTTATAATAATCATCTTAAAAATCTCATTAGCAATAATTTTTATTTTGAACTCGTACTGTGTTACACACCCTCTCCTTTTCAATTCTTTAACAGCAATCCCACGGCAAAAACGCATAAATGACTTTGACTTTAAGGCACAATCATCTTATGTCACCCTGGAAATCACTATTGGATAATCTAATTTAGCATTTTGTCAAAAAAGTTGCAGAAAAAAAATTAAAAAGCAAAATTAATCATTACGAGATAAATCTACTTTACATCTCAACTTTTAAATGTTAGAAGTATATAAAATAATCTTAAAGAAAGAATTTTGATTTATTTCCCAACTTTTTTCCCTAAAAGTCTTTATCAATTTATACATCTATTTCTTTATCGCTTTAATAATACAGGTGAACTCATCCAATTTCAGCTGATGACATCTTACAGACGCAGTGAAGAATTTAATTTCAACACAAATTGTAAAATAAATATTAAATAATACGCGAACTTCATATTCAACAAATCACTTTAGTTCCTGCAAAGTAATGCGCATGACTAAACATAAATTTATGAATGGTCCCTTTTATAAGGCAGGCTTAAGGTTAGGGCGAGAAACAGAACACGTCTACAAAAAATGACAAGCAGAAGATGAATACAGAAAAAGCTCTCTGCACTTCTCACAAGTCATATCTCACGTTCCATCTACCTTTGTAATCGGCATTTATTGTCCAATTATTCTCCCTAATCTGCAGGTAAGGAACCTGAAACAAGAGTTTCAACATGGAATGTAGCATTAAGAAAAGGCATCATGAATAATATAACAGCATGCCAAAATTGGGGAATGGTACACAGAACTACATCATTAAATATCAAAAATATCTTTGACAAAATGACACCAATTGCAGCTTCACGGATTATGCTAACTTTCTAATTCCAGAAAACCATTGGGTTGCTACCAGATGAAACATCAACAACAAACTACAGTAATTTTACTATTTTTGTACCCGAACTAAATTAATGGGAGTTAAATAAACCTATTTCCCACTAAAACACATGCATCCATTGTTCCGTATAAATTGGACATGACTTCGACTTTAATACACTTGTTGGCTTTTGGTAAAATGCTTAAGCACTAACACACAGCTGCAGTCACATTTGATATCTAGGCTTAAATCATGGTTACTTAACTAACAGAACAGAACAAATTCTAATAAAATGATTCTTCCCCTTTCCATTCAATCTCGACAGAACACATGGATTCAATACAATGCCTTTTGCGCTTGTAGGTAACTAAGGAGATATAGGAAAAAGGAATAATCGTAAACGAATGCCAGTTCTAACAAACTAGTGTTGATATTCTAGATATCAATGCAGTGAGAATATTCTAGACATATAGGTGAAGGCAGGCCTCCTTAATTGGGCTGCAGTGTCAATATCATGGGCCTTGCAGCTAATTATTTTTACTAAATACAGTTCAATCCAGTTCCAACTCATCAGTTTCATACAGAATCAAGAAACCCAAATCCAACAATAACTGCAATGAGATTGAGAGAATGATGGAAAAAAAATAGTGGCAGAAAAGGGATTTCTCTTCATCTAGGGGTGGGGAAGGGAAAATGTTAAGTGAATTCATTGGGCTCACAAAAAAAATCCCTGAAGACAGACAGAAAACATAATGACATGAGGAAAGTAATTGGAAGGAGAAAGGAGAACCTGTTCAAAAATTTCGTATCCAAGTCTAAGTCTAATATCTTGATCCTTCTGAAAATTGAAGAGGTTCCAGGAAAACTCGGCAGCTCCTCTGGACTTGCGCTGGAAAAGAAAAAGAATTAAGCATTTGAAGGAAAAAGGAAATGAGGAATTGAAAGGTAAGATTAGAGAAAACCTCTTTAAAGTCCTTGTCAACATCGCATCCTCCTTTGATTTTAAAATTGAGAAAGCCGTCAAGTGTGACAGGAAAGGTTTTCTTGGCATTGACTGTGTAGCGCAACTTTTCACGCTTATCGTAACGCAATCCAACGCCAAGGGTTGCCGATAACTGCAAAAGAGTGAGAGGGAATATGAATAGATAATGCGAGATAGGGTTTAGGGCGGGGGATGAAGAGAAAAGGAAGAGTCACATTGGGATAGATATGTCTGATGAGGGCACTGGAGGAAGTTGGTTGTCCAAGTTTTGTGTCAAGTTCTCCGTGCACCTGGGAGAGAAGGAGAGGTGTAAAATTAGACAAGGGAGAGAAGAAATTTGGTGAGTGAGATGGATTACCTGGAAGTAGGTGTTGGAGTCGATTCGGAGTTTTTCCTTCGCATTGATTCGTAGAGCTTTGGAATCTTCTCCATATCTCAGAGAGGTCTCCATTTTCTTTCCTGATAAAACTACTATATCTTCACTCAACTAACTCCAACTTTAGCTATTAGATACAACAACAACCCTAGGATTCTGTTTTCCTCCTTTTTTTTTTCTGCATGGGCCCTTTCACTCCATTTTCATGCCACATAAGCCCAACCATTACTGCTTTTCTTTTCTTTTATTCATTAACATCATATTTTATTTTACTACTCTCTCTCAACTCCTTTCTCATCCAAATAAAATGTTATATACGATCAGACTAGCCACGTTCACAATACGATTGGTTAGATTAGTTTGCTTGTAATCTTCTATAAATAAATTAACATTTGAATACACTTCACCTTTAACTCGAATTTCTCCAAGAAAAAATAAGTTGTTTCCAAAATTTATAAGAGATTATTTTTTTTAAAAAAAGGAGGTTCCATTTACTTTATTTAATCAACACCCTCTTCGACATTTGAATACACTTAACCATTTGTTTCACGACTTCTGCTGGGGGTGGGAAAAGTAGGGAAGTCTCCCACAGTGGGAGATGGCTTAGTGACCATTGGATATTTTTCTTTTTAATTTGATGGTGGTAGGGTTTATTTTTGTTGGTTTTTCACTTTTTCTTTCATTTTTCCTTATTTGTTCCTAGCTTTTTTATTCAACCAAAGCCTCAACTGTACGTGCATCTTTATTGGAGCAATTTTCGACGATCCACGAACCATCCACTCCATGGCTAAACTTGACTTTTGCTTTCTGCACCCAATAAACACAAAATGATAAAAATGTCTTCTTTACCTTTTAAGTAAAAGTGAGAATGTAGTTTGGATTTCCCAAAATACAATTCTGGATTTGAGCTTCTGGAACACCTTTCATGATTAAGTTTTTTCGGAACCATTTTTGAAATTCATTTCTGTAACGCAAAAACATATATTTAGGATTTTGTTTTCTAAAATGTATTTTTTCAAATTTCAAATTGCAGAATAAAGGACAACTCTAGGATTTCTAAAAAATGATAGGACACAAGTTCAAATTTATTGGTTCCAGGAAGCAAAAGCCGCTGAAGTTTTTCATCCGTACCTCAACCACCGAGAACCACAAAATTCTCCTCGTGGTGGGGGGACATGTCAAGGTTTCTCCCACCCTAGCCGTGTCTTGTTTAATTTCATCCGACGGTTTACACAATGGTGGAGAAGAGAGGATCCGGTTCCCAAACAAAAGAGTATAAGGGTATTGACGAGCATTCAGGAATGTATGTAATTAGCGACAATTAAGATCGAGATCAATAGTCAAACATATTTATGCTAACTGTTCTATAAATTACTGGTAGACAATAGTCTGCAAAAAAAATCTGACCCATAGAAGTATCACTTATCTCTTTGCAATTATCAAACCGCAAGAAAACTTCTGACCTAAATAAAGTAAAACAAGGTCAAAATGGGGCATATTATCATCTCGAGCAGCACAGTCACCTATCATATCTCATCAATCAAGTCCATAAGATCATCAACCTCCCGTCTCAAAGCAGTAATTTTCTGCTGATACGAAGCAATCCGATTCTCAATTTCCCTTCCTCCTAACTTCTTCTCATAGCCGTCTACAACTGTAGTGTGTTTCAATACAAGTTTCTCCTGCAACTCCCTCTCCTTAGTAACAAGTTCCTCCACCTGAAAACAAAAATATAAATTCTGTAACCACAAATCGAGAGAGAAGATAATCCATTGAAGAAACCATTTATAAGATAACCTTTGGTAATATATGAGCAGCTTGTGGAGAAGATTGCAAAAATGCCAATGGTTGCTTCAACTCTTTAGACAGCTCTTTCAATGAGCTATCTACTGATTTTCTAGTTGCTTTACAGGCTTGAACGTCTCCGGTCCTAGAAAGATCATGCAATGACGTTTCTAGCTTGTCATGTGCTATTAAGAAACGGTTAATGATACCGTGGACCAGCTGAGTAATTGCTTGTACCTGCATAGCAAAAAACATGGGTACAATATAAGTACTGCATTCAACTGCACATACTGGATTCATACATGATACAAGTTGATTACCTCGTCCCACTGGAGCTTTGCCAAATAAGATGCAGAAGATTTGGAGATTGATATATCTACATGTGAGTAGACAATGCAAGCAACAAACAGAAAGAAAAACCCAGAAATCAACATCAAAGGCTCCCTGAGCATAGAAAGACTGTTGAACTTATAGTAGACCTGCAATACAAACAATAATAATAAATAGTATACCTAGTCAAATTTTCAGAAGGAAAACAAATATTGCACACCAAGTAATCAAATCATAATTTCCTTGTCCCTAGTTTTTGTCTCTATCTGATGATGGGTATACTTGATAATACAATGAAAGCAAGTCATACGTAAATTGGCAAAAAAAATCCAATTATAAATATATTGACAGTGAAAACCAATTCAATGAGGTGACCAGCAGTCCATGAGATTCATGGATATTAATTTCTCTCCTAATAAATTTTAAGAAAATTGTGTTACTCTTGTCCAGTTCTTCAGAATCTTAATAATGCTAATACCACCCTTGAAAACATAACCTTTGTGGATCTACGAAGTTGAAAATGCATTCTGTGTTTTTGGTTGCTAGATATTACAAAGTTAGCACGTCTAGCCTCATTAAAGATGCAACAGTAATACCTGGAAATGCTCATTATGCTCAGGGACAACATTGTTCTTCTCCAGAACAACAACAGGTCTACCAACAATATCCAAGTGAGAAATCTTCGTCTGCAACAATTACATGGAAGGAATATAAAGCTTAATCAAGAAATGGAAAGCAATGCTTTGGTGGAAGATACCAATATAGCTATACCTCCTGCCCTTCTTTCACAGGAAATGGAACAGATACTGAAATGTCTTTAGAACCCTCTGGCAAAACAACCTGGAATTTACAAGCATCGGGTAGATGTAATGTAACCATTATTCAATCTGGCAATACTACAACACACAGAGAACAACTGAAATAGAGAATAGGGAATATTGCAAAAAAAAAAAAAAGAATTCTTGGTAAAAACATTTCCAGTCTAGGATCAATTAACTATTCACAAAGTCACATGTCAGTAAGTGGTTACTTGTTAACAACTCAGTACCAATTAATTAAAATTCACAACTATATTATCATTATTTAATCATGGACGACTGTGATACATTCATATTCGGATAAAGAAATTTATTTTTCCCTGGTATATGTCTTCCTACCTTGAAAAGTTAAAAGTGAAATGTGATGTTGCACAAGTCAGACTAACAAATTCTCCATTGAAAGATCACCTTCCAAGTTTCCAACGAACAAAAATGAAAACTAAAGAGAAATATATATTGTCAAGACAAAATAAACTCAGTCACCTTCACAAAAAGATTGTCAATCACCAACTCGTTGATAGGGGCACCAAAAGTGATATTAAGGAAGCGCTTTCCATCCAATCCGAATAAGAAGTCCTGAAGTGGCAAGCCATATCCAATAGTAAAGGCAGTTTTCCAGCCACCAAACATAGGGTACCTAGGTTCAATCTCCAGTTCTGTCTGTGATTTTTAAAGAATCGTTATTTTTGGTAAATGCTTTTCAAAAAGATTTCACAGTCAAATTTTATCAAATGCGTATCCACCTTTTTTGAATCACCCCATAAACTAGAAGTGGAAATGTTGCCAATTTCATCCCTGTAGTACACAGAATGAGCTCTTGGTGGCAGCTTGGCAACAAGACGCCTAAAGGCTGATGCACCCCTTAAATATGGCCTGGTCTGATAGTCAAGCCTGTAGGAGAAAAGAAGCTATTCACATGCCACACTATCAAAACAATCAAATAACTAAGAATGAAAAAAAAAGGATACCTAGAAAATTCTCCTTTGCTCTGAGCACCAGCATGAATAATATCGTAATGCTCTGTGATCTGTACATTGCCCCAATGGGAAATTTCGATCTCCCGCACTAACTCTTTAGCAACAGCAAAGGGTTGGTTATTCTCAAAGTGAATAACCATTGGTAAGAATGAGAAAGGGGGAAGATTCTCATATGGACCATATTTTAATTCAGATCCCTGAAGTTTAGCATTTTCTAGTTTTGAATAGGACTCTATTCTTGCATCAGGCAACTTAAGAGTGAGTGATTGGGCATTGACGACATACGGAGAGAGATATTGTGCACTCTCTTGAAACAGTAGAAGTTGGATGTCACCCTGGTTGATTTTCTCTGGAAATGGTTGCAGTGTGTGGGTAAAAACAGCCAAGACATTTAACATCAAACTATGTCCCTTCTCAAGCCCCTTTGGTAAAGATACGGAGTAAATTGTCAAGGCAGGAGGTACATCATTGGGTTGGACAGCTTTAACGGGTAAACCAACACCAGAAGATGTTTTTACTTTTCCCTTCCCTTCGACAAGTGTTGCTTTCAAGTATGCCAAGTGTTTTGCCTGGTTTTCAGGAAAGGACAGCAAAATCTCAGACACAACATCAGATCCCGTGTTCTCCACCTGCAAAAAATGGACAGGAAGCGTGTCATAAAGTGAAGATGATAGGAATGAGAAGTATATTAGAAAATGAAAGGAGATAAGATATGGTAATTGGCAGCTAATAGAAATTATATTTGTTTAGTGACTTTAACAAGAATTTTTTTCTTTCAAATTTAGAAGGAAAAATAATTCACATCCAAAATCTATTTATTATTTAGTCGGAGTTTCTAAACTATAGTTCATGTTGTGCTTCTTCCAGAAGTTAAGTTGTCATTTACCCACCTACCATACAGTTCAGTTTAAATGAAAAACATTAATAAGGTAAATTACAACGTTTTGGAGACAAATGGAATGAAAACTCTCAAGTAAACTCAAGAAATTACAATAAATAGATGAAGGAAAGAAAATTAATGATTTTTTGAGCACCTTTAGGGAAGTAGTGATGCGCACAACTTGTGATGTTAGATCAATCTGCAAACACAAAAAATTGACAGAAGAAGCATACACCACAATTATTAGATACAGAGGACTTAATATTTACAGGTACGGAAGAAAACAAGCAGTTCCGAATTCTAAATTCAAATTCTACAAAGGAAATTAAGGAGCAAGCAAGTAAATGAAGTCATTCATGTCTCGGGATGAATTCTTCTGGTTCTGCGTCAGCGAGTGTAAACCGTGTTTTTTTATTACTTAATCGACATGAAACATAAGCATATATTAAATAGAATAGGGCAAGAGATGTAATAATGTAGATCGGATGAAATTTGATCGGTAATGTGAAACCGAAACCCTTGGGAGTGCAATAGAATGGGGAGTGCTAAGGGGCTCGGCGTATTGTAATGCGCAGTGAAGAAAAGAGAAAGCGCAAACGATGCGAGATCGAAACCCTAAAAGGAGAAGGGAAAACAGAATGTGAGGAGACTTACACGACGGTCAACCTTGGCGAGGATCAGATCCGAAGCAGAGAAGACGGGCGAAGACAGAAAGGCAAATGCAAAGAGAATCGGAAACAGAATCGAGCTCATCATGCCTCTTTTCATTGTTTTCTTCTTCTTCTTCTTCTTCCTCTTCTTCTTCTGCCACTGCTGCTTCAACTCATTCGCTGCATTTGGGACCAAACAGCCCACAAGACTCTGATGTTTTTGTTGAACAACCCAACTGTTAGCGAGTAATTTACCACTTTGCACTGTCTTTTAGTGTTAATAATAATAATAGAAAAAAAGTAAAATAATAAATTGAACCTATTATTTGAGTACAACATAATTTCAAGTTTCACGAGATAATATTATTAATTAAAAAGTAATATTAAGAATATGAATAAACCATTATAAAAATGGATTTTAAGAAAATAATTAATGGATTATATATTTTTAATAGTATGTATATCATTAATTTAAATATGTAAAATATCTTTAGAAAAAGGTATAAGTTATTGAAATTGCAGGAAGAACTTCTATAATTTATACAATTTACGGAGTTTTAGGTTTAAATTTTATTAGCATAAATATACGTGTTACCAAATTAAATTTTTGGTAAGACATCCTTAGTTTTATCAGATATGTTTTTAATTGGTAACCTAATTTGTGTATTACATAAAATAAAATAATTTTCATCTTCAACAAACACAAATATTTTAAATGACTATTTCTAATATATAATTACATTATGATTAAAATATATATATATATATATATAAAAAACATGCACTAACAATATAAAGTTTGTTTCGTAACAATGTTAATTTTTTTTAATTAATTGACCGCGTAAAGAAAATTACATTGACAACGCAAATTTATTAAGCTCTCTTAAAAAAGTAATAAATAAATATAGTTAAAATAAAACTTGTATTACAATAAATTTTGTAATATTCACAGTGTCAGATGTTAATATATCTGCAAATATCTTTCTAGAGTTTTATATGTCAATATTATCAATTAAAGATTAGTATGTTAAAATCAAAATAACATATTGATACCTGTCAGTTTAGGACATAAGTTGTCATATTAAATTAACATTCAGAAATCGATTTGAAAAAAACGATTACTACATGAAAGATTACTGAATTTGATTTTAATATTTCAAACACTACTCACGCAATTTCCTTGTATTTTAAGACTCATTTGGAAGAGAAGGTAATACTTTAAATGTGAAATTGATGGTTTATTTATCCATCTATATAACATCTAATTCTAAGCTCTTTTGCTAAAAAAAAGCTTTTTTAAGCAAAATAATCCAATAATATAAAAGATTTCGTTTAAAATTAATTGCATACGATGAGTCCCATTACAATTTCAAAAGAAAAAAATATACAGCTTCTCGCCCTACTAAAAAACTATTCAAGGGAAAAGAAAATGAGAGAACAGGGAATTTTTTAATTAGAATGAGTGAGAAAACTTAGATATTTGTGTTTATAAAAATCCTTTTTTCTTCATCTTCTCTTTCATATTTCAAAAAAGTTCCTTCTTCTCTATCGTATCTTCCTCTATTCTAACAAAGGGTAAAAGACAATAATAAAAAAGGTTAATGAGAATAAAATAGCCGCAGCCTCATAAAGTACAAATTGTGAAGCTAAATATCAACAGCTTCTAAGAATGGAGTCGAGCTCACTCAAATCTTCACGTAGCTACAACTTGCAGAAGCTCAACATTTAGTTCAAATGTAGCTCCAGGCTGCAACATCATAAACAACTTTTAACAAGCACATCTTGTAGGCTAATCATTTTCATTAAATAAACACAGGACCTGTTTGGATATAGTCTGAAAGTGTTTTCAGAGGTTTTTTTTGCTGGATTTCGGATAGAGAAACTCTCAGAAATACTTCTGACCTTGTATCTAAAGACTCTGATAGATAAGTAAAATGGGACTACATAAACGACCATATCATCAGTAAAGTTTTCAATTAAGATTCAAGGTGAGCGTGACAAAATTGGCAATACAATTTTAACGACCATCCTACAAGCCACTTATCCATATATATATTTAGTTAAAGTTTGTTCAGATAGATATCTCCTGTATAACTTTTAGAAGAAGAAAAAACAATATTTTTTTATAAACAAATTTATAAAAGTTCTTTTTGTAATTTTTCTAGATGTATGAACTAATTTTAATTTATGCTGATAAAAAAAAAAATAATAATAATTTATATTTTTTTTCTGTTCTTCCCCTCTGGAAATTTCAATAAGAAGTTGTCTAGAAACGTATATATTTGATTCACAAGAGAAGGTTGATTAAACAAGTAAGAAAACCATAAGAGAGAATTACCGGAATCTCGTTCATTCCCCTTTGTCCATACCCATTTTCAGGAGGAACAATAACAGTTCGCTGCAACCATTAAAAATAAGAACATAAAAGGAAGTATAACAACAGTTTTAGATGAATGAGTACAACAAAAGAGGAGCAGCATAGAATAATGATGTTAGAGTCACCTTTCCACCAACTCGCATTCCCTCCACTATTGTGTACATAGCAGGTGGAGGTTTGGGTGCTGCTTGAGCAGAGAATAAACCATTTGGATTGTCAACAAATTCACGTTTCCTTTCCTTTCCTGGGGGAGCTCCCACCCTGAATTCGTACGGCTTTAAGAGACCAAAACACGCAGGCATCAACACCACCAAATGGTACATTTTAGATGACTTCGCGGACAAAATTTAGAAAGAGAAACAGGTTATAAAACCTGAGCAATGATACGATTTCCCGCTAGGAGTTTAGATTCGCGACTGGATATAGCTGTGATTCCGCGATATAAGCAATCAAAGTGCACCTGTCAGTGAGAACTAGAAACGAAAAGTAAACAAGAAATAGAAAAAGCAAAACGAGATGTTGGGTTGGGACATGCAAAAGCTCACAAAGTGTACCTGAACGGTTGCTCCCTTTTCAGCTACTGGACCTTTGCCCTCAACCAAATCATAGTATTTCAATCCATCGGCTGAATTAAAGTTAGGATAAATTGAATTTGTTGTTGGGTAATTAAGTATAATTTGCGAAACAGATGGAGATTTAATTAAAAGAAGATTGAACTAACGAGTTGTGATGTAGTCCTCTTGGGGAACTGTCTTCTTGTTGCGTCTGGCCTCCGCCGGCGGAGAGAGCAAAAGGAAGGTGAAAGGCAACGATGAAATGAGAAGCGCCGTGGATCTTCTGGAACCAGAAAGTGAGAGTGGCATGGCGATTCGCGTGGACCTGATTCGCTTTGAATTTGAAAGCATTGCCCCTCCATAATCAATGCTCCAATGCGTTGAATTAGAAGCGCAAGCGCAAGGGGAACTCATTGCCAACACTCTTTCTCTCTCGCTCGTTCGCTCGCCAAATGCTTCACCACCTCTGGTTTTCTTTTAATATATTATCCTAGGAGATAAAATGACCAATTTGCCCTTTTCTCTATTTCTTATTTATCCATGATTAATTTACTTTGTTAATGTGTAGTGTAACATAAAGAGGGAAGAATCGTGCTTGTTTATCATCAATAACCATTGGGCATAATTGGACATACATACATACATACATATATGATATACATACATATCTTTATACACATATTTTGATATGCATCCAAATACATGGTGTGTGAGAAGTTTATAAACACTGCTACAGTATAACCAATACAATAACTAATTCTATTTAACCTATGTCAAACAAAGCCGTTACGTGATGATGCATTGATGCAGCCTCAGTTGGTGGCAGAAGATCTTGACACGTGTCACGGTCCAGTTAGAAGGTCCCGCTTATCATAGGTTTCGTTATCAACGCTGGTGACGATGGTGGCGGTCTGAGCAGCCATTTCTGTGTCTCTGGGTGGCGGCGGGTGCGGCGAATGTTCCGGTGTATGCTCTCCCGGGCTCCCACCTAACGTTCGAGTTTCGTGGCGTCCTTTTGACGCTTTCTTCTTCAGGGCATTCTTATGCCACTGTTTCAGCGCCCTCGACGTTTGGTCATCAAATATTGACTTCTTCATCGTCGATCCCATCTGCCACAAATTCAATCACCACACACGGTTACTTCTCCTTCCTCACTTTTTCATCTCTGTTACTTTGCTACAAAGGGAATAAACCATGACCAAAACCAAAACCAAAAACAACAGCTTTAATTTCATACTTTTTTTATAATTTCATCTTCTCTCGCTCTACATCTTTATTCTCTCTGTTAACTTAGATATTGAATGCCAACTTAATAAATGAACCAATATTGTAAAAACGAAATAAAGGAGAAAAATTGTGTGAAATTGAAAAAATTTAATTAAGCCAAAATAATAATATGATATGAAGGATGTAGTGAAGGCACCTGAGTAACGAGTGCGTAGAGTGGAAGTGTGACATAACTGCAAACGACTTGAGCTCCCAGCCTGCAAATTTGAAGTTAAATTATTGAATATGTGATGGGATCCTGTGCTGTAACCACTGCAATGGTATCTGGCTATATCAATTTCATATTGGCAATTCAAGATGTTTCATAAAGGAATATATTCCTCCTCTTGTATAAGGTAGTGTTAAGTGGAACTAGTCCTTGTACGCAGCACTGTCATAGGACAGGACTTACCCAAGAGCTACTCTGATGATCATGAGACGATCATCCTCGTAAAAGCAAGATGCCCAGCCGAATTCATACTGCACCAGAAGGAAGTGATTTAAGGTTTGTAGAATCAAATGCACAATGGTGAGAAGAAGAGAATTGGAATTATGGAGTGTTTATTACCCATGTCCACCAGAAGTATGTCAGCTCAAATGCATTCTGGAAATGTTAAACCAAGCGTCAAGTTGTGAGAAATTCTTCGAATATTCAGGATCTCAGATATGCATATACATTTGTTAAGATACTATACTGTTAAAAAAGGAATAGATAATGACAGAAATCTGTGAAAAAGTAAAGGGTGAGTACCTGAAAGAGGACATAATGGATGAGATAAAGAACTAACTGAGGCCATGCAAACCAAAAATACTTGTCAGAGACTTGCACAAGAGGGATCCCCTGCACTACAGCATGCCTTTCTTTTATGTCAAGTGCCATTCGAGTAATAATTGCTTGAAGTTTTGTTCCAACAGCAAGAATCACCTTCAAGTTAATCAATCATTAGTCTTGTTGTTTTTTCGTCTAAACTGAAATGAACACCATTGACAGTGAAGGTATGTCTGCTCACCACTAGAGGGAGAAAAGACACCCAAAAAGCAGCATGCCATCCTGAAAAGTAGTCACCAATTTCTTTCAGTAAGAATTTGAATGCAAAATAGGGAAGCCAATTGATAAGTAGGTGAGGGACAAACCATGGACATTCACAAGCAAGAATAACACTACTGATCCCCAAAGTATTGGACTGCCAAAAGCAGATGTGTTCATTAGAAGAAACCAAAGTTTAAAGGATTCATAAATAAAGTATCCTCCTGACATCATGACTCCACGAGGCTAAATTACTATAACAAAAAGAAAAACCAAAGTCTTGGCGAACTTTGTCAAATTTACCTGATTCCTACAACTACCTTAAAGTCATCTTCTAATGACCTCTTGATATATTTTTGAAAATCGAACTTACTTCCCGGTGCTAAATGGACCTGCAAAAATGAAGGCGGCATTATTAGTATAAATGAAAAAGAAAACAGTGCAGGCATAATACTGATGTTGCATGGTCAAAATTACTAACAGTCACAAATCCATGTCTCATGGTCAAGTAGTCAGCCCTGCGAACAGATCTGAAAAATTGTCGAAAGAAGCATACCTGAAAATTGATCAACGACATATTTTTGAAAGTGAATTAAAGCAAGACATGGACCGACTAATAAATTGTGATGTTAATATCACCCTTTTGTTCCTTATATATCTTGGTATTCTATGTTCTCGGGGGCTTTAGATGTATAAGAGCTATCTTGACTCCCTTTATGAGTTGCCAATCATATGTACCAAAATCTAAAATAAAAAGATGAACCAACCTCGATACCTGCTTTCCATATACCGATAATTGGTTCCGTAAATCAACTATGTTTAAAGAATACAGCTTCAATTACATCTCCCAAAGAATTACTCATAAAAGAATGAATACTCTAGGAGTGGACATAAAAACCTAGATATGAGGTATTTATGGTGATTCCTTCTGTAAATTTTAAAAATCTAGCATATGAAAAAGAGTTGTCAGTGATAAATGCTTACAAAATAGAAGGAAACTGGCGTTTTAGTCCAGAAACTGCTGTGATCCCTCACAAATGATGTCTCGTGAGTAAGTCTGAATCTTCTAGGATCTGAACATATATTACACAATTCAGAATGTTAAAATTATGAAGACTAGGTACTAATGAAACTTGAAGCTGCAATAAATTATTAATGATTCATTGCTTTGTACCATTCAAGGCATCTTCATCCACGACATGGTCCTCCTCCCATGCCTTCCACCCACGAATCTGTCAGAAGAAAAAAAGGCTTTACCATTCATATAATGAAAAACTGATTCCCCCATTAGTTTACATATTTTTTATTCCTTGAATGAATAAACATTTTTAGGCCTGAATCAATACCAACCTTTGCTCTTCCAAGGGTCATTGTTATGGCACTGTATATCACATGGAAGACAGCCAAGAAAAATATAAAAATGTGTAACTGATGCAACCCGTTCACTGATATAAGAGGCAGCTTCCCCTACACAACACCAACATTCAGTAGCATGAGCTTTTCACAAATCTGCCCAAAATGGGACAATTGCAACGACTCTGATGTGGAGCAATCCGAAACTTTATCACAAGTGGAAGTATTAAAATTGACAATTTTCTAGTAGTATATACTATAATAAAAAAAATGGGTTTTAAAGCATTTTACGTGATATATAAAGTTGCTTAAATTTGTTCAGGGTTTCAACTTCAAGATCTAAACATGCAACTGCTACTTGCAACTGAAGTTATCTCTCACATTGGTTTTATCTATCAAAAGAAAGATTGTCTTATCCTTTATTAAAACAAAGATCTCGAAGAGTTGGGTACCGGTTTACAACTGGGGCCTCCACCACCACCAGATAGAAATCTACGATCATATGATAAAATTCTGCGACGATGGCCACCTCCTTCAGCACTCTCGCCCCCCTCTCCCTCAGGTTCAACTTCATGTTCGGTTGCGGCACCCGCTTCGGCTGCGGCACCCTCTCCGTGTTCGGTTGCGGCACCCGCTCCGTGTTCGGTTGCGGCACCCGCTCCGTGTTCGGTTGCGGCACCCGCTCCGTGTTCGGTTGCGGGACCCCCTCCGTCACGTTGGTCAATGGGAAGACACGGTAGCATTGTGTGTGCATACTTTTGGGGAATACACACTTTAGAAATGTAGTTTTGACCAAACGTTAGAAGTAAGGAAATAAATCCCAGAACCATAAGCTCTGCATGGCAGCAAAGAAAGAGAAGAATTGATTACTACGTAGTGATGGATGGGGAGGAACAAAAGAAAGAAGAGAAACATTAGTATTCATGAGGTTGCTCACCGGCTTTAATCTTCTCAAGAGCTTCTAGCAAAGCATGTTTCTTTTTTTCTTCAAACATCTGAAACCAAAAAAAAGGAGATTGATTATGATCCATGATGGAGGAATCCGTGAACAAAAAAATATATACATTGATTGTTGTTAGGGTTATGGTAGTACCCTTGCGAATTTGTGTATGATTTTTTCCAAGAGTATAGAAATGAGGACGATAATTGCACAAACCGCGGCGACAGCCCATGTAGGCGTGAGATCTAGCTGTCTGGAGTCACCGCCTCCTCCTCCCGACATATTGAATTAAAGATTGAGAATGCGTTTGTGATGTGCAGAGTTCAAATTCAATTATTAGAGTTGAGAAGAAGGTGGGTGGGTGGCATGGTTGATCGTGTTCATGGAAATGTTTTGGTTCGTTGTTGTTGTTGCATGCATGCATGCTACATTCTAACAACTATCCTAAATGAATGGAGAGGAACAACTAACGCTTTCACTCTGGATTACACCCATATGTGCCATCCAATTTTATTCTTCTTCTAACTTCCTCCCCCACCTCTAGTTTTTTCATAATATATACCTACAAATTTCGATGTAAACATAATCATCTTTTTTCTTCATTTTTTTTTCATAGAACAAAATAAAAAACTGATGGAATTGACCAAAAAATATTTAACATTGCTTAATTACAATCTTAATAAATAATAATATTTTTACTCATTAATTAACTTTTAATTTAACATAATTACAAAACTTAAATACCTTAATAAATATTTTACTATTAATGAAGGAATGTGCAACAAATGTTAATTATAATGTATATTAACAGAGAGGGAAGAGGATTGCAATACCATGCTAGAAATACATTCCTAGTGTGAAATGTTCTTGTTTTCATGAGAGGACGGCTATTACCTTTAATCTAAAAAAAATTAAAATCCAAATTAAAAATAACTCCTTTAACTAAGTAAATTCCTACTTATATCTTTGTAACGAGTCCCTCTTTGTTTTATTGACTTATTTAAGTAAGTGCTTTTTAATTGAGGGGAAAAAATCCTAATAAAATAAAATAAAGTGTAATAATTAGCATAAATTGTGTTTTATAGAAATAAACACAAAAAGTAATAAGCTAAAACGTACTTATTTGAGGAATAAAGTGCTCTGCATATTCACCTTCGAATAGAAACTTGAAAAGCAATGATAGTGAAGAAATAAATTTGTACAGAAAAGGGTGGTGATCCATTAGTCTGTACAGATGGAAAGACGAAGGCTGAGTCATAGCTGGGAAAGAAGTCAAACGAGGGACATTTAAAAGCGCAAGATAACATGTTTGGAGAATTTCTTTTAAATTAAAAAAGGATAAGAAATAGTTGCAGTAAGAAATTAATGGTGAAGGAGTGAGGCAAAGGCAATCTAGGGGAACTTATTTTGCTGGGAGTAACCAGGAACAAACACAGGGAGCTGGCCACCTCTATGTGATCTACCTTGCTGAAAATCCCTTAATGTAGAATCTCTATCCGGAATACCAGTTACTGAACTGCTAACTCTTGTTCCCGTATTTGGCTGTTCATTCACAACGGGACTGCCAAAGAATATAGATCGACCAGTGTACAATAACTCTGTTCCAGAGATCTGGGAACTGCCAGGACCTCTTGATGAGGATGAGGACGACACAAAGCGTCCCGCAGCCTGATCCCAAAATACCGACGATCTTCTATTATCTGAAACAGCTAAGCTGTTGCTTCTCATTGGCACACGTGCCACATTTTCTTGAACTGGTTTCGTGTTCCCCCCATCACTTTCTTTAGCTGATGAAGGAGACTGGTTTCCCGATGGTTGTTGATACATGGGGTTGAAATGGTCTCTGTTCGAACTGGGCTGCATTGGTGAAGGAGTCATGTTTGAGACTTGTGGACTGCTGAAGTTGCTCATACTGTGATGACATGATGCATCCATATCATCCTTGCTCGCTTGGCTAGGAGCGTATGAGCTCTTCGAAGGAGATAACCTTGATGTCCCCGCTGTATCATATTTGTTATGAAATCCTTGATGATTGCTAATTGGGCTGCTTCTTCCACTCACATTGCTACTAGATAAATGATCCACGTCATATGCATGAGGTCGAGAACTGATTGGACGTAGCACAGACGATGATGCTCTAGCTTTAGCAGCTGCCTTAGTTGCCTCATTAGAATCCAATTTCGCAAGTTTCCATGCACTTATCCGCACAGGGCGCTGGTTCAACTTTTTCCCTTTGTCAGATAGTGGTTGTACTGCATCTGGATCAACAGTGGATGGAAGCCGTCCAGGCTCCAAATGTGGTATAATTTCATCCTGTTTATCCAAGACCAGATAGTTAATCGACGTAAAACAATAACTTAATTTATTTCAGAAACTAAGAGTAAGCATAGTAGCTGTTGTGACAGTTTTTATTGGCATGCTTTAAACAATGCACCACTCGTGTCTTCAACTGTTCACCTCTAACAGTTTTTTTATTGCTAACCACGGAAATGCAAAATAACTAAAAAACATAGAACATACTGTGCCAAAGTATAACGGCTTCCTCTATTAAAGTGTTATGGCATACTGTGTCTTGCAAATGCTTGTTCCACTCAACTCTCGTTTCCTAACTCTCACCATAATTGTCTGTATGTAATGTTCAAAAATGGGTGATGCATCTTTCAATGAAATTACTGGTCATATGGTTCATTTCAGGCAATTAGACAGAGATGGCAGTACCGGGTGATCCATAAAGATCCTTGGAGGTGTACACCAGGCACCTTTGTACTGCAAACTCATTCCAACGGAGCTTCTTCCACTCATTGCAGTGACAGCTGAACTAGTAGGAGATGATGGTAGACTCTGTTGTTCACCTCCATCAACTGAAGGACCAGGTGGTTCACTTAGAGTTCTCATGGCAACAACATACTCGTAAGTTGTGATACCCTGTAAAAGAAGATGTCAACTTCGAATATACACGTCAATAGGAGGAAAGTTTGTGAATATACCTTCCGTATCAGGATCATATGGAAAAAGAATAATTCTCCCAGAGGCACAGTTGCAAGGAATGAAACTGCTGTGCATATGGCCTGTTAAAGGTTTGAAAATTATGTAAAACATAGCAATTCAAAGTTTATTGAAGTAAAAATTATGAGGAAGAAAATCTTGGTTTTATCATTTGGGAACAATTAACCGCTCAACTAGTTAATGGTGTTCAAAGCTTGGATAATGATGAGTACTTGCAGTTTATGTCGAATAACTCTCAGCAAACTCAACTGATAAATTTTCAAATCAGGAATACTAAACAACAGAAGAACAAATTATTTAAAATAAAGATTTTCAGTTGAATGTTTTATATCAAGAAACACATATCAATAGAGAATTCAAAATGCATAATTTGACATTTATGCCAAATAAGGGCTCCCATCAGTAGACAGAATCCAGGGTTTTAAGTTACACAAGACATGCGTCAATAGAAGTTGCACATGAAAACCTATATTGAAAGCCCGTACAAGGCCCATTATGCACCATTACTTCAAATAAAACTCATGAGAAATACAAAAGTAGCATTTATCAGGTAAAGTTTATTTCAGTCTATCCTTTAAAAAAACAGAGAATTAAAAAAAAGAGAGCAAAGGTACCACTATAGTAGCAAATGGGACCCTGGAGAATCCAGCTCCAAGTTTTTCAGCTATCTGATGCTCTGTACCTTTTTTATCAACAAAGCATCTGACAAGCACTGCAATCCCAACTCCACATTCAACAATAAGCTGCGACACGTGTGAACATTAAGTAAGAAAAAACAAATTCTAATCTGGAAGGTTTTTCTATGTAAAACGGACAAAAGGGGGGAGAACAAGATTCAAGATGAGCATCTTTATGCAACTTACCCAAACAACGCTCACTGCCATAAGACACACAAACGTGATGTAATTCTTCTTTCCAACACAATTGTTCAACCACTGAATAAAAGAAAGGAAGTAGACGGTAATGAATATTTGAAGAACCTAAGGGTTAAAGAAGAAAAGTAAGCAAGTTAAGACAAGTGCATGGCTGCTCACATCTCAAGTCCCAAACATATATAAGCTATAGTAAACTTCTAGATAATTCTATTGTCAAAATCCACAGGCAATATAACATTTAAGAAAATAACTGTCACTGGAGACGATCAAACAAGCAATAACTCTCAATGGACGGAAGAGGGGGGAAATTAGTTCTGGAAGGAACACTAAGAAGTGTAAAACTGAGAATTTAAAAGGTTGACCTGTTCTCTTTCTTTTATCATCATTATTTTATCGGTATGACAGCAGACCTATACCTCAGACAGGATACTACAAAATTGAGTATTTAAAATACCCAATAACTGACTTAGGGTGGGATTAAAAACCCAGCTTACCCGACAATGATGATCAAATCCATCAACACATTTGTCACAACTTCGACAATGCTTACTAAACTTCCGCACCTGCAAAATATAACTGAAAATATGTAAATATATAATGGTTTGTCAATATTATGGTGAGACATGTAAAGGAGAGAAAACTCTACAACTAGACATTTTAAAATATAAAAACGAGAAACAAAGTGAAGCCAAGGTGCTATTTTATAGTTATTTATGGAAACAAAAAAACTAAAACAGAAAATGTTCTCAGATCAAAGAGACACTGATTTACTGTTGATCGAAAAGGGCTTTAGTTTTTTTTGAATAAATATGAAGCATCATGAAAGTGACATATATATATATATGTATATATATACATATACATATATATACACATATATACACACACACACACATATAGATATATATATATATATATAAAACAGAAGATTTTTCTGTTTTGTCTATAGTCATAGCAGTTTTGGGAAGTAAAATTTGGATTCATCTGCTTAGATTTCCATTGCATTCTAGGAGACCATGTTACAAATTTCTTTCCTTATTTTCTCTTCATTACTCGCTTTTCTCCATTTGACTTTATTTGAAGCAGTATGGAAAAACCGAATAATATTTTTTCAAAAAGCTTGTGTCAACCTCAGCATTGCACAAAGTGCAGAACAAAGCATCCTCTTCTCCAGATTGCTGCTGTGGAATGATATCTTCATTACTGCGGCAGTCTTCTCTAACAAGAAAACCACAGAAGAAACACCCAACTTTCGAGCACCAATTTGAATTGTGCCGATCAGACATTCCTTCACCCTTTAGTCCTATCTTGCTGGGTTCTGCAATAGGAGATGCAAATCCTAAATAAACTATCAAATTACACTGAAATTTCTATCAAAGGAATATGAAATCATCAATTGCTACCAACATATCCCAATATATTCCCAACAAGTATTGTTGTCAAATCAATTAAGATAATAAATTCATGACAATCTGTCTGTACATGGCATATAGGAGGTAACAAACAAAGTGACTACATATTCATCATTTCAAAGAACAAGTAAAAATCTAAATGAGCTGTTCTACCAAACCTACAAAAATACTTGAAAAATCTGTTTCAACTGATTTAGGATCTGTGTGCAGACATTAACAAGTAACAACACAGTCCAAAAATGTCACTGCTGTATAATTAAATTCAGAGCAGTTCTTTCATTTTGGTGGTCTACCACTGCTTGATAAAACCAGAAATATACTAAATTACTGAGAACCCGCTTATGTCAGATCATGATTTGAATCTTGTTGAAAAAAGATAGAACAACACAGATAGGATGAATTGCATGAGTTGAATTATTATACAACAGAAAATATATTTATGACAACAGTCATAAATACAAGGAAAATTACAAAACAATTACAAGAATATACAATTGCTCTATTAACACACTTGAATAATGTATAATCTGCCCTATTCCTATACATTATTTCTAACAAATCTGATCCCAAGAATAAACCGAAAATCAATAGATGCTAGTAGCATTCAAAGTCCAACCTGCTAACTCTTCATCATGTTTTGATCTATTCTTGGATGACTTGTCACAGTCAACCGTTACACCCTGATCAGCAGGATCAATGGCAGTGCATCGAACATAAAGAAAGAACACAGAGAGAGCCTGCATTCAACATTTAAATACAAGTTGATGAAGGAATATTGAACACCCTATTTTAGAATGAATCTCCTTATAAAACACACAAAAGTGAGGGGAGAGCGCAGAAAAATTAGTGAATTGCTTACCAATAAAGAGTAAACACCAATAGCCACATATTCATAGACGTCCTTTCCAAGAAAAGGGGCAAAGAAGGCATAATATGCAATAGATAGTAAGAAAAATACTGTTATAGCCACGACCTGTTCATAAATCAGAAGCAGTCAGAAAAGTCTTAATGAGAATACACAATCCATCAATTCTAGAAAACACGAAACTCGAATAACACCAGGCAGTTCCAGCATTGTAAAAGCATTTAGGCACAAAATATGTTATCTAGTCCTTCAAAAATATTTCAAAACGTCACCTCTAGTCCCTTAAAAAATAATATGTTTTAGTCTCTGTAGTGTTAGTCCCTCATCAGGGAGGTGTTGCTCTTGAATAGTAAAGACTAAAAATTTATTAAATTTTTGGAAGACAAAAAGCCAACATTTTTGGGATGTGTTGCGGTTAAAGAGTAGCGACAAAAAGCTATTTCACCCAGGAAATCATGACACTAAAGAATATTCTGAAGGATCGTGGTCTGATATTTGGTGTCATTCCATCTAATTTATCTTTCTGCAGATGAGAATCATATGATAACACTAGGTTCATAAGCAGAAATGAAGAAGTAAAATAACACTAAAGTAATTGACTTGGTTTCTATACTGAGAAAAAAAAAAGATCTCTGGTAAACGGCTATTCGAGTGAAAAAACAGAATCCTCAAGAAAGTGAGAGAGAAAAGGCGCGGACACGATATATACGACAAAACGCATGAGATTCCGCATAAAACTAGAACATGAATTAACGGCGAAAAACAAAAAAAACACATAGAAAAAAAAGATGCGGTTGAGTGGGATAAAATGGGAAAGAGTCAAAGGAGGAAAGAGGTAAACGAGAAAGTGAAAGGGGTAGAAGAAGATGGAAAATTGGAGGAAAGTTGAAGGAGAGGCCCATGAGAAACCGAGAAAAAGCAAAGAGAAAAGAAAGTAGAAATGAATGAGATGATGTCATTGAAAATATAGTGTGGTGTGGAGTGAGTGTGTGAGAGTGAGAATGTACCTGAAAAGTGTGAAAAGGAAGCTCCCATCCATGACGCCGAGCCATGACCGAGTGAAAAGCCTCTCTAACGAACTACGAAATCCGAAGCATTTGCAGAGACAGAAGAGTCTGCCACACCCTTCAAACTTGTTCCCTAACCACGTAAAGTGAAAACCGATTTGGAATACCAGAAGGAAGAGTTCTATGAAAATTCTGAGTCTAGGGTTTGCCAAGTCAAATTCAAGGAGAAGAAGAGAAGAAAGAGAGAGAGAGAGAAAGGTAAGAGGTTGTTGGGTGATGTGAGAGTGCCAAGAGAGAAGCCAGAATAAAGTCACCACTCTCCCACTATTCTATTGCATTATTACAAATAAATAAATAAGTTATTGTTATCATTTATTCTTATACATATACATATATTAAAATTATACATAAAAAATATTATTTGTGTGACTAAAATTAATCACTTTTAATAAATCTCTTATATTTTTTAATCTTCAAAACTAAGGTAATTGTACATTAAAAAGTCAGTAGATGCAGTATAATAACCTGTGTGCATTAATTGCCAAAAAAATATAGGTTTCTTCTCTGTTATAATTATAATAATTAAATGTATATTTTTTATATTGTGGACTAATACTACATTGCCTTGTAATTAAATTTCAGTACCTTCTGTGATAATGATGCTATTTAATAATTAGTAAGTTATGAACGAACAACATATCAAAAATATATATTCCAACGCATAAATAATATAATTTTTGGGGAAAAAGTAAATTGTAAGATTTTTTTTATAGACATTCATTTTCTAATTATTCATTTATTTATTTCATTACCATCGTTAATGGTTTGTACACATAGAAACAAAGGTAAAAGTGACATTTCATTCAGAGATGTGATGAAATTACCATGTAAACACACAAAAATTTGTTTTCTTAAAAAAATCATTTTCAATGTAATTTAGTGGCACCAAACACCATGTTAGTGATTGCGAAACTAGTATAATTAGTTATAATTTATAAATGATTGTTCAAAAATATTTACAAATAGAAAAAATAAATATTTTTTTTCTATTGCTTCTCTCCTTGTGTTTTTAAATAAAATATTTACCTTCTACCCTAAATAAAATTATTTATTAATTTTTTAAATTAATATTAATTAATAGATTTTTTACTGATTCTCTCACTCTTTCTTTAATTCCTTCTTTTAAGGCAACAATATGAAAAGAGAGAAATCATACTCTAACACGTTTTCATATCAAAACTCACACATCAAATAAAATAACTTCTATTTTCAAATCGAAGAAGAAAAAAAAAAGTTGTTTAATCAATTAATGATTTTTTTTACATGTTATTCTGAAATTATTTTTATATTTTTATCATCGTGAAAATTAGATAAAAGAGAAAAACAAAATATGATGTTAACAATCACACCAATCACACCGATAAAAAAAATGAAAATTTATTTTATAATTTTTTATTAAAATATTTCTTTAATCTCTCATATTTATATTTTAAAATATTTAAAAAATTATTATATATTGTACCATGACATATATGTCAGTAAATATCTCAATAACATAAATTTTAAAGATCTAAATATTATTTTCAAATTAAAATAAAAAAAGCACTCATAGATTTAAAGAAAGAAAAAATATATTCTTGAATTTAGAGGGCTAACAAAATTGTCTGATTAAGTTTAGATATCAAAAGATAAATTTTAATTTTTAGAGATTAAAAATAATTTTATGCTATGTGTTCGTAAATTATTGATGTTAGGTGTCACATATTTACATGTCTGTTGGAGAGGGAGAAAAATGATAGTTTATGAATAATTTTTCCATAAAATAAAGTTTGACTTCAACAAATCCCTAGGGTTTGCTATTGGATTTTGTCTCATGGATTTGTTAGTGATTTTTTTAGTTGATAATTCAGTAATATTTTATAATTTATGGTATATCGGTATATTTGAATTAAGTTTTATTTTTAAAGAAGTAAAGAAAGTTGATACACTAATGATGAGTCTGATTTAATATAATAAAATAGTGAACACTTTTTTTATTTTATATAATAACTCTTTAAAATACTAACATAATAGATTTTTTTTTACTTTATTAAGGGAAATAGTTTGTTGACTGTGTTTCTGTAATCAGTATATTAATCTACGGGAATCAGTAGTTAATTAATGATGTTGATGAATAATTAATTATTAATGTGCCGTCCTCACATAAATTAATTAATTGTTTTTGGGAAGTTAGTGTGGTATGAAAGTGACAAAAGCAATAGCGTGAGAGAGTTAGCAAAGTGCTTTTGAAACGCAAAAAGAAAAAGAATGAAAAGCACACCGATTTGACTTACCAACCACAATTGGATTATTCAATGTTTTTTATGAGAAACAGGCCACAGTAAACCTACTTCCACTCTCTTTGGTAAGAGAAAAATAAATACTAAAAATTACGAAGAGGGAAACAAAATAAAACAAAAACAAAATACTTAAAAAAATAACAAGAAACTGCAATGCCGTTTCTTATAAAGTGCGAGATTGGAAGATTGGGAGCTTGTCGTTATTTGTCCAAACAAAGCCTTAGTTAATTAAATATTAGGGTTAAAATTTAACTCTATTTCCTAGGCAATCACTTAACTTTTTTTATTTTTTACCAATCTGGTAAAATTTTAACTAAATCAAATTTTAAAAATTTATCATAATAAAAATTTCGTGTCAACATCACATTAGGAAAAAGTTAATTTTAGTATATTTAAACTTGACACCACTTCACTATAACCAAATAATCAAATTTTAGTTAAATTGTGACAAAACTTATTTATTTTTGTTAATTTTTAAATTTATAATATTTTAATAATTAAGAGATAAAATTGTATCAACTTAATAAAAAAAATTTATAGTTTTTCTTCTTTATATTTTAATTTGTTTACTTTGTTGACTTCAGCGTGGTATTATTGAATAAATATTCAATCTATTATCAAGAATATATATATATATATATATATAACATGTCATAATATTTGTTAATTTTTCTAATATTTAGTTCCATAATTTTAATGTATATTTTCCAGCTTCCGTTATTAAGTCTAATATAGAAAAACAAGAATTTAGAACTTAGAAATTACATTAGCCGTAATTTGTAGCTTGAGTTATAAATATTATTATTTGAATAAAAATTTCTTAAAAGAATATGCATGCAAAGAAAGACCTAACTGAATATTAACTACGACTCTTATGCGTAATCATGTTCACTATCTTAAACACAAAGCTTTTATAGCTGCTATTACCCATAAATTTTGTTGACACAATCACACAATTCTTCAAAATTGGACATTGTTATGGCTCACAAAGGAAAATTCGATACTGTGAGCCTCTCCATTTCTTGGAGCTTGATGAGTTTGTGTTATTTGATTGAGTTGGTGTGATGACCCCTCTGTGTCAGAGAAGTCAGTATCAGATTGGTATGATCGTGGAGAATAGAGAACAACATCTGTGTCTGTTTGGCTAGGCTTGTACTTGTGAAGTAAATGTATGGGTGATGTGCCTTGGCTTGGTGTTGCTTCCCCACTCATTGTTCCTGAAGGAACATCTACCCCTGCTTTTCTCAACTTTCTCTTGTCTTTTGCAACCTTTTGCCATTTCTTTAGTGCTTTAGCAGTTTGCTCTTCAAAAATTGCTTGCTTCATGTGAGATCCCATCTGCAAGTTAACACAAATATAGGAGCTAATTAATATGTTTAATCAAGTAATTTTGTAGTTGGTTTGAAATTGCCTACCTGTGTTACAAGGGAGTAGAGAGGAAATGTTATGTAACTGCACACCACTTGCAATGCTATCCCAAGGAAAACCCTTGTCAGTATTAGCGGCAAGTTTTCATGGAAGCAAGATGTGATCTTAAATTCATACTGCAAAATTTTCAAACATCATTAAAACACAAGTTTGAAACCCCAAAACTCGATATTTCTAAAATTAAACATCTCAGTTATACGTGTTACTTACCCATGTCCACAAGAAAAAGGCTATTTGGAATGCATTCTGCAAAACAAAAGATAAATAAATAACCCTTAATGAAATAGTTCTACAAATGAACACTTTGAAAAGTTCAGTTATATGTCATAACATGTTAATCCTGATCAGTATTTTTTTGGTTTCACAGATCCTATATTTATGTTTATATACATACACAAGAGTTATCACCTCAAACAAGGTAAAGTGGATTAAGAAGATAATCCACTGAGGCCGATTAAACCAAAAATACTTGTTGTTGGGCTCTACAATAGGGACTCCTCTGACAACAGTGGTTCGATCTTGGATTTCCTGGGCCATTTCCATGATTATAAGTTCAAGTTTGGTGCCTACTAATAGAAGTATCTGTCAAGCAATGAAGTTGAAGGGATGTTAGTGAGTATCATTAATTTTCTTTTCAGGTTCATAATAATAATAACGATTAAAAACTTTTGAATTAAATACTTCTATTAGTAATAGAAGTATCACTAATAGTTTTCTTAATTACCACTAGCGGCGCTAATGATAGCCAGGTGAGAGTGTACCATTCTGCGGCAATAAACCAAACAAGGTCAAGCAAGCACTTCAATTCAATAACAACACGGTTTTGAGCATTGCGTGTGTGAGTTGTAGAGTTAAAGAGAGGGATCAAGTAGAGAAAAATTACTGTAAACGTTCACAAGCATAAAGACGATAGCAAAAACCCATAACGGAATACTGCAAAACAAGAACTAATATGGTAAAAAAACCAAAAAAGTGTTGTAAGATTATTAATGCATTAGTGATTTGAGGTACGATGATTGATACCTTATACCCACGACCACTTTAAAGTCGTCCTCCATGGATCTTTTAATGTATTTTTGGAAGTCAAATTTGCTATTGGGAGCAAAATGTGCCTGCGTTTGTCAAAGTTTTTGGGTTTTCGTAACTTGCTCCAAAATTTAAAACAGGAACAGCATTTATTTAAGGTACATGAACTTTGGCACCCACGTTAATGAATCCATGCCGCATGGTCATGTAATCCACCTTCGTGACAGACGCAAAGAATTGCCTGAAGAAAGCTACCTACAAAAAACAATTATAAATATCATTTTGGTGTTGTTTTCTTCCTGCGGAACAATAACAGTTAATGGAACTCACAATCCATCGAATTCCTGGCATCCTAGACAAACCAGAGTGACGCCTAACAAATGATGTTTGATGCGCAAACCTGAACCTTGAAGGATCTGCCATAGTAATGAACATGTTATACATCAGACATAGCTCCATCACTTTTCATGTTACATATTTATGTTATGTCTGTATAAGAACGTGGTTAGGTTACCATTTGTAAATTGATACTCCAAAGATGATGTTTCAGCTTCCCAGGCTTTCCATTTCTTCATCTGTTTGTGGAAACAAATTAGGTAGAATGGAACAGAATTCCTATTTAATCCATGAAAAAAGTGCTTAGCAAACTTACTTTTGCTCGGGCTAGTACCATGGTCATTACGCTGTACAGTATGTGAAAAACAGCAAGCACGAAAATAAATATATGCAATTGGTGCACCCCTGACTGAGAAATCAATGACACTTTACCCTGATTTCTCATAAACCAGAAATAACACATGCAAAGAGAGTTGATTAGTGCTTTACATGAAGGAAAAAAGGAGTATGAGAAGAGATAATAATGTTCCTCACTTTCTGTGAGCAAAAGTCACCACCAGAAGACGCAGTTGCTAAAACTCGACGCCATTCCATATTGTCCTCAAAGTAAAGTAACTTCCTGCCATTGGAATCATCGGAGTTCTTTGACTCTTCCACCTTCTTGCATGGGAGCATGATATCACCAGCTGATGTAGGGATGCATATCTTTGCAATGTATTTTGTACCAAAAGTAATTAACAGGGATATAAATCCTAATAGCATTAATTCTGCAAACAAACAAAAGTTAACACATATATATGTATGATTAAAGTTTGAATTCACATCACTCTAATTCTAATTCTGCTCACCTGCTTTGATTTTCTCCAAGGCTTCTCTCATGGCTTTCTTATTTCGTTTTTGAAACCACTGCGTGTGAGTGTGAATTAATGCAGAACTTGGTTACAATCAAATCCAATTACCCAGTAGCAACAAGTTAAAAAAAGTAAAATAAAAATGAACCTTTTCAAGTAAATGGATTCCATGTTCAATTAACACAGAGAGAACGACGAAGACTGCGCAAACAGAAGCCACTGCCCACGTGGGTGTTTCCTGCAACGTTCTTTCTCCACCGGATGCTCCACCAGCCATTCTCTCAACTCAACCAACCAAAATCTAAGCTTAGTTTACAACATAGTAATGATAATATTATTATAATTATAATTACACGAGTTGATTAAGTTAAGCATAGTGTATTTATTGGTATAATTGAAGGTGCAGAGAACGATGTTTTGTCGCAGGCTTTCATGTTTTATCCGCCGAGAACGTAAGTGTATTACTGTTACAGGAAGCACGCAGTTTCCTTAGAAGACAGAACATGATTAATTAATTAATAAGCATATTATAATAACAAGATTAAAGCCGGCCCCGGAACATTATGCGTGGTGTTTTATTCTTCGATCGATTCTGGGTGATGAACAATTCTTGACGGCATTAACCGAAGACCGCAGCAGCAGATAAAACATGTTAGAACTATTCCAGCAGAAAGTGAACAAAATCATTTTCACAGAGACATTTTTGCAGCAGAAGAATAATAACCTCCATGAATATACTTGATTATGGTGCTCGCATCAACACATAATTTAACTGTAATCGATTATGTTCTATGTTCTAACCATAATCAATTTTATTTACTAATGATTTTGCATCCGAACCTATAAATGTTCATTGGACATTCATATCACTTTTTACTAATTTACTTATTTATTGTTATAATCTATACTTTAAATGTTTAGATAGGTGGTTATTTGAGTGACTTTTTTACTTTTGTTTCTTCTATTTTATTTATGAGGTATACAAATATTATGCATTTAATATTTATTTTGGTTAATCATTGTGATTTTTATTTTCTTTTGTATGGTAAACATTTGGTTTCTAAAATAATTCTATTTATTAACTTTTTTATTATTTATTTCTGATTATTATTGTTATTATCAATTAATAAATAATTTTTTATTTTATTTTCTCAATTATTTTTTTTTAACCAGAAAATATTTATATTAGATTATTAGAAAAAAAAAGAAAAAAAAAGAGAGAGAGGTGGTTATATCAGGGAGCAGTTGTCTGAAGGCAGTGATTGGATATATAAACATAAGAGAGAAGAGAAGACAAAAGAATCATCGAAGTTCTTCGTGTTCACTCGTAATCGCACTCACTCACCCACCTCCGCTCCATGGCTGCTGTTCCCACCTCTTTCGTTCGAACCAAATCTGGTATCTCTCTCTCTCTCCAATTGTTCCTTTTTCCTTTTCAATACTGTTCATTCTTCGCTTTATCTCTCTTTAATTACTTCCAAGATTTTAAATTTTTGAACTTTTCATATCAAAATTGGGCAACAAATAACCCAGGAGGCGCTTCCCCTCATTTTCATTTCTGCTTCTGCCTTTTCGATCTCACACCGTAAATTTCTTTCATTTTTTTTATGGGTTTCCCGTTATTCTTTCACGGTTCATTAGGGTATTACTATCTCTCTGATTTATCAGGACCTTTTCTTAAAACAAATTGGATTTCACCGTGCCACAAATTGGCTGTTACTTGTTAAGATCTTCTATTCAGTTCAAGTTGTGCTTGTGAAACCGTTCTTTACACTGCTTTCTGGCTTCTTGTTTCTTGGGGGAGATGCGTCATATTAAGATTTGCTGTATACTTGTTTCATGCAATGTTGCTTTCTACACTTTCACTCCCTTCATTTATTATTATTTTTACCCTAAAGAACATGTCTCGCTTGCTAGCTTCTGTGCTTTGTGTGTGCGTTTTCCTAACCGAGCATCTTGTTTAAAATCTCATCTACTGTTGCAAAAAATTTTACCAGCATCGTCCATAAACAAGGTGGACCACTCTCTGGTCAAGATTAAACCATACAACTCCTATCTGAGTCTAAATCGTCAAGGGAGAATGCAAACTTCATTAGCAAGAAGGCCTCTTGCAATCCAAGCTACATATAGGTATTTCCTTTGTTCTTGTGATTTTGTTATGACGGCTTTATGTAGTCTGTCTTCATGAGTACGCTGAATCCAAGCTACATGTAGGAAGTGATATTTTATGAAGAGCTGCCAACAAGATCTTAAATGTTATTCCTCCCTTACTTTGCAAGTGTTATTTTAGCGAAACCAAAAAATGTAATAAATTTTCTTGGTTTTAATAAAATATTTATAAGATTTCTACTTAATCCTTTTCATTTCTACATAACAATGTGTAAACTAATTAAATATTGGGTGAAGTATAATGGTATAAATGAAAAATAGATTAATAATGTTATGTTGATCTTTGAAAATGATAGTTAAGTAGAAACAAAAATCTTTAAGAAATGCGATACTTAAAAAGGAACAGAGGGACTAGTTGTTCTACAGACATTGGGATTTATTTGTAGATTTGCTACAACTTTCTCCTTTACACAACATGATATTGTTGATTAGATAAAAGTTGTGAATAAAAACATGGTTAAGAACCTTTTTGGGAACTTTTGTTTTGTCACATTTGGACTCAAATAAATTCATGTGTGAGGTAAATTTATAGACTTGATAACTACTTTAAAAGTTGTACCGAAAATGATTTCTGATTGGTTAACAGTGTAAAATTCTTGACAAAGTATGAAAATCAAACTCTTTAGGCATTTATAAAGGTGATGATAGCAGTTGTTATTGTTATTATATGATAGATGCCTTCAAATCACTGCCACAAATAATAATACATTGAGAGGAAAGCACAGCTAAAAGAGGAAGAAACAGAACACCACTAATATTCTTGAATTAAAAAAGTATTGATTGTGGAAGTTGTTAGATGAATAGTTGTTATTAACCTGACCTACTGCTTCCTCAGAAACTACAGTGATGGTGGAAGGCCCAACAGTGCTAGTGTATTTGTTGGTGGGTTTGTCTTGGGAGGATTAATAGTTGGCACTCTTGGTTGCGTATATGCACCTCAGGTAGTATTTGTTCCTGAAATATACTTTTTCTAGTGCTATTATGTTGGTGTTCAACGGGATACACTCAAAAGTGTTTCTTGCTCATAAACTCATCAATTATGTGACTGCATACTAAAATTAAATTGGTTAACTGCTTTTATTCATCCCTTCAACAATATATGTAGCACAAATATAAGTAGTTGGCTTTGCACATGTTTAAAAATTTAAAGGTATGTGCATTATATTTTTTTCTTTAAAATTTATATGATGGAACCGGTATTTTTGTTGTTGCTAGAATATTATTATTTTATTATTATTCCACAGATCAGCAAGGCTATAGCTGGCGCTGACAGGAAGGAGTTGATGAGAAAATTGCCAAAGTTTATATACGATGAGGAAAAGGCTTTAGAGGTGAGCAGTTACTTGCTCTTGATACCATCCATCATGCTTATCTTAAAAAGGGGACTTGCCATTTGCTTGGAGGCCATAACTGCTCTGTGATTTATTTCATAGTTCTTATCAATTTTATTTTAGACTCTTACATGCCAGATTTATATAATTATTGTTCTACTGTTGAAAAAGTTTTCGTCCAGTTATGTCCTAATATTATGTGGGCATTGCTCCTGGGAAGCTCTTATGTTACACCTGTACTTGCTGCAACATGTTGGTTTTAAGAGAGGGTATTCCTTTCCTTCAATGACTAGCAAAATTTGCTCGCTTGATTTGCAGAAAACCCGGAAAGTTCTGTCCGAGAAGATTGAACAACTAAATGCTGCCATAGATGATGTTTCTGCACAGCTACGTTCAGAGGAGACCTCAAATGGAGTAGCTGTTAATTCTGATGAAATTGAAGCTGCCACATGAGACGGCTGCCGAGTGCTGTGATGTCATAGTACACAATGTGCCATTGCTCTGTTCAGTAAAAAATGTTTTGTTGGTACAAAATGTATTTTGATTTTATTGTAATATCTTTCTATTTCTTCTCAATAATAAACTCATCGGTTTTCTGCTAATGGCTACTGTGGGTAAATAGTCTGTCCGTTTATGGCTGATGTCTTGTGTTCTGTCAGCCATTTACTTACAGTTAAAAGTTTCGATGATCGGCATGATACTGGAGCAATGCTAGTCGTTTTGTGGTTCGTATCATTTAATTATTCAGGATTGATGATTGTTCTAGATAGTGAAGAATACTAGGATCTTGTCACGTTTGCTACCACCATGAATTCGATGACTGTTGATCTGTATTTTTATGGTGTCAGTCGTACTTAGACAATAGCAATTAAACAAGCACTAGGAAATGTCCAATTTAATTTGATTGCATCTCATTATCATGAAATAACAATTGTTATAATTCTATACTCCATCAAAATCAAACCTGTCCTGAGAAAAGAAAAATGAATCTTGCCTCAAGTTTTTATCACAAATTTATCGACTAATTTACAAGAGTAAGTGTCGTAAAGCTTATATTCATCACTTGTTTTAGATTTCATACACGAGGATTACGCAAGTGATCTTTGGATTTTTTTTTCAGGATTTTAGAACAGAAAAAAAATAAATCCAAAAGAATTAAATTTGACTTATAAATAGACTAATTAATTTATAAAAAGGTTCATTTATTTTCACTGTCAAGAGTCTAAAGAGAAATTTATCTAATTAAACTCTTTGTGTCATAGAGGTACTTCGCAAATGTGTTATGAATTCTTATTTGTGCCATATAAAATAGGAGATACTATCTTTTCCAGTCTCTCTTTCCTCAGGACAAAAACAGGAATAAAAAAAACATGTATAGTATTAGCAAGGGACACTGTTGGGAAATTAATGAACGGCCATAATAATGATACGTGGCTCAAAATAGGAAGGGGCAATATTGAAAAACACTGAGCTCCAAACATTATCTTATCCCATATAGATTTTCTTACAACTTATTCACCACTCATTCCCGTTACTCCCCAGCAACCATAATTTTCCTTTTTTTTTTCTTTTATGGGCAATCTGCAAAGAATAAAACAAGAGGAGGAAATGCAAGTTTGTTGTTGATATATACTACTCACACAGAGTTGTTGCACACCCTTGTTGCAGCCATGGCCTCTCATGCGGCTCTAGCTTCCACAAGGATCCCCACAAACACCAGCTTCCCATCCAAGGCTTCTCACTCTTTCCCAACCCAATGCACCTCAAAGGTCCATTTCTTGCATTATTAATTACCATGTCACAACTTGTTTGCTTCTTTCACTATAATAATTAGTGTCTTATCATTTCACTTAACTTGGGCAGAGACTTGAGGTGAATGACTTCTCTGGGCTAAGATCCACTTCATGTGTCACTTATGCAAGCAATGCTAGGGAATCTTCCTTTTTCGATACCGTGGCTGCCCAACTCACTCCCAAGGTTAGTGGCTTATAGTTATGAATAATGAATCCATTCCCACCTGATTTATTGGATGATCATGATGAGAGTTGCGTTCCTGCTTGTATGGATTATATGTATCTATAGACAAGTTCTTACTTTCTCTGTCTGTGTTTCTTTATTGAAGATTCTCAATCAGCTCAATATGTACCCTTTCCCTTTACAAAATGTTACATTCACAGCAGCTATAGAAACTATGAAAAATGAAGCAGAATTATCTGTATAACAAACAACTAGAGAGAAATATGAGATATAATAAATACTTTCTAGCCAGGCTTTGGCGTACATGTTTTATGGTATTACTGATATCTTTAGTAATGAAAACTCTTGTTTGACTATAAAAAAATGATGTGATAGACAATATAGACATGAAAAGTATTCTTGTATAAAACAATGTAACAGTTGTATGAATAAGGCTGCTCAAAATGCATGCCTTCTTAATTATTCCTTTTAAACTTCATGTAATAAACTAAGGGAATCTCAAGTCAAATGGATGGCATCTTTAGTGAGGTTTCTATGTTTGTTTCTACTTCTAATTTGCAAACTAAGAGCAGACCAATGGATCAACTCCTGTGAGGGGAGAAACAGTGGCCAAGTTGAAGGTGGCAATCAATGGTTTTGGACGAATTGGTAGAAACTTTCTTCGTTGCTGGCACGGCCGAAAAGACTCACCCCTTGAGGTTATTGTTGTCAACGACAGCGGTGGTGTCAAGAATGTAAGTCTTTAACTGTCTTGGCTTAGTTGGTTTCATTGGTACAGATATTTAGTTTCACTGAATGGAATGGCAGTGAAGTAACCTTCACTAATTCTGCTTCACACATGACCCAGGCTTCACACCTGTTGAAATATGATTCTATGCTGGGAACCTTTAAAGCAGATGTGAAAATAGTAGACAATGAAACCATCAGTGTTGATGGTAAGCTCATCAAGGTTGTTTCAAGCAGGGATCCGCTCAAGCTTCCTTGGACTGAGCTAGGAATTGACATTGTTATTGAGGTAACCTCCATTACTTGATTTATTTTAAACATTGTAATGAAGTGAAAATTTCCCAAGATTATTTACTAATGGAAGAGCTTCTAAAAATAATGAATGAATTTTTGTTCAGGGAACTGGAGTGTTTGTGGATGGCCCTGGGGCTGGCAAACACATCCAAGCAGGTGCCAAGAAAGTTATCATCACTGCTCCTGCAAAGGGTGCTGATATTCCAACTTATGTTGTTGGAGTAAATGAAGGGGACTATACTCATGAGATCTCTAACATTATAAGGTCTGTGACAGCAACCGGGGCTTTGTCCTGTGCGTGTCAATGAAACATTGTTTTTTGCCACTAAACCGATTATTCATGTGCCATCCCGCTTTTGTTTTTTCTTATTGTTTCTTCAACGTGCAGCAATGCTTCTTGCACCACAAACTGTCTTGCTCCCTTTGTGAAGATCTTGGATGAAGAGTTTGGTAAGCAAACACTGATCATACAGGCAGTTAATATTTAAGAGATATATTACAGGCTCAAAGTCACTTCCCTTTGGTCTATGTTTCCAGGAATTGTGAAGGGAACCATGACAACCACTCATTCCTACACAGGAGACCAGGTACAAGATCCATCAACCACTCCTTTGTTTGAATTCAATAAAGGAGATGCATGCAGTGAGACTTGTTTACCCGAGAAGAAAAAAATAAATATTAACAATTAAATCTTATCATCAATGATGAAGAAACATCAAGTTTTTGTAACTGAAACTCTTTTAGAGACAGTGTAACTTTGTAAAGAAGTCACACCACTCTTTTAGAGATAGTGTAACTTTAAATTTTTACCATGCATTTAGTAATTATGACTATGATTTACACTTCTTATTTAAATATAGAGAAATGATATCATCACGGCATATATGATCAAATATGGTTGATAAGTTAGAATTTTTACGAAGTGATGCTGCAACTAAAAATGGACAACAAATGTTTATTACCATAGTTAAACAAGAATTGTGAATGTGGTTGTGTAGAGGCTTTTGGATGCTTCACACCGTGACTTAAGACGAGCCAGGGCTGCAGCACTGAACATTGTTCCAACCAGCACTGGAGCTGCGAAGGCCGTGTCTCTAGTGCTGCCAAAGCTGAAGGGGAAGCTGAATGGCATTGCACTCCGTGTGCCTACACCCAATGTTTCCGTTGTTGACCTTGTGGTGAATGTTGAGAAGAAGGGTCTCACTGCTGAAGATGTGAATGGAGCCTTCAGAAAGGCTGCAGAGGGGCCACTGAAAGGTGTATTGGATGTCTGTGATGTTCCACTGGTGTCTATCGACTTCCGCTGCTCTGATGTTTCTTCTACTATTGACTCCTCCTTGACCATGGTCATGGGAGATGATATGGTTAAGGTGGTGGCTTGGTATGACAATGAATGGGGTTACAGGTTAGTTACACACTACATTGTCTTTTGACCATAGTTATGAATAATAATTTGTTAATTTTAATTATAAAAGCCATACTTGCCACGATTTTTAGTTGGTTCAACTAATATTCCATGGAAACCAAAGTCTTGAAACATTCAGAATCGTGCTTTTTTACTATTTGTTATTGTAGATGTCATGATTCAGTTGATTAAAGTTACCTGTTGAAATGGAAGACATTATTAATTGATATTTACAATATTGGTGATGGCAGCCAAAGAGTGGTGGATTTGGCACATCTAGTAGCAAGCAAGTGGCCAGGAACACCTAAAGCAGGGAGTGGAGACCCATTGGAGGAATTCTGCGAGACAAACCCTGCTGATGAGGAATGCAAAGTTTATGAATAGAGGAGCAGAATGCAGAGCAGCATTTTTACACTTTACCTTGTGTTAAGAAGGATATTGTTAAGACAGACGGTGTCTGAGGGGAGATTTTCGAAGTCTAAATTTATCTGCAGCCAATAATAAGTTTTGGCGTGATTGATATTCATGAATATCACCCATATATTCATTCATATTGCATTTCTTAATTTTTGTGACAGATTTATATTTCTCAATTCTTGGGACACTACATTCTAATTATATGATACATGAAGAAACCGTCGTAATAACTTCATTGAGTCACCTATTAACAGATGGACAAAAACATTTTCTTTTTTTCCACGTACAATATTATCAAATGAACCAAAAGGCCGAATAGTTTCTTTATTCCAATTATTGATTGGGCTTTTGCTTCCTATACCCCACAATTTCTAGGCACACACCACAATTTTCAAAATAATTGTTTTACCTTTCTTTAAAGTAACCTCCAGTCACTTCTGAACTTTTTTAGAACACACTTTCTAGGATTTCCGTAACATGATTTCTAGTACAAGATTTTCAGAACATAAAATACATTCCACAACAAGCTTTCTAGAATGTATATTGTACTGCTGAGCATCGAGTGCTGATACGCGGATTAACTATGATCACTATCTAGTACCCCCTTTTGGGTACTCGCCCGAACAATATTTAGCCTCTCAGCAAGAATATTACAACCAGTCGACCTCTCGACATAGTCGAGTTCTGGAGATTTAAAACATGATTAAGGTCTAATAACATAATTAGGTGAATATTGAGCCTGAAGTAATTTCTATCTACAAGGTAAATAGGGTAAGATATAAGGAGAAAGGTAATTAACTAGTAACTTGACACTTGACTTAATCGTCAGTGTCTCTTTGTAGATATTTTCACCCTTACCAATAGGATGAGAGGTTTAGGGACAAGAAGACAAGTTGAAGAACCTGATACAAGATATCGCCTTGTAAGAACTTATATAATGCCTTTCAAAATGACTTGAAGGAATTTTTTGTCATAACGAGTACTCTCTGTGTTATGTTCTCCTTCTCCTCTTCTTCTGCAGCAGTGATAGTGCAGCAGCAGTGACAATAGCGGCGGCAATGGTAGTATGGTGCAGTGAGAGATGGTATTTTAATCTTTTCTGTTAGTAGTGGGACTACAATTAGTAATGATGGGTTGCAGGAAGCAAAAAGCCTACCGATTGTTCATGTGATTTTGTAAAAATATCTATGATCCCTGATTGCTTAAATTAGTTGTTTATGATAATTTAGTAGTTCTTGAAATGAATGCTTAAATGGGTTTTACAAGTCCTACAACATCATCTTCATTAATTCCTTTCATTCGTATAATAGTTTTTTTCCTCAAGTCATTTTTTCCCAAGTCCTACAATTTGTGTAAGCAACTGAAGAGGATCTTATCTTATCTACTGTATTCACGTTTCCAATATAGATAGAGGCCTTAAATTTGATGTCAAAAAGAGTTTAGGTTAGCCGATAAAAAATATACAAAACTACTTTATTTTTTCAAAAAGAAAATTTTTATAGCACGTATCTTAACTTCATATGTGACGTGTTAACATGTTCACCATGACACACTTCATAACATGGTCTCCGTCCAAGGAAAGCTTTTATAACTATAAACATTAGCAATGCTGAGTTTGGGATTTTTACAGTAACACCACTGCTAAATAACAATAAATAATCACTGACATCAAAGTGTTAATTGTTTGAGTTGAATTAGGTAGCCATTTCTGTTTGTAGTTGTACCTTCTTTGAGTGCCTTCCCAGGGGATCTTCAAGTGATCTTTCTCTCTTTTTTACTTTACTCCCTGATGAATCTTCTTTCGCATCAATGAGCGAAAGAAATCTTTGAAAACGACCAGAAATTGAGCAGGCAGTAGAAGCGGCAGGTTCAGAAGGAGGAGATTTCCATAACTGGAATATAATCTGCAAAAAATGCAAAAGAAGAGCAACAAAGCAAGCTATCCCGCAAATGATAAAGAGACCCCAGAAGCTTTTAAGCTGAAGACGATCTGAGTCGATTTCAGCATTGTCTAAACTACAAGAGCTTCGTGTCATCCACTTGTCATGAATCCGCTGTAGATCACCGGTTTCAGAAAGTTGTAGAATGGCTGTTGACATATCCACAGCCAAAGGGGAGTCCCGTGGGAATGCCTGGCATAACAAAATGAGAATTATGATTTTGATAACAGAAACACCTTATGATGGAGCTGATCAATGGTGAGGACAAAACAAGTAATAATCACAGTTGGGCTAGAAGTAGAGGTACTCACAAAACCCCAGCCACTTCTGGTGAACTCCTGACCAACAATTCTGAACGTGCACTGGCTTGATAAGAAGATTTCAACATAAGGTCGTTCATCAACAATAGCAGCAACACCTCCTCTTTTAGGACCAAGCTGAAGGGCCTTAGCATATTCTTCTGGAGATCCTAGGGCAATAAGCCTAGATTTGGAAATTCCAATGTCTTGAATCAGGTAATGTTCTGCAAATGAACCCACTTGGAATCCTATAGGTTCATCACTAGCCTTTAAGCTATCTATTCCACTGATACGAGAAGATAACTGTTGCACTGTGAGTATGGATGTTAAACTTGCAGTGTAGCTGGAAGTGAGGATCAAAACCACAAATAGCCATATGAGCATCACAAACCGACCAAGAGAACTCATGGTATTCTCTCCTGCAGAGGCAATGAAAAAAAATTACCTAATAAACAAGCTTCATTCTGTCCATCACCAAACAAAAGAAACCGAAGTTTCACTTACTGTGGGAAAAAAACAGAGTTGACAGGCTAAACCTGCAGGCATTGTTAAAATATGGATCAGAGACACAAACGAGATCACCCAGTTTAAACTGCTCCACACAATAGCAAACTGCAACAGTATAAATTCTAAAAAATGTTTTATGCTTCCTATTGATAAGCATAATGGCATGAAAATCCAATAAATATGATACTAGCAAACAGGCAGGTGTTGCAATGTTTCGCATGAACCACCCATAAGTAAAAGGTATTAAGCCAAGTATATAAGTAAGATAATGAAGCAAATAACTTACCATAACATGGTTATAATTTGCTGTCTGGGTGGACCCCTGAACTCATCATTTATCCTGTGTTCCAGAATCCATATAACTATCCCAATGAGAAGAAAGAAAGTAGCAGTCACAATCCACATAAGAGTAGTAAATGGCTGCAGGAAAGCCCAACCACCAGAATTAATTTTTGTGAATGGGGCCACCACAACAAGTCCCGATGATGCATATGGTTGTGTAAAATCTACAATCCTTGTCCGATTTGTGACAATAGCAATATCACCGATGGCACCATCAAAGTACTGTACCAAGGAATGTACTAATTAGCCAGTTGATAAATAACACGCCACAACATGTTAGTATGCATAGAGGATCAGAATTATGAGACAACATACACCAGTTGTGATTAAGTGGACAAGTTCTGTGTAGCTTGGATTTTTGTGTCCATCTCCAAATGGAACAAAGCGGTAAGGAACAGCATAAGGCAACAAGTTCAGAGCTGCTGTGAATACATCGACACAAAAACCATTGAACATCTGAGTTCCCTTCACTGGTGAGAGAAATTCACGGTAACTGACTCGGATAGGCACACCAATTCTCAACTGTCTACCATTATTTGGGAAGACCCATCCACGGGGTTTAGATAATGTTTCTCCAGGCCATATCACACTGTAAAGCTTCTGATTCGCACTAGATCTATTAGGTAGCTTAGCATACAGTATCTCAGGAGATACAATTGACAAACCAGAATAGTTGGACCAGTAACCAACCCTCCTAAGCCCAGTTCCAACCACATTAAGGACGTCATAGGCAGGATGAACGAGAGATCGATCTGGTTCAAATTTCATTCGACCTGATAGTCCAACAAAATCACTCTGCAATATGTTCTTCAGCAGAAGCGTTCCGTTGTCAAAAATGCTCATTGCATCAAGGTTCAAATCACCTCCCTTATTCTCACCACCTAAACTTGTGTAATTAGTACACGAAAGATCCCCACCCTGACTGAAAAAAGCATCAATGGCCCGTGCAACAAGCCAAACAGAATCATAAGCATAGAGGCCATAAGAATGTAACCCCAAAGAGCCACCAGTCAACTTGTTCCACCTAGAGAAAAATGCCCTTTTTCTATCTGAATCAGGTGTGTGCTGGCGCAGAACAAGTACTCCCTGGAGAACATCCATTGTCTCTGAAGGGAGAGAGGCAGAATCCAAAAGTGAAGAGAGCCAGTCTGTGACTATCCACACATAGCCATTGTCTGTCATCCCAAGGTAACGCGCCACATTGAAAACCATAAAACCATAATCAGTTTGAGCATGTAGAACAATGACCCGAGACTGCATCAGTGCCACTTTCACAAGCAAACTAGTAATATCTCCCCGGTTGACTTCAGTTCCGGAATTAATCCCTTCCTTGAAGGAGATTCTACAGCGCCTGGCAGCTAGTTCATCGTCCAAAGCAGCCACACCATTCCGTCCATAATCATCATCCACATATATGGCAATCACCTCCTTCCAACCATAGTAATCAATGATTTCAGCTACAGCCTTCATTTGGTACAAATCACTCTGTGTTGTCCTCACAAAGAAAGGAAACTGCAGCGATGTGAGGGTAGGGTCTGTTGCCGCAAATGACAATAAAGGAACCCGTAGTTCATTAGCAACATGGGATATTATATGGGCAACCACAGAAGATTGTGGTCCTATTATAGCAACCACATCAGTCTCCATGAACCGCAAAGCTGCAATCAGCCAATACAACATATTTATCACATAATCAGAATAACACAACAAACAATTAACTACAGTGTTTTTAGTACAGTCTCTCTAATTAAACAGAACTAGACTAACACCCACAGAATAAAAAATTGCATTAAATGGAAAAATATAATAGAATAGAATAAATTACCTTGAACCATGCCTAAGAAACCGCTGTAATTGGAATTTTGCATAGTGAGAACAATTTTAGTTCCATGTAGAATGTTAGTGTCGGCGTTAACATCTTTCACGGCTTCCTCCAATGTAAGTTTAGCCACTTTCCCAAGGACGGAATCGATGTTGAAGATTGCCCCAATGTTAACGACGGAGGGTCTCAAGGATGACACGTTTGCAGCCCCAACAAATCCCAAACACCACACTACCCAACAAACTACCCGAAACAAATTCATCTCAAACTACAACGATTTTCCCTTCAATTTTTTTTTTTTTTTTGCATTCACTCCCTACTCCCTGCACCTGATTCCCAAGACAAAGCCACCATCTTGCTCCACCCCAGAAACATGGCAAGAAGAAAAAGTAACGGTAACCTGGTACAAACCACCAGTCACAGGAAAATATTTCAAAACTTTAAATGCTTTGTTTCTCACTTCGTGAAAACACAGAAGCGTGTGAGATATGGGTCCCAGAAGAACAATATCCAGGCGTTGATTCTCCGAAATCTGGAAGTGGTGAGTGGTAAGGTTTCAAATTTATTAAAAAGGAAGCAGAAGGAAATCTGGTTGTGTTTAGTATTAGAATGTAAACAAACACAAGAAATACAACAGTGGTACTAGATTTAGAAATTGGATACAGAGTGAAGAAATAAATTAATGTGGACTTGCCTTTATTGGACTAAAAAACCAATTGAATGAAGAACAAGAACAGGTAGTGGGTGTGGTGAGTCCCACTGCATGACCTGCAAATTGTAAATAAATAAATGATAAAGCCTTTGTGGGAGGGAACCTTATTATTGTGACCAGCAAAAAACCATCACATTATGTTACTATAAATATTGGTACACAAAGTTAACTCTTTCAACTTGAAGCTTCCTATATTCTCCCAAAAACTCCATTTTCAATCCTGCTACTGCCCCGCCAAACAAGTAAGCAAGGAAAAAGAACTGCAAATATTTTACAAGTTATATTTAATGTTACTATATACTTTTAGTTTTTATTTAATTCAACTACCTTTAATTAATTCATGTGCTAGATGGTGGGATATTTAGAATTTGATGTATGGATAATAAATTTTATTAAATCACTGGATTGGTAACTTTTGATTATTAAGAATGTGTTTGATTAGATGAACAGTGGATAGTCTCAGGTTTAAGAGGTTTAAGAGGTTTAAGACCTGTACTTAACATAATTTGCATGCAAATGAACATAAAAGTTAGATTGTATTGATTTAACAACACTTTTAGAAACTTTGTGTTATAATATAACACGTGTTATAATATAACACACAGTAGAAGAATGTGTTGATGTTCATATTTCATATAAGAAACTGGAATTTTCTGTTTTTTTAATTATTTTTCAATATTCTTTTCGTGAGTACACTTCAGAAGCTGTCTTTTTTTTTTCTTCCTGAAACACACAGAGAATAAACTAAACTGACTCTGGAAGATTTGTTTTACAGGACCGTTTGAGTGTCTTGTTTTGCTTTGAAAATATCAAATCATTAAGTAAAAAACTTGTTTATTTAAACTTATAAGTCATGTTTAATGATTTTTCATATGTGATTAAACTGATGTTTTCTTTGTGATTTATTATTTTTGGAATAGAAACTAAAGTTTCTTGAATTAGTATTAAGCTTAGGTATAAATCTGAAAAGGTATAGGGTGAGTTAAAAGTTGAAACATGTGTTGGTGTTGGGAATAAAGATAGAGATTTGTATGGGGACAAAGCAAAGACACAGTCCTTTTCTTCTTTTCATTTGCTTTTGTTTCTCTAAATTATACACTTGGATAGGTTTTAAAAATATAAGAGATAAAGAATATTTTTTATTAATATCTTAAAAAGTGTAGAGTAAAAGATGTTGGTGAGATAGAAAAAGGAATTGCATGTTGACGCGTCCAAATAACAAAATTGCTACCTTTTTCGATGATCTTTTTTTTTTCAGTACCATAATCTTCATTTACACACTATTTGTTCTCCCCTACCTTTCATTTTTTTCAGAAAGTTAAGATCCAATCTCACCCACTTGGGCTTCCTTCTACCGTTTAAATTATTTATTATTCTTTAATCCAACAAACTACACAGTAATAATAACATTATTTTATAGATTTATATAAAAATATATTTTTTAAGTGAGGGTTTGAGTTTGATAGATGGTACATCAGTGAAGCACTAATGTTACCATTTATTATTTGCAAATCATTCATTTGGAAATTAGGAAAGTGAAAAAATGAATTTAGGAAAGTGAAAAACCTAGCATGGACAAACAAATTTAATATTTCATCTCTATCTTCTACTGTTGTGACCACCTAGCACGCCGTCACCATCATCTTCCTTCTTCTCTCTTCTTATTTTTGTTTTTCTATTTAATTAATTATTTATTATTATGATTTTAATTGTAATTCTCATTGAAATAATATTGCTAGTGTTAAGCTAAAGTAACACGTAAGAAGATTAAAGGAAGAATATGTGTGTAAAGTGTAATTAATTTTGTTTCTTAAACTATGTAAAATTATTAAACATACTCAAAATGTTGGATGACAATTATATTTACAAGTGCTCTAATATTTAAATTTTATATTTATTGAGATAGTATGGATAAGACCAACCATACCATTATATCTGAGATGTTGTTAAGTTTATAGTTCAAATTTACAATACATCTTAAAATATTAAACGAGAAAATATATTCAAATTATCCGTTTTATCTCGAATAATATGAAATTATTGAATATATTCAAACAACATCTTTTAATATCACAAATAAAAAAAATTGTAATTATTATAATTTTTTTTAAGATCCCACATTTTTTTCTCTGCTTTTTAGTGTTTTTATAATCTTAATGATTTATGATGCTGATATTTATGATTTTAATATTTCTCTAAAACTACTTAAATGTATATAGCTAGTGAATTGCAATTAGTTGACATAAGAATCTATCCAATTAAAACTTCATTTTGCTTGAAGATTTTGGAAGAAAAAAATAAACTATGATGATAATGATTTTCTTGGTGTACTATGATACTATTAATTAAACTGTATGAATTTTTAACTCCTGTTTGAATCTTTGAAATTTTGAATGTATGGAGATGAATGAAAATTTGTTCTACAACCACTTCATCTCATTTATTATAATTGTGAGTTTGTATTTTGTGTATCTAGTATTGTGTTAGAAGGTATTGAATAAATTGTTGTTCTGAATGCCAGTTTCTTTTATCTTTCTATAATAAATTGGAATTATGTCATATTTTAGTCTATTATGTGGGTAGGGTAATTTGGGAGAATTTTGAAACATTTGAATTTGTTAGAAGTTATATTATGAAATTAATTTTTATCATTAAAGAAAAATGTTGTATTTAGTTTAGTCAGAAATAGTGGTTTCTAGTCAAGCTATTCATCATTTCTGTTTGTAGTCTTTAATGTATAATAACTTTACAATAATCCTATCTCACACCTTTCTCTCCTATGCTGAAGTAAATATGAGATATTCTTCATTAAATTCTCAGATTGAAAATAAATTGTTTCGTCATACTAGTGGGATCGGTCCATGATATCACAATCCCCATCCTTAGACAAAAGCCAATGAGGCAGGTAAACTTTCAAAGTCGAAAATTCTTTTGCAAGATCAACCTATGACCTTACAATCCCCAACCTCAGACATAAACTAATGAAACTTATAAACTTAAAGATCGAAAATATTATTCTCACACTATATATTATTTTTTTAAAAATAGGATGTTATATATTTTTAACTAATTTAACAACCACTTTTGGATTGGTTTGATTTATTTTTTAAATCCAAGCTACTAAAAATTAATTCTTTAAAAAAATTGTTTTATTTTTTAAAATCCAATTAAAACAGTATATGTGTAACATTAGGTTTTGATGGAAGCATGCCACATTTAAATAATGTATTGTATGAGAGATGTGTCTAGCAAAACATATATTATACATAACTTATTGACGGCAAGATAAACTTTGACCTATGGTCAAAGTTTGTGTACTTTGAATAATGATATACTTATGAATTCAAATTTCACGTGTTAAATTGCTCCTCTGGATTCAATGTCACTAAAGTTACTATAATCTCATTATACATAATTTATAATACATTAGTTTAATTTGGATAAGAACATATACTACATTATTTATCTACAGTTATTTTCAACAGTGATAAAGTTATTGTTAAAAAACATATCTTCAATTACATCAAACATAGCAAATAATAAATATTGTTAAATTAAATTACATGAAAGTATAACAAGTTATCTCAATTTTATATTGATTGACATGCAAATTTCAAATCTTTATAACTGTGGTCAAACTAATATTATACGATATTTTATTTATCATGTAAGAAAATATAGAAATATATGCTTTCTATTGTCCGAATAAAAACATCTGCAATCTTGACTTGTAGTTTTTTATATGTAAATAATGATATTTTTACTTTAAATTGAATCTGTAAGTACATATGACTTAGCTTATATATATATGTATTAAAATAAATATTAACATTAGTTAAAGAATTTCAGTACAAAACTGTACACAAAAGTGTGCATACTAAATTGATATTATTCATTACTAAACAAAAAAATATTTCATTTTGCATTTGCATTATTATTATTTTATTATTGTATTTCTTTATTTAATCAGATATTATTTTTCACAAAGAAATAACTTAAAATTAAAACTGCTTTTAATTTAATAAACATTGTTACAAGTGATATTTTTTTGGGAGTAAATTATAATTTAAAATATAATGGACTTAATCCGAAATTTAAAATGGATCTGACCACCTATAAATTTGTTGACTAATTTATATATTAAAATAAATATATTTTAGTATAATAATGATGCTATTTTTATCATTTAAGAGATGTGGTTAAGAATTTGAATTTTGTAGATATTTAGGCCTATGTGAGAGAACAACAGGTTCAGCCAACGCATAAACAATCATTTTTTTTTTCAATGGTCTTAATCATGCATTGTCTTGGACATTTACAATTTGAAATAAATAATAGCTCAGACAATGTGTTGAAAGAAACAAGATTCAGATCCTGATTTTTCTTATCAATCAAAATTAGAGAAATGATACTTTTTAAAACCATGAGAGAGTGTATACAACAATTTAATAATTAATTTAGATATAAATATATATAATAAAAAATAAATTTATAACTAAATAATATAAAAAAATATTAAAATAATATTATTAAGAATTATAATTTGGTTGTATAAAAAAAAAGATTTTGAAATATATGATTACCTTCAATTCATAGCAGCTATAAATAAAAATAAAGATTACTTACTTTAGTTACTTAAATTTATATTGGAAGAATTTGAATTTAATTAAATATAATATTATTAAATATCATTTTTATGAGAGGAATGAAAAAAATCTCTAAAACATTCTAATCTGATAGTGAGATGAGATATGGACACATAGACATAGACCTTTCCCTTGCTTTGACCACGTTTAAAAGAACAAACTCGTCTAAGCCCTCCATTCCTCTCAACACAGATCCAACGGCTTCCAGGCCATCCATAACACCCAATAAGAAATTCCATGTGGCGCCATTCTCCATCTGGAACCACCATATTCGTTTTATTTCTCTCTACCCGGATTTTGTTGGGACAATAGCAACTGAACAACATTGATTTAGGTTTTCTTTTTCTTCCTTCTCTCATAGCTTCAAGACAAAAACAGTGTTTTGTTAATTAGGTGACTCACTCTTTCGGTTGTGTTGTGGATGTGGATGAAGGGGCTTCCTTCAACTGCAATTTTCGGTGTCTTATTTCCAATTCCAATGTCCAAAATTTAGCATCATTTAATGATTCCACCACCCTTTTCTTCCAAAATTTTGAATTTATTGGATCCCATCATTAGAATTTTGGATTTATTGGATCCAATCATTCCTTTGTACTTCTCTGGTACCTTCTATTTTCAATACCAGCAATGTGGCGTGGCAGAGTTGGAATTCACATATCTTCAGGATCCTAATAAATATTGAGTTCGTGATCAGCTACGCTAATACACTTAATTGCGAAGTTTCCATTTTTAGTAATTGTATTGGTATGGACGAGACCGACATTCAGTCTTCCTGATCGAGATTCAGTCTTCCTGACTGAGATCAGGGAAATCTGACTGAGACCAGAAAAATCTAGTCGAGATCAGGGAAACCACTACGGACGGTTCGGTCGACCGACACATAAATTTATTAACGGTCAAACCAAGGCCAGTAAAGTTAATTTGTCATTAAGGATTAGGTAATACATTGATGCATACACCACCCATATAAGTCTCTACACCTCGGGGAACCTCAGCCCGAACGTTGCCATGCATCACATGCTGACGACCCTGTGCTTAGGACCTTTTGCTGACAACATGTGCATGCAGCCGGTCGAGAGCCTGAACGAGCTGAGAAAGAGAGCTGTTAAGTACATGCAGTTGGAAGAACTCCGGGAGTTCCGTAACCAAGCCCGAGTCGACGCTACGGGAGAGAAGAACAAGGAAGAAAAGGACCGGCAAGGCCGGTCAGGCCAACGGGGCGACAAACGTAGAGAAAATAGAGACCGACCAATCTGATTCTCAAGGTACACACCCTTGACGGCCGAGAGGAGAAGAATTTTGAACGAGACACTCAACTCTGAGTTGATCTGATGGCAAAATTCATGAAGTTCTTCTTGAATCATGTAAGAGATGGTGCGGAAGCCATGGATGTGTGTGTGCAAGATCCTCCTAAGAGTGATGTTGATCTTGAAGGTGCATGATGTGTATGAACATTGGGAGGTTCAGCCAGCCCAAGGAAAGGTGAAGGATGTGAAGTTTAGAGCCTAGAGTTCTAGGGAGAAGCAAAGTTTGGCACAAAATGGCTGCATAACTTTACTCACAATAAACTTGAAAAATACAAGAGATGACCTCCCTATTTATAGGCTATAGGGCCGTAAATACTAAGCTAAGTGTAAATGAAATGAGAGCCAAATCAAATGCAATTCACAATACACATGGCACATGACCGGCCAAGCAACTAGATTCTAGAATGTTCACTCATTTATGCTTTCTACACTACTCTAATTACTTAGCCACCCTTAATGGGCCTCCATGTGACAATTACAAGGTCTTCTCAAAACCGTAGCTTGGCCCATATGTATGTGAAGCTAGACGGTCTAGGATTCCTCCTAGATGCTCCTTATGTAGCCGCTCCTCATCATGGCCTAGACGCTCCTCATCATAGGCTAGACGCTCCGTTTGAGACTAGACGCTTCTCATCATGGGCTAGACGGTCTAGTCTTGGAAACTTTGGCTTTCAAAGTGTGGTGAGCTTGGGCCCTCCTCCATCACCCCCTCCCTCTTGAAAAGGATTTGTCCTCAAATCCAAGGCTTTGGCTAAGGGGATGGTTGTGGCTGGATGGTGTCCATCATCTCCTCCTTCTTGAGAAGATCTATCCTCAGATTTGCATTCTTGATCTCGGATAGCATCCTTTTGCTTCGTCAAGGTGTGTCCTCCCGGATCAAATATCAATCTATGTGAATCTTGAAACAAAGCAAAGGAGTTAGGGTGAGCCTTTGGAGAACAAATAATTGTATGAAGTTGCCATTTTTGTTTTTCTCTTGTTTTGGCCAACTTCTCACAATACCTCCCTTTTGAGGGTTGTAGGTGCCCTCTAATCCTCTTATGTTTTCTAAAATTTCCAAAAGTAGTTACTTTTCCCTTAGGCATAATTCCTTTAAGAAATGGTAACAACTTTAAAAAGGCAAGAGGACATTGGGCACATACAACTTCAAATGGAGAAATATGAGTAATCTTGTGGACTACTCCATTGTATGCATGCTTATAAGGAAAAGGATTCTTATCCCAAGAATTGTGAGTGTCCTTCATGATTTTGTGAAGCATAGAAGGAAGAGCTATTGATAGCTGTCGTTTTGCTGTCAAATTAATATGATTCTAGCGTAGACTTGTCTAATACTAGAGAGATGATAATATAGTTGTGGTCAGATGACCCCAAGTCGTCTCTCAACGAATCCAATAGTAATTTCAGTGAATAGAATTCAAAACCTATCTGCAAACAATGAAAATTAGCAATAATGGTAAAGAAACAGGGGTTACGATTGTTTAGCAAGAAAATATAAATGATGATTTGAATCAGTAAAGAATGCAGATTGACTCCCAAGTTCTTCCACCAATGAATTCTTCACGGGCTCTCTAAAGATTATTCTTTTCTCAATCCTCAGCAGAGCTAAACTAGATTGAACATGCGCCAAACCTAATTCAACTGAAGCTCACCAGTAAAGCATGCGTCTATCGATTTAATCAATACCCACTTTGTTCCATGCGTATACTCCATGGGAATGCTTATCTCCTCTCTCTTGAATCATGCGCCCAAGAAATTAATTAGAACAATACGAACTAACTAAGAAACCAAAGTTTAAGATAAGGAAGACTCTCAATCATGCGTTCAAGTACAACCTCTCACAAAAACTAGTTTTCCAGGAGATTAGACAATAAAAACAACTGCTATAGAGAATTAAAAATAGAAACTTTTATTGATCAAAACCTCAGAACTCAATGGGGAATCACAAAGGAATCAACCAAAAGGTTTAGCTTTCCATGCGGAGGCAAAAGAATTACAAATAAGAAAAGAAACTAAGAAAACCCTATGAAGCTCTCCCTCTTTCTACTTGATGCTTGTGTCCTTTTATAAGGCTTTTCTGCTCCAAGGATCTTGGGAAAATATTGCAGTTTAGATTTTGTAAACAATTTTCACTTTCCATAATTCTTTTTATTTTGCAGAAGATTTGCTTCCAATTCTGTTTCTGGAATCTTGTAGCTTTTATTTTCTCTTTCTTCTCCAACAGAATTTGTTTTCTGTTTTGATTCAAAGAAGCAACTTGGACTTTTGCATATTTGGCCCATTCACAAAGGTAGATGCTTCAGATCATTTACCCTAAAAACACAAAATTAACAATAATAATAGTTAAGGCCTAAATAAACCCAATTATAAGAATATTAATTAAAACAATGGATTTATTAATTATTATAGTCCAATAATCTATGATTAAGGCTATTAAGTGTGAATAAATATATGCTCATCAGCTATGTTTTCAAATTTTGAAACTCTATCATTTGAAAATAAATCATGGAGGCTTGTCACATTTCTTAGGACGAGTTTATCCACATCCATGAAGAATGAATCAAGACCTTTTGTCGTCCTAGGAAGCTCTAATTTGAAATGTGTGTCTTCCCAAGGATCTTTTACAAAAGGTGAAGGAGTATAGAGTTCTTGAGACTTTGCTTTAGGTGTATTTTGAAAACAAGAGTTGTACCTAAAGTAATGTCTTTGAACCCCTTTTCTCATGGGTGACAAAAGTTTTCCTCTTAAAAGTTCTAGAGTTTCATCAACTCTTATTTTCCCCATGAGTTCTCCTTCTTGTAGACTTTTTCTCTTATGTGCAAAGAGAGTCTCGTTGGTACAACCATTGTTTATGAAAATTTGTACATTTTGCAATGGTTGTCTCAATAAGACATGGCAAGTTGTCCTAGGCACTACTTCATACAAAAATTGGTAGGTGCTTATAGATAACTTGTCATTCTTTTGGGGATATCTTAACACATTTGAGAAATAGTTTTGATCTATGCAAGCTTCTTTTAAAGACTCTTCTTTTGTGCTCATGCTTGCAAGTGTTCCTTTACAATAGGAAAGGCTAGGTTGTTCAACAAGAAGCATGTTTGCAAAGGTATTTTCAATGTGCTTGACTTGTTGAATGACCTTGTGGGAAGGAACACTCTTCTCCCACGCCTTTTGTTTCCCAAAATTTTTCTCTTTTTCTATTTTCTCTTCATCCCTCTTATGTTTCATTTGTATTTGGTCTTTTACCATTTAGGAATGTGGTAAAGGGCTAAGTACAAACTTTTTGTGCTTGTGGATGAAAGAAATCTCGTTAGTTAGACCATTATGCGAGGTTTTCTTATCAAATTGCCATGGTTTACCTAATAAGATGTGGCAAGCTTCCATAGGTACTACATCACATAAAACATTGTCTTTGTAGTTACCTATAGAAAACTCGATTTCCACTTGTTTGTCTACACGTAGTTCTCCATCCTCATTGATCCATTGTAAATTGTACGGTTTTGGATGAGGAACTACTTGTAGTTTTAGTTTTTCAATCAATCTAGTGCTACAGCAATTGCAGCATGATCCACCATCCACAATAAGAGAGCATATATTTTCTAAAACATTGCATCTAGTATGAAAAATGTTCTCTCGTTGTGTCTTAATGGATGCACTAGGTTGATTGTGGAGGATTCTTTGAATCATCAATAAGTCCCCCTCCAAAGGATTTATCCTCTCTCCTTCCCCCTTTTCTTGTGTACTAGGTTCATCCTCACCACTTGTGTACTCATCTTTTCCTTTTAAGAACAAAATCCTTTGGTTTGGACATTGTGCTTGCACATGTCCTCTTCCAAAACATTTAAAACACTTGGTGTCCCTAGCACGAATGTATGGGGTGGAGGCATCTTTCACTAAGGGTTTGGTAGTTTCTTTGGGTTCGTCTCTAGGTGTACTACCCTCCCTTTTAAAGTCTTTTTTGGGATAAGAGTTGGAGTAAGAACCCACCCTTTGACTTGAAGTTTTGCGCAAATTTAGTTGTTCAACTTTAATGCAAAGTTGAACCAAATCATTCAAGTCTTGGTAGGGTAAGAGTTCTACTCTATCCCTTATCTCAAGGTTGAGCCCACTTAGAAACCTAGATATGGTGGTGGTTTCTTCCTCTCTAATGGATGCTCTCATCATGTAGAGCTCCATTTTCTGCCTATACTCTTCCACACTCAAGTTCTTTTGTTGGAGTCTTTGGAGCTTGTCCATCAACTCCCTATGGTAGTAGGAAGGTATGTGGCGACGTCTTAGGGCTCCCCTAAGGTCATTCCAATATTCTATGGGAGGCTCCCTATGAAGACGTCGGTCTCTCTCTAGAGAGGTCCACCAATACATGGCATTGCTTTGGAAACTAAGGGTTGCTAAGGATACCTTCCTCTCTTCACTCACCCCATGGCAAGCAAAGAGTTGCTCGACTTTCATCTCCCAATCTAGGTAGGTCTCTACATCTTCCTTGCCATAGAAATGGGGTAGGTCTACCCTTACTTCCCTTGGGCTCTCTTGCTCCCTTTGTCTAGTTCTTCTAGGGGGTGGTTGGTAATAGTCATTGATTCTAAGGCTTCCCTCCCCTAGAAACTCATTACTTTTAGAATGTGATGCATGAGTATGAGTTTTTTTTTTTATTTTTGGGATTTCTCCTCTTGGGCTTTAGCCAATTCATTGATTTTATTCTCATTCTCCAATTGTCTAAAAGAAATCATTTGCACGACTTGTGACACTTCTTTTAAAAGAGATTTTATAGATTTGACTTCACTTTCAATAGACTTTGGAGAGTGAGGAGGAGAAGACATGGCTAAAGTTTTTGTGTATGTAAGTGTTTTACCTTGAGGAAATTTAGGAAAGTCAAAAAAGGTAGTTTTCCAGGTAAGGGAGGTGAGTCACAAAGGACTACTTAAGTACCAAGCCTTTGCCTTAGCCAAAAACTATCCCTCAATGTCTTCACACAAAACTTCCTCTTAGTAAACTACTTAGAACACAATTAAGTTGAGAAATCAAAACTTTTTTTTTTCAATGCAAGAAAAACAATGTATGCTAACTAATTAACAAAGCTAGACGGTTTTAACAAAGCTTAAAACAACCACACATACAAAGCGTTACTAATTAAGCAATATAGAGAAACAACTAAAAACAATTAACAATTGCTAATTAAAGAGTTCTATACTAGTCGGCCCTAGGTGAGGCTTCTTGGACACTTGGAGCCCTTGAAGACACACTCACCGTCTAATTAACGTAATTAAGAAGTAATTAACACAAATTAAGTTGCAAGGAAATTAAGAAAACTCCCTTTGTTGATCCTCTTTTTTGCTAAATGCACTTCCTTGTTGTCTTTGCTTGTTGGCCCTCCAAGTGTTTGTAGTGTTTTTCAAGAAAGCTTGATTCGACCTTGGCTTTGTTTCCCCTTAGAATGAAGGTCTTAATTCTCCAATTCCAGCACCTATCAAAAGACTAGACCTTACCCAAGTCAAGTTTCCATTCAATTAAGCACCAAAGGAGAATAAATTCCAGCACCAAATTAGAGGTCAAAGAACAAAAGCAAGAAACAATTTAATTGAATAAAACAGTACCACCAAAAGGAGTTAGATTATGACAACTAGAAAGAGGTCCAAGAAATATTAAGCAAGCAAATAAAAGGTACTCAATTAAAGGTAGGAACACAAAAGAATTCCTAAGAATGGCACTAGAATTAGATTACAAAATAAAAAACAGCACCACTGGAAAATTTGTTGTGGGCCAGAAACGTGTTTTTTCCCCAATTTATGCTGAGCTGTGTTTTTAAGATATGATTCTGAAATTTGATATGCAAGATATTCAAGATCTTAGCTAAAATCTGGCTTTGGAATCACTCAAAACGCATGCACCATTTTTTTTAATAAATTTTGCAATTTTGGTGTTCAGTTACGCCAGCTGTAGCGCCTCAGATTTGCACACTGATTTTAAAAGATTTATCATTATTTTTTCTGTTGATACTTTTGAACTAATTATTTTTTTTTTCCTTTCTATAACACTTCAAACTTTCATATTCCAGAGAATCAAAATTTTCCTATGAGTGAAAATATTTTTCTGGAACAAAAAAGCCAGCACAGAGAATGTGAAACAGGGGATTCTGGAAAACTGGAAACAAAAAACAGCAAGATACTAAAATTTAAACACAATGAAATTTGTGAAATAGAATTTGTGTAGGATCTAAACACAAATAGGAACTCAAACTAAAATTAAAAAGGCACCAAAAGATCAAAGAACAGCAGATTCAAAGCAATTAAAGATACCCAAAATCAAGAAACAATCAAGCCAAATAAAGGACTACTAAGAATTGTTGACATTGTGGATGAACATGACTTGACAAAACATATATGGATTCAGAAATTAAAGACTCAAAAGCATAATATGAACCAAATTAAAAGTGCAATAAAGACTCAAAAGCCTAAAAGAAAATAACAACTCAAAGGTGTATGGAATCCTATCACAATTTGCACAAGAATTGTTCAAGATCAATTGAACAAAGTGCACCGGTTGGATCTTCCAAATAGCACACCAAAACAAATTAAAATGTAAAAAACAGCAAGACAATTATGGAAATAAGATGAACAACATGAAATAAAGAAGAACTAAAAATGAAAAGACCAAAAACAACTCATCTTGAAGAACCTAAGCTCATGATACCAAATGATGGCAAAATTCATGAAGTTCTTCTTGAATCATGTAAGAGATGGTGCGGAAGCCATGGATGTGTGTGTGCAAGATCCTCCTAAGAGTGATGTTGATCTTGAAGGTGCATGATGTGTATGAACATTGGGAGGTTCGGCCAGCCCAAGGAAAGGTGAAGGATGTGAAGTTTAGAGCCTAGAGTTTTAGGGAGAAGCAAAGCTTGGCACAAAATGGCAGCATAATTTTACTCACAATAAACTTGAAAATACAAGAGATGGCCTCCCTATTTATAGGCTATATAGGGCCGTAAATACTAAGCTAAGTGTAAATGAAATGAGAGCCAAATGAAATGCAATTCACAATACACATGGCACATGACCGGCCAAGCAACTAGATTCTAGAATGTTCACTCATTTATGCTTTCTACACTACTCTAATTACTTAGCCACCCTTAATGGGCCTCCATGTGACAATTACAAGGTCTTCTCAAAACCGTAGCTTGGCCCATATGTATGTGAAGCTAGACGGTCTAGGATTCCTCCTAGATGCTCCTTATGCAGCCGCTCCTCATCATGACCTAGACGCTCCTCATCATAGGCTAGACGCTCCGTTTGAGACTAGACGTTTCTCATCATGGGCTAGACGGTCTAGTCTTGGAAACTTTGGCTTTCATAGTGTGGTGAGCTTGGGCCCTCCTCCATCACGATCCCTCCTCCCAAAAAAGTCGCTAGCCCAAATAATGCCGACCGAAGAAAACAATGCCGATACCACCAGAACAGTGGACACTCCACTGAGAAATGCCAGGCCTTGAATGACAAGATTGAAGAGCTCATCCAGGCCGGGCACCTACGCCGATTCGTCAGAAACGGCCGGGACACACCTCACCGGGCGGAGCCCCCGAGGCGAACAAGGTCACCCCAACAGGGTCGAAATGACCGAGATCGTAGAGACGACATGCATACCCTGCCGAGACCGACCGACACACCCAAGTTAACACTATAACTTGGCACAAATAAACTCACACATTAATGGCCGACCGACCATTTAACTTGTTCGATTAAGCAATCATAATTAATGGCCGACCGTCCATTTAATTTGTCTGATCAAGCAGTCACAATTAATGGTCGACCGCCCATATAACTTGTTCGATTAACGCAATCACAACAATGATCGACAGCCAATCCAACTTGTTCGATTAACGCAATAACAATAATGGTTGACAACCAATCCAACTTGTTCGATTAACGCAATAACAATAATGGCCGACAACCAATTACACTTGGTCAACTATGTCTTCGTATTAATGGTCGATTGCCCAAACAATTAAAGACTGACATGTTTAACTTGTGAAATTTTCATTACAAGCCAAAAGGACCGAGAGCATAATGAAGAAATAAAGGGCGATAGACTAAAAGTTGCAAAAGGGAAGGCCACACCCCGACCTCGGAGGAGAGAGAAAAATAAAAAGCAAGAAAAGGCCAAAGCCCGGCCAAAAGCAAACCTATTCTTAATTGACTTCAACGCAGTCGCCCTCCTCGGCCTCGGTTGACCCAGCCTCTTGTGCCGCCAAAGCACCCACCTCGGCACTTGGAACTAACCGGCCCTGGTAGACCTCACAATCGAGGTCGAAATCACCAATGGCCGGCGACCCCCCATAAAGCACATGGGATTGGCGCACGGCTTGGTCGAAGCATTGCTTCAACAACTCCTCCGACTCCTTAAAGTCTAAGTCGAGCTCAGCCTCGGCCTCGTCCTTTGCAGCTTGGAGGGCGGCCAATTCAGTGGCCGAGGATGAGAGTTTCTCATCTCTCTCCTCGACCATCTTCTTTAATTCGGCAATCTCAGCCGCCGCCCTCAGCACCTCGACGTTCTCCGCCGCCAGACGCTGCCTCGTCTCGGCATCCTCTTGTTGAGCGAGCTCCCTCTTGGCCGCCTCTCGAGCAATCCTGGCCGAGAGCTCGTTGTTAGCAACCAAAGAATGCTTCAAGTCTTTAGAGGCCTCGGCCAGCTGGTGCTCCAACCGAGACACATCCTCGACATGGTGTTCTTGCCCTTGCATCCCATGCTGGACCAGGACAACCGAGCGGCACATCAGCTCTAAGCCGCTCCTCAGTAAGTCTGAGGGGGAGACGCCTCAGATAACCTCCCGAGTCTCCTCAGGGAGCGCCACGCGAACTCTTCGCGTAAATTGAAGGCCACCCCCCAGAAAGGCGAGAGGCGACCACGAAGCTTCAACGCCGATCTCGGGAGGTCCGACCACATGCTCCACGCGCCTTGGCGAGGGGAGTCCACCTCGACCGCATCTGGGCGAGGTGGAGGTGTCGGCATAGATCCCGGGGAGCGAGTGCTGGTGGCAATGTTCCCACCATCTCTTGGACGTTTTTTGGACTTCTGGGAAGGGCCGGCCGAGCCCTTATCCGCTCGGGCCATCGAGCCCTTTGTTGTGGGCAACACCTCAATGCTGCGGCGACCCTTGCGCTCGGCCGCCTGTTGTGTGTGTTTGCCGAGGGTGTTGATTCCGGCCGATCGTTCTTGCACCATGACTCATACCCCTAACGGCCGCCCAACGAGCCGCCTCGACATAGGCACCGATCAACAACCGTGTGGGAAACTTCCTTGGGAGTGCGTCGAAGAGGGAAAGAATCTCAACCTCATCGTCACTCTCCATCGGCCTCGACCACTTCTTAAAGTCCCGAGGCTTGGCAGTCCAGTATAGAGGGAACTGAGACTGACCAACCTCATCAAAAAAGAAGGCCGTCGCCTCTGGCTGAACGATTACTTTGACAAATCTCTCATTAAATCTCTTGTAAGAGACAACAAAGGAGTTAAAGAGAACACTCCCCGACCGGCTGACCAAAGAGTGCCAAGAGGCAGGTTGGGTGGGGTGAGAGGTGTAGTAACAAAGAAAAGAAGAAGGAGTGGGGTGAAGACGCATAACATCGCACAACAGGCGAAAGGCCTGGAGGGACGTCCAAGTGTTTGGGTGAATATGGGTGGGAGTCACGTTGAGCGCTCGAAGGACGCCCATTGTGAACTCGTCAAAGGGGAGAGAAACATGGAGGTTCGAGAAAAGACACGTGTACATGTAAAAGAAGGGGGGACCAGTACCCGATCACCCCAAACACACACTCTCGGTGGGCTACAAGGCAAAACGCTAAAGTAGCGAGAAAGCCCGCCCGCCTTCAAAACTGGGTGCTTGGCCAAAAACTTGGTCACAGCAGCCTCGGTCTTGTAGTTGGACGAGATCTCAACCACCTTAGGATCCACCCAGCTAAGGTCCACCAGAGGAATGACCGTCGGGGGAGAGTCCGACCGGTCAATAGCATTAGCCGGATCGTCCCCCCTTATGACCTCTACCTGGGGTGGCGCCTCGGCCACCTCGACCGACAAGGAGTCGGTGGTAGATGAAGAAGAGGAGGAGGAAGAGGAAGAGGAAGAAGAATGTCCATGGGGAAGAGAGGGGCGACCGAGGGGAGAGGAAGGGTGACCGGAAGAAGAAGATGTAGGCCGAGACAAGGTCGACATAACTAACCTTGTGAAAAAGACGAGACTGAATCTAAGGAAGAGGGTGAGATATCACTCGGTTCTTAGAGCTAGGGCGAGAGATTGCTCCGCTATCAGGCAACTCACAAAGAAAAAGCACAGGGTCTTGGTACTGTTGGGACCAGTATTTATAGGGCCGAGGGGCCTCGGAATTCGAAACGTCGGATCAATCTCAATTGTTAGATCTCTTGGATCCAACAATCCACAACGCTTCCCTCCCGAAAAATCCTTCATCAATGCACGTCACGTCACACCACCGAAGGTCACATCACACCTCGGGAAGCCCAATAGTCACGCACCCAAGGGAGGCTGACCGACACCCATTATCAAAGACTCATCGGGCATAGCCGTCCTCGAGCCTGGGAGGCAAGTGTACTGGTATGGGCGAGACCGAGATTCGGTCTACCTGACCAAGACCAGGGAAACCTGATCGAGACCAGGGAAACCTGATCGAGACCAGGGAAACCTGATCGAGACCAGGGAAACCTGGCTGAGATCAGGGAAACCTGACCGAGACCAGGGAAACCACCACAGACGGCCCGGCCAACCGACACATAAATCCATTAACGCTCAAACCAAGGTCAGTGAAGCTAATCTGTCATTAAGGATTAGGTAATACATCCATAAGTGTGATCCATTCCACTAATCAGGCCCAATAAGGTAAGCCCATTAAAATAATATAAATAGCATGCATTCTAAGGAAAAAGGTACGTCATTTATTACTGTGCACCTACCCGAGTGCCGATCACCCGCTTTACTGACTTGAGCGTCAGAGTGCGCAGGTACCCCCATTCGGTATTCACCCAAGACCGAGAGTCGAAGGAGAAGCACGAAGGCAAGAAGGATTCCAGTGAAACCCTAGCAAGCTGCCCGACCGAAGAAGGAAGACGAAGATTTCAATAGTTCTCTAGGTCCCATCTCTCTAGCAGGAACAATAATTGTTGGGTTTTTCGTTAAGTGTGTGTGTCCTAGTGGACAAAGACAGTGCAACATTTATGATGGAAGACGATAAATCAGGTGATTTGGATAATCTAAAACCAATGACCAAGGTAAGCCTTAGCGGCATGATTCGATTTTGAGTCACAGAGTTAGCACCACCAGATTGATGGCCATAGCAGATTTGGTAAGTTTGTCTTCTTCATCTGATTTGTAGACTTAGATATTTTTGTTAATCTTTTTGGCCCTATATTCTAGCCTTTTGATAAAGATTCTTAATTTTTTACTCTTTTGTTGCTAGCTGCTACTTTCAGTTAGGCTTTTGTCTTCTTTCTCTGTTGGCTTTACGATCTTGTAGCTTTATTGTGATGCTTTTGTCGAACTTCATGATCCATCTTGCGAAACTAATATAAACTTACATGCTGTGAAGATTTGTTATTCTTTTCAAATGCTTCTGGAACTTCTGTTGTGTTTTAACATTGATATAATTTACTTCTCCATTTCTCATTGTAATTTGGAAGTTTGTTGATTATCTGATTTGTTCGGCTTCTCTGTCATTTTTTAAGAGTTTGGATGTGGGGCTTACTGGAAGCAAGTCATCTCCTGAAGAGAAGTCTGAGTTTATACCAATATTTCGGTCAGGACGAACACGTATGTATTGATGATCTTATTCAGCATATAGGTCCTGCCTCAACTATTCCTTTACCTGGAGCTTTTTACGGGGTTAGTATATTTTTGTTTTGTTTTACCTGACTTTATAATTTACACACTTGCTATTATGATAAAGCCTGATTTTTTCATTAATACGCTGCTTTTCATGTTACTTGGATGTATTTGTTCTTTACCCCTTAAGATTATATGTTTCATCAGAAAGTTGTGTTTTATAATCCAACCTTTGACACAACTGGTAATTGGAACAAATGAGTTATAGACCACGGGAGATGGTTCATTTTTTTACTGGCAGATACTGTTTTGTTCCATTCATTTTGTTGCTCACATACTGTGATCGAGACTCTATTGTTTTCATGTTAAGTTTAGCAGTTGATTAACTTGTATTGTACCCATTGTTCAGGTGTTTGATGGGCATGGAGGTACAGATGCAGCTTTGTTCATAAGAAATAACATCCTCAAATTCATAGTTGAGGACTCAAATTTTCCAACTTGCGTGGGGCAGGCAATTACAAGTGCGTTTCTGAAAGCCGATTATGCATTTGCAGATTCTAGTTCGCATGATATGTCCTCCGGGACCACTGCTTTAACTGCTCTTGTATCTGGAAGTTAATCAACTTCCATCATGATCATATTAATTATTTAATTTCAATGAATCAGTATCAGGTTTACTAGTTATGGCAAGCATTAGTCGCCTTCCTTGCATATGGGTTTTTAGATTCTACCGTAAAATTTATATATGGAAGTTGGTCCATCGTATCTTAATCAATTTTTTTTGGAAAATATTCTGGTATCTCACTCCTTTAAAGTTAACAATTCACTTTAAGGTATAAAATGAGTGAATCAAAATAGTGGTTGAAGAAGAAATTTAATACGCAATTATTACCAACACATACTTGGTAAATCATAAATGTATCATCAATGAATGACTGAAGTTATTTACCTTATCCTTTTATCCTGAATGTAAAGGAATCAAATAAAAAATTCTGAAAATTGATTCTCTCGTCAATTACTGAAGTTACTTAATACTTACATCATCTTTCGAGTTGTGAAATTTCATCGTTGATAGGACCATGATAGTTGCCAATGCCGGGGATTGCAGAGCTGTACTGGGGAGGCAAGGTAGAGCAATTGAGATGTCAAATGATCAGAAACCAGATTGCATTTCGGAAAGTGATACAATCCAAGTAGCTACGAAGATGATCAATGAAGCAAAAGACAAAACACCACCAAGGATCACACGGACCTCACCAGAGAAGCTGAGCATAAACCATCACACCAACTATTCTTCCTTTTGGTCTTCTTATAAGATACAAATATGTTGTAAATAATTTGGATTCTTTTTAGGGGTTCAAATAACAAAGATAGGCTAGAATAAGGTGCATTTAGCATAATAGGGGGTGTGGGTAGCATTTTAGCTTGTTCATAACCCTTTTGAAAGACATTTTGACTTAGTTTCTAGAAGGACAAACCTAGGATGCGGGTTTGACCTAGTCAAACCCTAAGGCTGCCCATTTTTTCCCTTTTCCATCCTACCCCTTTAGCTTGTTCTCCAAGGTTCCTTATAAACAGGAATCCTACCTAGTGTATTTTACAAGTTGAAATTAATAGAAGAAGAGTTACTCTGCACAAATTGTGTGAGGTGTTAGTGAGGTTTGAATTCCTATTAGCATTTAAGTCTTATCTTGTGAGTATTGTGAGCTCTCAAGTGACAACTATCTTCACTTATCTTGGAGGCCAATCACACTCCAAGTGGCGTGTTCCACTTCTCAAATCCACCACATAAGCTTTCTCCTTCCTTAATCTATTCTTCCATTGTCATTCCATTTTTACTCTTTGTATCATGTTCTTGTTTGGTTTTCCTTGTTTCCTTGTTCTTTAATTTCGCAACTTCTATTACTCACAAGATAAAACCTAAATGCTAAGAGGAATTCAAATCTCACTAACACCTCAGACAATTTGTGCAAAGTAACTCTTCTTGATGGAAGAGGGCCAAGCACAACCTTCCATGAAAGGCAAGAGCCAAGTCAAGAGCGTCTAAGACCAAGCTAGGAGCGTCTAAGACAAGCTAGGAGCGTCTAGGACAAGAAGACCAAGCTAGGAGCGTCTAGGACAAGCTAGAAGCGTCTAGGATAAAAAGACTTGGATCAAAGCTATGAATGAGAGAGTGGCATACTAGCACATATTCCGTGAAGGCCCATCAAGTGTAGTTTAGCTTTAATTGGGGTGTAAATAGCATAGCCATGTGGACAAATGTTTATTTTTCTGCACATTAGAATTAAGGAGGAGTTAACCTTGATTAGCTAAAGGTTTCTAGAAGCCTTCACTAATCTAGGGACGGTTTTGTGAAGCCATGTGCACCCATGTGCTCCATGTGGCCCATGTGCCTCCATGTGCGACTTCTTTACATTTCATTTGGCTTACATTTGTGTAGCATTTAGGTCATCAAATCTGGTCCTCTTTAGCCTATAAAAAGAGGAGCCTACACCTTGTATTTTGAAGATTAATGAGAGTAATGTTATGCTGTCCACATTGTGCCATACATTGCTTTTACCTAGTTTCTAGGACCTAATCTTCATCTTCACCATCTATCAAAGGGTTGGCCGAACCTCCCTTCTTCCATACTCATCATAGCTCCAAGATGAGTAATTCTTGGTCATTTTCATTTTGAGTTCTTCTTATTTCCTTGTTGTTCTTTAAATTCCATATTGTCTTGCTGTTTTTTAATTTTTGCTTTGAATTGGTGTGCTGTTTGGAAATTCCAATCGGTGCATCTTGTTCAATTGATCTTGAGCAATCCTTGTGCAATTTTTGGTAGGATTCCATACACTTTGTGTTGCTATTTTTTACTTTAGGTAATTGAGTCCTTATTGCAATTTTATTTGGTTCATTTTATGCTCTTTGAGTCTTTTAATTTCTGAATCTATATGTTTTTCCAAAATGTCATCAAATCATAGTAGTACTTTGTTTGGCTTATTTGTTTCTTGATTTTGGTCTAAATGTTTGTTTTGAATCTGCTGTGTTTTTTATCCTTTGGTGCCTTTTATTTTTAGCTTGAGTTCATATTTGTGTTTAGATCTACACAAATTCCTTTTCACCAATTCCATTGTGTTTTTCTTTTGGTATCTTGTTGTTTTTTTCCAGATTTTACAGAATCCCCTGTTTTGCATAACTCTATGCTGGCTGTTTTGCTTAAGAAAATTATTTTCCCACATAGGAAATTTCTGATTCTCTGGATTATGCAAGATTGAGGTGTTACAGAAAAGACAAAAAAAGAATCAGCTCAAAAGAGTCAATAGAAAAAAAATGATAAATATTATAAAAAGAGTGTGCAAATCTGGTGCTACAGTTGGCGTAACTGAACACTGATTTTAGAAAATTTATTAAAAAACCAACGCCAGAATTTAGTTAAGATCTTGAATTATTGGCATATAAATTTTTCAAAAGCAAATCTTAAAAGGACAACTCAGCATAAATCGGGGAAAATCACGCTCTTTGGCCCACAACAATTTTTCAGTGGTGCTGTTTTTGATTTTGAAATCAATTCTAGTGCTATTCTTAGGATCCATTTTGTGTGCCTACCTTTCTTTGAGTACCTTTATTTGCTTGTCTAATATTCTTTAGAACTCTTTCTAGTTGTCACAATTTAACTCCATTTGTGTGGTACTATTTTTCCAATTAATTTGTTTCTTGCTTTAATTCTTTGGCCTATAAATTTGGTGCTGGATTGTTTCTCAATTGGTGCTTATTTGAGTGGAAATTTGACTTGAGTGAGGTCTAGCTTGCTTGATAGGTGCTGGATTGGAGAATTAATTCCCTAATTCTAAGAGGAACAAAGGCAAGGGCAGAAACAAATAACTACCAAAAACACCACAAACATTTGGAAGGCCCAACAAAGAAAAGACAACCAAGGAAGTGCCAATAACAAAAAAAGATCAACAAAGGGAGTTTTCTTTATTTCTTTGAAACTTAACTTTTGTTAATTACTTCTTTAATTACGTGATTAGACAGTGAGTGTGTCTTCAAGGGCTCCAAGTGTCCAAGAAGCCTCACCTAGGGCCGACTAGTGTAGAACTATCTAGTTTAGCAAATTGTTAATTGTTTTAATTGCATCTCTTTGCTTAATTAGTTACGCTTTTCAATTGTCTTGTTTTGTTTAAAGCTTTGTTAAGCTTGGTTAATTAGTTAGTTTGCATTGCTTTCTTGCATTAAAATTTTGATTTCTCCAACTTAATTGTGTTTTAAGTGGTTTACCAAGAGAAAACTTTGTGTGAAGGCATTAAGGGATAGTTTTTGGCTAAGGCAAGACTTGGTATTTAAGTAGTCCATTGTGACTCACCTCCCTTACCTGGAAGACTACCTTCTTTGACTTCCCTAAATTTTCTCAAAGTAAAATACTTCGACACACAAAGCTCTAGTCATGTCTTCTTCTTCTCATTCTGCAAAGAAAGTGAAGTAAAATCTTTAAAAACTCTTTTGAGAGAAGTTTCACAAGCTGTGCAAATGATTTCATCTAAACAATTGGAGAATGAGACCAAGACTAATAAATTGACTAAAGCAAAGGATGAGAAGTCTCAATTTTCAAAAAAATTACATTCTCATGCATCTAGCTCTAAACATCATGATTATCTTGGGGAAGAAAGTCTTAGGACAAATGAATATCATCAACCATCCCCTAGGAGAGCTAGAAAAGAGAGACAAGAAAACCTAAAGGAAGTTAAGGTAGAGCTACCTCATTTCTATGGAAAAGAAGATGTAGAAACATATCTATATGGGGAGATGAGGGTAGAGCATTTGTTTGCTTACAACCATGTGAGTGAAGAAAAGAAAGTACCCTTAGCTACCTTAAGTTTTCAATGTGATGCTATGTATTGGTGGAATGCCCTAAAAGGAGAGAGACATCTCCACTAGGATCCTCCCATTACATCTTGGAATGACCTTAGGGGAGCCTTGAGATGTCGCCATATTCCCTCACATTACAATAGGAAGTTGATGGACAAGCTCCAAAGACTTCATCAAAAAGATATGAGTGTAGAAGAATATTGGCAAAAGATGATATCATATATTGAGAGGGCAAGGATTAATGAGGACAACCATACCACCATAGCTAGGTTTCTAAGTGGTCTCAAACTTGAGATAAGAAACAAAGTTGAACTTTTACCTTATAGAGACTTAAATGACTTGATTCAACTTAGCATTAAAGTTGAAAAACAAATTTTGAGAAAACAATCAAGTCAAAAACAAAGTTCATACTATGAATCTTATGACAAGGATGAGTTCCATAGAGGGGAAGAACGTATACAAGAACCATCTCTAGAACTTTCCCAAAACCTAACCAAGCATATCTCTCACACTCAAGCTAGAGAAATTCCATCTCTAGAATACCTTGGCAATGATCAATTAACATCTCAATGTTCCAATGAAAGATCTATGATCTTAAGGGACAAAGATGAGAATAGTAGCCAAGAAAAAGAAGCTAGTGAGAGTGATGAAAATGTAAAAATAGAAAAGAAAGAAAACCATGTGAAACAAAAGGCGTGGGAAAAGAGTGTCCCTTCCCACAAGGTCATTCAACAAGGCAAGCACATTGAAAATACCCTTGAAAACATGCTTCTTGTTGAACAACCTAGCCTTACGTCTTGTAAAGGAACACTTGCAAGCATAAGCAAGAAAGAAGAGTTTTTAAAAGAAGCTTGCATAGATAAAGATTATTTCTCATATGTGCTAGGATATCACCAAGTGAATGTCAAGTTATCTATAAGCATCTACCAAAACAATTTTTTATGTGAAGTAGTGCCTAAAGAAACTTGTCATGTCTTATTGAGACAACCATTGCAAAGTGTACAAATTTTCATAAACAATGGTTGTAACAACGAGACTATCTTTACACATAAGAGAAAAAGTCTTCATGAAGGAGAACTCATGGGCCAAATTAGAGTTGATAAAACTCTAGAGCTTTTAAAAGGAAAACTTTTGTCCCCCATGAGAAAAGAAGTTCAAAGACATTACTTTAGGTATAATTCTTGTTTTCAAACTACACCTAAGGCAACGTCTCAAGAACTCTATACTCCTTCACCTTTTGTAAATGATCCTTGGGAAGACACAAATTTCATTTTAGAGCTTCGTAGGACAACAAAAGGTTTTGATTTAATTTTCATGGATAAACTCTTCTCTAGAGAAGTGCTACATCTTCATGGTTTATCCTCAAGCATAGTGTTGGATAGAGCTCCAAATTTCGCAAGCCATGATTTGAGGATTCTCTTTGGAAAAACTTGCAACTAAGTTGTACACTTTAAATTCTTATCATCCTCAAAGGCATGGTCAAAATACATTTGAAAATCTAGCTCTTTCTACTATGCCTAGAGTAATCATAAAAGACAAACACAACTCTAGAGATGAGCATACACACCATAAAGTAGTTATATTTCTACTTTTGAGGTTGTAGGTGGGCTAAATCATCTTTCTTCTTTTGAGTTGTTACCAACTCCTATAGGATTTGTGCCTAAGGAGAAAGTAACCACAATTGAAAATTTTAAAATGCATAAGATGATTAGAGAACACATACAACAATCAAAAAAGAAATATTGTAAAAAGTTGCCAAACACAAAAGAAAAACAAAAATGGCAACTTAGTGAAATTAATTTTCAAACTGACACCTCTGATGATTTCCGTAGGTACACGTTTAGCCCGGGAGGGCAATCCTAGTTCTTAAAGCAAGAGGCTGCTATCCGAGATCAAGTCTGAAGATCTGAGGATAGATCTTCTCAAGAAGGAGGAGATGATGGACACCATCCAGCCACAACCATCCCCCTAGGAAGCAAAAGCATTGGATTTGAGGACAAATCCTTTTCAAGAGGGAGGGGATGATGGAAGAGGGCCAAGCACAACCTTCCATGAAAGGCAAGAGCCAAGTCAAGAGCGTCTAAGACCAAGCTAGGAGCGTCTAAGACAAGCTAGGAGCGTCTAGGACAAGAAGACCAAGCTAGGAGCGTCTAGGACAAGCTAGGAGCGTCTAGGATAAGAAGACTTGGATCAAATCTATGAATGAGAGAGTGGCATACTAGCACATATTCCGTGAAGGCCCATCAAGTGTAGTTTAGCTTTAATTGGGGTGTAAATAGCATAGCCATGTGGACAAATGTTTATTTTTCTGCACATTAGAATTAAGGAGGAGTTAACCTTGATTAGCTAAAGGTTTCTAGAAGCCTTCACTAATCTAGGGACGGTTTTGTGAAGCCATGTGCACCCATGTGCTCCATGTGGCCCATGTGCCTCCATGTGCGACTTCTTTACATTTCATTTGGCTTACATTTGTGTAGCATTTAGGTCATCAAATCTGGTCCTCTTTAGCCTATAAAAAGAGGAGCCTACACCTTGTATTTTGAAGATTAATGAGAGTAATGTTATGCTGTCCACATTGTGCCATACATTGCTTTTGCCTAGTTTCTAGGACCTAATCTTCATCTTCACAATCTATCAAAGGGCTGGCCGAACCTCCCTTCTTCCATACTCATCATGCACCTTCAAGATCACCACAACTCCTAGGAGGATCTTGCCCATTTCAATCCATAGCTTCCGCACCATTTTTCACAACATCCAAGAAGAGCTCCATGAGAATGCCATCACTTCTTCTATTAATTTCAACTGGTAAAATACACTAGGTAGGCTTCCTATTTATAGGTGAAGGAGCCTTGGAGAACAAGCTAAAGGGATAGGATGGAAAAAGGGAAAAATGGGCAGCCTTAGGTTTGACTAAGTCAAAGCCGCATCCTAGGCTTGTCCTTCTAGAAACTAAGTCAAAATGCCTTATAAATGGGCTAAGAACAAACTAAAATGCTACCCACACCCCCTATTATGCTAAAAACACCTTATTCTAGCATATCTTTGCTATTTGAACCATTAAAGAGAGTCAAAATTATTTATAACATATTTGTATCTTATAAGAAGACCAAAAGGAAGAATAGTTGGTGTGATGGTTTATGCTTAACTCCTCTGATGAAGTTCATGTGATCCTTGGTGGAGTTATGAATTAGTCGTTGATTTGAGATGACTGTTCACCGTGTGTTTTGTTTTTTGCTTCCTTAGTCATCTTCATAACTACTTGGGTTGTATTAGAAATGTTTAGGATTGAGAAACTTGGTGGAGTGGTGGATACTTGAACAGGCACTTATCTGTTTCCCGTGCCTTGGGAGACTGGCACATGAAGGGTCCCAAGGGTTCTACCTGTCCCTTAAGTTCTGAGCCAGAGCTGCAGGAAATCAACCTGAGTGAGGATGACAACTACTTGATCATGGGCTGTGACGGCCTATGGGATGTAATGAGTAACCAATGTGCTGTGACCATGGCAAGGAAAGAACTAATGATACATAATGATCCTCAAAGGTGCTCCAGAGAGCTGGTTAGAGAGGCTCTGAAAGCGTAACTCTTGTGATAATTTGACTATTATTGTGATATGTTTCTCCCCAGATCCTCCTCCTAGGATAGAGACACCTCCTTCTCGAGTCAGGAGGAGTATATCGGCAGACGGTCTCAATTTACTTGAGGGTGTGTTGGACTATTAATGTTGGTTCTTTATGGTTGTTTAGGTTTAGAAAGGATGGATTTTGTTGTGTGTATAAAAAAACTGATATTGATCATTGACACGGAGGTTGCTGGAGGATCTTGCCTCTCCATTGCTAGTGCTGCCCCATACATTTGAGCTTATTTTTATTTGTTCACCTTCCTAACTCCACTTAGATCTATCTTCTTGTACATATGAGATCAGAAGTTTCTTCATTTTCATGAATTATATTTTCAACACTCGCGATTACTTTGCTCTCAAGAATAGTATAATTCGAGGGAGAAGAAATGCAAGATAGGTGACATTGTTAGGAATAAAGGTAGCAGTAAGATCGCTGAAAGGTTTAACCAGGATACTCTGACAACACACATCATGATCATACTAACTACTGAATCTTTGAGAATAGTCTAAAATTTTGCAAATTATTGGTCTAATAACGTGTTGATCTTGGATATGGATGAAATCTTTTTCATTATACTCCAGATCAAATTTACAAGGCCATCTCCAACTGTGATTAAAGTTGGGAACTTATGCTGATGATTTTTTTTGGTTGTAAAATAATTTCTTATAAAAGAACTGACTATTTTAAGAGATAAGGGATAGAGTTCTTAAATTTTATGTAGCAGCGTCTGGTCCACTAGAAATAAGTTAAAAGAACTCGGATGACTTCTCAGTTATGTATCTATTATTCAACAGTAGACGTCATATCTTACTGAATTACTAGGTATTACAAAATATTTATAAAATACAGAAAACAAAATAAAATTTGTAGAGCGCAGAGCACAACCCCCTTATAATTAGAGAGTTCGGTCCACCATATTGCTGAAAGAGTCTTCTTCTGTAACGAGAACAAAGATCATTTCAACAGTAACAAATTATCCTATCCATTCTGTCAATTTTTAACTGTCTCAAAAGCTGATATTTTCAGCCACCGGAGTTCCATGGTTTTAGAGCTCTTCATCATGTTCATCGTCATCAGCCTCTGCCGCGTGTGATACACTGTATGAATATAGCCACTTCTAGTCATCTTCATATAGTATGAGTTTGATGTAAATGGATTTTGAGACTTCAGAACATAAAATACAAATCCCAAGAAATATTTAAAGCTAATAATGACAATATCAAAAGCATTATTTCTTCTATTATAAAATGAAAATCGATAAAACACCGTTCCAAGTTAGTTGTCAGTGACCTTCTAAGTGCGAAACCATCCTACATGGGTCAAAGGTCACTACTACCAATCATCAAGATGCATTCAAATTCGTTTCTAGAAACCCATTACTAGGTCACCTTACTCATGCTAGAAGTTATAATGTTCATAATCAATAAACAAAGATATTATCTTTTAGAACATTCAACTTGATTGGACACTCAAATAACGATTTTAGAACATGAATTCAACAAATGTATGTCTGGCTTATCAAGGAAACCAATAAGTGAAGATAAATTCCCACAATTATCTTTGAAGTTACCTCGTTTGACTGCAATGTTTGCTTAAATCTTCGCAAAGAACTTTGCTCACACCTCCCACTTTAACGGATCCTTTTTTGATCAATTCAGCCAACTGCCATCATTTGGAAAATAAAAACCATCATTTCTATATAACAAAGATGAATACATAGGCATCAAATGCTGAAAAATCAGAACATGAAAATTCACCTCATCCTCCGTGTCTTCAAGTAATCTGGTCATAGTGCAGACATGGTTTGTGTACATGCGTAATACATAAGTTTTTAATATCACTTGTTGCAAAGATAAAGGCAAAGCTTTGATGCCATAAGTATCCCTGTTAAATAATATAACTAGAGTAAAGTATACAACTAGTTGCCTCTTACCTTCCACAATAAGAAGATATGTCTTTTGAATATGCCCGAGCTTCTTGCTTATCTGCCATAAGAAGAATTTAGAAAATAGTATTTGTTCAGAAAACTACCATGAGAAATGAAGAAATCTCTAATTTTTTATTTATTTGCTGCATTAAAAAAAGAAGTAAATAACTAAAATGTCAACCACAGGAATAGTCATCACAATGCAAAAAACTGCAATATTTAACATGTTAGTTTGATAGAAACAAATACCCATGAAAGAGTACATGTGATAAGTGCCCAAAAACTTGGGGAACTCTCCTTTAAAGCTAGCTATCAAGGGAGAATGAAGCAACTTAAGTATTAAGAAGTACCCAAGCAGTTGGAAAACTACTCTCAAGCTAACTTTTAAGGGTAGAGAACAAAACACTCAAATACAAATACTTCATCGAGTACATATTGGACTCAGGCACCCCATATAGGTAGCCTTTTTTGGGTTCCCAAAAACTAGCTCTGATACCAATTAATAAGTTAATAAGTACTAAACACTTGAGGAATCCACCCTCAAAAAACTAACTAATAAGAGAAGAAAACAAAACACCCAAATATTCCCACCAAGCATCTCATGCTACTGAATATGGGCTTAAACACCCCATACCCAAGCCCCTGTCAACATGCCACACAGTGAAATAAGGATTTCAAAGCAAGACATATGTATGTATCGTAAGTCATAAGTTGATAAAATACCATGCAAACATCTGAAACCAACGTAATAATGAATACTAGAATAATCCTATTAAATTGCAGTGATCTTCTGTCCAGTAATTAAAGACTAGCACTCAAAATGCTAATAATATATATATATATATATATATATATATATATATATATTCTTATCTTGTTTGTGTGAATTTTTGGAATAGCTTAAATTTAGCAGCCCTATATATTTTGCCACATCAAGCAAAGTAATTGTTAATCTCTTGTAATTTTTAATTGTTCAATATTCACTGCACTGTTGAGTAACATAAAGCCCCAAATTCTAGAAAAGACAGTCACAACATTAAAAGAAAGCATGGGTGTTTTCTTAATTACAATCCCCAGTCATTGTTTGCCATGAAAACTTGAATACTTAAGATTAAACCCATCTAGAAATATATGGGCAGTAAAACAGAGTGAGAAATTGCATATACTGGAGTATGCTAGATCAACTCTGGATGAAATAGAGTGCATACTTGTGAGGTTATTGAAGCTATCCACTTTGAACCATTCATAGGTACTTGTATCTTTCTGCAAAAATAAATGGAAATAGAAAGCCAATAACATCCATTTTAGAGTATCTAAATATGAGCATAAGCAAAGGTGGGAAAGGTGTATTAGTTGATTCGATAAAAAAGTATGATACATTTATAAACTATAAGTAAATTTCAAATCAGAAATGTAGACACTAACACCACAAAAAGCTACAGATTTCGAAAGTGGAACAGTAAAGAACAAGTAAACTAAGCACCTTTAGAGTATAATCTTGCATCTTTTCGCAAAGGTCGTCAAGAAGCTCAACAACTCTTAGCTCGCTAACTCTGTGTATTGTATAAAACAGTTTCAAAGTTATGCAGTCATAAGATGTTAGTAACCAAGTAGAGCAAAAACGTTTGTCCTCGAGAGATCAACATACAGAGATGTAATTATAACTGTTTGAAGAAATCAGATGACCAAATGTTCAGTGTCAGATGTCAGATTGAATTCTGAAAATGAAAAGGTAGAAGATTCAGTCGCCAATAACTCTCTACCATACTATAATTTCAACCATTCCCCAGGCTACGACCGGAAATGGAATCATGAAAGTGCACTTTAGAGAATAAAATACCCTCACAAGTCACAATCGTTAATTAGAAAATTAACTTTGATAATTATGAAGAAATCAAATACATACATAAACTCCAAAATTAATTACAATTTCAACCGTTGATTTTCCAGTAATCAATAATGAAGGCACATTTTATCATCTAAATCCAAAAAGTAGCTTCATCTCACACCCTCCAATAGAAAAGGAACTTGGTATCTTCCCACCCCATTCCACTCCATTTCCTCCTCATTTGACATCAATCCAAATATATTCTCGTAATTCATAGAGATGTTGAAATTGAAGAGGGCATAGACACATATTTAGATATATGTACCTGTAATCGATTAGCTTTCCTTCACGCTGACCTTTGGAGTCTAAGCGATGGCGCATATCCAAGTGATTCCGTGGCCTCTCCTGCGGAAACGCAATGTCTGATTCGATCATGTAACCTAAAATTAAAGAACCATAAAATTGAAAAAAAAATAAAAAATAAAGACGTTACGCTGGAAAGCCCAATCTCCAGCTCCTCCTGCAAGGTGCAAACCATTGTCAGACCTAAATAACAAATGATTTACCACAACATATCAAATGAAGAATAAGATCAAATCAACGATACGCGATTCGATAACATCATATAATAAAAGTGATATAGAAGATAGAATTAAATGGATCTATATTATATAAGCAATGTTATGAGTTTGATTGGGGAGAAAATGTGGACGGCATAGCATAGATACCGCGACGGCTTTGCAGGCGGCGCATTTGTCATGAACGGCATGAGAAGTTCTGGTTAAGATTCCGATGAGCACGAAGAAACAGAGATGCAGCATTGACATTGACCCTGACATCGTCTTCTCTTTACCTCACTCCCTGTCTCTGCAGTTCTGTATCGAGATATTCAAATGCTCTTTTATCTATTATGATTAACCATGTCGATCTAATAAGGAAATTTCAATATTTTCATTCAAAACAATGCACGTGTTTAACGTATTGATTAAATATTTTAGTGTATACATTAAATCATAAACAAATTCCATAAAAAATAAAAGTTACTTATTAAATATTAATAACTAGTGATTTATTAAATAATTAAAATAATATTTTTGGTTAATACTTTTTTTAGGTTAAAGAATTCTTATTTTTAAATTTTATTAGGCTACATCTTCAATTCTAATAGTGTGGAATTTATCTAATTGAGTCTGTTAAAATAAGAAAACGAAGCACCATAAACTAGAAGCACAATATCTAGAAAGTTATAGAAAAATGTTTTGTTGACTCTTTATTCTCTTTTGGTGATGTGGTACATATCCTGGTACATACTGTTGTCTAATGAATTCATGTTCTGCTTTCCACATTGCAGCCCTAAATAAAAACTTCACGATCCCCCTCTCTAAACAATTTACATTAAAGAAGCTCTATAGTCAGCGTAATTAGGGTGCTTAAAACCGAACCAACCTAATTTGAAAGCAGAAACCGCTAAGTGAGATACCAATTTTCATTGAATTCCGGCAAATTATGTTTTTTTTCCCAAATTGGGTCATTCACAGGAATGCAGGATCCGAATGCTAATCCATGGTGGCTTAGATGCTCCGATGTAAAATTTTGGCTGGATCGTTGATAAGAACAACGTTGGATTAGTTTAGTAATCTGCCGGATGGATCAGCTACTTCCTTGGAAGCTTTTGTGCATTTGTTTGTTGCTCACTTTGCGGCAAATAAAGCCAAACCGCCAATCACAACAGATTTGTTTGAAGTCAAACAATCAAGAGGAGAGTGGATAAAACAATATCTGCGATGTTTCAATGAGGTGGTAGTACAATGTTCTAGTTAATTTAAGGTCGGTCGGCATCTGGATGAGCTTCTGGTGATCTCTCTTCAAGTACCTTCTGGGAATGAGGGGGCTCCTCTTGTGATGTCACTCCGACACTCAAGTCAGTAAGAGCATAAATATAATGACTGTACTGTCCCGTCCCCGGGCGTTGACCAAAGTCAAAGTCAAAACCAAAGTCAAACATATGGTGGGACCCATCAAGGGGGCCCAGGGAGGAAAGTCAACGGGTTGACCGCTTGAGGCGTCGCCAGGATGAGGCGTCGCTAGGATGAGACGTCGCCAGGATGAGACGTCGCCAGGTTAAGGCATCGACGGTGTCACCCACCGATGCCCACTGGTAGGAAAGACCGTGGAGGGGGCGACACCCCGAGGGGCCTCAGTACCTCAGAGCAGTAAGAGACAGGTGGCTCCAAGGCCATAGTTTAGTACTAGTAGGGGGTAACCTGACTCGTGAAGTACCCACGCCACCTCTGGGAGACCCCTGGGATAGATACGACCCATAAGAGGGCCACGCCCAGGGGCGAACCATGTGCGTAGTACGAGAGGAAGGTAGATACACTCCCAGGGCAAGTGACTAGAGGCTGGGGTGCATAAGTTAGCACCCAGAAAGTCACCCCTTGCGCCAGATGCACTTCGAGAAAGGAGGACTTACACGATGTAATGTCCCTAAGTTGGGTTACGGCGCTGTAAGGCTCTCCACGTAGAATAACGATCAAGTCAGAAGAACACATGACAGTAAGCATTGAAACATCAAGGTATATAAGTTTCCCTGAAAGTTTGCTAAGGTACGTTTTTATTCAGTTTACGTTTTGAACGCTTTAAAGCACTTTAAACGCTTTAAATGCTTTGAACGTTTTAAACGCGTCAAACGTTTCTAAGTGCTTTAAGTGCGCTTTAAAACTCTTTAAATGCGCTTTAAGACGCTTTAAATGCTTTAGACGTTTAAAAGAGGCTTTAGACGTTTGAGACAGGGTCCAGACTCAGTTTTACACACACACACACACTCTAGTTGCTTGCTCGCGAACCCACTGTACGCACAGGCAATTAGGGAGAAATCTGTTACTCAGTTATTTTACCACCTTTAGAGCATCCATTCACGGTGCTCCGATACGGAGGTGTGTCTTTTGATGTTTCTCGCTTGCTGACTTGATCGTCGGAGTGCAAACGGCTGCGAGGGCGCCCCTTTGTTCACTTCTTTCGGGAACTCATGGCGGTGAAGGGTGGGGATTTGGAACAAAGACGAGGGAGTCCTTGATACGTGAGTCTTAGCTACGCACGAAGCACAATCTGGTCAACCGGCGGGAACAATGACTATAATATAAAATAGAAGTTGAGAGTACTCCCTGTGTTGTTTATTAGATGATTAGATGATGTGTTGCTTTCTGTAGAGCATAATCAGGTATATATAAACTGAATTGTAACCTCTTCGCCTTTAGTCATGATTCTGTCTTAATTGAGTCATTAGGGATGATTAAGTCTAATTGATTGAGATCCCTTGACTTGTGCTCCCTCATAATGTTAGATACACAGGTCAGGAAACGACCCATAAATGACCAAACATCGGGTCATGCCCATGACCTAACATGCCCCCAAGCCTCAGGCACAAGTCAATGAGGCTAATAAGTTCATATCCATTATTTAAATTGATTGGTATCAGATCCATTTCACAACATGATTGGGCTCTACACTTCTTTTACCTACAATAGATATAATTTAAAACTTACAAACTGGAGTGAGATTGACATCTCCTTCCTAAACTAGACCAATCGTTGTCGACATTTTCTTCGTCTAATAGATCACCATTTCCTTTACCTGCAAAAAAAAATATTTTTTTGGTACCTTACTAGGATCTTCACTTGATTAAGGATTTTTTGTTACCTTATCAAGCTCTTCACTTGATTACGGTATGACCTTCGTTATTACCGTTGTTATTACCGTCGATATTGTTATTGTTATTGTTATTTTTATTGTTATTGTTATTGTTATTGTTACTATTATTGTTACTATTATTATTACTCTTATTATTACTATTATTATTACTATTATTACCTCGGTAGTACGAGTGGTAGTACTAGTGGTAGTACTATTGGTAGGACCAGTGGTAGTACTATTGGTAGGACCAGTGGTAGTACTATTGGTAGGACCAGTGGTAGTACCATTAGAAGTACCAACGATAATACCAGTGGTAGTACTAGTGGTAGTACCATTGGTAGTTGCCCGATCCACTGAGATTCAGCCTTTGTCGCTTTAATTCGTAAAAAAAAAGAAGATAGTATCCCTCGGTAGTACCCTCGGTACTACCCTTGGTATTACCGTCGGTATTACAGTCGTTATTATCGTCGAGATTGTTATTGTTATTGTTTTTGTTATTGTTACTATTATTGTTACTATTATTATTACTATTATTACCTCGGTAGTACCAGTGGTAGTACCATTGGAAGTATCAGTGATAATACCAGTGGTAGTACTAAAGGTAGTACCATTGGTAGTTGCCACGATCCACTGAGATTCAGCCCTTGTCACGTTGATTTGTAAAAAAAAAGGATAGTGTCCCGAGGTAGTATCGTCAGTAGTACCCTCGATAGTACCCTTGGTAGTACCCTCGGTAGTACCCTCGTTAGTACCATCGGTACTACCCTCGTTATTACCGTCGGGATTACCATCGGTATTACCGTCGTTATTGTTATTGTTATTATTACTATTATTGTTACTATGATTATTACTCTTATTATTACTATTATTATTACTATTATTACCTCGGTAGTACAAGTGGTAGTACCATTGGAAGTACCAGTGATAATACCAGTGGTAGTACTAGTGGTAGTACAGTTGGTAGTTGCCACGATCCACTGAGATTCAGCCCATGTCACTTTGATTCGAACTAAAAAAAAAGATAGTATCCCTCGGTAGTACCGTCGGTAGTACCGTCGGTAGTACCCTCGGTAATAACCTAGGTAATACCCTCGATAGTACCGTGGGTAGTACCCTCGATAGTACCGTGGGTAGTACCCTCGGTAGTACCCTCTGTAATACCGTTGGTAGTACCCTTGGTTGTACCCTCGGTAGTATCGTCGGTATTACCGTCGTTATTACCGTCGTTACTGTTATTGTTATTATTATTGTTATTGTTACTATTATTCCAACAGTTATACGAGCCGGACATTCAACCGTCTGAGTAGGGTGAGTGCTTAATTCTGGTGGAATCGCAGACATGTAATTTCCCGCCCTAGCACATACCAAGATAAAGTACCTTAATTCCTTGTCAGGTCCTTTTTTCGAACTTCAAGTTCTAATTGCAAAACCCTTTTTAATGCCATATTGTCGGTAATAAATTTTCACGGCATCTGTAGTGTCAAAACACATTCCAACTGTAGGAGTTGATTCATCAACTACATTTGGAACCGACTCATCAATATTGATCTGGGAATCTGTATCAGGAAGTATATTTGCCACATAATCATTCCCAGCTAAATGATTCGAATGCTGAGATTCTTCAAAGAACGGAATGTCATCAAGTGACAAATCTGCCATTACCTTAAACCTATTGTGTATACAATGCTTAGCTTAACTCACATTGACAAAAAACATGAATGCATATGTATACAATTTTCTTTATATAACTTAACTTAAACATTTCAAACAATGAACAAAATAAATCTACTACATTATTAAACAACTATGACTAGTTTTATGCATTATTTAACAATTTGCACAAAGTTACAAATAAGCTATGTATTGAATGCAAGAGTACCTTCACCAACAGAACCTTCAATGGTTATCTGCTAACTTGAATGTGTAGTTAATGCAATGAAGAACAATGAAGAAGAAATGTTGCTATCAATGAATGCTGACAGTGCTGGACGTTATCTGCTAACTTGAATTTGTAGTTAATGCAATGAAGAACAATGAAGAAGAAATGTTGCTATCAATGAATGCTGACAGTGCTGGACGGGGTGCTGGACTTTGAGGAAGGGCACACACTTTGTCTTTATTGTGTGAAGGGAAAAATCAGCATTTGTGGCATTGAGGAATGAACCCCACCTGCGAAAAAGTAAAGTTAAAGTTGCAGCAACACTATCCTTCCACGTAACATTCATGGCAAATTCAGCATTTATTGGCGTTTTAAGAAGAGTACCGTACTGCACCTCACCTTAAAATATATTTTAAATAAAATTATTCTTGCATTTATGCTATGTTATTAATTAGACAAGACATTTGCTTTTTCACACAAGTCCCTTTTCCTTCCTTCAAACGTCAACATGTGCCCAACGTTTATCTTTATATGGCACCTCACCTAAACTGCACCACACCTAAACTGCACCTCACCTTAAAAAATATTTAAAAAAACAAATTATTCTTGCATTTATGATATGTTATTAATTAGACAATACATTTGCTTTTTCACAGAAGTCCCTTTTCCTTGCTTCAAACGTCAACATGTGCCCAATGTTCATCTTTATATGGCACCTCACCTAAACTGCACCACACCTAAACTGCACCTCACCTTAAAAAATATTTATAAAAACAAATTATTCTTGCATTTATGATATGTTATTAATTAGACAATACATTTGCTTTTTCACAGAAGTCCCTTTTCCTTGCTTCAAACGTCAACATGTGCCCAACGTTTATCTTTATATGGCACCTCACCTAAACTGCACCACACCTAAACTGCACCTCACCTTAAAAAATATTTAAAAAAACAAATTATTCTTGCATTTATGATATGTTATTGATCCTGCCAGCAACTCGAACGTGGAGGAATCGCTCTGTAGCACACTCTGTTCCGTCTACGCGACTGCGTTTTCTACAGAATCACCCTCAGAACCTTCTCTTGGATCTCCAAACGTGACCTGCAAAACACACAGACGGCGCCTCTAGCGGCCGTTTGCACTCCGACGATGAAGTTAGTCCACAGAACCACCAAATGAGAAAACTAGTAGTGTGTGTGAAAAACTCTTGCTCTCTGTTTTTCGTATCCCCCTTCTCTCCCTGATTCCTTCTTTTTATCTCTCTCTCTGTTTTCTGGGCATAACAGAATTCTGTTATGCTTTTCTGGCATGTGTTAGAACCCTGTTATGCTTTTCAGAGACAGTGTACCTGCAGAATCAGAGAGTGTGGGTGTCTGTGCGTGTCCGCGCGTCTCTGCGCTGGGCTGCACCTGTCTGTACCCTTAATGGTACGGAGTGCACTTTTGTCTGGACCGCACCCCTCTCAGATGGTGACACGTGGAGGCCTGCAACTCACATCTAACCACACACGTGTCACTTACTGGAAGGGCTCTAGCGCTTCTCTTTGTGTGCCTAAGTTACGCCCTTGCAGAGTAACTTAGGATATTTCTCTCATCTGGGTAAGTCGCATACTCTCAGGAGAACGTCGGGTGTGGCTGGTCTAGGCACACTCACCAGACGTTGCTCTCTGCGTATATAGCTTACCCTTCATGATGTCACGCACGTAATGGGTTGAGGGAATCACCAATCACTGACTGGTTTACTAGTTCCCTCAGGCCACTCTCGTGCATGATTCCCTGAGGTGTGCTCATGCGAGATCCATGCGTAACGCTCTCGCTGGGAACCTCAGTCCCAGTTTAACTGCGTGTAACACGAGACCCCGATGACAATACACCCGATGACTGATCAGTGTTTATTTGCTTCTCGCGTTCTGCCTTCAGGCGTTAGTCTGAGAACCGGTCTGTTGGTGGCCACTTGGCTACTGACCACCGATCACCATTCTGGATGATCTGTCCCCCGACCTCTCTGCCGCCTGATCTGTCGGTGGTCACTTGGTTACTGACCACCGATCACCGCTCTTGGCGATCGTCTCCCTGACCTCTTTGCCACCTGGTCCACGTGTCACCCTGCGAGTGGTCCACATGGTTCTCTGCTGCTGACGTCATCGTCTACCGATGACCGATCGGATCAGTTATTAATTAGACAATACATTTGCTTTTTCGTCCCTTTTCCTTCCTTCAAACGTTAACATGTGCCCAACGTTCATCTATATATGGCATGCGATAGGATGAATTTTTTGAACTATACATCCATTCCAAATGGAGTCATGGGAAGGGCTTGATATCGACGACAATGACATTTGTAGTTATGTACGACGTTGCAACTCTACTACCAATGTCATTCCGGGACCAGCTGGTAATGTGCAAGCCATGATTCTTAATCGGAACTCTGAGCAGCCAGTAAACACTCAAGAATTTATAAACCGTATAGGTCAACAAACTTATGACCGTGATTTTACATCCAACCAATGGAAATGGGCAGAAAAATTCCTTCAATTCCAAGGTAATACTCAATCACGTTTTTTAGAATGGAACAACAAAAGTTTATGTCTAATGATGCTTTCATTTTATTGCGAAGGAGAAATTGAAGGACGTGGTTCTGAACAGAGATCATTCCTGGGAAGTTTGAAAGAATTAGATGTTTTCCCACTCTTAAGTTGTCTAATCAAATCATGCAAGCACACTGGTCTAAGAGACATGTTAATAACAATTAAGGTAATATACCTATTATGTAGTCTTTCTTACATTTTGCAAAAGAAGTTGTATATTAAATTTCTTGCTTTACAGGATCCGACGGGGACTGCAAGTGCAAATGTTCATGGGAAGGTTTTAAAGAATGAAGAATTTGGTTCTCTAGTTGAAGTTGGCTCTGTCTTAGTCTTAAAGAATGTATTAACGCACGAAAAACAAACTTTTATTTTACAATTCCATATGTCATGTCATTCATACAAGTATTTTTGTGTGTTTTTTAGGTGGGCATTTTCAGTCCAAATCGAAGGAACTTCTACCTTAATATCACTCTTAACAACATTGTCAAGGTATGTAGTCAAAAAACATAAATGTAATACAACTGTGCAGGTTAAAATAATAATGGTCTTCTTTACATTACATTACATGCTTGAATTAAATTGTCATTCATGTAGGTTTTCAATTCTGACATATGTCCACCCACTGACGACTTAGTTCGTGCTTGTCATCCAGTAGTAAGACTTCCACCCACGACTCTAGGTACAATACAAGAAATGAACAACACTTTAAAAACTATAATGAAAGTTGCCCATGTATATTGTCTAACATTTGACTTCCTCATCTATTTTCAGATGCAAAAAAGATGGAGTTATTATTCAAGGCCATCAAAAAATAAGGAATTAGACAATCTTGAATATTATGTAGCTCGAACTTGTATGTGACGTCGAATAATGTTAAATGACGATTATTAACATCTCAATTTTTTTGATGTTTTTATGTAAGTGGGGACCCCTTTCATTTGAACTGGGGACCTATGTTGTACTTTTTGCACAGTAATTTAATCCTGCAACTGGGTGATTAGTTTTGGATTTTTTGGCTGCAAAGAGGGTTCAGATGGGAGTCTAGGGACCTCATTGGAGGTTCAGGCCATTCATTGGTGAAAGACTACCTCAAATTCTGGTGTTTTAATGTAAGTGGGGACCCCTTTGATTTTAATTGGGGACCTATGTTGTACTTTTTGCACAGTCATTTAATCCTGCAACTGAGTGATTAGTTTTGGATTTTTTGGCTGCAAAGAGGGTTGAGATGGGAGTCCAAGGACCTCTTTGGAGGTTCAGGCCATTCATTGGTCAAAGACTACCTCAAATTGTTGGTGTTTTTATGTAAGTGGGGACCCCTTTCATTTGAACTGGGGACCTATGTTGTACTTTTTGCACAGTAATTTAATCCTGCAACTAAGTGATTAGTTTTGGATTTTTTGGCTGCAAAGAGGGTTCAGATGGGAGTCTAGGGACCTCATTGAAAGTTCAGGCCATTCATTGGTGAAAGACTACCTCAAATTCTGGTGTTTTAATGTAAGTGGGGACCCCTTTGATTTTAATTGGGGACCTATGTTGTACTTTTTGCACAGTCACTTAATCCTGCAACTGAGTGATTAGTTTTGGATTTTTTGGCTGCAAAGAGGGTTGAGATGGGAGTCCAGGGACCTCTTTGGAGGTTCAGGCCATTCATTGGTGAAAAACTACCTCAAATTCTGGTGTTTTAATGTAAGTGGGGACCCTTTTGATTTTATTTGGGGACCTATGTTGTACTTTTTGCACAGTCATTTAATCCTGCAACTGAGTGATTAGTTTTGGATTTTTTGGCTGCAAAGAGGGTTGAGATGGGAGTCCAGGGACCTCATTGGAGGTTTAGGCCATTCATTGGTCAAAGACTACCTCAAATTATGGTGTTTTAATGTAAGTGGGGACCCCTTTGATTTTAATTGGAGACCTATGTTGTACTTTTTGCACAGTCATTTAATCCTGCAACTAAGTGATTAGTTTTGGATTTTTTGGCTGCAAAGAGGGTTGAGATGGGAGTCCAGGGACCTCATTGGAGGTTCAGGCCATTCATTGGTGAAAGACTACCTCAAATTCTGCTGTTTTAATGTAAGTGGGAACCCCTTTGATTTTAACTGGGGACCTATGTTGTACTTTTTGCACAGTCACTTAATCCTGCAACTGAGTGATTAGTTTTGGATTTTTTGGCTGAAAAGAGGGTTGAGATGGGAGTCCAGGGACCTCATTGGAGATTCAGGCCATTCATTGGTCAAAGACTACCTCAAATTTTGGTGTTTTGATGTAAGTGGGGACCCCTTTCATTTTAACTGGGGAACTATGTTGAATTTCTTGCACAGTCATTTGGTCCTCCAACTGATTGATAACTTTTGGGTTTTTTGGATGCAAACAGGGTTCACAATATAATTGCCACCATTAAGTACAAAGTTCATTAATAAAAACAATAGTACAAAATTAATCAATAACCATACTGTTAATGAATAACAAAATTAATCCACTTACACATTCAGAGTTTCCACAATAATTATTCATGAACAAAATTATTAGTGCAATACTACAAATTACAATGGTTTTAACCATGTCAGTAAAGCATACATCCACTAACTTAAAAACAGAAAGCACCTAAAAACATATCCATTAATGAATCATCGGTTTTTGGGTTTTTCAGCATTCAGTACAAAGTTCATTAATAAAAACAATACTACAAAATTAATCAATAACAATACTGTTAATGAATAACAAAATTAATCCACTTACACATTCAGAGTTTCCACAATAATTACTCCTGAACAAAATTATTGGTGCAATACTACAAATTACAATGGTTTCAACAATGTCAACAAAGCATACATCCACTAACTTAAAAACAAAAAGCACCTAAAAACATATCCATTAATGAAGCATCAGTTTTTGGGTTTTTTTGGCTTCCTCCTTGAATATGTGGTCCAAGGTGTTTTCAAAACAGCACTCTTGAAACGTTTCCTCGGTTCACCGTTCATTTTAGGAAACATGTTGACTTCTTCATTTGGTTGGACTTCATCTACATGTAATTGTTTATCTTCATGTACATCTTCATGACTGTTGACTTCTTCATTTGGTTGGACTTCATCTACATGTAATTGTTTATCTTCATCTACATCTTCATGACTGCTTTCTGCCTTTTTGAAGTATGTGCAATCCATTGCAAGACGTTCAAGTTCATGGTCACCAACTCTAACATCCATCTAATGCATGATACGGGGATATTTATTCCCACTAGTAGGTACTTGACGCTTATAAGAGAACAAATGTTCCATCGCCCATATCTGAACAATGAATACAAAAAAGGCATTTATTAAAAGGTCAAACAGATGCACAATTATTACAAACATTTACCAATAACAAAAATGTTTCATTTTACCTGCAAGAGGTAAACGCAACCATCCACATGGATATACGACATATTTCCCCGCGTAATCCATTTTGAAGCTGAACACAAACTATCAACCAAAATCTCATACACTAAACCCCCCCAATTATACATATCAAGTTTGTCTAAATCATCAACAAGGTTAAACAACCCATCATGAACTAAACCCAATCTAGTAGGGAGAATAAACTCCGACAAACCTAACAAGACATACAACTTACAAAAGTCCTCTGAGGAAATATCATTCCCAAGTTTCAAAATAACAGAATATATCATTTCCACAGTTACATGACCTTCTTAAAAAAAACTCCTTATGTGAGATATAATACTACTTTTCCTTAAATCAATTTTTCTACCACCTACTCTAAGACCTACACCTAAACACACATCTACCAAACTAAACAACACAAATTGATACTGAATTGAAAAACTTTGCTTCCTCTCCACCCAAGAACTACATAACTTACTTAAAAGTCCACGACTCAATTTGATGTCCTCACGAACAAACAAAAGCCATCCAAATGGGGTGGACTGTATAATACTCTTTTGTTGCAAAGTTATAACCATTTTCACAATAGCCAAACGCTTTGACCTGCAATTATGCCTAAACACCTGTATATCAAAATCAAATACAAATACACTATAATAATTAAAATTAAAGATAAATAAATGTAATTGTCATGTCTACTTAAAAACAAAAAACATCATTTCAAAGAAACCTTAGCTTGACCCTCAGGATGACGATCAATCGTAAGAACCTCCTCATCTGAACATCCGCTAATTGACATTATATCCTCAAACAATTTTGTGAATGTTTCCTGTTGAGAACGAAACCAACATACACATGAATTGTTGTGCAGTTCTATTAATACCTCAATTCTTAAATATATGTGCAGTTCTATTAATAAATAAGTTTTTTATTCTACATGCAGATTTGGGTCTATGCAAACAGTTTTGAATATTTTTTGGTGGCAGTGGTGGTCCTTCAAAGAAAGGCCCATGAGGATTGGGCAGTGAAGCATAATTACAGTTTCTAATAATACAAGGCTTTTGAAATCATAGGGATTAAATTGCTTAACCTAAATAATCTCAAGGACTACCAACAACTTACTCGTACTTATTTCAGTTGTGGTCTTATACTATATTTTTATCTTGCTGGGTAAATATGACGCTGTTCATATTCTCTCACTTTTGATATTTTTGTCAATAATGTAAAATAGACACAGTTGAAGTCCCAGTGTTAAAAAAATTAAAACAATAATATAAAGCTATATATATATGATACCCCAAACCTATTTAATCTTCGTTGATTTAAAATTAACAAAAAATAATTTGTGTGAATGTTTCCTGTTCAGAACCAAACCCACATACACTTCTAATAAAGTTTTCTCCATACAAAGGGGAATCATATCTCTATTTGAATCTTACTAGTAAGAAATTATTTGTAAAAGATTGTCTGGAGGACATTACAGAATGCATGTAATCAATTTTAAATATTGGAAGAAGAGTTAAGGATCAGAATTACTATAAACTACAATTTAATTCCAAGCAATTACTAAGCAGTATGATCACAAAAGTGGCATAAATTGGCACTTGTCTTCAGCTCATCAAACAGGGCAACATACACTTACAAATGGGAGCAATCAGATTTTCAATTAACCAAGCCTTTTCCATCACCAGGTGGCGGCACATCATTAACAACTACAAAGGGATTTAGAGAGAACATAAAACAATATTGTCCCACAATTTCATCAATAACTAACATAAAAGAATACTGCCCTATAGTTGTTTGTTACATTAGTGTCTCACACACCCATCCATTGCAAATTTAGGAACCAAATAGCAATTTCAACATAGTTGCAAATTTTAAAACTAAATAACTATTTCAACACATTTACAATTTAAGAACCAAAGAACAGAATAATTTAAAACTAATTTAAAAAGGTACATGGTGGAATCTTCACTCTAACAGGAAGGCTTGTAACATCAATGACGTAAGGCTTTTCAAGACACCAATAACTAAATTGGGGCAACAAAGGTTTAATGATATTTTCAAATATTTTTCACAACGCATGTAGAATGCAAATGAGGCAAATGTAGACCAAATTTACTCAGCTAACTAAACTCCCAAGAAATTAGATGAAAATAAAATAACATTTTAACCAAAATTGATTCTACTAACCTCTTCTTCAATTTTGGTCTGATCCAATATAATACAATAACTATCTGTTACAAAACGACATATTGGTACCGAAGAGACAAGGATGAGAATTAATTACTATTAATAGAATTAAAGTGTAGAAATAAACCAAGAGACAAACTAACTAGTGTAGATTACCAGGAACATGCTTTGACGAATTCCAGTCTCTATAGGTGCATCACATGCTGCATATACTGTACATGGAAGAAGCTATATGTTAAGTTAAGTTAAGAAAAAGAAGCAAAAATCCAGAAGCATATATTTTAAATATTAAGTTAGGATAGGATTAGGTTTTAGAAGCAAGCCTGGTTAGCCAACAAGAAGTCATTGGCTTGAGATGCAGCTGCAGCTTCAGACACCAACGCCTTTATGACCAAAGTCTTAACCTCCCGAGGTTTGTAAGGAAAACCCTCTCTCGCATACGAGTTAACCAACACTGTAGTTCCCTCATTCACCAATTGCTAGGAAACCCTAAAAAGTTAAATCCAAACCAATACAAAGGTCATTCAACATATAGAAAATCAAAACACCAATAAACCCTAGTGTCCAACACTCCAAAAGCCCAACATCCAACAAATAAACGAAATCGAAAAACGCTAAGTCCTAAAAAATCAAAACGAAACCAATGAAAACTTGACGAAAAATTATATGAAAATAGATGCCAAATCAAAGAGCTCACCGGAATCAGAATCGCAGACGTTACCGGAATCAGAATCGCACACGTTACCAGAATCGGAATCGCAATTTCAAAAATATCCAAACAAAAATGAAATCCAATGTAATGCGGTACCGATATCGCACTACAAATCGTGCTGATCGTAGACTTCACCGGAATCGGAATGAGAATCGCTACCACTCCAAATCGCACTGAGAAAATGGGGCTGATTTTGCCTTTCTAAAACCTAATCTTTTACTACAGAACCCTAAATTTTAAAATTTTGCCACCTCAACAATACTGGCCCCACATAATACTTTATTATATTTTCATCCACATCAGCAGGCGTAATCTGGCGCAACACTTAATTGGGGTGTCAAATTATCGGTTCCCAATAAATGTAACTTTTTAAAAAGGCTGACCAGTTTCAGAACTTTTAGAAAAACTGAAAAAGTTTCAGAGCTTTTTAGAAAAGTTATGAACATATTACAGTGAAGCTGAACCTGAATATATTTTTATTTTATTTTATTATATGTTTTTTTAAAACTGTATTTTAAAATAAAAATTATTTGTTATTTTTTTATTTTTTTTAAATAATTATTTAAGTTTCTGTTTTTTATTTTATTATACCTTTTTTTAAAAAATATTTTAAAATAAAAACTGTTTATGTTATTTTTAATTTTTTATAAGTAATAATTTAAATTTCTGTTTTATTTTATTTTATTATATTTAAAAAAAATTGTATTTTAAAATAAAACTCTTTATGTTATTTTTACTTCTTTCTATAAATAATTATTTATATTACTTTTTTGATTTGTTGGTCGAGAGAGACGATGAGTCAAATAAAGCGAAAGAAAGAAACAAATATTATGTGGACACATTGTGAAAGTATTCACCCTCATAGACTTCTAGTCAAGTGTAAATATTGTTCACATACTTGTTGGGGTGGTATTGCAAGGATGAAACATCATCTTGCTGGTACAAAGGAAAATGTCATTGCGTGTACATCAGTTCCAGAGGATGTCAAAGACATGTTTATGAAGATATTAGAAGATAAAGAAATTGTCAAAGAAGCAAACCTTCAAGATTGTTTTGAAGAATTGAATATCCAAGATAAGAAGGGAACATTGGAGTCATCTTCCAGAAAAGGAAAACAAAAAACCATGAATGAAATGTTTAAAGATAGAGTTGGTGATCACAAACATTTGCAAATGCATATACGGTAATGCTTTACCATTTAATTTGGTAAGAAGTTCCTTATTTGTTCAAATGTTAAAATCTGTTGCTGAATATGGAAAGGGTCTAAAGCCTCCCACTTATCATGAAGTTAGGGTGTCTTATTTGAAAAAGTCAGTTGACGAAATTCAAGCTAGTTTGGAGAAATATAAGGTTGAATGGAAGAAATGTGGGTGTACCTTGATTTGTGATGGTTGGACAGATGGAAAAGGAAGGTCTCTTGCCAATTTTTTGGTGAATAGTCCTAGTGGAACAGTTTTCTTAAAATCTATTGATACTGGTAATGTGATCAAGGATGCCAAACAAATGTTTGAGCTATTAGATTCTGTGGTAGAAGAAATTGGAGAGGATAATGTTGTGCAAGTTGTGACTGATGGTGCTTCTAATTTTGTGGCAGCAGGACAAATGTTAGAGGAGAAGAGAACAAAATTATTTTGGTATCCTTGTGCAGCTCATTGCCTTGATTTAATTGTTGAAGACATTGGTCAGCTCCCAGTATTTTTTAATACCATTGCAAATGCATAAAAGATCACAACTTTCATTTATAGGCACACATGGGTCTTAAACTTATATAGAAAGTATTCCAACGGAAGAGAATTAGCTCGACCAGCAGTCACAAGATTTGCAACTGCTTTTCTTACCCTACAATCCATAGCAAGGCAGAAACATGCTATTCGAGGTATGTTTGTTTCACAAGAATGGACAACATGTAATCATGCTAGTAAAAATGAAGGTAAACAAGTGGTGAACATTTGTTTAAGTGATGATAGATTCTGGAAATCCATCCAATATTGTTTGAAATGTGTAATTCCACTTGTGAAAGTATTAAGGCTTGTAGATGGAGATACAAAACCTGCTATGCCATATATATATGAAGCTATGGATAGAGCTAAAGAACAAATAGCCTCAAATTTAAAAAATGAAGACTCTCGATATAAAAAGGTGTGGAAAATAATTGATACTCGTTGGAATTTACAATTACATAGGCCTCTTCATGCCGCTGCTTACTACCTTAATCCTAAGTAAGTGACTATTATTATTAATTTATTATTACCTTAATCATTATTACAAATTAATAATGATTTTTATTTCAATAATTTCTGTTTCTTTTTATCAGATTTCATTATGATAATAATTTCAATGCGGATAGTGAAGTTTTATATGGTTTATACGAGACCATTGAAAAAATGATCCCAGATAGAAGGATTAAATTTCAACTTGATCAACAACTTGACAAATTCAAAAGAGCACAAGGATTGTTTGGAAGAAGCATGGCAATAGATACCAGGGATAAGAAGCATCCGGGTAAAGCATTTAATTAATCCTCCTAAATAGTTTCATAAAAGACATAACAATTTGGATCACGATTTATTAATGTTAGTTTTTTGTTCGAAATTACAGCTCTTTGGTGGGAAAGTTATGGTGGAGAGGGTAAAGAGCTACAAAATCTAGCAATAAGAGTTTTAAGTTTAACTTGTAGTGCTACTGGTTGCGAAAGAAATTGGAGCATATTTGATCAAGTGCATTCTAAAAGAAGGAATCGCTTAGAACAACAAAGATATGGTTGAAGATGTGGAGGAAGAGGATGAAAATGAGCTTCAAGAGAATGTTATATTAGAAGAAGATAATCTAAGTGACATTGATCTCGGAGATGATGATTAGGATGTAGGATTTAAATATAGAATAGAAAGTATTTTACATTATATTATGTTTTATGATTATGTGGATTGAATATTTTGACTTCATATTTTGAAAATTTATTCATGTTACTTATTTTTATTTAAAAATACATCATATTTTTCTGTTATGTATCTTACGATTCATAAAAAGATTTGATTCACGATTCAAAAAAATCGAAAAATGATTCACGATTCGAATCTCGATTCTATAACCATGCTTTTAATTCAAGAACTTTACATTCTTCTTGTTACCTTTCTGTTTTAGGTTTATTTTTGGATATTTCTTGCTGTTTTCTTGTTCTTATTACATTGTGTTTGTGTCATTTTCATTTTTGAATCCTTATAAGTTTTGTTAAAGTCATGTTTCTCCGACAATGTCATCAATTCTTTGTGGTCCTTTTGTTGTAATTTTTGTTTCTTGATTTTGTGATAAGTACAGTTTTATGTGTTTGTTTCTTGATCCTTTGGTGCTTTTTCTTTTTAGTATTGAGTTCATACTTGTGTAATAGACCTATACAAGTTCTTAAAACATCATTTCTATTATGTCTTTGCTAGTTCTTAATTCCATTTTTCATTCCTGTTAGGTTTCCTCTGTTTTCTTGAAAACGTGTTGACTGTTTCGATTTATTTCAATTGATTTGCTTACTGGAAATTTCTGAAACTCTGGATTTGAGTTCTTCAAAGTGTTATAAAAGCATAGAAAAAAGAAGTACTTCAAAATTCAAAGTACAAAAAAAATGATAAATGAAACACGAACAGTGTGTAATTCTGCCGAAAAAAATACGGTAATCTGGCAGTGATTTTACAAAATTTATCACAATTAATTGGCTTACTGTTTTTGAGTAATTTCATTTCCATTATTGAGATAAGATCTTGACCTTTCTGTGGTTACAATTTCATAATCCAGTTCGCTTTATATCATTCCAGATAAATCTGTAAACATCATGCACAGTTTGCAAAAAAATATTTTTCCAGTAGTTCTGTTTTTGTTTTCTTCATCTAGTCTAGTGCTTTTCTCTAGGTCTCTTTTGTGTGCCTTCCTTTTCATTGAGTACCTTATTTTCTTGATTGTCTTTTCTTCTCTATTCTTTGTGTTTGTCATAATTGTTGTATTCCTTTTGTGTAGCCTTTTCTTATTTACACCTTTTCTTGTTTGTCTTTGATTGTTCTATGGTTTTGTGATGTATTGGCTTTAAGAAAGAGTGCTTTTGCTTTGACATATTTCATTTGAGAGTTACAAGACCTCAATAGCAGATTGGTTGAGGGAAGTATTCTTTCTTGAAGTGACTTGAGTGACTTTTAATTTTCAGTACATTTCTATATTTGTTCTTTTTGCTAACCTTGTTTTTCTTAATATTGTTTGCTATTGTGTTTGTTGTTTTCTTTGTAAAATGGATACATATTCAAGTGCTGAATCTTCCAAGCCACATTCTACTCATAAGGCTTATGTTCTTAATGAGTTAAAAGAAGCAAAACAAGCCCTTGCTCTCAAAGATGAAGCTATGAAAAGATTGGAAGAAAGATTAGCAAAAGTTGAATTGAAGCAAGAAAGATCTTCACATTCCATTCATGGAAGACATCATTCTTCTAGGCATTATTCCAAAGATTCTTCCAATGCTCACGGCCATGGAGAAGATTATAGAAGAAGGCGGCATCATCATCTTTCCCATGGAGAAAGCCATCACCGTGAACAAAGACATCACCAAGAAGCAAAGCCTCAACTTTCTTTTGTAAAAGTACCTAGCTTTAATGGTGATAGTGATCCTAATGTGCATTTAGATTGGGAGGCTAAATGTGAACAAATTTTTAAAGCCTATGAGGTCCATGAAGACCAAAAGGTGAAAGTAGCCTCTTCAGAATTCATAGATTATGCCATGAATTGGTGGCATAGTATTGTAATGGACATTGGATATAACAAGAGACCTCTTGTTGTTTCTTGGAACGATTTCAAATAGTGTATACGCCTTAGATTCGTGCCACCACACTTTAGGAAAGACCTAATGTTGAAGCTCCAACGGTTTCAACAAGGCACGCTAAGTGTGGATGCTTATTTTAAGGAGTTAGAAACGCTTTTACTTAAAGTAAACTTGAAAGAGAGTGAGGAAGCTATGATAGCTAGGTTTGTGAGTGGTCTAAGAAGAGATATTCAGGATATTGTTGAACTTCAAGAGTATTCATCTTTGGGATCTTTGGTTCACCTTGCAATGAAGGTTGAATCCCAGCTTGCAAAGAAAAATGCTTTTAAAACTTCTCCCAATGATGGCTACTACAACAATTCTTGGAAAAATAAAAAAACTTTTTCAAACCTTCCTTCTAAAGATTCTTCTTTCAAACCTAAAAAGTCTAAGCCTTCTACTTCTACTCATATATCACCAATCAAATCGTCTAGTAAGAAATGTTTTAAATGTTTGGGATATGGTCACATAACTTCTAATTGCCCTTCTAAAAGGAATATGTTTGTGCATAATGGGGTAGTAGTTAGTGAGCATGATTCCAATTCATCTAGGCATTCTTCACCTTCTAAGCCATCAAGTGAGATTGAGAGCGAAAGTCCTTGTGAAGGTGACTTATTGATGATAAGGCGAATGTTGGGAACAATTCCAAAATCTTTGGATGATACCCAAAGAGAAAATATTTTTCACACCCGCTGTCTTATCAACAACAAGTTATGTTCCTTGATTATTGATGGGGGTAGTTGCACTAATGATGGAAGAGGCCCAAGCACAAGCCCACATGCAAGCCCACCAAAGGGTAGATTTGGGCCAACCATAGAGTTATGGCCAAGAGGATCCAAGAAGACGTTCTTTTACATGTTCAAATGCCATAAACTCTAGTGTAGAGTAGACTTTAATTTCTTGTCAAAATTAGCATAGGAACTTTATTTGTAATTTTCTTAGAATTAATTTTGGCACCTAAAACACCAACCTAGGTAAACTTAGAGTTTCTAAAAAAACCTCTAAATTTACCAAGGCCGGTCTAGAAAGCCCATGGAGGGGGTGAGCATAAAAACTAGACACACCCCTCCCCATGTGCTCATTTGTGCACCCATGTGCTTCACATTTACATTTCATTTGGCTAGCATTAGGGTTGCATTATGGTCTTCCTTAGCCTATAAAAGGAGGAGCCTACACCTTGTATTTTCAAGTTTATTGTGAGTAAAGTTATGCTGCCATTTTGTGCCAAGCTTTGCTTCTCCCTAGAATTCTAGGCTCTAAACTTCATCTCCTTCACCTCTCCTTGGGTTGGCCGAACCTCCCTAGCTTCATACACATCATGCACCTTCAAGATCAACACCACTCTTAGGAGGATCTTGCTCACACACCTTCATAGCTTCCGCACCCCTTTTTCTTACATGATTCAAGAAGACCTTCATGAAATGCCATCATTTGGTATCATGAGCTATGGTTCTTCAAGATGAGTTGCTTTTGGTCTTTCATTTTTAGTTCTTCTTTACTTTCATGTTGTTCATCTTATTTTCCATAATTGTCTTGCTGTTTTTTACATTTTAATTGTTTTGGTGTGCTTTGTGGAAGATCCAACCGAAGCACTTTTGTTCAATTGATCTTGAACAAGTTCTTAGTAGTCCTTTATTTGGCTTGATTGTTTCTTGATTTTGGGTATCTTTAATTGCTTTGAATCTGCTGTTCTTTGATCTTTTGGTGCCTTTTTAATTTTAGTTTGAGTTCATATTGTGTTTAGATCCTACACAATTCTATTTCACAAATTTCCATTGTGTCTAAACTTTGGTATCTTGCTGTTTTTGTTTCCAGTTTCCAGGATCCCCTGTTTCAGATTTTCTGTGCTGGCTGTTTTGTTCCAGAAAAATATTTTCACTCATAGGAAAATTTTGATTCTCTGGAATATGCAAGTTTGAAGTGTTATAGAAAGGACAAAAAAAGAATTAGTCCAAAAGAATCAACAGAAAAAAAAATGATAAATCTTTTAAAATCAGTGTGCAAATCTGAGGCGCTACAGCTGGCGTAACTGAACACCAAAATTGCAAAATTTATTAAAAAAAAATTGGTGCATGCGTTTTGAGTGATTCCAAAGCCACATTTTAGCTAAGATCTTGAATATCTTGCATATCAAATTTCAGAATCATATCTTAAAAACACAGCTCAGCATAAATTGGGGAAAAACACGTTTCTGGCCCACAACATTTTCCAGTGGTGCTGTTTTTGTATTTGGTCATCTAATTCTAGTGCTATTCTTAGGATTCTTTTGTGTGCCTACTTTTATTTTGGTACCTTTTATTTGCTTGCTTAATATTTCTTGGACCTCTTTCTAGTTGTCATAATCTAACTCCTTTTGGTGGTACTGTTTTATTCAATTAAATTGTTTCTTGCTTTTGTTCTTTGACCTCTAATTTGGTGCTGGAATTTATTTCTCCTTTGGTGCTTAATTGAATGGAAACTTGACTTGGGTAAGGTCTAGTCTTTTGATAGGTGCTGGAATTGGAGAATTAAAACCTTCATTCTAAGGGGAAACAAAGCCAAGGCCGAAACAAGCTTTCTTGAAAAACACTACAAACACTTGGAGGGCCAACAAGCAAAGACAACAAGGAAGTGCATTTAGCAAAAAGAGGATCAACAAAGGGAGTTTTCTTAATTTCCTTGCAACTTAATTTGTGTTAATTACCTCTTAATTACGTTTTTAGACGGTGAGTGTGTCTTCAAGGGCTCAAAGTGTCCAAGAAGCCTCACCTAGGGCCGACTAGTATAGAATTCTTAATTAGCAATTGTTAATTGTTTGTAATTGCCTTTTCTTTTGCTTAGTTAGTGACGCTTTGCATGGTTATTTTGTTAAGTTTGTGTTAAACCGACTAGCTTTGTTGATTAGTAGCTTGCATTGTTTTCTTTCATTGAAAATTTGATTTCTCAACTTAATTGTGTTCTAAGTGGTTTACTAAGAGAATGTTTTGTGTGAAGACATTGAGGGATAGTTTTTGGCTAAGGCAAAGGCTTGGTATTTAAGTAGTCCTTTGTGACTCACCTCCCTTACCTGGAAAACTACCTTCTTTGACTTTCCTAAGTTTTCTCAAGGTAAAATACTTGTATACACAAAGCTTTAGCCATGCCTTCTTCTTCTCATTCTACAAAGTCTATTGGAAGTGAATTAAAATCTTTAAAAACTCTTTTGAAAGAAGTTTCACAAACTGTGCAATCAATTGCTTATAGACAATTGGAGAGTGAGACTAAACTTAATGTTTTGACTAAAGCAAAGAATGAGAAGTCTCAATTTTCAAAAAAATTACATTCTCATGCATCTAGCTCTAAACATCATGATTATCTTGGGGAAGAAAGTCTTAGGAAAAATGAATATCATCAACAATTCCCTAGGAGAGCTAGGAAAGAGAGACAAGAAAACCTAACCAAGCATATCTCTCACACTCCAGCTAGAGAAATTCCATGTTTAAAATACCTTGGCAATGATCAATTAGCATCTCAATGTTTCAATGAAAGATCTATGATCTTAAGGGACAAAGATGAGAATAGTAGCCAAGAAAAAGAAGCTAGTGAGAGTGAAGAAAATGTAAAAATAGAAAAGCAAGAGAAAAACCTTGGGAAACAAAAGGCGTGGGAGAAGAGTGTTCCTTCCCACAAAGTCATTCAACATGAAGGAAAAGTTGAAAATACATTTGAAAATATACCTCTTGTTGAACAACCTAGCCTTACCTTTTGTAAAGGAACACTTGCAAGCCTAGAAAAAAAAGAAGAATCCTTAAAAAAGGCTTGCATAGATAAAAATATAGTAGATTATTTTACATACATGCCAAGATATCACCAAGTGAAGGTCAAGTCATCTATAGGCATCTACAAAGACAATTTTTTATGCGAAGTAGTGCCTAAAGAAACTTGTCATGTCTTATTGAGACAACCTTTGCAAAGAATTGAAATTTCCATGAACAAAGGTTGTATCAACGAGACTACCTTCACACATAAAAGAGAAATTCTTCATGAAGGAGAACTCATGGGTCAAATTAGAGTTGATAAAACTCTAGAGCTTTTAAAAGGAAAATTATTGTCACCCATGAGAAAAGATGTTCAAAGACATTACCCTAGATACATTCCGTGTTTTAAAAATACATCTAAGGCGATGTCTCATGAACTCTATACTCCTTCACCTTTTGCAAATGATCCTTGGGAAGACATAAGCCTAAATTTCATATTAGATCTTCCTAGGACAACAAAAGGTTTTGATTCCATTTTCATGGACATGGATAAACTCTTCCTTAAAGAAGTGACAAGTCTTCATGATTTCTCTTCAAACTTAGTGTTGGATAGAGCTCCAAAATTTGAAAACCATCATTTGAGGATTCTCTTGGAAAAACTTGCAACTAAGTTGTCCTTTTCAAATTCTTATCATCCTCAAAAGAATGGTCAAAATAAAATTGAAAACATAGCTCTTGTTACTATGCCTAGAGAAATCATGAAAGACAACCACAATTCTTGGGATGAGTATCCTTTTTCTATTGAGCATGCATACAATAGAGTAGTCCACAAGACTACTAATATTTCTACATTTGAAGTTGTATGTGAACATAGTCCTCTTTCTCTGTTTGCGTTGTTACCACTTCCTAAAAGGAATTATGCCTAAGGAACAAGTAACCACTATTGAAAATTTTACAAAGCATGAGAGGATTAGAGAACACATGCAACCATCAAAAGAGAAATATTGTAAAAAGTTTCCAAAAAAAAAGAAAAACAAAAATGGCAACTTCATAAAATTGATTTGTATATAACTGCTTCAACTAACTCATTTGCTTTATTTGATAATTCCCCTAGGTGGACGTTTGATCCGGGAGGGCAAGCATAGTTGAAGAAGCAAGAGGCTGCTATCCGAGATCAAATATCTAGATCTGAGGATAGATCTTCTCAAGGAGAAGGAGATGATGGACACCATCCAGCCACATCCATTCCCCTAGCCATGAAGAAGAAAAAGCAATGGATTTGAGGACAAATCCTTTTCAAGAGGGAGGGGATGATGGAAGAGGCCCAAGTACAAGCCCACATGCAAGCCCACCAAAGGGTAGATTTGGGCCAACCATAGAGTTATGGCCAAGAGGATCCAAGAAGACGTTCTTTTACATGTTCAAATGCCATAAACTCTAGTGTAGAGTAGACTTTAATTTCTTGTCAAAATTAGCATAGGAACTTTATTTGTAATTTTCTTAGAATTAATTTTGGCACCTAAAACACCAACCTAGGTAAACTTAGAGTTTCTAAAAAAACCTCTAAATTTACCAAGGCCGGTCTAGAAAGCCCATGGAGGGGGTGAGCATAAAAACTAGACACACCCCTCCCCATGTGCTCATTTGTGCACCCATGTGCCATGTGCACCCATGTGCTTCACATTTACATTTCATTTGGCTAGCATTAGGGTTGCATTATGGTCCTCCTTAGCCTATAAAAGGAGGAGCCTACACCTTGTATTTTCAAGTTTATTGTGAGTAAAGTTATGCTGCCATTTTGTGCCAAGCTTTGCTTCTCCCTAGAATTCTAGGCTCTAAACTTCATCTCCTTCACCTCTCCTTGGGTTGGCCGAACCTCCCTAGCTTCATACACATCATGCACCTTCAAGATCAACACCACTCTTAGGAGGATCTTGCTCACACACCTTCATAGCTTCCGCACCCCTTTTTCTTACATGATTCAAGAAGACCTTTATGAAATGCCATCAACTAATGTGGCTAGTACAAGAGTTGTGGAGAAGTTAGCCTTACCCACTATCTCTCATACCAAGCCTTATAAATTGCAATGGTTAAGTACCGAAGGTGAAATCATGGTTAACAAACAAGTCGTCATTAACTTTGCAATAGGCAAGTATAAAGATGAGGTTTTATGTGATGTTGTGCCCATGGAAGCAACTCATCTTCTTTTAGGAAGGCCTTGGCAATATGATAGACATGTTTTACATGATGGCTTATCCAATACAATGTCTTTTTCCTTCCAAGGGCGCAAGGTTATCCTAAAACCCCTCTCTCCCAAAGAGGTTCATGAGGACCAAATAAAAATGAAAACTAAAAGAGAAAATGAGAAAGCAAAAGAAGTAAGTACTAAACCGAGTCACACCACTTTATCCACCAAATCAATCATGTTGACTCGTGCTATGCCTCAAGTTGAACCTCAAAGGTATTCTTCTTCTTTATCTTTTTCATTACCCAAGGTTCCTATTTCAACACCAACTTGGTTAAAGAATGTTAGGGATGATTTTTTCATACCTCCTAATGGTTTTCCCCATTTAAGAGGCCTTTTTTCCAAAAAATATCATCATTCCCAAACAATTTTTTCCAACTTGGTATGTTTATAGGACCTCCTTTTCTAAACTCCCACTGCTTACAAATTCTAAGTCATGTTTTCCTTTTTCTTATTCAACTGTTAATTGTAAAAGTAAACTGACTTTGTTATATGCAGGGATTCAGAATTCGTGGTCGAATTCTCTCCAACTCGAGGAGTATGATAGAGATCAAATAAGAGAGGATTTTACTAATGGAGGAAGAGGTCATTCACCCAAACATTTGAAGTTCTTCCTTCTAGTCTTCTAAAAAATTAAAGAAGAATTAAAATAAAGAGAGGACCAAGCCTAAAGCCAAAAGAAGACTACAAGCTTTCAAGAATGGGCTTCAATTAATATCTCTTTTTATAGTTTCTTTTGTATAAATTTGTAAATAATATAGAATAGTGTTTAGGTAGGTGCTAAGAGGGAAACCTAAAGATATCTCTTGTGTAAAGCATCTTTAGATATTAGCTTTAGAAAAATCTAGAAAGGTATCCCTTCCTTCTCCACTTTAGGCGCTAGAAGTGGAAAAGTTGCAAGTTAACTTTGGTTAGCTTCCTTTGTAAGCTTCTTGTACACTCATGACCGGTCCTTCTCCTATAAAAGGAGGGCTTGAGTCTTTCTAATACATATTTGATATTTTGAGTAAAGAAATTCTCCCAAATTGGTGAGTGATTGAGAGACTTGTGTCTTCTCCTCTTCTAGTCTCATCTTGAGTGCATCTTGGAACCTCAAGTGGCGTCATCTACACTCATCTTGGAGCCTTACATCCTTCAATTGGCGTGTTCATCTCTCAGAACTCCAACCACATAAGTTCCCTATTTCATTTCATCTTCTTCATCCATTTTTCCTTCATTCCAAATTACCCATTTTTGTTCTACTTGTTTGTTTTCACTTTCAATCGGTGCAATCTCTTCCTTATGATGTCCTCTTTCATTTGCTGCACTTATATTCAATTTTAATCGGTGCAAATTGGTTGTTGTTGCTGTTTTTGTCACGTCCTCCATGGGTATAATTGCTATATGTTGTGTTCTTGAGTTTTTATCCATGGGTTTGTTGTTCAAAATGGGTTTCTATATGGGTTTGGCTTGGTTACTTGTGTTTTGGTGAGTTCTTGAATGTTAAGAACATTGATCCAATTCTTAAAAAGTGCCTAATCATATTCTTAAAAAGTACCCTCGGTAGTACCCTCGGTAGTACCGTCGTTATTGTTATTGTTATTCTCATTGTCATTGTCATTTTCATTGTCATTGTCATTGTCATTGCCATTGTCATTGCCATTGTCATTTAATTGTCATTGTCATTGTCATTGTAATTGTCATTGTCGTTGTCATTGTCATTGCCATTGTCATTGTCATTGCCATTGCCATTGTCATTGTGATTGTGATTGTGATTGTCATTGTGATTGTCATTGTCATTGTTATTATTACTATTATTACCTCGGTAGTACAAGTGGTAGTATTATTGGTAGTACAAGTGGTAGTACCATTGGAACCCCCAGTGATAATACCAGTGGTAGTACTAATGGTACTACCATTGGTAGTTGCCACGATCCACTGAGATTCAGCCCTTGCGCCTTGATTCGTAAAAAAAAAGACAGTATCCCTCGGTAGTACCGTCGGTAGTACCCTCGGTATTACCATCGTTATAGTTATTGTTATTGTTATTGTTATTGATATTGTTATTGTTATTGTTATTTTTATTGTTAATGTTGTTGTTAATGTTAATGTTATTGTTATTGTTATTTTTATTCTTTTTGTTATTGTTATTGTTATTTTTATTCTTGTTGTTATTGTTATTGTTATTGTTATTGTAATTGTTATTGTTATTGTTATTGTAATTGTTATTGTTATTGTTATTGTTATTGTTATTGTTATTGTTATTGTTATTGTTATTGTTATTGTTATTGTTATTGTTATTGTTATTGTTATTGTTATTGTTATTGTTATTGTTACTATTACTGTTACTCTTATTATTACTATTATTATTACTATTATTACCTCGGTAGTAACAATGGTAGTACCAGTGGTAGTACCATTGGATGTACCAGTGATAATACCAATGGTAGTACTAGTGGTAGTGCCATTGGTAGTTGCGACGATCCACTGAGATTCATCCCTTGTCGCTTTGATTCGTAAAAAAAAAGATAGTATCCCTCGGTAGTAGCGTCAGTAGTACCCTCGGTTGTACCCTCGGTTGTACCCTCGGTAGTACCCTCGGTAGTACCCTCGGTAATACCCTTGGTAGTACCCTCGGTAGTACCCTCGTTATGACCGTCGGTATTACTGTCGTTATTACGGTCGTTATTGTTATTGTTAAGGTTATTTTTATTGTTATAGTTATTGTTATTGTTATTGTTATTGTTACTTTTATTATTGCTATTATTATTACTATTATTACCTCGGTAGTACTATTGATAGTACCAGTGGTAGTACTATTGGAAGTACCAGTCATAATACCAGTGCTAGTACTAGTGTTAGTACCATTGGTTATTGCCACCATCCACTGAGATTCAGCCCTTGTCGCTTTGATTCGTAATAAAAAAAAGATAGTATCCCTCGGTAGTACCGTTAGTAGTATCCTCGGTAGTACCGTCGGTAGTACGATCGGTAGTACCCTCGGTATCACCGTCGGTATTACCGTAGGTATAACCGTCGTTATTACCGTCGTTATTGTTATTGTTAATGTTATTGTTATTGTTATTTTTATTGTTATTGTTGTTGTTATTATTGTTATTGTTTTTGTTATTGTTATTGTTACTTTTATTATTGCTATTATTATTACTATTATTATTACTATTATTACCTCGGTAGTACTATTGGTAGTACCATTGGAAGTACCAGTGATAATACCAGTGCTAGTACTAGTGTTAGTACCATATGTAGTTGCCACCATCCATTGAGATTCAGCCCTTGTCGCTTTGATTCGTAAAAAAAAAGATAGTATTCCTCGGTAGTACTCTCGGTAGTACATTCGGTGGTACCCTCGGTTGTACCCTCGGTAGTACCCTAGGTAGTACCCTCGGTATTACCCTCGGTATTACCGTTGTTATTACCGTTGTTATTGTTATTGTTATTGTTATTGTTATTGTTATTGATATTGTTATTGTTATTGTTATTGTTACTATTACTGTTACTCTTATTATTACTATTATTATTACTATTATTACCTCGGTAGTACCAGTGGTAGTACTATTGGTAGTACCATTGGATGTACTAGTGATAATATCAGTGGTAGTACTAGTGGTAATGCCATTGGTAGTTGCGACGATCCACTGAGATTCATCCCTTGTCGCTTTGATTCGTAAAAAAAAAAGATAGTATCCCTCGGTAGTACACTCGGTAGTACCGTCGGTTGTACCCTCGGTAGTACCCTCGGTTGTACCCTCGGTATGTCCGTCGGTATGTCCGTCGGTATTACCGTCGTTATTACCGTCGTTATTGTTATTGTTAATGTTATTGTCATTGTTATTGTCATTGTCATTGTCATTGTCATTGTTATTGTCATTGTTATTGTCATTGTTATTGTCATTGTTATTGTCATTGTTATTGTCATTGTTATTGTCATTGTTATTGTTACTGTTATTGCTATTATTATTACTATTATTACCTCGGTAGTACGATTGGTAGTACCATTGGAAGTACCAGTGATAATACTAGTGGTAGTACCATTGGTAGTTGCCACGATCCACTGAGATTCAGTCCTTGTCGCTTTGATTCGTAAAAAAAAACATAGTATCCCTCGGTAGTACTGTCGGTAGTATCGTCGTTAGTACCCTCGGTAGTACCATCGGTACTACCCTCTGTAGTACCCTTAGTAGTACCTTCGATAGTACCCTCGGTATTACCGTCGGTATTACCGTCGTTATTGTTATTGTTATTGTTATTGTTATTGTTATTTTTATTATTATTGTTACTATGATTATTACTCTTACTATTACCTCGGTATTACTAGTGGTAGTACTATTTGTAGTACCATTGGACGTAACAGTGATAATACCAGTGATAGTACTAGTGGTAGTACCATTGGTAGTTGCCACGATCCATTGAGATTCAGTCCTTGTCGCTTTGATTCAAATTAAAAAAAAAGATAGTATCCCTCGGTAGTACCGTGGGTAGTACCCTCGGTAGTACCCTCGGTAGTATCGTCGGTATTACCGTCGTTATTACCGTCGTTATTGTTTTTGTTATTATTATTGTTATTGTTATTGTTACTATTATTATTACTATTATTACCTCGGTAGTACAAGTGGTAGTACCAATGGTAGTACCGTTGGAAGTACCAGTGATAATACTGGTGATAGTACTAGTTGTAGTACCATTGGTAGTTGCCACGATCCATTGAGATTCAGTCCTTATCGCTTTGATTCGTAAAAAAAAAAGATAGTATCCCTCGGTAATACCGTCGGTAGTACCCTCGGTATTACAGTCAATATTTCCGTCGTTATTACCGTCATGATTTTTATTGTTATTGTTATTTTTATTGTTATTGTTATTGTTATTGTTATTGTTACTATTATTGTTACTATTATTATTACTCTTATTATTACTGTTATTATTACTATTATTACCTCGGTAGTACAAGTGGTAGTACTATTGGTAGTACCAGTGGTAGTACTATTGGAAGTACCAGTGATAATACCAGTGGTAGTACTAGTGGTAATACTATTGGTAGTTGCCATGATCCATTGAGATTCAGTCCTTGTCGCTTTGATTCGTAAAAAAAAAGATAGTATCCCTCGGTAGTACCGTCGGTATTACTGTCGTTATTACTGTCGTTATTACCGTTGTTATTGTTATTGTTATTGTTAATTTTATTGTTATTGTTATTGTTATTTTTATTGTTGTTGTTATTGTTGTTGTTATTGTTGTTGTTATTGTTATTGTTATTGTTATTCCTATCGTTATTGTTATTGTTACTATTATTATTACTCTTATTATTACTATTATTATTACTATTATTACCTCGTTAGTACCAGTGGTAGTACTATTGGTAGTACCAGTGGTAGTACCACTGGAAATACCAGTGATAATACCGGTGGTAGTACTAATGGTAGTACCATTGGTTGTTGCCACGATCCACTGAGATTTAGCCTTTGTGGCTTTGATTCGTAAAAAAAAAAAAGATAGTGTCCCTCGGTAGTATCGTCGGTAGTACCCTCGGTAGTGTTGTCGTTATTACCGTCGTTATTGTTATTGTTATTATTATTGTTATTTTTATTGTTACTATTATTATTACTATTATTACCTCTGGATATAAGTGGTAGTACTATTGGTAGTACCAATGGTAGTATCGTTGGAAGTACCAGTGATAATACTGGTGATAGTACTAGTGGTAGTACCATTGGTAGTTGCCACGATCCACTGAGATTCAATCCTTGTCGCTTTGATTCGTAAAAAAAAAAGATAGTATCCCTCAAGGGGGCCTAAGGGAAGAAAGTCAACAGGTTGAGCGCTTAAGGCGTCGCCAAGATAAGGCGTCGCCAGGTGTAGCTGTCGCTAGGTGTAGGCGTCGCCAGGATGAGGCGTCGCTAGGATGAGGCGTCGCTAGGTTAGGGCGTCGGCAAGATGAGGCGTCGCCAAGTTAAGGCATCGACGGTGTCACCCGTCGATACCCATGGGTAGGAATGACCGTGGAGGGGGCGACATCGTGAGAGGCCTTAGTACCTTAGAACAGTAATAAAGAGAAGAGAAAAGTGGCTTCAAAGCCATGGTTCTAGTACGAGTAGGGGGTAACCTGACTCGTGAAGTACCCACGTCACCGCCGGGAGACCCTAGGACAGATACGACCCATGAGAGGGCCACGTCCACGGGAGAACCACGTGCATGGTACGAGAGAAAGGTAGATATGCTCCCAGGGCTAGTGGCTAAAGGTTGGGGCGCATGAGTTGGCACCCAAGAAGTCACCCCCTTATGCCAGATGCACTTCGAGAAATGAGGACTTACACAATGGATTATCCCTAAGTTGGGTTGCGACGCTGTAAGGCCCTCCACGAAGAGTAACGATCAAGTCAGAAGAATACATGGCAGTAATCATTGGAACATCAATGTTTTCCTGAAAGTTCTTTAAGGTACACATTGATTCACTTTACGTTTCGAACGCTTTAAAGCACTTTAAATGCCTTAAATGCTTTAAACGTTTTAAACGCGTTGAACGTTTTTATACGCTTTAAATGCGCTGTAAGACGCCTTAAATGCTTGAGACGTTTAAAAGGGGCTTTAGACGTTTGAGACAGGGATCCGAGTTTTGGACCTAGTTTTCACAAGTTTTACACATACAAGCCCTAGTTGTTTTGCTCGCGCACCCACTGTACGCACATGCAATTAGGGCACCATTCAGTATTCAGTTATTAGACCACCTTCAGAGTATTCATTCACGGTGCTCCCATACGGAGGTGTGTCACTTTGATGTTTCTCGCTAGTTGACTTGATCGTCGGAGTGCAAACGGCCGCGAGGGCGCCCCTTTGTCCACTTCTTTTCAGGTACTCACAGATGGAGCAGAATGAAAGTGCCCTAGCTCGCAAGGACAAGCCACGCACAAAGACGACCCTGGTCAACTGGCAGGAACATTTGGCGCCCACCGTGGCGCCGATTTAAAACATCAGTCCCATCACACAGTTCCTTAGTCCCAAGTTTTGAAGCTACTATCTTGGAATTGCACGACAACTAGAGGAAGTTCCAGAAACCACAGATGATGAGATCCACAACGCAGGGTACGAAATGCGCTGAGAGTGAAGAGATGACCATGCAGCAGCTCATGGGTATGATGCAGGGATTGCAAGAAGCAATGGCAGCGTCAAAGGCTGAACAAGATCGCATGCAAGAGGATCTCGCGGCGTCTCAGGCGAGAAATGAGGAGCTCTGTTGCATGAATGAGGAGTTGCGTCGCGGGTGGCGCAACACCGTAGGACAACGCGACGTAGATGAGGTTGAACCTTTCACCCCACTAAGGGAGTTTTCTACGCCGTTCTCGCAGCAGATCCTGGAGACGGTGATCCCCAACACATTCACTGGGCCCAAGGTGACGTTCACAGGGATGGAGGACCCTGAGGTGCATCTCAATGCGTTCCACACGCAGATGATGCTGGTTGGCGGCTCCGATGCCGTAAGGTGCAAGCTCTTCATGAGCACCTTGAATGGAATGGCCATGGACTGGTTCATCAGCCTCCCAGAAGTTCATATCACGTCTTTTGCACAGCTTTCGCAGCTATTCAGACAACAGTATCTAGCCAACAGGGCTCCACCCCTAGTTTCATACGACCTGTTCGACGTGTAGCAATATCGAGGCGAGACCTTGAAGGAATACATAAATCGCTTTGGGGCGCAAGCGGTGAAGGTTGGCACCACCGAAGAGCCCATGATCGTGTACGCCTTCAGAAAGGGGGTGTGCCCCGGGTTTTTCTGCGAGTCAATCATTCGCAATCGCCCCAAGACTTTTGCTGAGATAAGGCGTCGCGCGGTGGAACACATCACCTCTGAGGGGGAAGTGTATGAGAAACGCACAAGTGTTGCGCCCGCGCGCCCAAGAGCACCGACACGAGCACAACCCGCCAGGGTCCACGAGGCCGCGACAAGGAGGAAGAACCAAGACATGAAGCGCCCCTACGAGGCAAGAAGGCCTCAGCCCTGAGGCACAATTTTGTGGTGGAGCTAAAAGACCTCATCGTTGTGCCCAACATAGCTGACAGGTTGAGGCCACCGGTGAAGTCTGACAAGGTGCTGGGACCCTACAAAGAGTCGTGGTGCGAGTTTCACGAGGCGTTCGTGCACCATATCAACAACTGCTTAGTGCTGGGCTATCAGTTGGATGAGCTTGTGAAGAGTGGATTCCTAAAGGATTATCTTGCTGGGTCTGCTGCGACCACGGCCTTGGCGGTACCAGAGGAGGGTCAGGCGCATGAAATGCCGATCCATGGAGAGGTGCACACCATTTCTGGTGGCTTCTCCGGAGGAGGGCCCACTGCCTCTCAGCGTAAGAGGTATGTGAGGTCAGTGAATTCAGTTGCTGAGGAATTTTCGGATGACTTGTGGGAGTCAGACCTCATGTTCACAAGAGCTGACCTACGTGACGTCGTCCCACATGACAATGACCCAGTGGTCATTTCGGTCGTCACCGCCGGAAGAAAGGTGCACAGGGTTCTCATCGACCAGGGCAGTTCCGCAGATGTCATGTTTTGGTCGACCTTCAACAAGCTACAATTGTCCCCTGACTTGTTGAGGCCCTACACCGGATGCTTGTATGGGTTCGCGGACAACCCAATCGAGGTACGTGGTTATCTAGAGCTAAGGACAATGTTTACCGATGGAGCGGCGTCACGTACCGAGAATATTCAGTACTTAGTAGTGAACGCCAATTCAGCCTACAACATCTTGTTGGGCAGACCAACGCAAAATAGGCTAAGGGCAGTGTCCTCCACGCACCACATGAAGATGAAGCTACCAGATCTTAGTGGCAAAGTAATCGTAATCAAGTCAGATCAGGAAGAGGCCCGAAAGTTCTATGCAAATAGCCTGAAGACAAAGAGAGGCGTGGTCATGGTGATTAAACGACCACCCATCTCAGATTCGCGAATGGAGTTAGAACCATTGGAAGAGGCGACGCCCGCGGAGCCCACGCCTGTCGAGGCCACACCTGCAGGGGCGACGCCTATAGAAGATGCGCACAGAGAAGGAAGATACGGTGACGCCTCGCCAATGGAAGAAGTATACGGAGAGGCCTCGTCCATGGAAGATGTGTCAGGGGAGGCGACGCCCAATGCATCCGATAGGGCGATGCCAATAGAAGAGGATCATAGAAATGAGTCTCGTGCAGAAAGCGTGCGGGATAGGCGACCCCAACCAGTAGACAATGTGGTGGAAAGGCAGATAGGGGGTAAGGTGTTCAAATTGGGACGCTTGTTGAGCCAGGAAGAACAAGATGAAGTGGCAGCAGTGATCTCACGCCACTTAGATGCATTCGCGTGGACTGCTGCGGACATGCCAGGCATCGACCCGGATTTTTTGTTCCACCATCTTACCATGGACGCCAAGGTTTGCCTTGTGCGACAGAGAAGGAGGAAGTTCAACGAAGAACGATGCCTCGTCGTGAAGGAAGAGACGCAGAAGTTGCTAAGCGCCAGACACATCAGGGAGATACAATATCCTGAGTGGCTGGCCAACGTAGTTCTAGTGAGGAAGGCGAATGGGAAGTGGAGGATGTGCGTCGACTTCACAGATTTGAACAAGGCGTGCCCCAAAGATTCGTACCCACTGCCCAGCATCGACGCATTGGTGGATAGCGTCTCGGGCTGCAAAATGCTGAGTTTCTTGGATGCATTCTCAGGTTACAATCAAATCAAAATGCACCCAAGAGATGAGTGCAAAACGACGTTCATGACGGAGACATGTAGTTACTGTTATAAGGTGATGCCGTTTGGGTTGAAGAATGCAGGCGCCACATACCAAAGGCTAATGGACAAGGTCCTTGCACCTATGTTGGGAAGGAACGTGCAAGCCTACGTAGATGACATGGTGGTGACTTCACACGAGAGAGGGCAGCACGCAGCGGATCTGGAAGAGCTATTTGCTACCATATCAAAGTACCGCCTCAAATTAAACCCAGAAAAGTGCGTTTTTGGCGTGGAGGCAGGGAAGTTCTTAGGATTCATGCTCACTGAGAGGGGGATAGAGACGAACCCTGACAAGTGTGCAGCTATCATCGCCATGAGGAGCCCAACCTCAGTTAAAGAAGTTCAGCAATTGACTGGGAGGATGGCAGCCCTGTCAAGGTTCGTGTCTGCTGCAGGGGAGGAGGGCCACCCCTACTTCCACTGCCTAAAGAGGAATAGTCGTTTTGCATGGACAGATGAGTGTGAAGCAGCATTCCTCAAGTTGAAGGAGTACTTAGCAACGCCACCTGTGCTTTGCAAGCCACGGGCAGGCGTCCCCCTCCGATTATACTTTGCAGTAACAGACTGGGCCATCAGTTCTGTGCTGGTCCAGGAGCAAGACCAAGTGCCGAGGCCCATCTACTTCGTAAGCAAGGCCTTGCAAGGCCCAGAATTGAGGTACCAGTCAGTGGAGAAGGCAGCATTAACAATGGTGTTCTCAGCTAGAAGGCTCCGCCATTATTTTCACAGTTTCACAGTGGTGGTGATGACGAACCTCCCCATCCAGAAAGTACTTCAGAAGCCAGATGTAGCGAGGAGGATGGTTCGCTGGGCGGTGGAGCTGTCAAAGTTTGATATCCAGTATGAACCCAGGGGGTCCATCAAAGGGAAAGTATATGCAGATTTTGTTGCAGAGCTCTCACCAGGAGGAGGTCCTCAAGATGTGGAATTAGGATCACAGTGGAAGCTCTCAGTGGATGGGTCCTCCAACCAGCAGGGGAGTGGCGCTGGGATAATCTTGGAGGGGCCTAACGGAGTGTTGATCGAGCAAGCCTTACGCTTCGCCTTCAAAGCAAGCAATAACCAAGCTGAGTACGAGGCGCTGATCGCTGGAATGCTCTTGGCCAAGGAGATGGGCGCGCAAAGCCTCTTGGCGAAGAGTGACTCACAATTGGTCACAGGGCAAGTAACAGGGGAGTACCGGGCAAAAGATCCATAGATGGCTGCGTACTTGAGGTACGTTGAAGTGTTGAAGGGAGCCTTCACTACGTTTGAACTGGTGCATGTCCCTAGAGAACAAAATGCCAGAGCTGACCTTCTCGCCAAGCTGGCCAGCTCAGGCAAGGGGGGAAGGCAGAGGACAGTCATCCAAGAGACGCTCAAAACGCTGCGAAAGTTCGTGGCAGACAACAGGGTTGATGTCCTTCACATTAGCGCAGCAAGAGGAAAGCCAAGGAGCCATCGCTCTTTGATTCAGGATACGGCGAGGGCACCCCGCATCAGCACCTACGCGGCCTTGCCCGAAGGAGAGAAGGGCGTGCATGTATGCGCCTTGGAGGAAGGCGACACGTGGATGACGCCTTATAGGCGATACATTGCAGATGGAATTCTCCCAGCAGAGCCTGGAGAAGGGAAGAAGATAAAGAAGAACTCTGCAAGGTACACCCTCGTTGATGGAGTGCTATTTAGGCATGGGTTCACGCACCCAATCCTGACATGTGTGAGTGGCGATGAGTGTACAAGGATCATGTCAGAACTTCACGAGGGGATTTGCGGAAGCCACGTGGGGGGAAGATCATTAGCTTCCAAGGTGATTCGTGCAGGGTTTTATTGGCCATCAGTGGGGGAAGATTGTGTAAGATACACCCAGCGATGCAAGCAATGCCAGATGCATGCAGACCGGCATAAGGCACTTCCAGAGGAGCTGAGATCGATCTACAACCCATGGCCTTTCCACACATGGGGAATTTATGTTCTGGGGCCTTTCCCTCTGGCGATAAGGCAGATAAAGTATTCGATAGTTGCCATCGAGTACTTCACGAAGTGGATAGAGGCAGAACCAGTGCCACAGATCACTGCGCACAAGGTACAACACTTTGTTTGGAAGAACATTGTGTGTCGTTTCGGGGTGCTGAGGCGTCTCATCTCAGATAATGGCACTCAGTTTGCGAGCCAACAGTTGGGGAAGTTGTGTGCAGAAGTGGGAATCAAGCAGGTGTTCGCATCAGTCGAACACCCCCAGACGAATGGGCAGGTCGAGTCAGCGAATAGAGTTTTGCTGAGGGGATTGAAGCGAAGGCTTGAAAAGGCTAAAGGGGCGTGGGCAGAGGAAGTACCAAGGATCGTGTGGGCTTACCACACCACGCCTCAATCTTCCACCATGGAGACACCATTCAACCTAGTTTACGGGTCAGATGCCATGATCCCAGTAGAGATTCACGAGAGTTCTCCACGTTTCCTAAGCTTTGTGGCAGAAGAATCCAACGAAGAGAGAAAGGTGAATCTAGATCTGTTAGAAGAGGCCAGAGAGGAAGCAAGGATAAAGGCTGAAGCCGTGAAGAGAAGAGTAGAGCATCGGTACAACTCTGCGGCAGTTCCAAGTTGGCGACCTGGTCATGAGGAAGGCTCATCCGTACGAATTGGAAAACAAGTTGTCTCCCAAGTGGACCGGACCCTTCAGAGTAACCGAAGCCAAGGGAAATGGTTCGTACAATCTAGAGACTTTAGAAGGAGGGCCCATTCCACGCAGTTGGAATGCGACCAATTTAAAATTTTATTTCAGTTGAAAGTTATGTTTGAAAGTTATGAAACACACAATTGTAAAGGGGACACTCTTTTTCCCTCTCGGGGGTTTTTTAATTAGGTCACCCAAGTAAAAAAGAAAGTTCAAGTAAAGATTTGTTTCAGTTTTTCCCTCCCACACGATGTAAAAGCAAAGATTCAAAAACAAAAGACAAAGACTCAAGGAATCGCCTGAGGTAGGCGTCGCCAAGATAAGGCGTCGCCCAGACAAGGAGTCGCCAAGAAGAGGCGTCCCCAAAATAAGTCGTCGCCCAGACAAGCATTCGCCAAGAAGAGGCGTCGTCAAGATGAGGCGTCGCCAGGCGTAGGCTTCGCCAAGTTGAGACATCGCCAGATAAGGGAGCTGGCGTCAAAATCAGAGCAAGTAAAGGGAGCACATACTCGTGTGCGGAGATCAACCCATTAGTAAGGTATGTTCAGTATAAGTTAAAATCTGGGTGTCTAGTCCCTAAGCAGGGGTTAAGGGATTCCTTCGGGACGCCCCCTCCTCAGGTATGAATAGCTAGCCTCGGTGTCTAGTGTTTAGACACCTCGCAAGGAAGTGGCGGGGGGCGTTTCCTTCGAGTGTGGGCATCAGGCAGTAAGAAGTTTCGAAGCAGTGGAGAGCCAGGTCACTTGGTGCAGATACACACAGCTGAGGAGAAGTGCCATCTTTCGGGAAACCTTCTCCTTGGGCGTAATCACCAAAACCCCTGGTCATCTTGGTGTTTAGACACACCAAGGACGATGCGACGATGCTTACGACACGCCTCTCCCTGGGCGTGGGCACCAAGAACACTGATCGCCTTGGTGTTTTCAGACACCCTGGGGACGAAACGGCACTACCCCTGGGTGGGCCTCTCCTCAGGCGTGGGCACCAAGCGCGCAGAGATAAGGGCTAAGTTGCCTTGGTGTTTAGACACCCCGTGGACGATACGACGCTGTTGTATAGGCCTCTCCACGGGCGTGGGCACCAGAAGCTTGACTTTGTCCCAAGTGTTCAGACACGCTGAGGACGATACAACCTTGCGTTCAGCAGGTCTCTCCTCGAGCGTGGACACACAGTACAGATCAGATAAAGCCCTCCCTCGCCCTCGAGCGACGTCGAGGCCCCAGAAGAACAGATAAGTTCTCCTCGCCCTCGAGCGATGTTGAGGCCATAGGAGAGATCAAGTTCTCCCTCGCCCTTGAGCGATGTCGAGGCCAAAAAAGAAGATGAGACCCCTTTTCATCTTAAGCGATGATAAAGCTAGCAATGACTTTCGCAGTAAGTGCCTGGGGACTCAAGACAAGTAAGTAAAGAGCAAGTTGAAAAAACTTTTATATCCGAAGGCAAGGGAAAGTCGAAGAGCAAGAAGAAGGTGAAGCATAAAAGCACGAGTCGTCAAAAGCCGTAAAGACCAGTCAAATCCTTTTTCCCTTCGGGCCATAACGAGGCAGGCGACGCCTTCATGAGTAAGATTCCTCACAGTGGCGAAGGCCAAGTGAGGTTCTGAGTGGAAAGACTAAGAGAAAGGTATGTGTCACGACTTAGAAAGGGAGAGTAAAAGAGAAAGTTACGCGCGGCCTAAAGAGCTAAAGGTGAGGCAGTAAAGCAGAGAAGAACATAGAAGAGTATGGAACCAGAGTAATCACTTATATCTAAAAATACGCTAGAGAAGTTGAAAGCGAATAAACATTTAGACAGAATCAAGCGTCAAGATTACAAACAAATTCAAATGTTGCTAAATACAAGTTTATAAAGAAGGTGTTTGCAACGGTTACAAAAGCGCAAGGAGAAACTAGTTCTCGGAGGCCTCCAAGGGCACAATCTTGCCATCGACCACTTCATTCAAGGGGCTGCACCCAGAGACGTCGATACCTGGGTTAGCACAGGCTGCCTGGACAAGGGCCTCGGCGAACCCCGTGGCAGCCTCCTCATTTAGCTTTTCCTCAGCAACCTTGAAGTTTTCAGCCTGAGCGGTCATCTCTTAATCCTTGGAGGCCAGGGCAGCGATCAGCTCCTGAACCTTGACCTGAAGGTTGGCATTTTCGGTGGCTAGCTGGGAGCATTCATTAGTCTTTGCCTCAAGCGCGACCTCAGTTTTCCCCAGCGTTTGCTCCCGATCAACACACTGGTTCTCGAGTTTCTTTTGTTGTGCCTCCGAAGCCTTGGCTGCCTCTTCAAGATCGACGATTTTCACGCGGAGAGTGATATGATTACAATAACAAGATATAGATGATTCTTTGACATTTTATGGAATCAACTTGAGTTGGAGAATGAAGAGGCACTTTTATAGAAATGGATCAATGTCTATGTTTCAAGAACTCACCAAAACTTGCGCCAAACACCAAAGCTCACATGGAAGTTCCATTCCTTGTCAATTGAACCGATTAAAAGATGCAAGAAAGCAATTGAACCGATTAAAATGCTTGACAATTGAAATGCACCGAACAAAGTAAGCTAGAATGAAGATGAACCGATTAAACTCGGCAAGGAAGAAGATGAACCGAACAAAAAGTGAAAAAAAGGCAAAGCATCGAATAAAATTGCAAGAAAAGGCCTAAGACATGTTTTATGAATTCAAATGAGCACGGAAATGGAAGGAATAGATGGAGAAGAAAGATGACTTATGTGGTTGTAGTTCTTGGTTGATGAACACGCCACTTGAAGTGTGAAAGCTCCAAGATAAGTGTGAATTGCCGCCACTTGAGGGAACCAAGGCTCTCAAGATAGACTAGGAAGAGGAGAAGACAAGTTCTCACTACACTCAATCACCAATTTGGGAGAGTTTTGTTACTTCAATTATCAATTCTATTATTTGAAGGAACCAAGACCTCCTTTTATAGGAGCAAGGGCCGGTCATGATGCTACAAAGCTTGTATCACAAGCTACCCAAAAGTCTCCTAAGCTAACGCCTATAGTGACTCATGAAGAATCATCTTCTAGAAAATTCTAAACTAAAGCCTAAAGATGCTTTACAAAAGAGGTATCTAATGTTTCCGTCTAAGCACCTTCCTAAAAACTATGTATTTAAACATTCTACTTTTTATACAAAAGACACTATAAAAAGAGAAAACAATCTACCACTACTTCCTATTTCCTTAAACTTGCTCCTTGTAAGCCTTTGAGGTAGGTTAATGACTTCTTGAGCTTCTTCAACTTCGGCCTCTACCTCCTCTTGTCCTTGATCTTTGGCCTCTATCTCTTCTTGATCTTGATCTCCATCATACTCCCCGAGTTGGAGAGAATTCGACCACGAATTCTGGAGACCTACAGAAAAAGGAGTTAGATCATTGATATTAAATGTATGACTACCAAGGTATGTATCAGGCATATCTAACTCATAAGCATTGTCATTAATCCTCTTTAGGACTTGGAAAGGCCCATCACCACGAGGCATTAGTTTGGACTTCCTTTGAGTAGGAAAACGATCTTTCCTCAAGTGAAGCCAAACCCAATCACCTTCATCAAATAACAATGCTTTTCTCCTTTTATTGGCAAGTTCAACATACTTGCCAACCTTCTTCTCAATTCTCAACTTGATGTCTTTGTGCAAATTTTTCACAAAAGAAGCCTTTTCGTCCCCATCTTTGCACAAGACATCATCAAGTATGGGAATAGGAAGAAGATCAAGAGGTGTTAAGGGATTAAACCCATAGACAACCTCAAAAGGAGAATGTGAGGTGGTAGAATTTACTACACGATTATAAGCAAATTCAACATGTGGTAGTAAATTCTCCCAAACTCTAGGATTCCCGGAAATAAAGCATCGCAACATTTGTCCCAAAGTTTTATTTACCACTTCGGTTTGACCATCGGTTTGTGGGTGACAAGTGGTAGAAAATAAAAGTTTAGTACCAAGCTTACCCCACAAGGTCTTCCAAAAGTGACTCAAGAACTTGAAATCCCTATCAGACACAATAGTTCTAGGAATACCATGCAAACGAACCACTTCTTGAAAGAAGAGGTTTGCAATATGACATGCATCATCCACTTTGTGGCAAGGAATAAAGTGAGCCATCTTTGAAAAACGATCCACTACCACAAAAATGGAATCCTTTCCCTTTGATGTCTTGGGTAATCCTAAGATGAAATCCATAGAAATGTCAACCCAGGGCATTGAAGGGATAGGAAGAGGAGTATATAAACCATGGGGATGCAATCTAGATTTAGCTTTACGGCAAGCTATGCATTTTTCACACAAACTATGAACATGTTTATGCATATGAGGCCAAAAGAAATGTTCATGCAACACATCCAAAGTTTTTGCAACCCCAAAATGACCCATTAATGCTCCCTCATGTGCTTCTCTAACAAGAGATAATCTAATGGAGCTTTGGGGAACACAAAGACGTTTTCCTTTAAAAAGAAAGCCATTTTGTATAAAAAAAATCTTTGTGTCCTCCTTTGATACACTCTTGATAGATAAGAGAAAAATCAAAGTCATCATGATAAAGATCATTAATGTGATCAAAGCCAAGAGATTGAGAACCCAAAAGATTTAGCAAGGCATAGCGTCTAGAAAGTGCATCGGCCACAACATTATTTTTGCCTTGCTTATGCTTGATCACATAAGGAAATTGCTCAAGGAATTCCACCCACTTAGCATGTATCTTGTTAAATTTGTTTTGGCTTTTCAAATATTCAAGAGATTCATGATCACTATGAATCACAAACTCTTTAGGAAAAAGATAATGTTGCCAAGTAAACAAAGCTCTAACAAGTGCATACAATTCTTTATCATAAGTGGAATAGTTGAGATGACTTCCTTTCAATTTCTCACTAAAATAAGCTATGGGGTGGCCCTCTTGAAGGAGAACAGCCCCAATGCCTATACTTGAAGCATCAGATTCAATCTCAAATGTTTTAGCAAAATTAGGAAGGGCTAAAATGGGAGCTTTAGTCAGTTTTTCTTTTAAAACATCAAAAGCATTTTGTTGTGCTTCTCCCCATTTGAAAACCACATCCTTTTTCACTATATCATTGAGAGGTGCAGCTATTGTACCAAAGTTGGGTACAAATCTTCTATAAAAAGAAGCAAGTCCATGAAAACTACGGACTTCATTCACATTTGTAGGCGTTGGCCAATTTTGAATGGTCACTACCTTAGCTTGATCCACATGGACCAATCTTAACAAGAATGAAAAACAGAATTAAGAACTATCAAAGACATAATGGAAATGATATGTAAGAACTTGTATAGATCTAAAATACAAGTATGAACTCAAAACTAAAAGGAAAATGCATCAAAGGAACAAGAAACAAACTCAGAAAACTGCATTACACAAAAGCAAGAAACAAAAAATTACAACAAAAGGAACACAAGGAATTGATAACATTCTTGGAAAAACATGACTATGACAAAACTTGTAAGGATTCAAAAATTAAAATGACACAAACACAAAGTAATAACAATTGAAAACAGCAAGAAATACTAAAAAATAAACCTAAAACAGAAAGATAAGAACAAGAATGTAAAGTTCTTAAATTAAAAGTGCAAAACAACTCAAAATCAAATAAGAACAAACCTAAGACTCATGATACCACATGATATGATTCCAATAGCAAGATATAGATGATTCTTTGAAATTTTATGGAATCAACTTGAGTTGGAGAATGAAGAGGCACTTTTATAGAAATGGATCAATGTTCTATGTTTCAAGAACTCACCAAAACTTGGCCAAACACAAAAGCTCACATGGAAGTTCCATTTCTTGTCAATTGAACCGATTAAAAGATGCAAGAAAGCAATTGAACCGATTAAAATGCTTAACAATTTGATGGAGGAGGGCCAAGCACACCTACCCAAGAAAGCCCAAGCCAAGGAGAGCGTCTAGACCAAGACCAAGGTGAGCGTCTAGGACGTGAAGGAGAGCGTCTAGGACGTGAAGGTGAGCGTCTAGAACGTGAAGGAAGGAGACTATCCATGGAGCTAGACTGTCTAGGTCCCCTTACAAGATCAATGGCCAAACATGTTCAAAGACAAGCAAGTGAAGCCACAGATGGAAGAGAGAAGGCTTTGTATATGTTTGCATAAAGGCCCATTGGGGGTACTTAGTAGATAGGATAGTGTAGGAAGCATTTTGGATGGAAACCTTCTAGAATCTAGGGTTGTGTATGGCCGGTCATTGCACCTTAGAATTTAGATTTAATTTTGGTTTTATTTTCTTTAGAAATGTGGCTTAACATTTACGTCCACATAGCCTATAAATAGGAAGGCTATCTCCTTGTATTTGACAAGTTTAATTGAGTATTGTTATGCTGCCATTTTTGTGCACTAGCTTTACTTCTCCTAGAAATCTAGGCTCTAAACTTCAATCCTTTCACCTTTCTCCCTTGAGCTGGCCGAACCACTCAAACACCACACTCCTCATGCACCTTCAAAGCCAACACAACTCCTAGGAGGGCTTTGTTTCACTCACCCATTGCTTCCGCATCACTTTTACTACTTTGATTCAAGAAGAACACATGAAAATGCCATCATTTGGTATCATGAGCTTTTGGTTCTTCAAGATGAGTAGCTTGGTCTTTTAATTTCAGTTCTTCTTTATTTCATCTTTGTCATTTCAATTCCTTACTTGTCTTGCTGTTTTTATATTTTAAATTGTTCTTGGTGTGCTTATGGAAGATCCAACCAAAGCACAATTGTTCAATTGATCTTGAACAAATTCTGTGCAGCTTGTGATAGGATTCCTTACACCATTGTGTGGCTGTTTTTCTTTTAGGAAATTGAGTCCTTATTGCTTTCTTATAATTGCTTCATTTTATGCTTTGAGTCTTTATTTTCTGAATCTATAAATGTTGTGTCAAGTCATGTGAATCCATATTTGTCAACAATTCTTAGTAGTCCTATTATTGGCTTGATTGTTTCTTGCTTTTGGGTCTCTTTATATTGCTTTAATCTGCTGTTATTTTGATCCTTTGGTGCTTTTTTTTTTTAGTTTGAGTTCATAATTGTGTCTTAGTTCTTACACAATTTCCATTCTTACATTTCCATTGTGTTAATTTTGGTTATCTTGCTGTTTTCTTCCAGTTTTCCAGATTTCCCCTGTATCACCTCTCTGTTCTGGGCTGTTTTGTTTAAAAAAAAATATTTCCATCCATATGAAAATTCTGATTTTCTGGAAAATGCAAGTTTAAAGTGTTATAGAAAAGACAAAAAAAGAATGAGGTCAAAAGAAGCAACAGAAAAAATATGATAAATCTTACAAAATCAGAGTGCAAATCTTGAGCGCTCCAGCTGGCCTAACTGCACACCAAATTTGCAAAAATTATTAAAAAAAAATGGTGCATGCGTTTTAGGTGATTCCAAAGCCAAAATTTAGATAAGATCCTGAATTTTCTTGCATCCAAATTTCAGAAACAAATTTTACAATTACAGCTCAGCATAAATCGGGGAACAAACACGTTTTCTGGCCCACAACATTTTCCAGTGGTGCTGTTTTTTTTATTTGGTCATCTAATCTAGTGCTTTTCTTTAGGAATTCTTTTGTGTGCCAACCTTTTATTGAGTACCTTTAATTGTTTGCTTTAATTTCTTGAATCTCCTTCTAAGTTGTCATATTATAAATCCTTTTGGTGGTACTGTTTTCTTTCAATTAAATTTGTTTCTTGTTTTTGTTCCTTGACCTCTCTTTTTGGGTGCTGAAATTTAATTCTCTCTTGGTGCTTATGTGCATGGAAATTGACTTGGTTTAAGGTTAAGCCCTTGTGAATAGGTGCTGGAAATTGGAGAATTAAAGCCAACTTTCTAAGGAGGAGTCAAAGCTAAGGCGAAACAAGCTTTTCTTGAAACAAACACTACAAACACCTAGAAGATCAACAATCAAGACAACAAAGAAAGTGCACTAACCAAAAAGAGGAACAACAAAGGGGGTTTTCTTATCTCCTTTACAACTTGGTTTATTGTTAATTACCTCTTTTAAATTACGTTTTAGACGGTGAGTGTGTCTTCAAGGGCTCAAAGTGTCCAAGAAGCCTCACCTAGGGCCGAATAGCATAGTAATTTTGCTTAGAATTTGTTGCTTGTTTGAACTTGTTTTTCTTTTGTTTTGGTAGAAACGTTTTGCATGCTTAGTATTGTTTAATTTTGTGCTATACCGACTAGCTTTGCTGCATATCTAGCTTACATAGTTTTCTTACTTTTTGATTTCTCAACTTCTTGTGTTCTAAGTGTTTTACTAAGAGAAAATTTTGTGTGAAGTCATTGGAGGAAAGTTTTTGGCAAGGAAAAGGCTTGGTACTTAAGTAGTCCATTGTGACTCACCTCCCTTACCTGGAAAACTCCCTTCTCTAACTTTCCTAAACTTTCTCCAAGTAAAACACCTATATACACAAAGTTTTAGCCATGTCTTCTTCTTCTCACTCTCCAAAGTCTATAGAAAGTGAAGTAAAATCTTTGAAAACTCTTTTAAAAGAAGTATCCCAAGCGGTACAATTGATATCTTTTAGACAATTGGAGAATGAGAACAAAATCAATGAGTTGGCTAAAGCTCAAGAAGAGAAGTCACAAAAATCACAAAAATAAAAAAAAACTCATGCATCCCATTCTCAAAGTATTGAGTCTCTAGGGGAGGGAAGCCGTAGAATCAATGATTATTACCAACCACCCCCTAGAAGAACTAGGCAAAGGGAACAAGAGGTGCCAAGGGAAACAAGAGTAGACCTACCTCATTTTCATGGAAAGGAAAATGTAGAAGTATATCTAGATTGGGAGATGAAGGTAGAGCAACCTTTTGCTTGCCATAGGGTAAGTGAGGAACGAAAAGTACCCTTAGCCACCCTTAGTTTCCAAGGGAATGCCATGTATTGGTGGACCTCTCTCGAAAGAGATAGACGTCTTCATAGGGAACCTTCCATTACATATTGGAATGACCTTAGGGGAGCCCTAAGACGTCGACATATACCCTCTTACTACCATAGGGAGTTGATGGACAAGCTTCAAAGACTCCAACAAAGAAATATGAGCGTAGAGGAGTATAGACAAAAGATGGAGCTCTATATGATGAGAGCCTCTATTAGAGAGGAAGAGGAAACCACCATAGCTAGGTTCCTTAGTGGCCTATCACTTGAGATAAGAGATAGAGTAGAGCTCTTACCTTATCAAGACTTGAATGATTTGGTTCAACTTTGAATTAAAGTTGAGCAACAAAACTTGCGCAAAACCTCAAGTCAAAAGGTGAGCCCCTATTCTAGCTTTTATCCCAAGAAAGAGTTTAGAAGGGAGGGTAGTACATCCAAGGAAAAACCAAAAGAGCCTACCAAGCCCTTCACCAAAGAAACCTCAACCCCACCCATCCGAGCTAGAGATGTCAAGTGTTTTAAGTGCTATGGTAGGGGGCATGTGCAAGCACAATGTCCAAACCAAAGGACTTTGTTTTTAAAAGGTGTAGACGAGTACACTAGTGGTGAGGATGAGCCTAGTGAGAAAGAGGAAGGGGGAGAGGATGAGAGGGTAGCTCCACTAGAGGGAGAATTGCTTATGATTAGGAGAACCCTCAACAATCACCCTAGCACATCCATGGAAACACAAAGGGAGAACATCTTTCATACAAGATGCAATGTTTTAGAAAATATATGTTCCCTCATTGTGGATAGTGGATCTAGTTGTAATTGTTGTAGTGCTAGGATGGTTGAAAAGCTTAAGCTACAAGTAGTTCCTCACCCAAAACCTTACAAACTTCAATCGCTTAATGAAAATGGGGAACTACATGTAGACAAGCAAGTGGAAATCAAGTTTTCCATAGGAAACTACAAAGACAAAGTTTTATGTGATGTAGTGCCTATGGAAGCTTGCCATATCTTATTAGGGAGGCCATGGCAATTTGATAAGAAAACCTTGCATGATGGTCTCACTAACGAGATTTCCTTCACCCATAAATATAAGAAGTTTGTACTTAGTCCTTTACCACATTCTCAAGTGGTGAAAGACCAAATACAAATGAAACAAAAGAGGGATGAGGAAAACAAACAAAAAAAAGAGCTAGAAAAAGAGAAAATCCTTAGGGATAGAAAGGCGTGGGAGAAGAGTGTTCCTTCCCACAAGGTTGGTCAACAAGAAAAACCTCTTGAAAATGTTTTTGAAAACTTGCTTCTTGTTGAAAAAACCAAGCCTTATCTTTTGTAAAGGAGCACTTACATGCACTGCCACAAGTAGTGAACTCATGGTTTTACCTCCTCAAGTAGAAAACCTTTTGAGTGAATTTGAAGATCTATTCTCCCAAGAAGGACCCATTGGGCTTCCTCCTCTTAGGGGGATAGAACATCAAATTGACTTTATACCGGGGGCAAGCCTACCAAATAGGCCTGCTTATAGAACCAACCCCGAGGAAACAAAGGAGATAGAATCACAAGTTCAAGACTTGTTGGAGAAGGGTTGGGTTCAAAAGAGCCTAAGCCCTTGTGCTGTACCTGTCTTGTTGGTGCCAAAAAAAGATGGAAAATGGCGTATGTGTTGTGATTGTAGAGCAATCAACAACATCACCATCAAGTATAGGCATCCAATCCCGAGGCTTGATGATATGCTTGATGAATTGCATGGGTCAACTCTATTCTCCAAGATTGACCTTAAAAGTGGATATCACCAAATTCGAATCAAGGAGGGTGATGAGTGGAAAACCGCTTTTAAGACCAAATTTGGATTATACGAGTGGTTGGTGATGCCCTTTGGGCTTACTAATGCTCCAAGCACATTCATGAGGCTTATGAATCACACCTTGAGGGATTGTATAGGTAAATATGTAGTAGTTTACTTTGATGATATCTTAGTCTATAGTAAAAGCCTAGAAGACCATCTAAGTCACCTTAGGGAAGTTCTTCTAGTTCTTAGAAAAAATAGTCTTTTTGCCAATAGGGATAAGTGTACCTTTTGTGTAGATAGTGTAGTTTTCTTAGGTTTCATAGTAACAAAAAGGGGGTGCATGTAGATCCCGAGAAAATCAAAGCCATCCGCGAGTGGCCAACTCCACAAAATGTAAGTGATGTAAGAAGTTTTCATGGGTTAGCTAGCTTCTATAGAAGGTTTGTACCTAATTTTTCTAGTCTAGCTTCTCCTTTGAATGAACTTGTGAAAAAAGATGTTGCATGTTGTTGGAATGAAAAGCATGAGCAAGCCTTTCAAAGGCTCAAAGCTCAACTCACCAATGCACCCATTCTATCTCTTCCAAATTTTTCCAAAACTTTTGAGATAGAGTGTGATGCATCGGGGGTAGGCATAGGTGCGGTTTTGTTGCAAGGTGGACACCCCATTGCTTATTTTAGTGAAAAACTCCATGGTGCCACCCTCAACTACCCCACCTATGACAAAGAGCTCTATGCTCTTGTGCGAGCCCTAAAGACTTGGGAACACTACCTTGTGTCCAAAGAATTTGTTATCCATAGTGATCACGAGTCTTTAAAATATTTAAAGGGCCAACACAAGCTCAACAAGAGACATGCTAAATGGATGGAATTTCTTGAACAATTTCCTTATGTAATCAAATACAAGAAAGGGAGCACCAATATAGTGGCCGGTGCTCTTTCAAGACGGCACACACTCTTTTCAAAACTAGGTGCCCAAATTCTTGGATTTGACCACATAAGAGAGCTTTACCAAGAAGACCAAGAACTTTCATCCATCTATGCTCAATGTCTACATAGAGCACAAGGAGGTTACTATGTGTCCGAGGGATATCTTTTTAAAGAAGGAAAACTTTGCATTCCCCAAGGAACACATAGAAAACTCCTTGTCAAAGAATCACATGAAGGGGGACTCATGGGCCATTTTGGAGTTGATAAGACTCTAGATCTTTTAAAAGCAAAATTTTGTTGGCCACACATGAGGAAAGATGTCCAACGACATTGTTCTAGATGTGTCTCATGTTTAAAAGCAAAGTCTAGAACAATGCCGCATGGACTCTACACCCCTTTGCCGATTGCAAATGCTTCTTGGGAAGACATTAGCATGGATTTCATTTTAGGACTTCCTAGGACTGCAAGAGGCCATGACTCTATTTTTGTGGTAGTGGACCGTTTTAGCAAAATGTCCCACTTTATTCCATGCCACAAAGTAGATGATGCTCAAAATATTTCTAAACTCTTCTTTAGAGAAGTGGTGAGACTCCATGGTCTCCCTAGAAGTATAGTGTCCGATAGAGATCCCAAGTTTATAAGCCACTTTTGGAAAACTCTTTGGGGTAAACTTGGAACAAGACTACAATTTTCAACTTCTTGTCATCCTCAAACGGATGGGCAAACCGAAGTAGTCAATAGATCTCTTGGAACTATGCTTAGGGCTATCATGAAGGGCAGCCACAAATCTTGGGATGAGTACCTTCCCCACATTGAATTTGCTTACAATAGAGTAGTTCACAAGACTACTAGTGCTTCCCCTTTTGAGGTAGTATATGGTTTCAATCCTCTCACGCCTATGGATTTAATACCCCTTCCTAATCCACAAGATTTTGTGCATAAGGAAGGAGTAATCAAAGCTGATTTTGTCAAGAAAATGCATGAGAAGATTAAAATCCAAATTCAACAACAAAATGAGAAGTACACAAAATACAACAACAAAGGGAAGAGAGAAATAATTTTTGAGGAAGGAGACTTAGTTTGGCTTCACCTTCGCAAAGATAGATTTCCAAATCAAAGGAAGTCCAAACTAAGTCCCCGAGGTGATGGACCTTTCCAAGTTCTCAAGCGAGTCAACAACAATGCATATAAGTTGGACCTACCTCTTGAATATGGAGTACATGACACTTTTAATGTAATTGATCTTTCTCCATTTGTAGGTACCAATGACGATGACGAGCTGGATTTGAGGACAAATCCTTTCCAAGGGGGAGGGGATGATGGAGGAGGGCCAAGCACACCTACCCAAGAAAGCCCAAGCCAAGGAGAGCGTCTAGACCAAGACCAAGGTGAGCGTCTAGGACGTGAAGGAGAGCGTCTAGGACGTGAAGGTGAGAGTCTAGAACATGAAGGAAGGAGACTATCCATGGAGCTAGACCGTCTAGGTCCCCTTACAAGATCAATGGCCAAACATGTTCAAAGACAAGCAAGTGAAGCCACGGATGGAAGAGAGAAGGCTTTGTATATGTTTGCATAAAGGCCCATTGGGGGTACTTAGTAGATAGGATAGTGTAGGAAGCATTTTGGATGGAAACCTTCTAGTATCTAGGGTTGTGTATGGCCGGTCATTGCACCTTAGAATTTAGATTTAATTTTGGTTTTATTTTCTTTAGAAATGTGGCTTAACATTTACGTCCACATAGCCTATAAATAGGAAGGCTATCTCCTTGTATTTGACAAGTTTAATTGAGTATTGTTATGCTGCCATTTTTGTGCACTAGCTTTACTTCTCCTAGAAATCTAGGCTCTAAACTTCAATCCTTTCACCTTTCTCCCTTGAGCTGGCCGAACCACTCAAACACCACACTCCTCATGCACCTTCAAAGCCAACACAACTCCTAGGAGGGCTTTGTTTCACTCACCCATTGCTTCCGCATCACTTTTACTACTTTGATTCAAGAAGAACACATGAAAATGCCATCACAATTGAAATGCACCGAACAAAGTAAGCTAGAATGAAGATGAACCGATTAAACTCAGCAAGGAAGAAGATGAACCGAACAAAAAGTGAAAAAAAGGCAAAGCATCGAATAGAATTGCAAGAAAAGGCCTAAGACATGTTTTATGAATTCAAATGAGCACGGAAATGGAAGGAATAGATGGAGAAGAAAGATGACTTATGTGGTTGTAGTTCTTGGTTGATGAACACGCCACTTGAAGTGTGAAAGCTCCAAGATAAGTGGAAATTGCCGCCACTTGAGGGAACCAAGACTCTCAAGATGAGACTAGGAAGAGGAGAAGGCAAGTTCTCACTACACTCAATCACCAATTTGGGAGAGTTTTGTTACTTCAATTATCAATTCTATTATTTGAAGGACCCAAGCCCTCCTTTTATAGGAGCAAGGGCCGGTCATGATGCTACAAAGCTTGTATCACAAGCTACCCAAAAGTCTCCTAAGCTAACGCCTATAGTGACTCATGAAGAGTGACCTTCTAGAAAATTCTAAACTAAAGCCTAAAGATGCTTTACAAAAGAGGTATCTAATGTTTCCATCTAAGCACCTTCCTAAAAACTATGTATTTAAACATTCTACTTTTTATACAAAAGACACTATAAAAAGAGAAAACAGTCTACCACTACTTCCTATTTCCTTAAACTTGCTCCTTGTAAGCCTTTGAGGTAGGTTAATGACTTCTTGAGCTTCTTCAACTTCGGCCTCTACCTCCTCTTGTCCTTGATCTTTGGCCTCTATCTCTTCTTGATCTTGATCTCCATCAGAGAGGCACCACTTGGTCAAGGAGTTCAGCATTAGCTTGATCCACCTCGTGCAACCGCTTGTTGACCTCCTCCTTCCCCTTTTGCGCCACCCTCAAAGAGGTCTTGTAAGCTTGCTCTTGGCGATCCCAATGGCGTGCCAACCTCTCCTTATCCTCTTTCAAGGAGGAGACCTCCTTCTCTAGCGCTTGGAGGGTGGAGGCTTTGATGGCCTTAGCTTTCGCTTGCTCACGCCAGGTACTGGCGCAGGCCATGAAGGCGCCCATGTAATAGAACATGCTTTCCTTCTGGGGTCCTTCAGCTTGGCCGCACGGAGCCATACTGCCCAGGTAACCCCTCAGCGAGTCTTGCATTGGGAGGGGGAGTTCTGGGGAAGGTGGTGGAACTGTTGTGGGCTCAGCTTCAATCCCACCCTCTAGGGCCATCGGTTGAGGGGGGAACTGGCACTTGGAGGGTTCTCCCTAAGAGATTCGGCCCCAAGGGAGGAAGAGGTGGTGGAGGTGGCAACCGAGGATGTCGCCCTGGTAGTCCTTCTCCTTTTAAAGACCTGCCATCCAGCAGAGTCCTCCTCGTCATCCGAAGGTACCTCTACCACCCTTTTACCCCTGTCAAGGGGGGTTGGTTCAGCGGAAGCCTCAGCCAAGGCGAGAGGAACAGCTGCTATAGGAGCAGGTGAGCTTGGAGGATGGTTAGGAGAAGGGGGGTTTGAAGGAGATGCTGTTGTTGGGGGGAGGTGTTGAGGGCAAGAGTTGGGGGAAGTAGGAGCGGTCGCAGAGGTTGTGATGGCATTTTCATGTGTTCTTCTTGAATCAAAGTAGAAAATAAGGTGCGGAAGCAATGGGTGAGATGATCAAGACCCTCCTAGGAGTTGTGTTGGCCTTGTAGGTGCATGATGAGTATGGTGTTTGAGTGGTTCGGCCAGCTCAAGGGAGAAGGTGAAAGGATTGAAGTTTAGAGCCTAGGATTCTAGGGAGAAGCAAAGTTGAGCACAATTTGGCAGCATAACTTTACTCACAATAAACTTGAAAAATACAATGAGATAGCCTTCCTATTTATAGGCCATCTTGGACGTAAAAGGTAAGCTACTTTCTAATGAAAAGAAAACAAAAATTAAATGTAAAACCTAAGCCATGTGCCATGTGCAATGACCGGCCACACTAACCTAGTTTCTAGAATGTTTCCTTTACAAAGTGCTTTCTACACTATCCTATCTACTAAGTACCTCTAATGGGCCTTTATGCAACAAAGCCTTCTTTTCCTAAACCGTAGCTTGGCTCATGTGTGTGTGAAGCTAGACGGTCTAGGACTCTTCATAGATGCTCCTTATGTAGCCATGGCTAGACGCTCCCTTGTGAAGCTAGACGCTCCATTTGGAAGACTAGACGCTCATTTGAGAGGCTAGACGCTCCTTTGTGAAGCTAGTCTTAGTCTTTTGGCTTTCATAGTGTGGTGAGCTTGGGCCCTCTTCCATCAGGTTGGAAGTACGAAATCTCCAACCCCTTGTGAGGAAGCCCCGCCCTTAGACTTCAAGATTTGAGCAAGCCTCAACCTTCATTGTTTGTCCATCTTTGAACCTGCACCAAGAAGATAAATGCAGTAGGGGTTAGGCACAAGTTAAGTACTATACAAAGAAAGCAGATAAGTCATACACTAAGGAAGAACAAGCAAGGGCAGTGAATAGAAGGTTATAAGGGAGGCTCTTATACTTATGTATTTCGCGAGGGCCTCGGCGTTGTACTCAAGGCTTATCAGGGTAGAGGTGTTGAAGGCCCCCACGCTGGCCAGAATTTGGCAAGCCTCTCGATCGGTCGAGGGCAGCTCGTCAAGGGATTTTGGGCTTCGTGAGCTTCACTTCCTTCACCCAGTACAAAGGGAAGCCGTCAAGGGCGGTGGGATCGAAGTCAGAGCAGCATACTTTGAAGAATTTGCCCTTCCACCCCTTGAAGGACTGTTGAAATAATGTCAGGAGGACCCTTCTAGATATGCTGCTGAGGCTCACCCAGAGGCTCTTCCCCTGCTTCTTCACTTCAAAGAAATGAAGGAAGATGTCGACAGAGGGGCATGTCCGAAGAACCCGCACAGAATGTCAAACGCTTTGACAAAGGCCCAGCCGTTGGGGTGTAGCTGGGCTGGGGCGACGTTAATTTTGGTCAGTAGTTCCCTTTCGAACCTAGAGAAGGGCAGGCGCATCCCTATGCGTTTGAAGACCACCTGGTAAAAGTAGAAGAAGGGGACTCCATTGTTGGCCCATTCGTCCCCACATACAGGCTCCCCTAGGGTGCAAGGGAGCACTGTTATGTCCTCGTCATGCCTTTTTGCGAAGGCGCGATGGTCGTAGACATTCGATTCTCCGACGTGATCCCTCCAGGCCTTCGTGGAGACCAGGCTTGAGTACTCGTCGAGCAGCTCGTCGGGAGCCCAAGGGTAAAAGGCCCTATAGTTGACTTTTGGGGGTGGAGGGTTGGAAGCTGTTTTTGTACGCGCCATGGTTTGATGAGAAAATTGAAGAAGGAAGAAAGGAAAAAGGTTTAGCATATGGGGTTAAGGCAGAAAGGGGAAGAGAAACCCTAGAAAAACCCTACCCACGCGAGAAATCCAGAATAAAGGGAAGAACGGAGAGATATGAAGGAAAGGAGAAGAACACAAGAAATGCAGAAATGTAAACAGACCCAGGCAGTTATGAGATCAATACAGTAAAGTGTAAGGGCGATTGGAGTAGAAAAACCGTACCTTTGTGTTTGGAGTGTAGAAAGGCAAGAACTTTCGAAGGGAAGAAGAACGCAGAAGTCGAAGGGAAGATGAACAGTGCAGAGAATACGAAAAGTGATGGAACAGTGCCTTGAGCGCGCGTTTTCGAAAGTTATAGCGTTAGCTTGAGAAGCGCTAGCGACACACGTCCCTGGCCGTAGGATCCTGCCACGTGTCGTGAGATTAGCACGCAACTTAAAACGTCACATCTTCAGCGCAGAGAATGTCGCGTCAGACGCTCAGAGAATGTCACGTCAACTGCTCAAGGGAATGTCACGTCAGCAGGAATGCCACGTGGATGGTAGGGCGAGGCCTTAGTCTTTTTGCTGAAACAAGTGTCAGCTCAAGACTGGGGGGCTTGTGTACCGTCTCGTCCCCGGGCGTTGACCAAAGTCAAAGTCAAAGTCAAAGTCAACGTATGGTGGGACCACTCAAGAGGGCCCAAGGGAAGAAAGTCAACAGGTTGACCGCTTAAGGCGTCGCCACGATGAGGCGTCGCCAGGATGAGGCGTCGCCAGGTGTAGGCGTCGCCAGGATGAGGCGTCACCATGTTAGGGCGTCGCCAAGATGAGGCGTCGCCAAGTTAAGGCATCGACGGTATCACCCCCCGATACCCATGGGTAGGAAAGATCGTGGAGGGGGCGACACCGCGAGAGGCCTTAGTACCTCAGAACAGTAATAAAGAGAAGAGAAAAGTGGCTTCAAAGCCATGGTTCTAGTACCAGTAGGGGGTAACCTGATTCGTGAAGTACCCACGTCATCGCCGGGAGACCCTGGGACAGATACGACCCATGAGAGGGCCACGCCCAGGGGAGAACCACGTGCATGGTACGAGAGAAAGGTAGATACGCTCCCAGGGCTAGTGGCTAGAGGTTGGGGCGCATGAGTTGGCACCCAAGAAGTCACCCCTTTATGCCAGATGCACTTCGAGAAATGAGGACTTACACAATGGATTATCCCTAAGTTGGGTTGCGACGCTGTAAGGCCTTCCATGAAGAGTAACGATCAAGTCAGAAGAATACATGGCAGTAATCATTGGAACATCAATGTTTTCCTGAAAGTTCGCTAAGGTACACATTGATTCAGTTTACGTTTCGAACGCTTTAAAGCACTTTAAATGCCTTAAATGCTTTAAACGTTTAAAACGCGTTGAACGTTTTTATACGCTTTAAATGCGCTTTAAAACGCCTTAAATGCTTGAGACGTTTAAAAGGGGCTTTAGACGTTTGAGACAGGGATCCGAGTTTTGGACCTAGTTTTCACAAGTTTTACACATACAAGCCCTATTTGTTTTGCTCGGGCACCCACTGTACGCACAAGCAATTAGGGCAGCATTCAGTATTCAGTTATTAGACCACCTTCAAAGTATTCATTCACGGTGCTCCGATACGGAGGTGTGTCACTTTGATGTTTATCGCTAGTTGACTTGATCGTCAGAGTGCAAACGGTCGCGAGGGCGCCCCTTTGTCCACTTCTTTTCAGGTACTCACAAACGGAGCAGAACGAAGGTGCCCTAGCTCGCGAGGACAAGCCACACACAAAGACGACCCTGGTCAACCGGCGGGAACAATAGTATCCCTCGGTAATACCGTGGGTAGTACCCTCGGTAGTACCCTCGGTAGTACCGTCGGTAGTACCCTCGGTAGTACCGTCGGTAGTACCCTCGGTAGTACCGTCGGTAGTACCCTCGGTAGTACCCTCGGTAGTACACTCGATAGTACCCTCGGTAGTACACTCGATAGTACCCTCGGTATTACCATGGTTATTACCATCATTATTATCGTCGTTATTGTTATTGTTATTGTTATTGTTATTATTATTGTTATTGTTATTGTTATTGTTATTGTTATTGTGATTGTTATTGTTATTGTTATTGTTACTCTTATTATTACTAATATTATTACTATTATTATTACTATTATTACCTCGGTAGTACAAGTGGTAGAACTATTGGTAGTACCAATGGAAGTACCAGTGATAGTACTAGGGGTAGTACCATTGGTAGTTGCCACGATCCACTAAGATTCAGCCCTTGTCGCTTTGATTCGTAAAAAAAAAAGATAGTATCCCTCGGTAGTACGCTCTGTAGTACCCTCGGTTGTACCCTCGGTAGTACCCTCGGTAGTACCCTCGGTAGTATCGTCGTTATTACCGTCGTAATTGTTATTGTTATTGTTACTATTATTGTTACTATTATTATTACTATTATTACCTCGGTAGTACCAGTGGTAGTACTATTGGTAGTACCAATGGTAGTACCGTTGGAAGTACTAGTGATAATATTATTGGTAGTACCATTGATAGTACCAGTGGTAGTACTAATGGTAGTATCATTGTGATAGAGATCAAATAAGAGAGGATTGTTTTAATGGAGGAAGAGGTCATTCCCCCAAACATTTTAAGTTCTTCCTTCTAGTCTTCTCAAAAATTAAAGAAGAATTAAAATAAAGAGAGGACCAAGCCTAAAGCCAAAAGAAGACTACAAGCTTTCAAGAATGGGCTTCAATTAATATCTCTCTTTATAGTTTCTTTTGTATAAATTTGTAAATAATATAGAATAGTGTTTAGGTAGGTGCTAAGAGGGAAACCTAAAGATACCTCTTGTGTAAAGCATCTTTAGATATTAGCTTTAGAAAAATCTAGAAAGGTATCCCTTCCTTCTCCACTTTAGGCGCTAGAAGTGGAAGAGTTGCAAGGTAACTTTGGTTAGCTTCCTTTGTAAGCTTCTTGTACACTCATCACCGGTCCTTCTCCTATAAAAGGAGGGCTTGAGTCTTTCTAATACAGATTTGATATTTTGAGTAAAGAAATTCTCCCAAATTGGTGAGTGATTGAGAGACTTGTGTCTTCTCTTCTTCTAGTCTCATCTTGAGTGCATCTTGGAACCTCATGTGGCGGCATCTACACTCATCTTGGAGCCTTACACTCTTCAAGTGGCGTGTTCATCTCCAAGAACTCTAACCACATAAGTCCTCTTCTCTTTTCCATCTCTTTCATCCATTTCCATGTCCATATAAACTCTAGAAACATGTCTTAGGCTTTTCTTGCACTTTTGTTCGGTTCTTTTGGTTCTTATCTTGTTTTGTTCGGTTTATCTCTTTCCTTTACTGTTTTAATCGGTTCAACTCCTTTCTTTCATGCTTTTGTTCGGTTCTTTTGATTCTTAGGTAGTTTTAATCGGTTCCTTTGCTTTCTTATGCATTTCATTCGGTTCATTTGGCAAGAAATGGGTTTCTACATGAGTTTTGGTTTGGTGGCTCAAGTTTTGGTAAATCTTGAATAAAAGAACATTGATCCAATTCTAGAAAAGTTCCTATTCATATTCCAACTCAAGTTGATTCCATATAATGTCTATGAAACATCTCTACCTTGCTATTGGAATCATATCATGTGGTATCATGAGTCTTAAGTTTGTTCTTGTTTGTGTTTGAGTTGTTTTGGCACTTTTAATCATGGTAGTTAGAATCGCTCGAATCGTAAGATTCGAATCGCGTCAAAAATTCACCTTGCCGATTCAAATCGGTAAGTGAATCGTTTTAGGACGTGAATCGTGGTATGAATCACTTGAATCAAGGGATTCGCGATTCTATCTCAATATTTCCGATTCAATCAGAATCTGAAAAATTCACCTTGCCGATTCAAATCGGTAAGTGAATCGTTTTAGGGCGTGAATCGTGGTATGAATCACTTGAATCAAGGGATTCGCGATTCTATCTCAATATTTCTGTTTCAATCAGAATCTGAAAAATTCCCAAAAAATATCGTGAATCGTTTATTTTTTTTTTCCAAAATCCCAAAAATCTTAACAAATAAAACGAAACGAAAGGTATAACCAATTTGCCTATACAAAAGAATGCAGTGCAGTGGAGAAGAACGCACGAGTGGAGAAGAGAAGAAAAGTGAGGAAGACGAAAAATAAAAATTTACCGAGGGCGGAGGTAAGAAGAAGAGCAGCGGAAGAAGAAGAAAAGTGAGCAACACAAAAAGAAGTTCCGTCATTGGAGTAGAGAGGATAATCGGAGAAGAAACTGTCACTGCTGGAGAAGAAGAAAACTTCAATTTTGAAGAAGAGCACCTTTTTTAAGAAGAATACATTTGGTAAAGTTTAAGTAACCCATTATTTTAAAATGTAACTTTTTAAAAAGGATGTTTCAGAACTTTTAGAAAAGCTGAAAAAGTTTCAGAGCTTTTTAGAGAAGTTATGAACATATTACAGTGAAGCTGAACCTGAATATATTTTAATTTTATTTTATTATATGTTTTTTTAAAACTGTATTTTAAAATAAAAATTATTTATGTTATTTTTTATTTTTTAAAATAATTATTTAAGTTTCTGTTTTTTATTTTATTATACTTTTTAAAAAAAATTATTTTAAAATAAAAACTGTTTATGTTATTTTTAATTTTTTTATAAGTAATAATTTAAATTTCTGTTTTATTTTATTTTATTTTATTATATTTTAAAAAATTGTATTTTAAAATAAAACTCTTTATGTTATTTTTACTTCTTTCTATAAATAATTATTTATATTACTTTTTTGATTTGTTGGTAGAGAGAGACGATGAGTCAAACAAAGCGAAAGAAAGAAACAGATATTATGTTGACACATTGTGAAAGTATTCCCTCTCATAGACTTCTAGTCAAGAGTAAATATTGTTCACATACTTGTTGGGGTGGTGTTGCAATGATGAAACATCATCTTGCTGGTACAAAGGAAAATGTCAATGCGTGTACATCAGTTCCAGAGGATGTCAAAGACATGTTTATGAAGATATTAGAAGATAAAGAAATTGTCAAAGAAGCAAACCGTCAAGATTGTTTTGAAGAAGTGAATATCCAAGATAAGAAGGGAACATTGGAGTCATCTTCCAGAAAAGGAAAACAAAAAACCATGAATGAAATGTTTAAAGATAGAGAGTTGGTGATCACAGACATTTGCAAATGCATATACGGTAATGCTTTACCATTTAATTTGGTAAGAAGTTCCTTATTTGTTCAAATGTTAAAATATGTTGTTGAATATGGAAAGGGTCTAAAGCCTCATACTTATCATGAAGTTAGGGTGTCTTATTTGAAAAAGTCAGTTGACGAAATTCAAGCTAGTTTGGAGAAATATAAGGTTGAATGGAAGAAATGTGGGTGTACCTTGATGTGTGATGGTTGGACAGATGGAAAAGGAAGGTCTCCTGCCAATTTTTTGGTGAATAGTCCTAGTGGAACAGTTTTCTTAAAATCTATTGATACTAGTAATGTGATCAAGGATGCCAAACAAATGTTTGAGCTATTAGATTCTGTGGTAGAAGAAATTGGAGAGGATAATGTTGTGCAAGTTGTGACTGATGGTGCTTCTATTTTGTGGTAGCATGACAAATGTTAGAGGAGAAGAGAACAAAAATATTTTGGTATCCTTGTGCAGCTCATTGCCTTGATTTAATTGTTGAAGACATTGGTCAGCTCCCAGTATTTTTTAATACCATTGCAAATGCAAAAAAGATCACAACTTTCATTTATAGGCACACATGGGTCTTAAACTTATATAGAAAGTATTCCAACGGAAGAGAATTAGCTCGACCAGCAGTCACAAGATTTGCAACTGCTTTTCTTACCCTACAATCCATAGCAAGACAGAAACATGATATTCGAGGTATGTTTGTTTCACAAGAATGGACAACATGTACTCATGCTTGTAAAAATGAAGGTAAACAAGTGGTGAACATTTGTTTAAGTGATGATAGATTCTGGAAATCCATCCAATATTGTTTGAAATGTGTAATTCCACTTGTGAAAGTATTAAGGCTTGTAGATGGAGATACAAAACCTATTATGCCATATACATATGAAGCTATGGATAGAGCTAAAGAACAAATAGACTCAAATTTCAAAAATGAAGACTCTCGATATAAAAAGGTGTGGAAAATAATTGATACTCGTTGGAATTTACAATTACATAGGCCTTTTCATGCCGCCGCTTACTACCTCAATCCTAAGTAAGTGACTATTATTATTAATTTATTATTACCTTAATCATTATTTCAAATTAATAATGATTTTTATTTCAATAATTTCTTTTTCTTTTTATCAGATTTCATTATGATAATAATTTCAATGCGGATAGTGAAGTTTTATATGGTTTATACGAGACCATTGAAAAAATGATCCCAGATAGAAGGATTAGATTTCAACTTGATCAACAACTTGACAAATTCAAAAGAGCACAAGGATTGTTTGGAAGAAGCATGGCAATAGATACCAGGGATAAGAAGCATCCGGGTAAAGCATTTAATTAATCCTCCTAAATAGTTTCATAAAAGACATAACAATTTGGATCACGATTTATTAATGTTAGTTTTTTGTTCGAAATTACAGCTCTTTGGTGGGAAAGTTATGGTGGAGAGGGTAAAGAGCTACAAAATCTAGCAATAAGAGTTTTAAGTTTAACTTGTAGTGCTACTGGGTGCGAAAGAAATTGGAGCATATTTGATCAAGTGCATACTAAAAGAAGGAATCAATTAGAACAACAAAGATTAAATGCTCTTGTCTTTGTTAAGTATAATCTTCAACTTGAGATGAGACAAAAGGTTAGAGAGGAAAAATGAGATACTAATGATCCTGTATGTTTATCTGATATGGAATCAGATGATGAGTGGATTACTGAAAAAGAAGATCCTTGCCTACCAAATGATGTTTCATGGATGGATATACATGAATCTTTTACTCTTGAAGAGGGAGCTCCAAGCAACAAAAGGAAGAGAGGTCCAAGAAATTTAACTACTAAGGTTGATAGAAAGGGAAATCTACTTTAACTGCAAATGATAATGAGATTGAAGATATGGTTGAAGATGTGGAGGAAGAGGATGAAAATGAGCTTCAAGAGAATGTTATGTTAGAAGAAGAAGATGATCTAAGTGACATTGATCTCGGAGATGATGATTAGGATGTAGGATTTAAATATAGAATAGAAAGTATTTTACATTATATTATATTTTATGATTATGTGGATTGAATATTTTGACTTCATATTTTGAACATTTATTAATGTTACTTATTTTTATTTAAAAATACATCATATTTTATCTGTTATGTATCTTACGATTCATAAAAAGATTTGATTCACGATTCAAAAAAATCGAAAAACGATTCACGATTTGAATCTCGATTCTATAACCATGCTTTTAATTCAAGAACTTTACATTCTTCTTGTTACCTTTCTGTTTTAGGTTTATTTTTGGATATTTCTTGCTGTTTTCTTGTTCTTATTACATTGTGTTTGTGTCATTTTTATTTTTGAATCCTTATAAGTTTTGTCAAAGTCATGTTTCTCCAACAATGTCATCAATTCTTTGTGGTTCATTTGTGGTAATTTTTGTTTCTTGATTTTGTGATAAGTACAGTTTTATGTGTTTGTTTCTTGATCCTTTGGTGCTTTTTCTTTTTAGTATTGAGTTCTTACTTGTGAAATAGACCTATACAAGTTCTTAAAACATCATTTCTATTATGTCTTTGCTAGTTCTTAATTCTGTTTTTCATTCCTGTTAGGTTTCCTTTGTTTTCTTGAAAACATGCTGATTATTTCGATTTATTGCAATTGATTTGCTTACTGTAAATTTCTAAAATTCTGGATTTGAGTTCTTCAAAGTATTATAAAAGCATAGAAAAAAGAAGTACTTCAAAATTCAAAGTAAAAAAAAATGATAAATGAAACACGAACAGTGTGTAATTCTGCCGAAAAAAATACGATAATCTGGCAGTGATTTTACAAAATTTATCACAATTAATTGACTTACTGTTTTTGAGTAATTCCAGTGCCATTATTGAGATAAGATCTTGACCTTTCTGTGGTTACAATTTCATAATCTAGTTCGCTTTATATCATTCCAGATAAATCTGTAAACATCACGCACAGTTTCCACAAAAATATTTTTCCAGTAGTTCTGTTTTTGTTTTCTTCATCTAATCTAGTGCTTTTCTCTAGGTCTCTTTTGTGTGCCTTCCTTTTCATTGAGTACCTTATTTTCTTGCTTGTCTTTTCTTCTCTATTCTTTGTGTTTGTCATAATTGTTGTATTCCTTTTGTGTAGCTTTTTCTTGTTTACACCTTTTCTTGTTTGTCTTTGATTGTTCTATGGTTTTGTGATGTATTGGCTTTAAGAAAGAGTGCTTTTGCTTTGACATATTTCATTTGAGAGTTACATGACCTCAAGAGCAGATTGGTTGAGACAAGTATTCTTTCTTGGAGTGACTTTAGTGACTTTTAATTTTCAGTACATTTCTATATTTGTTCTTTTTGCTAACCTTGTTTTTCTTAATATTGTTTGCTATTGTGTTTGCTGTTTTCTTTGTAAAATGGATACATATTCAAGTGCTGAATCTTACAAGCCACATTCTACTCATAAGGCTTATGTTCTTAATGAGTTAAAAGAAGCAAAACAAGCCCTTGCTCTCAAAGATGAAGCTATGAAAAGATTGGAAGAAAGATTAGCAAAAGTTGAATTGAAGCAAGAAAGATCTTCACATTCCATTCATGGAAGACATAATTCTTCTAGGCATTATTCCAAAGATTCTTCCAATGCTCACGGCCATGGAGAAGATTATAGAAGGAGGAGGCATCATCATCTTTCCCATGGAGAAAGCCATCACCGTGAACAAAGACATCACCAAGAAGCAAAGCCTCAACTTTCTTTTGTAAAAGTACCTATGATGGAGGAGGGCCAAGCTCACCACCCCATGGAAGACAAGAGCCAAGTCTAGAACGTCTAGAGCCAAGTGGGGAGCGTCTAGCACAAGGTGAAGAGCGTCTACCCCAAGATGAAGGACGTCTAGAAAGGGAGCGTCTAGGAGGGAGACTAGAGCGTCTAGGACCTATCACTAGGTCCATGGCCAAGTACGTTCTCCTTACCATGGAAGTGAGGTAGGTCTACTCTAACCTCCCTTGGGCCCTCTTGCTCCCTTTGCCTATTTCTTCTAGGGGGTGGTTGGTAATAGTCATTGATTCTAAGGCTACCCTCCCCTAGAGACTCATCTTCTTTTGAATGAGATGCATGAGTATGAGATTTTTTTAAATTTTGTGATTTCTCTTCCTTTGCTCTAGTTAGTTCATTGATTTTAGATTCGTTCTCCAATTGTCTATAGGAAATGAGTTGAACATCCTTTGCAAGTTGTTTCAAAAGGGATTTTATGGACTTCATATCACTTTCCATAGACTTTGCAGAATGAGAAGACATGACTAGAGTTTTGTGTATAGAAGTGTTTTACTTTGAGAAAAATTAGGGAAGTTAAAGAAGGTAGTTTTCCAGGTAAGAGAGGTGAGTCACAATGGACTACTTAAATACCAAGTCTTGCCTTAGCCAAAAACTATCCCTCCAAATCTTCACACAAATCTTTCTCTTAGTAAACCACTTAAAACACAATCAAGTTGGAGAAATCAAATTTTGAATGCAAGAAACAATACAAACTATCTAATCAACCAAGCAAATTTAACAAAGCTTTAAACAATACAAAGACAATTAATAAGCGTAGCTAATTAAAGCAAAGAGATGCAATTAAAGCAATTAACAATTGCTAAGCTAGATAGTTCTAAACTAGTCGGCCCTAGGTGAGGCTTCTTGGACACTTGGAGCCCTTGAAGACACACTCACTGTCTAATTGCGTAATTAAACAAGTAATTAACAAGAGTTAAGTTGAAAGAAATTAGATGAACTCCCTTTTGTTGATTTTTCTATTTGCACTTCTTTTGTTGTCTCTTCTTTGTTGGGCCTTCCAATGTATGTGGTGTATTTAGAAGGTGTTTGTTTCTGTCCCTTGCCTTTGTTCCTCTTGGAATTAGGTAATTAATTCTTCAATCCAGCACCTATTAAGCAAACTAGACTCCCCTCAAGTCAATTCCCACTCAATCAAGTACCAATTGATAATTAATCCACCACCAAGCTTAGAGGTCAAAGAATTAAAGCAAGAAACAAATTAATTTGAAAAACAGTACCACACAAATGGAATTAAAAGTGACAACTAGAAAGAGTTCCAATGAAATTAGACAAGAAAATAAAAAGGTACTCAAAGAAAGGATGGCACACAAAATGGAACCTATAGAATAGCACTAGATTTGATTTCAAAATAAAAAACAGCACCACTGAAATAATTGTTGTGGTCCAGAGAGCGTGATTTTCACTGATTTATGATGAGCTGGCCTTTTAATATTTGCTTCTGAAAATTTATATGCAAACAAATCAAGATCTTAAAAAAATTCTGGCGTTAGTTTCACTCCAAACGCATGCACCATTTGTTTTTAATAAATTTTCTAAAATCAGTGCTCAGTTACGCCAGTTGTAGCGTCAGGATTGCACACTGTTTTTATAATATTTATCATTTTTTTCTATTTTTTTTTTAACTGAATTTTTTTTTTTTTTGTCTTTTCTCTAACACCTCAATCTTGCAAAATCCAGAGGCTCAGAATTTTCTTATGTGGAAAATAATTTTCTTAAGCAAAACAGCCAACACAGAGTTATGCAAAACAGGGGATTCTGTAAATCTGGAAATAAAAACAGCAAGATATACCAAAAGAAACACAATGGAATTGGTGAAATGAAATTTGTGTAGATCTAAACACAAATATGAACTCAAGCTAAAAATAAAAAGCACCAAAGGATAAAAAACACAGCAGATTCAGATCAAGCATTTATACCAAAAACAAGAAACAAATAAGCCAAAAAAAAGTACTACTTGGATTTGATGACATTTTTGGAAGAAACATGACTAGACAAAACACATATAGATTCAGAAATTAAAAGACTCAAATGAACACAATATGAACCAATTAAAATTGCAATAAGGACTCAAATACCTAAAATAAAAACAGCAACACAAACTATATGGAATCCTACCAAAAATTGAACAAAGATTGCTCAAGAACAATTGAACAAGATGCACCGATTGAAAATTCCAAACAGCACACCAATTCAAAACAAAAATTAAAACAGCAAGACAATATGGAATCAAGATGAACAACTAGGAAATAAGAAGAACTCAAAAGAAAAGACACAGAGAGATACTCATCTTTGAAGAACCATAGCTCATGATACCAAATGATGGATTTCCTATGAGCTCTTCTTGGATGTTTGTGGAAGATGGTGCGGAAGCTTAATGGAGGAGATGAACAAGGTCCTCCTAAGAGGTGTGGTGACCTTGAAGGTGCATGAAGAGTGTGGAAATGGGGAGGTTCGGCCAGCCCCTTTGAAGGTATTGTTATGCTGCCAATTTAGTGCCATACAATAACGGGAAGCTCAGGGGCAGAAGGTACTTGGTCACCCCCAAGAGTGCTCTCCCCTCCACCTTCAAGCGTGAGGACTCTGCGAGGAGTCCACAAGGAGAGGAGTGTTAGAATGTATGGCTTTAAACTAGAGGAGGGGTGAATTGTTTAAAGGGGGTTTTCACAAACTTTTTAGTCTAGAATGAAATTCTTTGCAAGAAACCAGATTAGGAATTCAGTTAGCCAAGAAACAATGCTCAAAACAGTTAAGCACCAGAAAAACAATCAGTTGTTTATACCAGTAAAAATAACAACAACTGAATTTAAAGAGTTTAAGGAAGAGAGAGATGCACAAACAGTTTATACTGGTTCACTCTTAAACCAAGAGCTACATCCAGTTTCCCAGAAACCACTAGGAATCCACTAGGTAATCAAAACCAGATTACATACACACACTACCAAAGAAGTGACCTTGATCCCCTCAAGAAACACACTTCCTTTGGCTCAGCACACACACACCAAGAATTTTGATCTTGACAACCTCAAGAGCACACAACCCTTCTTGGCTTTACAACACCAGAATGTACAAAGTTCTTAGAACGAATTACACTGTTACAGAATCAACTGAAATCAATTACAGAGTAATCATATTCCACTTCTCTCTTGAATAACCAAAGCTCAAAGTGAAAACTCAAATCTTTGAAAAACTCAAATCTGTTTTTCTTTCTTGTCCTTTGTTATAAAACATTAACAAACTATTTATAGCTTTCAAATCTTGGTCAAAGCATTTAAAGCAGGAGCGTATTCACTTATAAAATCATTTAAATCTCACTTAACTAACAAAAACGGTGTACCGTGCTAGGGTTCTTAGCACCCTTTATATAGGTTGTAACTAGGGTTTACTTCTGTTCTATTACCCATGTATAGGGTTCCTTGGAAAATGTCTATGCGCCACTATTACACAGTCTTAGCGTAATTTACTTCTGTTCTATTACCCATGTCTAGGGTTCCTTGGAGAATGTCTCTGCGCCGCTATTACACAGTCTTAGCGTAATCTAGCACATAGGACTTTCCTTTACTGGAGTGCAACGACTAACAAAATGGTCGCCAAGGTACCAATTCATGCACCAATGTTGCGGGGCCATCTGTTATATGGGTGCCCTAAGTATTCACGTGTCATGCATGCAGTCTTCCCTTGGAAACCCTAACCCTAACGAGCCTTAGCGCCTCCAAGGGTTGTTTACTTGTGTCACGCCCGAATGCGCCATACACCCTGTGTGCATGGATCCCTCGTGACTTAGGCTCTCTCTTTGTATTTGGGAGTTACCCTTATGTTAACTCATATTGCTTATGGGACCCAGCTTACGTGGCCCATCTTTACAATCTAACATCGATGTCCAATGTTTGAGGTCTTCTCTGGAGTCGATGACTGAGGACTGGTCAGTACACAAGCCCCCCAGTCTCAAGCTGTAACTTGCTTCAACGAAGAGACTTAAGTGATCGCCTGGGACGACCTACGTGGCACTGGGTGAAAGGACGTGAACAGTGCACCGAAGTGATGTCTCACCATATTTTTTCAATCAGCGTACATGTGGCAAGATCAATGGTCATCACTCGTTGGCACTTGCGCTTCTTCGTATACTGTTTAAACCCTTAAACCCCCTACACTTCCTTCACTGTTTCATTACTTCACTTAAGCATTTCTCGAACATTTCTCATTCTCGAAAACGCTTTCTCGTCCTCTTCGACAACTTATACCTTCAAACCCTACCTGATCAAAGGTATGATTTTAACCTCTTGATTACCTCTGTTTTATGATTTCGACGCTCATAACATGTTATAACTGTTCTGGGACTATTTATGTTTTCCATATTTTTCGTTTCTCTGTTCTTCAATTTTGAGTCTCTGGTTTTCTCGGTTTCCAGAGTCACACCCATCTTCTTCTTCTAAGGTTTCATTTTTTCTTCTTTTGTTTTAGCTCCCCTTATTAAGATGGCTCAACGGAACCCTTCTCCGACCTCCACTTCAAATTCTAACCCAACTTCAATTACACCTTCGACACCAAACCCTCATTCTTCTACCCCTGATTACCAGTCCCTATATCGTTGGGCACCTTACGCCCTTTTAAAGGAGACCTCCAGCTTTACTTCCCTTGCCAGTATAGCCGCTTATAGGAAGAAACAAACTTCCCATAAATCGCATGTCTTTGGTAAAGACCACGATAAGTTCGCGAGGATGGTGCCCTGTAAGGTAGGTGAACTGGTGTGTTTTGACGAGTCTTCAGACCCTGAGAACCTTTCTTCTTCGTCTACTCCACGGTCTTTCGAAGAATTGGACTACGACTTCCCTTCATCCCGTTCGAGCGAGCCCATCTCACTGAGGTGAATGTTGCCCTCGCCCAACTACACCCTAACAGTTGAGCGTTGGTGAGGGCCTTCGCTATCCTGTGCCACTGCCTTGGCCACACGCCATCAGTAGACGTGTTCCTCTACTTCTTGGAGAAGAAGAGCCCGAGCCAGAAGCTGTGGGTCAGTTTCAATGGTGTCGCTAGGAGGGTGTTGCTGACACTCTTCCAGCAGTCCTACAAGGGTTTCAAGAAGCACTTCTTCAAAGTGCGGTGCAATAGGAGGGACCTCACTCTCTTAGATGGGTTTCCTCTTTACTGGGCGGAGAAGACCAATCTCCATAAGCCTAGATGCCTCGAGGACCTTCCTTCTCAAGAGCGGGAGATGTGCAACCTCCTCTCTGGCCTCCAAGCACCATTTAACACGATGGAGCTGCTTAAACTTGAGTTTAACCCTAAGGCCCTCAAGAGTTATACTGGTATTGTGTTCAACTCTGCCCTTTCTTGTCTACTGGTTTGTTGATTTGCTTCTCATGCACTTCTATTTTCTTGTGCAGATATGGTGCTTAATGAAGAGAAAAGGAACAAGCTAGCCGAGTTGGTCCCTCGTTGCAAGGCTGCTTTTGCCGACGTGGGTACCTCAACCCCTACGGCCCCTCCTTCTCCTGTTACCTTTGCTCCAGACTCTCCTGTACCAGCCCCATTGATCAGAGGTAGAAAGGGGTGGTGGAGGCCACTGCTTTTGAAGATGAGGATACCTGCACAGGCCTCGTCTTCAAGAGGAAGAGGGGGGCTGACGTCGAGGCTCCATCCCACTCGGCTTCATATGGCAACACTCCATCCTTCAGGGACCACCCTCTCAGTGTTTCCTCTCCCTGTGAACTCATAGCGCTCGAAGGCGGGGGGAGAGCACCCCTGGAGGTGGTCATGGCGTGCCCCCTACAGTTGATCTGCCCTCCTTCCTCCAAGAGGTTCTCCAAACCTTTCTTGGAGCCTTCCTCATCGCATCTAGTCGCGCTTCAACTCAAGCACACGAACTGAAGGCTGAGGTTTCGAAGCTGAGAGAGGAATCAACCCTTCAAGCCAATAAATTCTCCTAGCACAAGACTGCCTTGTACCAGGAGTTGGCAGATCTTCGCCAAATCGAGAAGGAGACCAAGAAGCTCCTATTTGAGAAATCTCAGGAGGCCCTTCTCGCCCAATCAAAGATTCTGCCCCTTCGGAACGAGGTTATCGAGCTGAAGGAGAAGGCTGAAGAAACGTAGGCCAAGATGGCCAAGCTGGAGGAAAGGGCCACTCAACAAGAGGTCCAACTTGGCCAACTAGAGGGGGAGTTAGCCCACAAGGTCGAGCTCTTCAAGTAGACTGAGGAAGAGCTTACCAACGATGTCGCTGATGCTTATGGTGTTGGGTTCGAAGATGCCATAGCCCAGGTTGCCTGCGTGCATCATGGGATGGATCTCTCCCAATTTGATGTGACGAAGCGGGTCGTTGATGGGCAGCTAGTGGCCAAGGAGTAACCCTTTCTTTGTTGTAATTTACTCGTTTTATGAACAATTTTAATTTGTACATTCTTATCTATGAAACTTGTTCTTCTTTAATTTGCTTTCTTGTCTTGGTCGTTATCAGCCGTGTTTTGCACCAACTTTGCTAACAACGCTTTAACGCATATTTACACCTTAAGTAGCACGCTTCCCCTTGCCGGTTTTACCTTCTTGCGACCTTCATTGCCTTCAGGTATCGATGGTGTGCGTGCAAACTCTTAATTGGCCTTACCTTTGTTGTACGAAGATAAGGAAAACCCTCACTTGTTGTTTTTGACCTTTTTCTTGCAAGGTAAGGGAAAGATTTTCCTGCCGATTTCATCCTTGCCTCGGAGGACAAGGGAGATATCTTACTAGTGATACTAGTGAACCATGCCATTCTCGACCTTGACTTACAAACAAGGGAGAAGTTCACATTTCTAACCTCGACCTTGCTCCATAAGGGCAAGAGAGGATTTAACTGTTGAACCATGTTGTTCGACCTTAGTGTTCTTACTCAAGAGGGAGGCGTTCTCTGCAAACCTTCCTATCCCAATCTTGAGATTTCTAACCCAAGTGAAAGGTTCGTAACTGCCCCCATCCTCGCCCCTTAAGGCAAGGGAGGATTTAACTGGAGAACCATACTGTTCAACCTTGGCGTTCTTACTCAAGAGGGAGGCGTTCTCTGCGAACCATCCTATCCCAATCTTGAGATTTCTAACCCAAGTGAAAGGTTCGTAATTGCACTGTACAAAATGCTTTGAAGATATATTCTTTTAACTGAATAACTAGAATTTTATTGGGTAACCTCGTTAAAAAACCCTTATAAGGGAAAAAGAGTGTCCCCTAAAAACTGTGTACAATGCAATAATTCAACTGAAATAAAATTTAAGGTTAGTTGCGTTCCATGTATGAGGGATCGCTCCACCTTCTAATGTCTCGAGCCTGTATGCTCCATTCCGAAGGGCCTCTGTCACTCTGAAGGGACCAGTCCACTTGGGAGATAACTTGTTCTCTAGCTGGTATGGGTGGGCCTTTCGCATTACCAGGTCGAGGACCTGGAACTGCCGAGGTCTCAGCTTGGAGCAGTACTTGTACTTCACCCTTCAGCCTTGATTCTTGCTTCCTCCTTTACTTCATCCAGTAGGTCCAGGTTCACCTTTATTTCTTCATTAGACTCTTCAACCACGAAGTTCTGGAAACGTGGCGAGTTCTCCTAGATCTCTACAGGAATCATTGCGTATGAACCGTACACCAAGCTAAAGAGTGTTTCTTTGGTCGTGGACGGGGAAGTAGTGTGGTAAGCCCATATAATTTTAGGAACCTTCTCTGCCCGTTTGTCTGGGGGTGTTCGACTGATGCAAACATCTGCTTTATTCCCAGCTCCGTACATAGCTTGGCCAACTGTTGGCTTGCGAACTGGGTGCCATTGTCAGATACCAAACGCTTTGGGATTCCAAAGTGGCATACTATGTTCTTCCACACAAAGTGTTAGATCTTGTGGGTTGTGATTTGTGCCACTAGCTCAGCCTTTATCCACTTTTTGAAGTATTCTATGGCTACCACGAGGTACTTCATCTGCCGCACCGCTAAAGGGAAAGGCCCCAGAATGTCGATCCCCCACGTATGAAACGGTCATGGGCTATAGATCGATCTGAGTTCTTCTGGAGGCGCCTTGTGTCAGTCAGCATGTTGCTGGCACTGCTTGCACCGTTGTGCATATCCTGTGCCATCTTCCCTCATGGTTGGCCAATAACATCCTGCACGAATGGCCTTTGATGAGAGAGTTCAGTCGCCGATGTGGCTCCCGCGTATCTCTTCATGGAGTTTTGCCATAATGCGCGTGCACTGCTCACCACTTACACATACCAGAATAGGGTGAGTGAACCCATGTCTAAACAACTTTCCATCGATCAAGGTGTACTTGCTCGAATTTTTCTTGATTTTTCTAGCCTCTGTAGGCTCTAGCGGGAGTATCCCATCAACCAAGTAGCGTTGGTAGGATTTCATCCAGGTCTCTCCTACTTCAACCAGGCAAACTTGCAACGACTTCTCCCCAGCAACTGGGTACGCGCTTATTCTGGCGTTTTTAACGCCGATGACTCCTATTCACCTCTTCCGAAGTGCTGATCTGCTGGACTTCTGTTGTACTATATGTGGCAGTTCGAGGTGTCCTCAGGGTCTCCTGAATGACAGTCCTTTGTCTGTCTCCATTGCCCGAACTGGCGAGCTTTGCTAGCAAGTCAGCTCGGGCATTATGTTCTCTGGGGACGTGTACTAGCTCGAACGCCTCAAACGTATCCCTCAAAATCTGGACGTACTCTAAGTATGCGGCCATTTGTGGATCTTTGGCCTGGTATTCTTCTATGACTTGACCCGTGACCAACAAAGAGTCACTCTTTGCCAACAAACCCTTCGCACCCATCTCCTTAGCCAACAGCATTCCAGCGATCAGGGCCTCATACTCTGCCTGGTTGTTACTGGCCTTGAAAGCAAACCGCAAGGCCTGCTCAATCAGTAGCTCATATTGCATGTCAAACTCTGATAGCTCTACTGCCCAACGGACCATCCTTCCTGCAACATCCGACTTCTGTAAGACCTTGCGAATGGGAAGGTCTGTCATCACTATCACTGTAAAGCTCTGGAAGTAGTGGCGAAGTCTTCGCGCTGAGAACACTACTGCCAAAGCTGTTTTCTCTATGGCTTGGCATCTCACTTCAGGCCCCTGCAATACTTTGCTAACAAAGTAGATTGGCTTCTGCACTTGGTCCTGCTTTTGCACCAGGACCAAACTGATCGCTCGCTCTATAACTGCAAAGTACAGACAAAGTGGAGTACCCAGTTGTGGCTTGCATAACACCGGTGGACTGGCCAGGTACTCCATTAGCTTAAGGAACGCCTCTTCGCACTCCCTGGTCCATACAAACCTGTTTTTCCTCTTCAGACACTGGAAATCGGGATGCCCCTTATCTCCTCCTGCTGACACGAACCTGGACAGAGCGGCCATGCGTCCTGTCAATTGCTTCACCTTCTTTACTGAGATCGGGCTCCTCATTGCTATGATCGCAGCGCACTTCTCAGGATTCGCCTCTATCCCACGTTCGGTGAGTAGGAACCCAAAGAACTTGCCTGCTTCTACCCCGAACACACACTTCTCAAGGTTTAACTTTAACCTGTACTTAGCTATTATGGTGAATAGCTCCTCTAAATCTGCTACATGTTTTCCCTTTGCTGGGAGGTGACCACCATGTCATTCACATACGCTTGGACATTCCTCCCTATCAAGGGCACTAGTACTCTGTCCATCAGTCTCTGGTAGGTTGTGCCTGCATTCTTAAGCCCAAAGAGCATTACCTTATAACAATAACAAGACAACTCTATCATGAACAATGTCTTGCACTCATCCTTGGGGTGCATCCTGATCTGATTGTAACCAGAAAAGGTGTCCAGGAAGCTGAGTAGTCTGCAACCAGATGCGCTGTCTACCAAAGCATCGATACTGGGCAGTGGGTAGGAATCCTTCGGACAGGCCTTGTTGAGGTCTGTGAAGTCGACGCACATTCTCCACTTCTCGCTAGCCTTCTTCACCAACACCACGTTTGCCAACCACTCAGGGTACTGAATTTCCCTGATGTGACCAGCACTGAGCAACTTCTATGTCTCTTCTCTGGCGACCTTACGCCTCTCGTCATTGAACTTGCGTCTTCTCTAGCAAACAGGTCAGACCTGGGGGTCCATAGTTTGACGATGACACAAGAAGTCAGGATTTATGCCAGGCATTTATGAGGCAGACCATGCAAAAGCATCCAGGTGTCAAGCTATGACTTCGACGATTTGGTTCTGTGTCTCTTGGCCTAGTGATTTGCCAAGCTTGAACTTCTTCCCGCCGATCTCCCTTTCTAACACGTCTTCGACAGGTTCGGGTCGTCTCTCCCAAGCGATCTCTGCGCGGGTGACCCCTTCTTCCCTCGGAGGTTGAGTGGTAACAGCGAACACTCCTCTCTTCGTCTTGAGGCTATTCTCGTAGCACTTCTTAGCCTCCTTTTGATCAAACTTGATAGTGCTTGAGGGAAGGCAACTTCATCTTCATGTGCCTTGTAGAGGCCACTGCTCCAATCCTGTTCAAAGCAGGTCTACCCAAAAGTATATTGTAGGCTGATGGAGCGTTAACAACGAGGTACCTGATGTTTGCAGTGCGTGAAGTTGTGTCATCTGTGAAGGTCGTCCTCAGCTCTATGTGTCCACGCACCTCCACCTGGTCTCCAGCGAAACCATACAAGAAACCGGTATAAGGTCTCAATTGGTCTGAAGACAACTGCAACTTGTTGAAGGTCGACCAGAACATCACATCAGCCAAACTTCCCAGATCCACGAGGACGCAATGCACCCTCCTTCCTGCTGTCACTACCGAAATCACCACCGGATCATTGTCATGTGGAACGATGTCCTAGCGGTCGGCCTTGGTGAAGACGAGGTCGACATCGGGAGTCTGACCTGCCTCCTGTACCTCTACTGCCATCACCTCTCGTGCATACTTCTTCCACTGGGAGGCGGTGCATCCTCCTCCTAAGAACCCTCCAGAGATGGTGTTGATCTCACCATGAATGGATACCTCGTGCCCCTGATCTCCTCCCGTGGTTGCTGACGCTTGATCCCCCTGCGGCTCTAAGAGGTAGTCCTTCAAGAAGCCGCTCTTCACTAGTTTGTCCAATTGGTACCCCAGTGACAAGCACTTGCGTATGGCGTGGCCATAGGCTTGGTGGAATTCGCACCAAGCATTCTTGCTGGGCCCCAAGTTTTTGTTAGTCTTTGGGGGCATCTTCAGCCTTACCGCTATGTTAGGGATAGTGATCAGCTCCTTGAGCTCTACACGAAAATTGTGCTTGGGGGGCGCGTCCCCCCTTGTGCGTCCCTTAGTCTAGGGCTTCCTTGTCTCATATGGTTGCTGCTTTCCTGAGCCTTTCTTCTTTGTTGTTGCCTCATGCATCCTTATGGGTTGAGGTTGACCTGTTGCTCGAGGTCGGACAGGACCGACGCTGCCGCATTTTTCTGTGACTCGATCTTCCGCGACGATGTGCGCCATAACATGACGCCTGATCTCGCAAAATGTCTTCGGACAATATCTAAGCAACGAATCACTAAAGGGCGCCCTGGCAACATTCTTTTGGTGAAGGCATGCACCGTCATGGCTTCATCTTTGGTGTTTAGCCTCACCACTTGGACCCCAAACCTGTTCAAGAACTCTTTCAAGGACTCTCCCTGGTACTGTTTTATGTCAAAGACATCATAAGAGATCGGAGGGGGAGCCCTGTTGATAAGGTACTGCTCTCTGAACAACATTGCAAATTGGTCGAAGGTAGTAATGTGTCCGTCAGGGAGACTGACAAACCATTCCAACGCTGCGCCTACCAATGTGCTCATAAACTGCAGTACATAACATCATATCCTCCTGTAAGCATCATCTGGGTGTGGAACGCTGTGAAGGTGACTTTCGGGCCCATGGACGTGACTGGTAACACAGCATCCATGATCGCCTAAGAGAACGGCATGGGGCGTGCCCTAGGTGGTATGGGTGGGGCATGCTCATCCACTGCGCGCTCCCCTGCCTGTTACAAACTCCTGCGCAGTTTCAAATTGGTTCTGTGCAGCTCTTCATTGTTTGCCTGTGACGCGACTATGTCGACCCTAGATGCCGCTACCGCTTCCTGGAGGGCACGCATGGTCTCGATGATTTGTTTCATGGTGACGTTGTCCCCTCCCGAGGGCGCAGCAGATCCTTGCCTCGTACTCCTCATATTGTTGGTAAGCTCTTAACACGATTGTGAGCGGGACCTTGTTTTATCGGGCCCCACGGTGGGCGCCAAATATTCTCGTCAATTGACTCGTTTGTCGGTTGACTCGAACGGCAGTCTTTGGCCCGCCTGTCTCCGCCTGAGAATCGAACTTCCTTGGTTGAAGAATCTATCACCTGCAAAGACAATGAGTGCCTTGGCGGCTGTTTGCACTTCGACGCTCAAGTCAGTACTGGGGCAAAGAAACAGTAAGTGTATAAAGTAGTTTCAGTCTTAGAAATGGTGTACCTTGTTAGGGTTCTTAGCACCATTTATATAGGTTGTAACTAGGGTTTACTTTTGTTCTGTTACCCATGTCTAGGGATCCTTGGAGAATGTCCCTGCGCCGTTATTACACAATCTTAGCGTAATCTAGCACATAGGACTTTCCTTTACTGGAGTGCAACGACTAACCGAATGGCCGCCAAGGTACCAACTCATGCACCAATGTTGTGGGGCCATCTGTTCTATGAGTGCCCTAAGTATTCACGTGCCATGCATGCAGTCTTCCCATGGAAACCCTAACCCTAACAGGCCTTAGCGCCTCCAAGGGTTGTTTACTTGTGTCGCGCCCAAATGCGCCATACACCCTGCATGGATCCCTTGTGACTTAGGCTCTCTCTTTGTATCTGAGAGTTACCCTTATGTTAACTCATATTGCTTATGGGACCCAGCTTACATGGCTCATCTTTACTATCTGACACTGATATCCGATGTCTGAGGTCTTTTTTGGAGTCGATGACCGAGGACTGGTTGGTACACATAAAAGATTCATTGATAAATAAGTCTCCACATTTTTTTAGGTAGAAAGAAAAGAAGTGAACATATTTATCACGTTAAGGTTAGACAAAACATTTTTTATATATAGATGGCTCATAAATTTGTTACTATCTAACCATCTAAAATATATGAGAAGGATTTTATATTGTAAAACTTTTGAAAACTTCTTATTTGAAAATAAATTTTTCAAAATTCGATTTTAAAATGGATTATAAGTGCCCTTAATTCACATGCCTTATATTATTTTGTTGTATTTCCAATGTAGGATTACTATTGAAAGTAAATAAACAATACCTATCACCATGTCCATATAAAAAAAATGCTAAGATAATGTTTGTTCTAATTATAATTTATAGGAAGTGGTAGGAGGCATGACATGAATATGAGTGGATCTCCATATTATATTATATATATTATATATATTAATATATATATATATATATATATATATATATCCCTTCCCTAGTTTTTATTATTATGATTATTTAAGGAAAGGGAAAGCTATAATAAGATCAGTTTCTCTCTTGCTTCATTCAAATTTATTAGAAGTCAATCTTTTTTTGAAGAGTGAACCTTATTTAATAATTGTGTCTCATTCTTAATTTTATAAATGAACTTAAAGCAATAATAAAATAAAGTATGTATTAGAGAGAGAAAAAAATACATTATAAGGTGTGTTGCCTGCACTATTGTTTTAATCTACTTGTACAAAACATAATTAAATAGAAATGGAATCTTTTATTTAAATATAATTTTATGGGGGAGATGAAAGATGACGTAAATATACTCTTCTTCTTTGTAAATATTGTTTAAACTCAAATCTTTTCTACATTGAATTAAAAGTCATCATTCTTTTTTCCTAACCTTTAGTAAATTATCTCAGCACATTATATACTATTTTTAAGTTCACTGCATATTTATCATATTTAAACCTTTATTATAAATTTTAAGTACCGATACTTTTCTCATAAATATATTACAATCCAATTTAAAAATAAAGATAAAAAATATAGTTAAAGAAATTATTAAAAACATATCCTTTGGAAAAAAAACCTTTTAAAAGGATGGCTAAAAATATTCTATATTATAATTTATGTTGGAAGAAGATTTCTCCACCCTAATCCTTTAAAATAATCAATATATATATATATATATATATATATATATATTATCATTTAAAAACTAACTTCTAAACAAAGTGTGGAACTATTAATATAATAAAGGTTTACATAACTAATTTTAGGAAGCAAAGTTATTGAAGGAGTGGTGTTAATTAGATGAGCAAATTGATGACTTTGTGTTGTTGTTATTGTGATCCTCCAAAAGTCAACATGGTAAACATGAATGGTAGAGTTTTTGCATAAAAGTGTGGAAGAAAACAATGGTGATAATGTAAGAATGGATATGAGTGGGAAGGAATAACATGTGATGGTGAAGCAACAGAGTGGCTTGCATTTCGCAAGGCCAAAGAATCACCAAATCAAGACCTCTTCAACAGAAAATGACAATGAATAAACAAGAGAGAAAAAAAAATAGCAAAGTCTAAAATTGTCTACTGGTTCCACCAACTTTGAGCCTTTGAATATCCCAACGTGCCCCCACTTTGAGAGATTTATTGGGAAACCATATATTTACGCTTCTCGATCACTTTGTTTTTGCAACCCCTACATTCTTGAGTCAAGGTATGCTCTAAGATATCCTTTCGTCCCCTTCTTCATTAGCTATGATAATATCATGTTCATATTCATTGACTTGAACCACTTTTTTATGGGCGATGAATGTGATTTTTAAGTGCATGCATGAGAAGCATTTGATCGTTAAGATTTGAGATATCTATCTTTCTTTCTTTTTCTCCTTTTTCATGCATGCCAGATATACAGATGGTTAATATTGATTGTTTTGTTGTACAAGCATTGGTTTTTGGAGCTTCTTGACACGTTTTTGACGGCTATATGTTGCAGGTGTACGTGAAAGCTCCATTGTGGGCTATTGATGTATTACAGTACCTGACTTTAATCTGCCTTAAGGCTACTTTTTGCTCCTGTGTGTAAGAAAATTTTATAAACCATGGCTGAAATCATGCCCGCACCTGTTGACCAACCCGTGAAACTAGGTTGGTATAATAATTCCTTGAATTTCATATTCACATTTCATCACAACATCTTCTCTGCAGTTTCTTTGTCTGCATTCACTTTATTTTATGCACGCACAGTGAAATCTTCATCCACTTTAAACTAGCTAGAATGTGGAATGGTACACCATAATGAGAAATTTGCAGGCTATCATCACATTTAGATGTTCCGTTTGTAGAAATGGGGTCATGGTAGAAATGTGCATATGGCTGACTTCTTCTGTGGTTTGGTTTCCATTGCAAAAACACTTTAATGTAGAGTTCCAAACAAAAACAACTGATTAATGTTAGTGGTTTACATAATTAATGAACCTGTAAAATTTGTAAGGATATAAACTTTGCTACAAATAATGCATTCAGTGCTATACTGCTATTCATTAATTAATTGCTTGGTTGGATAACAAACAGAAAGTATTTATAGATCCAGATGTATGGTATGGGAAAAATATGTAGTTGACCTTTGCCAAGGTTGTTAATGGAACACAGATACAACAGAAGCGGATGAAGATGTTTAGAGCGTGAATTTCTTTTTTACAATTATCTTATTCAAACTTGTGTGGGTAAATTTTATTTTCTTGCAAGCACAGGTCATGAAAGTGAACATTCTGACGATGAAAGGAAGAAAAGGGTTGGATCATTCAAGAAGGTGGCCATGAGCGCCTCATTTAAGTTCAGGAGTTCCCTTACCAAGAAGGGGAGGAGGCACAGCAGGGTTATGTCTGTTTCTATTGCGGATGATCTTGATGCAGAAGAGTTGCAAGCTGTTGATGCTTTTCGCCAAGCACTTATCTTGGAAGAACTATTGCCCTCAAGACATGATGATCACCATGTGATGCTAAGGTGGCCCCGTGAAATAGTTTTCTTGTTCATAGATTTATTTATTTACTCACTAGCTCTTCTATGAGTAAATTAACTTTGTTTAATACCTTAATTACACACTCTAATGGCCATAATTTAACTGTATGATGATCCAGATTCTTGAGAGCAAGGAAGTTTGACATCGAGAAAACAAAACAAATGTGGGCAGATATGCTTAAGTGGAGGCAGGAATTTGGTGCTGACACTATCTCGGAGGTATTCTTCTGCTGAAAAGGAAACTCACTTTTCATGCTGTGATATTTTGTGTGACTTTTTGTTCATGTATCTCATCATAGTTTTTTTGTCTTAAAGGATTTTGAATTCACTGAACAAGATGAGGTTCTAAAGTACTACCCACAAGGGCATCATGGGGTTGACAAGGATGGCAGACCTGTTTACATTGAAAAGTTGGGTCAGGTTGACTCTACCAAGCTGATGCAAGTAACAACAATGGATCGTTATCTCAAGTACCACGTAAAGGAGTTTGAGAGGACCTTTGCTGTTAAGTTGCCTGCTTGTTCCATTGCAGCAAAGAAGCACATTGACCAAAGCACAACTATTCTGGATGTGCAAGGAGTGGTATGCATACAAATTTTAGGGACATATTTCAGTTAATCAACCCCTCTGCCCAAGAATAATCAATATGACAAAAGAACAATAGTTACACCTTAAATGATAGTCACTATAAATTTAACAAGGCAATGTCCATTCCAATTATCTGTGGTGCATACCATCAACTGTAATTATTTTTTCAAATGGAAACAAGTTTCATACAGTTGCTAACTAGCACACTTGCTCAGGGTCTTAAAAGTATGAACAAAGCAGCAAGAGATCTCCTCCAGAGGCTTCAGAAGATTGATGGTGACAACTACCCTGAGGTACTGGTTTATTTTATCTATATGGGCTTGGAAACAGTTTGAACGCTTTCTAAATTTACCCTAATTGAATTTTTTTTTCTCCACAGTCACTGAACCGTATGTTCATCATCAATGCTGGTTCTGGATTTAGGCTCTTGTGGAGCACCGTTAAGTCATTCCTAGATCCCAAGACCACTGCAAAAATCCATGTAAACATTTTTAGAATGTTAATCAATTAAAAACCAAGTTGATTTCAGTTAATGAGGGACACTGAACAGGGTAATGATTTATTGACCAGGTCCTTGGTAACAAATACCAGAGCAAGTTGCTTGAAATCATTGATGCCAGGTTAAATTTATCTCCTCTCTAGTATTTCATTTGCATCAAGTACGTAATTATGAATTGAGTAATGTTAACTCTTCATGATCAAATACGTGGATTTATATATATACAAATATTAAATATGTTCTTCCATTATGTCATTGGAATTACTCCTAAAGACTATAAATAACACCTCAGTTGTCTATCCTATTTACCAGCGAACTTCCAGAATTCTTGGGTGGTACTTGTACTTGTGCAGATAAAGGTGGTTGCATGCTTTCTGACAAGGGGCCATGGAATGACCCAGATATCATCAAGGTAGTTTACTGCTGCAGGATAAATTTCTTTAGTCAAGTGGCAAAGAAAAACAATAAAGTATTTTTGTTCTTGATGAATTAGATGATTCAAAATGGTGAGGGCAAATGCAAGAGACAAACCTTGTCCGGGATTGCGGAGAAAACAGTCATAGAAGATGAGACAGCACATCAAAATGTAGTAAGTTTCCAACCTTGTAGCAATTTCAAACTGCAAAACTTTGTAGTCAAACTCTTGGTATTTATTTGTCAGAATATTTTATAACTTAGTATACTTTTTTGGCCTATATTATCAAGGGAAACAAAGAATCAGTTCCAGAGACATATAATGTTGATGTGCCATGTTTATCTCCAAAAGTAAGTTCCGTTGACGAAATGTAAATCAAAATTTCTCTCTATACTGCCATATTGTTTTTAAGATTGCCCTTATAATATATATTGCAGGTGGCAAAGCCTGTGTACAAATATGAGGAATTTGTCCCTGTGCTTGGCAAGCCAGTCGATTCATCTTGGAATAAATTAATACAGAATGACAAAGGTGAACTTTCTAAAGTATTTTACATAAAAATGAATGTTCCGTAATATAATAATACATATTTGTTGTTACTTCTGCTGAAACTATAAATTTAACTTGGTAAAGGTGCAGATTGTTTTGCTAGCAAGACGTCTGATCTGAATACCAATCACTTTGTTGGTGGAATCATGGCCTTTATTATGGGGATTGTAACCATGATCCGCATGACAAAGAACATGCCAAGGAAACTCAATGAAGCAGCACTGTATAGCAGTTCAGGATATTATGAGGGCAGTATGATGAAAGCAGCCACCTTCTCATGCAATGATTACATGAGCTTTGTGAAGCGCATGGGTGAACTGGAAGAGAAAGTCACTGTCCTCAACAAGAGATCTGTCATGCCACCCGAAAAGGAGGAAGTGCTGAATAATGCTCTAACCAGAGTCACCACTCTGGAACAAGACTTGGTTGCAACCAAAAAGGTTTACAATTTTTCCTTCTTATTTTAATTCCATGGTGTTATTTCCGTTATATTTCAACTTGGTATTTTATTTGGCTTTCTATTTCGGCTTTAGGCACTTGAAGATGCCCTTGCTCGACAAGGACAACTCCAAGCTCAAATTGACAAGAAAAGGAAGAAGAAGAAGTTGGTATGTCATACCAGACATATATTTCCATAATTTCTTCTATAGGTTTATCTATTGACTACTTTTATTCACACACTTTTTTGGTTTGTGATTACAGTTCCGCTTCGGCTGTTTTGCTGCTTGATGTCAAATAGTTTACTGCATCAGGAAGAGTTGTAAACTTGGAGGCTTTCTATTTCGACTGCCTATCAATATTTTAATAAAAACCTGTGCAAAGTTTGCCATTCCTAGACAATTGTGCATATGTTTGAAAATTCCATCTTTTTTTAACAAAAAAAATCAGATTATCCAGCTTTAATCCGTTGAGAATAACAAAACTTGTCTTATCAATGCAACCCTTTGGCTGCATCATCTTAAAATTTCATATGCAGATGTTTTTGGAAGTATGTTGTGCCTTCACATAATCATGAAATATATTTTCTCCCTTTCACTTCAATTGACACACCATCATATCCTTAATCAATTTATTGACAACATTAGATAAAAATGATGACTTCAAAATTAACAACATTTTGATGTAATTTCTTGAAGAAAATTTAGCATTAACTACGAGAATAAGTTAATTGTGTTTTGAAATTACGACATACAATTTTATTTTATATATTTTTACTATTATTTTAAGGTGCACCACTTTTCTTTTTTACCTACTATTATTTTAAGGTGCAATTTTATTTTATATTTTTTTACTGTTATTTTAAGGTGCACGACTTTTCTTTTTTACCTACAACTATTTTAAGGTGCAATTTCATTTTATATTATTTTTTACTATTATTTTAAGGTGCACGACTTTTCTTTTTTACCTAAGTTGTGCTTAAATTATGCACGGTAAGCACAACTTTTATCTTTTGCATTATTACTTTTATGGTACATGACTCTTTTTTGTAAGCATGACTTTTTGTCTTTTTGTTACGTTTGTGTCTTAATTTTGTATTGAAATTGTCCGACTTCAGTACAAAAGACACAAGGCAATTTCTCCCTCATCTAAGACATGCATCCAATACAAAATTTAAAATCCAACATTGTTTTTAGTTTCATTTTTACTTACAAATACATAAATCCAAAAATGAGTGTTATATATTTTGCATTTCAAAAGTTATTTTTATACTTCAATTAAGCTTTCAAATGGCCATATTCAGGAGTGAATTATGAGTTCAGGATTTTCATATTCAAAATGTTGTGCTGAAAATGATGTTAAGGATGAGATTTAGAATTCATTTATGTTTGTTTATGGATCTTGATATTCAGAAAGTCATTTATGATGTTCACATAAACTTCCTAATGATGAAATCCAAAAGTGACATATTAGTTCCAAGTTTATATATCCACAACTTTGTGATTTGACTGATGAAAGTCAAAAAAATTTAAATCATTAAAAATAAAACATACATTTAGGTGAGTAATGTAGGTTGGGTGCGAATTTGAATTAATATGATTAGGGGTGAATCAGCCAAGACAAAAAAGTTGTGCTTTTCAATGGGAAAAAAACAAAAGTTATGTTTACCAAGTCGTGCAAGACTATTTACAACTTCAATAAAAACAAAAACAAAAGTTACGCCTTCATTAAAATATTAAATAAAAATATAAAACCAAATTGTGTATCTAAACACTACTTCTATGTGATGAAAAATAGTGATTGTGAAACACTTATTTGATACTAAGTCTTGATTGAGTTACCTAATCTTATAACTAATCTCAAACTTGACCATTCAGACGTAATTTTTCATTTTCAAGAAATTACACCGACAGATTTTCCTCTCAAAAAATAGGTTACTAACTGAATTTGCTTTGACTTGACACGTCTACAGTATAGGAGTGAAATCATTTATGAAACTCTAGTGTAAGTTTGTATGCCAGTGCTTTAGCGTTACTGAAAATACTCAGCAAAAGTACACTGCAAGAGATTGAAAAAAAGAAAAGAGCTTTTCCACTAACAAAGGCAAACACGGATAGATGAGTGTAACGATAACAAAAAAAAAGGCTAGTGTTTCACAAGCCAACAAAGACAGTATTGTGAATATACACACGTTGAAAGAAACAATGCTCCATTATGTTAACTCATTATACTGAAAATCAGTTGTCAGGGTTACATCATGTGCAAGGTTAACATTCCTTAAGAACAACCGTGCTATGAGACATCCTCTGCAGAATCTCTTTCCAGTAATAAATCTCACCAGCAAAACTTCTTTTTCTGAATAAAACACAGACAATGAAGGAAACACAAATGTAAAAAATCAGATGCATGTCAAGGTTTTAACTTTATTCAAAAGATACAGTTGCCAACTTACCCGCAACTTGGCTTCTTCTTGTCTGTCGATGTAAGCAAGCAGCTCTTCTTGCCTCATTAACGCGTCATAAAGAGCCTATGTAGAATTCATGAGATCCAAATGTTAGGGACTCGGGTAAGCAATCAATTAGACACCGTATTTTTCATACCTTCCCCCTATTTTGTCATTTTGGAATGCACAAACAAACCTCAATTCCATGCAGATGTTAATATTTTCTATGCTGTAAATGACATTTTTTAGTTTTAGATTACAAAATAGGAAAAAGAAGACATGGATACACCTTAATGCTTTACACATGTACCCCATAAATATAGAGAGCAACGGCATGATGCAACAATCTTCAAAAAGTAGAAAATAACGTAAGCATCCTACCTTTTTAGTAGCAATTAACTCAGCTTCCAAAGCATCCACCCGGCATACAGCAGCATTCAATAATTCTTCTTTCTCATAAGGCATCTCGGATGGTTTAGATTGGAGTGTATCAACTTTCTCTTCAAGCTCACCCAACCTTTTCAGCATGGAAGGAAGGAGATTTTCTTCTGTACATTGTGGAGTTGAGGATGTAGGAAGAACTTCCATGTTTGTTGTGTCAGTAGGTGGTTCTGAAGTACTCCTATCATCATTAGATGATAATGCAGAAAATTTCTTGGTCACAGGGTATGCAACTTGACGTAAAAGAGTTAATACAGTCAAGAAAAAGACAGACAGTGCTACCCAAATACGAGCTTGAAGTCCCTCTGGAGTTTTCTGAGTGACAGGAAGAGAAGATGCTCCTGTATTCAAATTAAATTAAGTTTCTGGAGAAAATTGCATCAAACAATTTGAATCCACAAGGCAAGTTGCACTGTTTAGCAACAAAGATAATACTCTTAGATACAAGTTCTAGGGATTGTTTAGATCTCTCTACGACTCTAACAGCCTACTATTAACTTTCAAGTTCAGACAGTCTCTGTATATGTCAAGGATCCAGTAGTTGAATATCTCAACGCAGAGACCGCAAAAACTCTAGCGTTAGCACAAATAGCAAGAAGACTGTTATATTGAAGAGATTAAGCTTACCAGATAAATAATTTATAGTACACAGATATACATGCTCAATGTAATCACGGAATCCCAAATTCAAAGACAAGTTTATCAATAATTGAAAGTTATAGTGACAGTCTCGACGCAAACACAATCACCACAAATCTAAGGTACAAATAATAAGCCAACAACAACCCAAGGCAAGGAGAATAAACCCTATCAAAATACCATGATTTTAGAAACATTCGAGTATATGAATTAATGTGTACATCAATAAATACCAGGCCATAAGTCACTAACCTTTCAAGGTGTAAGACCTCTGTAGGGAGGTTTGCTTGTTCCAACCAGCATCAACAGGTATGTCTACCATTGGAACATATTCATCATATCCAGACAAGTTACTGGCATAGCTTGTTTTTCCTACTATTTTAGCCTGACAACAAAGCGTATATTTAGGACAGAACACAGGGCAATCCTCGAAATGATATCAGATACTTTGAATTAGTTCTCATTATACCAAAAGACTAAGACCAATCCAACTGCTTTTGATCAGATTAATTGGATCGAATTTGAATTTAAAACCAAAATGACAGGATGGTAAAATAAGAAACTGATGGGATTAGATCAATTGCTTTCCTACCAAAGTTGATCCAATCCAATCCACAAACATTCCTACTTTAACAAGGCAGGAGACGGTGCACACATCATAACAACTTCTCTAATAAGTCAAAACTTACTTCCTCGTGAACAGGGGTCAGCTTAAGGTGTGAATAACTCCTCATTGCTTTTGGTGAGGATATATCTTCGGCTTCTGACCCTGACTCAGCAGTGGATGTATCACTGCCTTTTACCTGTTTGGTAGACGTAATAAAAATAAATATGATAGGTGATAAAATGGACATTGAAGAAAGGTATGATTATGATGGTATTAATTTGGTTCCATTAAAAAAAAGTACCATTGGGTATCCTGGCTTAGCATACACAATAACCTTTCTTTCATTGTTAAGAACTTTTACAACTTGTTTTGACCGCCATGCTCCACCATTGAGAACCATCTATGTAGAGTTCACACGTATCAACTGTCAGCCTATTACAAGTGAAACTAACATATTACAGCATATAAACTATCAAAAATCAACCAAGAACAGCATATAACCTTGAATATTTCCGGGTTTTTCCAGGGCCCTTTATCAGATCTAAGGCAACCTCCCTGATCTGCACAGGTGCAGGTACCTCCCAGAAATTCTGGCAACTCACTTCATCATGTGCAAAATAGTATATTAGGAATCTAAAAGGGTCGTGTAAATTGTACAAGGGCAATGAAGTATTAATCAAGGAAAAGAAAAAATAAATAAATACAAAAAATTATGACATGCAGATTATAATAGACATATAAAAAATAGAGCCATTAAGTACCTGGCATCTATTACTTCTAGCAATTTGCTTTGGTACTTGTTTCCAAGAACCTAAGTAATGTTTCAAAAGAAATATCAAACAGCTTCAGAAATCTTATAACATCATTAAACAGATCTCTACATAGCTAGAAAATGGACTTTTTACATACGTGAATCTTGGAAGTTGTTTTGGGATCGAGAAAAGATTTGACAGTGCTCCACAACAGCCTAAATCCAGGCCCAGCGTTTATAATAAACATCTGGCAAAGGGTCTGTATCGCTAATAAAAGAATCATTAGTCACAGTAACCATAGTATAGCATCTTCCAGATTTTCAATAACAGATGAAATCAGCATTCAAAAATAAAGTAATAATTACACAGGGAACAAGATAACACACCTCAGGGTAATTGTCACCGTCAATTTTCTGCAATCGTGTAACGAGTTCCCGGGCAGACTTGGTAAAGTTCTTAAGTCCCTGATAATGTCAATTATATAACAAACATGTTAGTCGTACGTTATAGGCCTTTAGTTAAAAATAACACAGAGAGGAATAATTACAGGCAACATACCACTCCCTGGACATCTAAGATCGTGGTGCTAGAATCAATGTGCCTCTTGGCAGCGATAGTGCAAGCAGGAAACTTTACTGCAAAAGCTTTCTCAAACTCTTGAACATGGTACTTCACGTATCTATCCATAGTTGTAACTTGCATAAGTTTGTTTGGATCAACTTTTCCTAGTCTTTCAATATAAACAGGCCTTCCCTCCTTATCAATGCCATGATGGCCATGTGGATAGTACTTCACAACTTCATCTAACTCTTCGAACACAAAATCCTGACAAAAGCCCAAAACAGTAGGTAAGGAGATCATTCAGCGTAATCTTGTCTCAGCACCAAACACCTGCCAAAGCAGAAGCCATACACATGTGTCAAATTCCAACTACATCTACCTGCGTAATAGTATCCGCGCCAAACTCCTTCCTCCATTGTAGCATGTCAGACCACATATGTTTTGCCTTGTCAATATCGAACTTCCTCGCTTTCAGAAATCTTTAAAATGACAATTAAGAAAAGTCAGGTATAAGTTCATTAGTCCAAAATCATACAAGAAATTCAACACCAAACCAGGGTTTCATTCTCTTCTTTTTCAAGAACATCAGTTCTATGTGTAGTACTTTTTGCTCTTGAAATTCTTGAGCTATAACGGTTTTAAAAACGTTCCGCGCAGCAATTTCAGCCACATCATCTAGGTTTTCGAACTCACTGCGGCCGCATTGCAACAGCAACTGCGGCCGCATCAGCTGCAATTTTCCGCAACGTCAAGGATGATGACAACCACAAATTAAAAACCATGAATTACCTTAACAGCATATGGTAATCATCAAACGCTTCAGGGAGCAATTCGTCCATGATCAAAGATTGGCGAAATGCGTCCACAGCTTGCAGCTCCTCAAAATCGCGAACGTCCTCAATCGACACGGAGCTAACACGGCCATCGCTCTTTCTCCTGCTACTCTTCTTTCTGAGAGAGTGCTTGAATTTGGAGGATGCATTGAGCGCTTTCTTTTTGAGAGATCCAATTCTGGTCCTCCTCTCATCCTCGGAGTTCTCGAAGTCAGATCTCCTCTCCCTCTTCTCATCACTGCCCGAAAACCCCTCAAAGCCTGCCAAAACCCACAATCAAACTCAAAACGAAACAAACACAGAATAAAGAACATTATTCTACGTCAAATAGGGCCAATTATTCAGGAAATTAACCAAAGAGAGACTCACAAGGCCTGGCAAAACGATCGAGGGGACCAGACATTGTGGTTGCGATTATGAATTGCGACAGAAACACATAAAGGATTCAGAAACCCTAGGAATTGGAGATAGGATTGAATTTGAAGGAGGTGTCACTTGTATTGTGAGTGATTCCGATCAAAGGTATAGGAATTGCGTTTGCTGGTGAATTAAAAGATGATTATGGTAATAAAATAAATAAATAATAAATAAGAATAAGTAAGAGGCGTTTGACGTCGGCGACAGCTAGAGAGAGGAGAGAGGAAGGGAAAGAGGGGGCGCGTGGGAGGTGTTATAAGAATAGGAGCTGGAGAAGGAAGGAGGCAGCATGTGGGTCCCACTTGTCTCAGTAGACAGACACGTGGCGGTGGCGGATGTGAGAAGGTTCAGAGAATGAGCCAATTGGAAAGCGCCAGTCTTCATTCCCTCAGGGGAGGCATTTTGTCAAACAACTAACTTTACAAAACCCACCACACTCATCTCATCTGTCTTTCAGTGTCTCTGGTCAAAAATAATCTTACTCTTACAACATAATATCGTTACAATTTTTTAATTATTTTTTACCTAATTATATAAATTTATATTTTAGCAATGAGGTTCGGACACTTTTTCATGTCGGACACTTGACGTCAACACTCGTAGGATACTTATTGGTGAAGTGTTTAATTCAAAAATATTTGTTAGATTTTTAAAAATTTTAGCACGGTTCTAACATAATTTTAAAAGATATAAAATACAATAATTTTTTAAAAACTCAAATTTATTGTATAAGTTTTTATTTTAAAAATAAGGAACAAATTTTTTTAAATCAGTCATGAAAAATATCTTTTTGCTCCCAAAAGAATCTCAAACATACTTTTACACATAAATATTTATTTTCAATTTATATAATTTAAAATTATATAATATATAAATCTGTGTTTCGTATCCTACATTTTAGATATTATACATATCTCCGTATATCTCCGTATTTATATCCATTTTGTGTTAGTGTCCGTATCTATGCTACACAGTATTTTAGTAAAAAAAATATTATTGCGCTCAAGAAAGATGTTTTGGTATACCGGTCATTCAGCACAATAGAATTATGTTAAGCTTACTAAGGACTGATCCGATTTCCTAATATGATAAGATAAATTTATAAAAAAAATTAATTATAATCAAAGCATTGATCACTTGTTAAATAAGGTTAAAAGTGTATTGGGTGGAATTTGGGATAATCTTTTTAACACATAAAAAAATATAAATAAGTAAGTGCTCAAAAATAAAATGTAAAAAGTAAGTATTTCTATCTTTACAACTACTTTCTCTCTAACCTAAAAAACAAAAAGTTAGAAGAAATTACTAAAAACCAAAAATACTAAAAATAATAACTTGATAGAGGAAATCCAAAATTATTTTTTCTTTCACTTTTGATAATTCTAGTATGGAGCAATTCAATAATAAAAATAAAATATTCATGTCTTTTAATATATTTTCAGTATTTAAAAAATTATATACCACATTAAATATTTAATTGTACTAAATAGTTTATTATTAATTAATATAAATTGATAATAAACTAAAATGTGTACTTCTTATAATATTTATAAAGGCATTTTGTCCCGTGTTCTTCTCTCTTTTTTTCAACTAAATGCAGTTACACCAATTAATTCATTATCGAATTGTACTAAATTAATGATTAATTGAAAGTTTTACAGTAATATTTTACTTTTTTCTCTTATTTACTTGTTTCAGTTGAAGATTACACATTTTAAACATTTTGTGGTGTGGATCTTTTGATTGGCTCTATTTTTCCATTCTCTTACAATGGATTTGATTTGACACTTCAGCAAGAATATAAAGATATATGTATTATTTATTTCACTATCTCTATTTTCTTTCATTCTTTGTACCAAACGTGTATTAGGTGAAAATCAAACATAAATTCATGGTTTATTATAAACTTAACTACACTCTCTCTTTTTTTTATCGTTTAAGTTTTTATAAGTGTATTTACAAAAGCATTTTACATTAAACTCGATAAAAGTCTAACAATAAAAGCCATGTTGCCTACATCTTAAATTGCATTTATTGTAATTCAACTTTCTTGTCTTAATCAAATTGACTTGCATACCATAATATAAAAAGCATATTGATTTTGATGCAAACTACAAAAGAACAACATGACTTAAGAAGGAAAACTGGTAAACCAAAAAATTAAAACGCAAACCAAATTTGCTTGTATTTATAAACAACTTGACTTGTTGCGTTTCTCACGCATCAATCATACTCAATTATTAAATAATGAATGGGAATCTTTGGATTAAAGAATATTCCTATTATACATATATATATATATATATATATAATATTTAATAATTTACTTTTGATAAAGATAGATTAAGCTGTTTTAAAAACTATTTTGGGTAAAATTATTTTCTTCAATAATTTATTATATATAATGAATTAAAATTTAATGCAAAAGAAAACGTGTTGTGACTCCTTTTGGCATATTTAATATACAGAAATTATCTCTTCACTGTGAAATGATTAAACTAAATTAAGAATATTGTTATTAACATTTTAACTTGTGTCCCGTGAAGAGGTGCACAAGGTCAAGGTGGTTCGGCTTTATGTGTGACTAGAGAGCTGCGATCAAATCAACTAAAAAAACATTTATTCTTAAGTTATAGATTAATAAATCATATCATTCCTTTCAAGATAAAAATGCACGTTGTCATTGTAATTGTAATCTTTAAATTCACGTGTAAATTATTTTATAATTTTTTATTGCATAAATTAGTTTATAATGCATACCATTTGGGAAAAATTATAAAGGTGAAGAAATGGCTCAAGGAGATTATCCTTCTTTAGGCTCTGTTGGCTTTCATGGATGATTTTTCATAAGTAAAGAAATGAGAAGATATCAATGGTTTGGATTCAGGGTTTTACAGAGAAGATGAGGAGAAAATATACTTGTGAACAGTAAATATTTTTTCCTCAAAATGAAGAGATGTGTAGGAAAAGTTACATTATGTATTATTTTCGAATTTATCCTCATTAATCTGCAAGGATTTTTAATATTAAAAAATATTATTATTTTTTATTTATATAAGATGTTATTTATTTTCTAATTTTATAGTATATATTTAATATTTTAAGAAATTATTTGAAGTTTTTTTTATTTAATTTATTGCTGTATTTATATTAATATATTTTTTTATAATTATTATGTTTATGTTATTTGATAATAGTTTTTTACGAAATTATTTTCTATTTTTAATTACGTTATATTTTTTTAGTATTTTTTATTACTATAAGGTTTTTAATAATAAAAAATATTATCTTTTATTTATATAAAATCTGATTTATTTTCTAATTTATTTTATAATTTTATAATGCATGTTTAATATTTTAAGAAATTATTTGAAGTTTTATTTTTATTTAATTTGTTGAATTTTTTCTAATTATAATTTTTAAATTATATCTATTTATATTTAATATATATTTATTTTCTAATTTTAATTTTTAAATTTATGAAATATGTGAAAATTGTTTATTTTTAAACAAAAATAACTCATTTCATTATTAAAAAAATTTAATAGGCAAGGATAAATTTGTAAAGTAGTATTTAACAATTTTAAAAAATAAATAAAACTCCCTCACAACCATCATATCACCCACCAAGTCCCATAAACTTTTCTTAGACATTCACTCTAACATACTCCAATCCAAACAATCTCACTTTCTTCACACTTTCTTCTTACATCCTCACATATTCACTTCCTCAAATCCTCACACATCCACTCCTCAATCCAAACACACACTTAATTCCGATTTTATAATTTTTATTAGTAAGAAGTTTCATTATAACTTTTTGATCTCCTTTTTCTAATTATTCTCCTTTCCATACTCCCTCCAATTTTCATTTTTTTAAAACTAAATTTAATTTCTTCACTCACCAAAATTATTGATAGTTTTTTTAACAATGTCTTTCTCAATTATTAATATGTTGGTAATCAAATTCACGATCTTAGCTTTAATGTCAATTGTTGGATAGAAAGTTTACCACTAAGTCAAAAGTTGTAGTTGATAGTTATAGTACAATTTTTTCACTTATTTAATCATGCCTTAATTCACCTATTCTTCATCTCAAAACAATTAATGTTATCTACAACATATTGAATTGAAGATTTAATGAAATTGGATGAGATATTGAACACTAAAATATCATCTTGAGTTAAAATAATTGGAACATGAAATCAAAGCAATAGATAATTGCAATTGGGTATTTTGAACTTGTTAAGAATGTTCTCACAAAATAGGCTTTTGATAAATTGTAGTATTGTTTTTTAAATTCCCCATAAAAACTCTTTTACTATATATTTCGATTAAGAGATATATTTGTCACTCAAACGAATATGAAACAGAAAGTTTAGTCTTTGTCTTAGTTGTTTTCTTGCTCGAGCAATGTTGTGTCACTTAAATAACATTTTTTACCGTTAAATCATTATTTGATTCAAGTATTGAAGGTAGAATGTTATGCATTTGAATGATGTTGTGTTGATTTGAATATTGGAATGATTGCGAAATATACATTTATGATATGAAATTAGTTAAGGTAGCAAACAAGTGATTATATGTATTAATAAATATATCTTGATTAGGTATCTAAAGCATATAGATTAGGTAATGAGAAACTTGAGATAAAATTCTTACACATTTAAAACACATGCATGTGTTCAAATAGTATAGTCTTTAACTTACTGTGACTTGAGAAGTTTAAGATACATACTTAAGAAACTTGAAATATTTCACTTGAAATATTTCACGTACTAATTTCTAATATGATGTTTTTAATACATATATTTTTAAGGTGTTACTAAACATCATTTTATATAAGTACATTCATTCATGTGTTTGACTTGTAATTAAATAAGAAGTAAGAGTTTGAATTATTCGTAGTCATAATCATATGCATATGACTTTATAAGTTTGAATTGTTTTTATAGTCATCTACGTTTAACACTTAATCACTTATTTTGTTTTGTAATTTCATATAAATTTCTCTTTCATGAATTACGGGGAGAGGTTCTTGCTCGAAACCAAAATTTAATAAATAAAATTATCAGTGATTTCTAAAATAAGTTAAATATTTTATATTTTTAAAAAAAATACAGTATTTTGGATAAATGAAGTATGAATTTATTTAATATTATATGTAATTTTATAATTTTTAAACAATGAAATATTATTTTTTTCATTTAACTTGATTTTTCTTTTTTAAACGTATAATTTATGTTATTGCTTTGAATTGAGAAAGATAGCAATCCCAACCTAAGTTGGTTCTTTGAGGAAAAAGACTACCTTCGTCGGGATTAAATGAACTAAGAAAAAAAAAAGTTGGGCTTCGTTCAACACAACACATGGCGGGCTAATTCTCCCTATGCACCAGATCAAGATCTGCATCATCATTTATTTTTGGCAAATGCTCCCTGCACCCAACATAATTTCAAAAATTCTGAAAATACCCTTTATTCTGGAAATGAAAATTCAGAATTGAAAATAATGCATTCTGGAAAAATAAATCCAGAAGAGATTTTTGTGTTTCGGATATAAAAATCCAAAAAAATAAATCAAAATCCCATTCCAGATAAAAAAATCCAGAACTGAAAATAATACATTCCGGAAAAATTTATCTGAAGAGATTATTGTGTTCCAGAAAAGGAGGTCCCACTACAAGAAAATCATGAAATAGAAATCAATTTTTAGATACCAAAATAATTAGTTACAATAGAAACTAAAATAGAGACCATTTTAGAAACTAAAAAAAAATTGGTTTCTAAATTAGTTTCTATTATTTTTTATTATTGTTAAATAGTTTCTAAATTGGTATCTAATTAGCAACTAAGGTTTTAACTACCAATTATTTAGTTTCTAAATTTGGTAGCAAAAACCTTGGTTGCTAATTAGATACCAATTTAGAAACTATTTAACAATAATAGAAAATAATATAAACTAATTTAGAAAGCAGATTTCTTTTTAGTTTCTAAAATGGTCTCTAATTTAGTTACTATTGCAACTAATTATTTTGGTTTCTACAAAATGGTTTCTATTTCATGATTTTCTTGTAGTCCGAAATGTAATTTTATATGTACCCCATTTTTTTAAGGGTATTTTCTGTTTTTCCCCTGTGATTGGGTGCAGTGATATGGTGCAGGAAGCAATTGCCTTTATTTTTAAACCCCAAATTGCCCTCGAGATTAAATAAAAAGGAACTAAGAAAAAAAAAGTTGGACTTCGTTCAACACAACATGTGGCAGGCTAATTCTTCTTGCACCAGATCAATTTTGATTTGCACCCATCATTTATTTTTAAACCCCAAATTATCCTTGTCATTTTTTCTGGATTTTCGCATCCAAAATGAAAAAAAAAACTTCCAAATTTTAACATTTGAAAGACATTATTGTGCTGCAAATTATCATATCCGGAAAACACATCTCAGTTTCATATTTGTAAATCCAAAACTGTCTTACTTATGTTGCAGATATAAATATCCAAAAAATAAAAATAAAACAAACATTTTATTTTACTATACAGGTCATAATTGGTCTAATGCAGAGGGAAAATTAGCCGGATGACAATGGGGTTTAAAGGGTTCTCTAAGCCATTTTTTTATCTGACTCTACGTGGCTAAGATTGAAAGAGTGTGAATTTTTCACGCACCTCCATAGATTTTTTTTCCATATTCCATAAACATAAAAGTTTTCATAATCAAATATGACTTTTAGATTATGCAATTTAAAAGCTTATGAATTATACAATCTCAAAATCATTTTTTACTTGTTTTTTTCCTTCTTAAAAACATACTTTCAAATTACATAACTTAAAAGTATTTTTTTTTATTTCAGATTGCATAATATATAACGGTGCAACAATGACTTTTAAATTACATTGTATAATCTGAAAGTCAAAAATAATTTTCAAATTAATTCTTTTTAAAAACCAAAATTAAATTTTAAATTATGCAATTTAGAAGTATTTTGCTTTAAAAAAATATTTATGGATTGTGCATTCAAAAACAAAAATTGATTTTTGCAGTTTGCAACCCATAATTATTTAAAAAATATAATTTTAAAATTATACAATTTAAGAAGGGTAAAATGGAAATTTTAATATTTACGGGAGGCAGAAGAAATATATAGAGGGACATCCAAAATTTGGTTTAAAAGACTTGTATTTTCTTAAGATCTGGTCCCCATGGCCTTTTATCCACACATTTCACTTCAAATTGTAGTTTTAGACTTTTACTAAATTTGAACATATAAGAAGTTTTAGTAAAATATTTAGGTTCAAAGTGAAAAATCAATAATAGTTTGAAAACAAAAGCTCATATATTTTTGAAAAAGCTAGTGATTTTTTTTTTTTACTTAATACGTTCATTTTGATCAAATGAACTTATCAACTAACAAAAGAAGTTATAAATTAGTTGAAATGAAAAAGATAATGTAATTATATAGATGACGGGGCCTAGGTAATATTTATCCACTGGTACACAATTCGTTGTCGTGTTGATAGTCTCCTAATCCTTTGAAGTCTTTCCTTTCGCTGTGTGCTCCGTCGGTCGTAGGTACATGCGATTGCACTCCGACGCTCAAGTCAGTGCTAGTATTTTTGTCTGTCCTCTTATGATATGAAAAACGTACATTTTCCTCCTTCAGAAATCTTACTTATAGGTTGACTTGGGCCTCCACTAATGTGGGCCAAATAATCAGTTCGCCAAGACGTGTGTAGGTCGTGTGTAGTGGCTTCCTGATATTGCGGGAGCGTATTTCGAAATGTGTCTTTGACTCATTCAACTTCAGTTATAACTGCTTCCTTGCCACGTATTTATTATGTTGTATTATTAATTTGTGTCTTCGGTCGTCTGGGGTCCGTTCGGTACACTTGCCCCCCAGGCTCGAAGAGATTTATCTCTAAAGAGTCGTGTAGGATGGCTGAGGATCCTGAGGCAGTGTGTGATAGCTGACATCATTAAATGCATGACAAAGATGTGACGTTTGGCAGAGTTGATGCATTATCTGATCAGATGCCTTCAACAATGGAGATTGCATGACATTTCGTATGCAGAGTGAGCTTGATCGTTAGATCATGTTAGATCCAACGACATTGGACGAGTGGCAGTGGATTCTCTCTCCTACTCCGTTGGCTATAAATAGCGCTTCACTGGGAGATTTAAGGGTTTACGCTTTCGCTCTTCTTGCAAACCTTGTGTTGTCTGCTCTGAGTGTCGAGTTTGTTGCGTCGAATTCCTCAGTCAAGGTTAGTAATGTCTGCTTCTGTAGATTCTTCGAGTAGTGTTGTAAAATCCGAGTCATCTGTGAATCGCACTGCATCTGGTAGTGCGAGTCAGTCGTCGAACGGCCCAAGCTATGATTGGGTTGATCCTTCAGTCCTCAAAATCCCCACTAGGATAAGAAGCGCTGATAGCTTAGACAAAATCCTATCTGAAAATTCTTTTTTATCGCTTGAATGTTCGTCCAAAGCGATAACGGCGGATATTTGTGGTGTGACCGACCGCGTATGCCATGGTCGAGAAAATGCACCGCACGATTTCTTTTTTGTATATAATACTTTTTTTGTTGACTTGCACATAACCCTTCCATTTGATAACTTTACAATGGGAGTCCTTCGGATTCTCAACGTAGCACCCACGCAATTGCATCCCAATTCGTGGGCAGCTCTTCAGGCGTTTCGATTATTGTGCCGAATTTTCAAACTTGAGCCCACCCCTGAATCTTTTTTATATTACTATAATACACGTCCGAGTTCTCCCGTTGGTTGGTTGTCCTAATCTAGTTGATCGGGGAATATTCGTTTTGTTGCCTTTACCACTTCATACAAGAATTTTAAGGAAAAATATTTTAATATTTTTGTTGAGCCGGATGGCCAAGATATTTTCTATAATTTGAATGGAATGACCAAATTTCCATTCCATTGGACAGAGAATCCTGCCCAACTTGGTAACTAGTTGTGGTTGTCACTGTCACCATTTGACAAGGAGATTCTAGTGGTCATTGACTAGTTGTCTTATAAGCTGCCCACTCGAGAGCTGATATCTTTGTATGGGTCGTCCAAGAAGTGGACAAATTTCAATGGTATGTAGACTTTTTATATTCGGTCGTGTTTCAACTATGATAATGTGGTTTAATTGTACATGTATCTTGCAGATATTATCCTAAAGATGGATCCAACTTTGGGCAAATTTATGAGCAACTTGAAACGCCATGCGTTCGCATGAAAGATAAGCAGCCTTTCTGGTGTAGGGAAAGAAACGGTTGTTGTGGAGGAAATTGTATCGGCCGTGACGGTGGTGCCTCCGGCGGCCGAAAAAAAGGGTGTCCGCCCAAGGCGCAAACTGGCTTTGAAGTAGGACAACCATCCGGGAGGTTACTCACTATGTTGAGCCCAACAATGCGAAAGGCCTAAGCTATGCAATTCGACCTTCGTCCAAAAGATGAGGGTATTTTAGTGGCCATCCCCACCAAGGACTTAATTGAATAATTGGTGGAGTTACAAAGTCGAGCGACCGTTGTAGGCAAGGCGCTTGGGGACGAATTGAACAGGGCTCAGACAGTGGTGGTGTCAAAGCTTAAAGCTGAGTTGGAGGCCTTGGCCAGTTCCCTTAATGCGACTTTGGAGACTGCTGAGTCTTGTAAGATTGAAATGGAAAAGAACGATCGACTTGCTAAGAAAGAACTAGAAGCGTTGAAGGTAACCCTCACCGAAAGCGAGGGTTAAACGATTAAGTTATTAAATGCTGACCGAACGTTTTGTAAATAACAATTAAGTTATGAATAAGTTTCAGACCAAGAGTTTGGTGAATAACAATTAAGTTACTAATTGCTGACCGATCGCTTCGGTAAATAACAATTAAGTTATTAATAAGTTTCAGACCAAGATGTTAGTGAATAACAAGTTATTAAATGCTGACCGAACGCTTCAGTGATAGTTTACGGGCCGAATGCTCGGTAAATAAAATGGTAGCATATGTTTTCGAGAAATAATTTTTTAAAGTGCCTCATTAAAACCTTCTCGGTTGAAAACCATTCTTAGGGATAAAACAACCGAACGAGGAAAGAGTACACTAATTTTATTTATCAGCTGTAATAGAATTTGATATGCATATCCACGTTCTCGGTACAGTTTTTCTTGATAAATATTCTAAACGATATGCTCCTCTAGCCGTTGCGTCGGTAATGCGGAATGAACCTTCCCAGTTGCTTGAAAATTTCCCGTTATCCTTTCGGGCGTTACTACGAATGCGCCAGACCAAATCTCCTTTATGAAAGCTTCGTGGTTTTACTTTCGAGTTATACCTTCTGGCCACTCGTATTTTGCACTCGTGGCTAAATAACAAAACGTTCGGTCAGCATTTAATAACTTAATCGTTATTCACCAAACCATCGGTTTGAAACTTATTAATAACTTAATTGTTATTTACCAAGACATTCGGTCAACACTTAATACCTTAATGTTATTCACCAAACTCTTGGTCTGAAACTTATTAGCAACTTAATTGTTATTTATCGAAGCGTTCGGTACGAAGTTCATTCATAAGTTAATTGTTATTATACTACTCGTTCGGTGAGATATGATGAGGCAGACGTGACTTAGCAAAAACACGCACATATATATAAGGACGAAGTCATAAATAGAGTTGTTCAGCACAATTGAAAATAAAAGCATAGAGGTGCAATAAAATTGGTCAAAGCCCACAACCCGGATCCAAGCATTTCTCAAATAATCTAGACCATTAGACTCTCAGTGAACCGGCCTGACAGTATGGCCGAGACTAAATGGTGCATTGCTATATCTGGATTCAAATTCCTGATCCCCATGCAAACCTTCTTGAATCTGTCCATAAAAGCTCTCAACGACTCCCCTTTTTCTTGTTTGACGTTGAGGAGAGACATTGAGGACGTACAGTGAGGTATACTCGTAGCATAATGGGTGGTAAACTTTGTTTCTAGAATGTTGAAACTAGTCACAGAGTTCGGTGGGAGTTCGGTAAACCATCTTAGTGGCCCTTCCCTCAGCAAGGTGGGAAAAACCTTACACCTGACCGTCTGATCTATGGTGTATAAGGTCATTTGCGTTCTAAAAATGTTTAGGTGCTCATATGGATCAGTAGAACCATCATAAAGGTTCATCGTTAAACCCCTCCACTTATCCGGGATGGTTGCAGTAATGATGTCATTCGTGAAAGGATGACCCCTTGGATTTACCTCTCTATCGGGAGCGACATATTTGATGCTTGGATGTGTGGGGTGTGTAAGTGAAGCATGATGTGCCCCCTGAGTTTGGAGAGTTGGCGGTTTTGTCCTGGATTGGTGAGTTTGCGGTGTTGGTATCGACGTGTGGGAATGTCCTTCCCGTTTGGACTCTTCCAATCGCTGAAGTATTCTTTTGTTCTACTCCTTCAACTGAGCCATCTCCTCTGCTTGCAGACGTTGCTCTTCCTCTTGCTTACGTCGATCTTCTTCATGACGCAGTTGATCTGTAATTCCTTTCTGCCGCAGTTCCTGCATCTGGGCTTGGAGGGCTTGGAGCATCACCATTTGCTCTTCTGTCGTGTTGTCATTGTTTGTGTTGTTCATCGTGGATACCATCGTTGCTTGCCGAAGTCCTTGTGAATGGAAGGCTAAAAGTTACTCGGGCCCCACGGTGGACGCCAATTGTACCTGTATGGATGATGGGGCCTAGGTAAGATTTATCCACTGGTACACAATTCGCTGTCGTGCTGATAGTCTCCTAATCTTTCGAAGTCTTTCCTTTCGCTGTGTGTGTGCTCCGCCGGTCGGGGTACCTGCGATTGCACTCCGATGCTCAAGTCAGTGCTAGTATTTTTGTTTGTCCTCTTAGGATATGAAAAATGTACATTTTCCTCCTTCAGAAATCTTACTTATAGGTTGACTTGGGTCTCCACTAATGTGGGCCAGATAATCAGTTCGCCAAGACATGTGTAGGTCGTGTGTAGTGGCTTCCTGATATTGCAGGAGCGTATTTCGAAGTGTGTCTTTGACTCATTAAACTTCAGTTATAACTGCTTCCTTACTACATATTTATTATGTTGTATTATTAATTCGTGTTTTCGATCGTCTAGGTCCGACCCCGATCGATACAGATAATAACAACAATAAATACATGTTTCTTTAGAAAGAAAAATAGGTAAAGTACTAACATAAAACTATAAACAGTTAAACTTTCTTTCTATGTTCAATTAAACAATAATAAACTTTTGTCTCTCACGAGCTTAAAAACGGGTTAATACGAAATGTTTGCAAAAAGAGTTAAGTGAAATAAAATAATTATAATTTAAATTGGACTCAATTGTTATTCTTTCAATATTGTTATTCTTTCAATATAGTTAATTTACAGTCTAAATGATCCATTTTATAAGATAATAAATGTGTTTTAGAAGATAAAAATGATACTATTTTATAAAATATAATATATATTATAATTTAGCTGCCAAATAATAAATCTAAAATTAAAACTAATTTTATTGATATAATTTAAATTTAAAAATACTTATTTTATTTTTAAAATAACCTTTTAAAGTGACCCAATATGTTTTGACACTTGCAGCGACATACATAATTTTTTTATTCATTTTTCTATTCTCTTTTTATCTTTCATTTTTTTATTAGTTTTATTTCATTCTTTACTTCACTTCATTCAAATATTCCAAATTTTTTTTCTACATTAAGTGTTCTTCTCACAAATGATTACTATGTACGTCTCTTCTTATATCAATGCATTGTTAATAATTCATCATTTAATTTCTTAAAGTAATATGGACAAAGGTCAATGAGCAATGATGCTAAATGAGAAGGACTAAATTGAAATAAATAATAATAATTTTCGTATTATACGATGCTAAACAATTTAAACAACTGTTTTTAGTCACGTTATTATTAGATTGGAAGGATATAATTTGCCTATTTTTTCATTTATTATTTAAGAAGAGTTATAAAGTTTAACTTCGGAAAAATACCTTCAGCATCACTTTTATTTTAGAATGAAAATTTGATTTTCCAATATAAATAAAAAATGATCCTTATAAATATTTATTAAACTATAAGTGGTGTTTCTATATTATAATGGGGCAATATTTCCAAAATATATACTTAACTATTACTATTGGTCGCATATTGTATAGAGTAAATATTTATTTCTACGCAATTAAAAGTTGTGAAAAAAATTAATATATATATGTTTTTACTCTGATATAACTAAAAATCTTATATCTTAATCGTGAAAACTATAGATAATTTATGTACTTTATTTGACCAAAAAAATTTTAGAGTAAAAATGATTTACTTCAAAAGAAATTATCAATTAGAATTAATATTCACCCAATCATAAAAATTGAAAAATGAACTTTTTTCTAACGTAAAGTTTTACAAGATTTTACTTGATATAGCGTTTTTCTAAATATTAGTTTATAACCTTATTTATATTTATTTCATTTTTATTCTTCAATTATTTATTAATATTTTCTCTGAATAATGTTCTATTTACAAAAAAAAATTCTTTCACTTATTAGATTTTTATTTATTATGTAAGATCTTCTTTTTAATTTGTACTCTTTACTGCAAAAACTATCGAAAATGATAGATAATAATTATTTTTGACATTTTGTATTACATTATTTAATTTTAACCATTATACTATTACAAATATTTATTTTATTATTTAGACATCAAACTTCAAGATAATTTTTCTTTACATTAATTTTTTTAATAATTATATTAGTTAATAAGGTGAGACTATATCATCTCTATATAACAAGTGTGATATTTTACTTTGCTCTAATTTTTATTAATTTTTTTATAAATATAGTATAATATGAATAGTAGAATATATATAATATAAAAATAAAATATAACTAAAGCAATTATTTTGTAAACAAAAAACTATTTTTTTTTTTTAATTTTATTTATTAAATATTTTAATAAATATTGTTACCATGCTATCATTCACCAACTTTGAGACAACTTATTATTACAAATGATTTCGTAACAAGTGGTGCATGTTTGATGAACGTGCTTTATATGACTGAATACTTTAAGTTGGGTTCAGGGTCAGTTTTGACTTCCCTGCACTTCTATTGAAGTCAATTGCTTTTTGCACCAAACTTTTTCTTATTTTTTCAGAATTATTTTTTTAAAATTTTATTATTTAGTTTTTAAAATATATATATATATATATATATATATTTTATTTCAAAATTATTTGTTCAGAATGAAATTTTGGTTTTCTAATTTTATTTTAAAATTTGATTTTCGTAATACAAAAAATTATTTTGAATTTTCTTTTCTAGAATATATTTTTTAATTCTAAGTTTTCAATTATTTCTGAAATAAATAACAATTTTAAATATTAAAAAATTAATTGATTGCAGTTAAAAAATCGTCAGACAATCTGGGTCTCCTTCAGTATCCTGCAACAAATCTACTACTGTTTGGTGTGGTCCCGTTTTTAGAATTACCTTTTTCTTTCCACCATTGTTATTTATACGCTGACTCCGATTTTAACTTGATTCTTCAAAGGTCACTGTATAACCAATGTAAAAAAATCAACTACAATGCTTGCATCTGAGTAAATTTTCATTTTTTGGTTACTGAGTTAATATCTACCAATTGTAATTTGAAATTTACACTTTATTTATATAATATAAATTTTCTTTACTAGTCAATTTTAATTTAAATAAAATTTTATTGTTTTAATATCTGTTCTTACAACAAGGATCAAGAACACTTGAAATGGGTTAATCAAGACTAATCCTTCAATCTTGGGCTGAATACTGTCTTGGGCCGGGTATTCCTTGATGGAAACTCTTTGCTTCTTCTCTCGGCTGGTGCTCTCGGCTTCTCCTCTCGGCTGGTGCTCTCGGCTTCTCCTCTCGGCTTCTCCTCTCGGCTGATGCTCTCGGCTTCTCCTCTCGGCTGGTGCTCTCGGCTTCTCCTCACAACAGGTGGGGGGTACCTGCAAGTCGCTCCGATGCCAAAGTCAGAAAAGGTTTAACGTTCATCAGATAAAATCACTCTTACCTCTTTCTATCTCTGAACTCCTATTTATAGAGTTTCTTTAATGGGCTTTCCCTTTACTCTTGGGCTTTCTTTCTGCACCTTTTTTATTATTTGTGCACCCCTCTTGCAAGTTTTTATCTAATTGGGCTTTTACAACTTTTATATTTGTTTTATTCTTGTCTTTATTGCTTTCGGTCAAAACCTCTCGGTTTTAACTTAATCATCTTAATTGTTATACTATGTAGTTCTCGGCATGAACCTCTCGATTTTACCCTATCAGTACAATATCTAAGTGAATAAGTTTATGTTTAATTCATGTTCACAAAATTAATTTAAAAAAAATGAGCTCAAATTTGGTATCATTTCGGCTTTTACTTTCTTATTTACTGCAATATGCCAACATCCATTAGTACAAGGAAGTCCCAGTTTTATTGCATGTTCAACGGTGAACTATTTATTTTTTAATACATATTATGTGTGTATTTTTAAAAAATTAATAATTTTATTTGTGCAGGTAAAATTCTTTCTTATTTCAGTTACATGTTTAAAATTCAAATTTAATATATTCAAAACTCGAATTTAATGTTATTGGTTTAGTTAAGGAGTGTAGCCCATGTGATTAAATAAGTGTATTAGTTGTTATAAATTTTGTGACTAAATGTTTTCGTTAAGCTAAAACAATTTTGTATTAGTTAATTTATTATACTTATTTTCTGTCTCACAACTTTACCTATAAAAAATATTTCTGTCTATTTTAATAATTTTGAGAAAAAATTGTATTATTTCTGTGCTTTTGCCGAGGAAGTACAGTATTAAAATATTTGCTACTTACTCATACCATAAAAAAGTACAGTTTTAAAAGCACTGGAAGAGAAGGACCATTTAATTCATTGTTTTTGCTGCTTAAGTGTCAGATCTTCTAGAGGGCAATTTAATTCATTCAGTAGAGCTGTATTTTTAAAGTTTGAAATATGTTAAACAAAATTATAGGTTTTTTTGTCAAAATAAAAATTTGACTTTTCTATAACTATGAATTAATTTATAAGATAAAAATATATAAGAAAACCTTTAAGCATTAATTAATTTTTTTTACCTATTTCTCTTTCATTATGATTTTTTTTTGTCTAAAGAGACTTTAAATATATTTGGTTATAGTTTAATTAAATTAAGTGCTCTTTGAGCATGCCCATGAAATTTGATTTCTATTTAGATGAAAAACATTTTGTTTAAAAAACAAAAATTCCAACATTCAATTGTAGATAATAAAATTCTTTGCAGCATTAGTTAAGATGAGTAACAATGATATGGTTTTCTTAACACAGTAATCTAGGTTTTGAATTATGGTAAAGAAATACTCATCACATCTCATGTGTGTTTTGCTGAATGTGGTTCCCAGCTGGATTTCCACAGTAACTGTCTCAATCCACTTTTATTGGTTTGCCTCTGCAGGATCATGTAATATTCTTATATCATGTTCTCATTATTTTTAATTTAATTTTTAGAAATTAGTAAATACAATTTTTTCATTAAAATTATAATAACTATATTACTATATATGCTATTTCTTATTTGTGTCTCTTAACAAGTGTTGTTAAACTAATATAAAACCATAAACAGTTTTTTCATTCGTAACATGAAAGATCAAAATAGAAAAATCATAACTTGACAATTACGTAAAAGAAAAAGGAGACAGAAATAAAGACACCAATTTTATTTTGGCTTGTTTGTTTGGTGATGTTTTTGGATTTGAAATAAAAAAAAGTTTTAATTTTGTTTTGATAGCTTTTTTGTTCTATAAATTGTGTGCTTGAAGCATATAGAGTCCCCTTCCACTCTCTTCCTTCTCTCTTTCTCATAGTCACTTTTAAGATATTTTTGCTACTCTGCATCTTTACACCACCCTTTTCATTCATTCTTTCTTTCACATCTTCTCAATCTTTCTGCACAAATCCCTTTGGGATGATCTTACATGTTCTGAACACCCCGTTTTGAAGGCTCTTAAATGCCCAACATCTTGTTCTTGATGTTTGAGATTGATGTATCCAATTCTGAGTGAAATCTTCTTTTCTGGGTGTATGATCAATTCCACTGTGAGACGCAGGACCCATTTAGTTCAATCCTTCTCAGTTGCCTTCCTTTACTGGCTCTACTACGTTTCATGATTTCTACCCCAACTCCAACTTTCTATTTATAGTTTCTATATTACTATTACTACTATTTTCATCAGCGTTTTTTTTTACTTTTCTGGTTTTTTAGTGTCTGGGTCCTGCGTTCTCCAATCCAAGGGTCGATTTTTCTTTGTGTGTTAACTTTTGATTGAAGTGTTGGTCAGTTTGGATGGCTTCGTCGAGTGGAACATCTTCGGGGTCGTCTCTGCTTCAGAATTCGGGTTCAGAGGAGGACCTGCAGGCTGTGATGGATGAGAGGAAGAGGAAGAGAATGATATCGAACCGCGAATCGGCGAGGCGATCCCGAATGAGGAAGCAGAAGCACATGGATGATCTGGCATCACTGGTGACTCAGCTGAGAAACGAGAATCACCAGATTCTGACATCGGTGAACCTCACCACCCAGAAGTACTTGGCGGTGGAGTCTGAGAACTCGGTGCTGAGAGCCCAAGTGAGCGAGTTGAGCCACAGGTTAGAGTCTCTGAACGAGATCACCAATTTCTTGAACGCCACTAATGGTGTCTTTGGGCCTCCGGGCCCATCAACAACCTGCTTCCTTGAGCCCGAGGGTAGCGCCTTCTTCAACAACCCTTTCAACATGGCATATCTCAGCCAACCGATCATGGCTTCTGCAGATATGTTGCAGTACTGAGTATGATGATGAGATGGGTTTGTTTGTGTTTAGGTTCATGTTTGGTAGGGAGATTGTAATCGGTGGTGGCAGAGACAGTGAGTGCGATAAGGAATAATGATGAATGTGTATCATATGATAAAGTAGGAAAGCTTGTTGGGTGCTGCTTCTGTGAATGGGCCCTGTGCTCTTCTCATATCAGATCACCCTATTATTGTTGCAACTGTACTTCCCTCTATTACACTTGTTTATGTCATGTGACCAAATCATATAACATTATGTTTCATCTCATCAAATGTTTTTCCATTTCACTCTACTTTTTGTCCAACGTTCTTTATGCAATGACCTTTCACTACCTTAATCAAGAGTTAAAATTTTGTTCAACAAAAAAACGAGGTTTAAAAAGATTCTACTGAAAAGACTGATCAATCATGTTTGTGATAAAGATTAATAGATGATAAATATTTGGGTACTTTACATTTATAACACAACAGAAAAAAGTGAAAAAATTTATCCAACAGAAATTACAGTTATTAAAATGATTTTTTTTACCTGTTCCTTCTGTGGTAACCCTTTTACTCTAAATGCTCTGTTTAATCAATTTATTATTGTATATTTTAAGCCAGTGCTTTGGACTAAACTGGAGGAGGTATACAATTTTGATACTTGCACTTGAATGATAGTTCAGTGGACAAAGTTGAATTCATTAGTATATAGTAATTAATGTTTGAACTTTGACATCATACAGCACTCTTCCCGTCAGTGGGTCCGTGCACAAGTTTTACTTCTTTACACTGTGGTCTTTTTGGTTACTTACTTACTCACCCCTTTAGTTTTTATCTCACAGATTTAGGAGTTAGGTTCATTGAGCTTTCATAATTCACATGGTTCAGCAATTTTTATTTCACGACTCTTGATACAAGATTTTGGTGGTTAGGTGATGGACTAGCAATATACTAATACCAGAAGTATATAGTAAGAACTAAAGGCTAAATATGTTATTACCAAGAAAGGGGTTAAGATTCCAAGACATTATTATACTTGGTAGAAATATATTCGGCTTGTTTATGGAGGCCTCATGAAATGTCCAGAGATTCGCATATCTTAACTGAAAGGAAAAATCCAAAACTGACCAACAAAAGAAAGGGACAACTGAAGAGGAGAGTTGCCTGTGGCACCCCCAACTTCTGATTTCCTCATAATAGTTTTGCAGCTTAGAAGAAATTTCTTGAAATGGTGAACACTGACATATATATCTCCAGTGTCTGTGATGTGTCTAACTCAAATTACGAGTCATTATATTTTCAGCTATGATATTTTCAGCTACTATCTTATAGCTAGCAAACAAGATAGTTCAGCTAGGCAGCCTTAATTTTTGTTTTGATTGGTACCAGGAAAGGTAAATGCATATATGTGTATAGTAGTAAAATATGAGTTTAATAAGAGGGTTATACTTGCACTGACAACTAAGAAATTGAAAGCAAAGGGTACAATACAACTTTGAGTTAAAGCTGCCACGCCAAGTTCTTGGAAAGTTATAAAGATTAAAGGGACATGATTTAGTAATAACAGCAAAGATGAGTGCGGTCTTATTGTGTGCCAGGGAACAAGTTTCACGTGCTAGGACCAAGGTTTTCTGAGCATGTATCTCTAGACACAGTACTGAAATCTCAGAACTGAAAGTCATGGTTTGCATATGCTGTGCTATGTTCAGGAACCTTTACCTGAAGATAAATCTTATTTAACTTAATGGCAAGTGACACCAAGCATGTGGTTTCGTCACGTGAAAACTTACTAAATTTCGGTATAATGTCTGGTTTATAAGATAAATTAGTATCACACCCCTTAGGAACCTTACTAGTGAGTATATTCTGGGGAAAAAATGGACCAGGAATCTCTCAGCAAACATAGAGAAGTTAATTACTAAGTTGAAATGCTCTTATTGGTCTGAAGAACGGTAATAACTTAATGGTTTGATAGCTTTATATGTAATTTTGCTGAATTTATTGTATGTTTCTGTTCCAAAAGAGAAAAAAGAAGATGGAGAGTTTCTTGCAATAGCAAAGGCTGCTTGCTCCTTGATATTGGAGTTAATGCCTCAAAAAGTTAAAGTAAGCGTTCTTACTTGTACTTCAAAAGTCGATTTATTTAAAGAGTATATTAGCTTGTTTTTCACTCTACTCTTCAACATTTGTTATGGACAAACTTTCCTACAGATGAATAATTTTCTTCTTTTTACCTTTATTCGTAAAACATCCTTCAAACTAATCATTTTTTAACATTTGTAGATACAAATAAAGAGCATAGTTTTGTTTTTTTTTCTACTCTTCATAGCATTCACACGCTTGAAAACAAAGGCACACTTAAAAATAGTTTTTATTCCTTTCCCAATCACTACACATGTTTTGTGTTCGCATGGTAGATTTTCTTCCTGCAATGGGTCACACCCCAAATATATATATTAAAAACATAAAATGTCACGAATCCTTACACAGCTATAAATTCCCTTTAAATAATGTTGGTTTAAAGCATTAAGATGACTAATATTAATGATAGTTGCAACTCTCAACTTCAACAAACATTAGACAAATGCAGCACCATGTCAACTTGAAACTACAGATGTGTCATTGGATCAGTTTTTTACACAAGCCAACCATATTAAAAAAAAGCATTTTGCTTTCGTTTTAAGAAGGAGACTTGCACAAAAACTACATCTTGGTAGCAACTTAAGGGTGTGTTTATTAAGAATTAACTTCCAACGTATCTACATATTTATCACTTCTTTATCACAAGTTCAATATAATATTATTCACACGAGGGAAATGAGTTAAGTGGTGGAGCGTAAAAGCATGCGAAGGAGGTATTTCCAGGAAGCAACATTTGACTGTCTAGAATACATTGTCGGAGAAAACCATGAGATCTGATTCAATGATTCACTAATCCATGTCTGATTTTATTGTAATGTATGGTAGCCTTAGATTGAGTAACATGTAAGGCTTTGACTCACAGCCGCAAAAATCAAACCCAGCACATTGCTGAAACAAAAAATGTCTGTTTCATCACTCATTTATCCAAAATAGTGTAAAGGAGAAATTCCACTGTCAAAGTAAAAAAATTTAAATATATTTTTCAATTGGGGTTCAACTCAAGAATATATACAGGAATATAATCTCTACCTCTTCTTTTTCTATGGCAAAATCTACAAAGTTCGGAAGTCACAAGTTCAATGGCTACAGCTGAATTCGCATATATTTCTCTGCACATAACAAGATTTCAATTGGAGAGTTCACACTCGACAACATATTCGGGAGAATAATCTCTAACTTTCAAATGGGACCTTTGAGTTATAAATTATAACTAATATACTGTTATTTGTTGATAACGTCTCTGCAATTTTTGTAATAAGTCTACATTTGATTTGAATTGATAAAAAGAGATAGAACAAAATAAAGAATGATATCATGTTTCGCTGTTTCGTGGATTATTTAAAATAAGATAAATTAAAATACAACCTTGATCAAATAAATTATATATTTGACATTGTCTTATATATTTTATCTCATTTTCCTTGAGTTAAATGGTATACGGAATCAACTTTTTTTATTCTATCATAAAATATTTAAACTAATAACTTTATTAACTTCAAACCACTGTGTCCGACCATTGAATTTATGTTATTTACCATCAGACAGAAGCAAAGGAATAAAACCCCATGCTTTATTTCTTATCAGGCTTATTCTATAGCTACATATTCTTTTTCTTTCCATGCTTAAGAACTCTGAGCCTTCCCTTAACTTCGGTACACAAATGAAAAAAAAAAAAACTAATTGCCAGCTTACAATAAGAATACAGAATAACAAGGACGGTTAAGTGGTCACTCAGATGAAAGCAAATTTTTTATATATTTCAGTGATGCTCTGCACTCTGCAGTGCCATTTTATCTGTGAAAAAGCAAGATTGCTGTAAGGACCAAAATTCTTAAACAGTAATACTTTTCCCATAAAATTTCTCTGATATTGTAATCAGTATTCGAAAAAAATGTAAGAGGTAAGAAGTAAGGTAACAAATTGCGCGCACATTGGATACATTATTATTATTGTACACATTTGAGTATCGAATACTCTCTTTATTGAACATTGGAGTGCCTTCTACAGATACCTCTTCCATTTGGCATTCGTCCAAGACGGAGAGATAGAGAACCGAAGGAGTAGCAAAACGGCTAGAAGAATCACAGTGGAGATTTAACAACCTGTTCGGAGGAAGGAAAAAAATGAAGCCTTCAATAATTCACTAGTCTCATCTCCCTAGCAGAACACCTTTCATTATTTTTAATTCTGACGATGCCTTTAGAAGCATGGACTTTAGACCTTAAATGTAATGCAATTGTAGAGGAAAATTATTGGTACTCATTGTTTGTTTTTTAGTTGAAATATAACCCGTAAAGATTCCCACACCTGAAATACTTGGCTTAGGTACAACAGAGTCCTTATAAATGAGTTCCATTATTTTCTTTACTGAGAAATAAGTTAAGCAAGAGAGACCAATGGCAAGGTTTGCATTTCATTCTCTCCTGATTGAGGAATAGGAACCACAAATAGGACACTAAATTTGAAGAAACAAATGATGAAAGAGGGTGTACTTGGAGAGAAAGGGTGACATTATTATTATATTATAAGCACATAGGCCCCGACATTTGGAAAGAGGGGACAAGGATGATGAAATCTCCCATGATGCATTCTTTTGGGATTTGAGTACATGTTAGGAAAGTAATTTTAGGGCATTTATTTATGTGGAAAGAGGCAAGCATGTGGCCAGCCATGCTATTGAATGGTTCACATGACTTGGTGAAAAAGTTGTCCTAATGCTAAGTATATTTAGTGCATGCTTAATTTTTTAATTGGGATCTAATTTTAGTAGGTTATGGTGATGTCATTTAGCCAGAATGCTCTAGAATATGCTGAGTGCTAACACTATATTTGGACTGAAGATGAAACAAAGGCAACAGAAAAATTAAGAGTGTGAGAAATGCAGTATGAAGAAAAACTAAATGAAGTGTTTTAGATAAGTAAAAAATAAGTAATTAATTTGTACAAATTTTTCTTGTAATAATAAACAATATCAATTTTAAATAAGTTAATTTGCAAACAGAAACTCCTATAGTCATATGTAGTATGGGTTTTAAGAATTGAAGTTAGCAAGAGTTTTGTTAAATTAAAACGCTTATAAAAAAATCAATTTTAAGATAAAGATGGCAACTTTCATGAGGTCAGAAAACTGCATGCGTTTTATCATGGACCCTTCAAAATATATGAACGTTTATTTTATAAGTAATGGTTTAGACCTCTCAAAGTTTCCTCCAACGTAGGCTTAACTTTAGAGCAGCACATAAGCAGTGCTTCCCTTTGAGAGGGTCCATTCCATTCATTTTTCGTTTAGAGTTGGAATCAAAAGCATCCTGAATTTCTTATGCTATTGGTCCTCAATAAAGTATGTATCAGTTTTTTACCCAAAAAAAAAGTTAGATCTCGCTATGGGTGTTTAATTTAAACGATTTGCACAGCAGCACAACCTACACATAATATGTGTTTTTAAATGTAAGAAAAATGTTGTTATATGTCTAATTCTTAACCAGATTTATTAAAAAGTGAACTTTAAATTTAATTTAACCTTATAAACCAATTTATAAGATAAAGTTTTGAACGTCTTATATATTATAAAATGTTTCTTATATAATGTAGGATTTTTAATACATTTCTATTAAAATTGTGTTCGTAAGATTATATATATTTATGGATGATCCAATAGAAAAGGTTATGATAAGTTGAACAAACTCTAACTAAAATAAATTTTAAACGATTATGATACTATATATTAAAAATGTTAAAGAAGTAGACTTTATTTAACTACATCTTATAAAATTTTTAAACTTAAAATTTCATACAAATTAGTCAAACTTTTAACATTTGGTTGACCTTAATAAATTGACAACTCTTCCATTGATATTTAATTAGCATTTGTCTCCCAAATTGCCATTTAATCCGAGATTGGTTCCTAGTCATTGATTGTCTAGCCAGTTAGACACTGGATCTAGGTTAGAATCTTCAACTGTTGACTATATAGTACATAAAAAAGAGAGAATTTCCTCATCATTAACACTTCTCTAACTAACGTTTTCGGACAAAGATCTAAGTATATTATTTTCTCCGGCGAAATACTGAGTGCAACACGTTGACCCTGGAGAACGATCCCGAGGGACAATAATCATATCACCACATGGGACGTGGGAGTTTATTTAAAACAATATAAGCTTGCCGTGCTTTTTTTTTGTTTTTACCTTTGTTAATCGGTTATTGTTGAAGATCTCTAACTTTCTAACACAAACTTTTTTTTTCATGGTTGCATGTCTATTTTGCCAAAACAAATTAATGCATTTAGATACGTAGCAAAAAGAACAAAGCATCTGTACAGCCATCTAAATTCTCTGTTCAATCGTTAACTTTAAAACCAATCATGAGATTGAAGAAAGGTTGGCTGCAACTGGCAAGATATCAGGTTCAAACTTATGTGACGCCATTCACCAAACCAATATATTATAAAGCATTCAATCCAAACAATATAATAAACTAAAAAAAAAAAGCAGAAAGGGGTCCTAGTAGAACACGTTGGTATTCTAATTCTTATCTTTTGTGGATACATTAGACATGTCTCAGCAGGAACAAGAGTCCAACAATTATAAAAGAGTGAGGTTTTGATTCACTCTTAAATTGACATTATTGTCTTTGTAGATAAGTATGGCCAAGCCAATAAAAAAGTTAATTTTGAAAGCAATAATCATGATACTGAGAAACCTTTTACTGATTTGACAGTAGATTAAAGTGCAAACTCAATTATTACCTTAAATCCATTATTACTAATATCTTAAACTAAACAAAATAAAGAATTTAACACGCATAATTACATAATTATCAGTAAGCAGCACTACGTACCTGCCATTCTGCATACTATCAACAGTATCTGGATAAGAAACTTCCAAGAATGAATGCAGCTCTCTTCAATATCTTAATCAGTCTTTCTATGTATAACAAAATCGAAACAAATCTATTTGCCCCAAAACTATCATTATACGACTCATATATACTGTGCACATTTGTCATGAATTATGAATTAATAGTATATCCCATATCCATATCTAGAGTACTCGATATCCAACATCACGAACCCATTGATAACAACATTTCCCATCACAAACTCATGTACACCGTCATCAACCTCAATCCAACTAGACATCGGAGACTTCACTAGTCCCTTCTTGTTCGTGTCTTTTATCTGAAGGCACTTCATCAACCTCTCAGCTCTGTCAGCATCCCGGTGAATTTTACAGGCCCATATCGGCGTCCCCCAAAACACCATAACCTTCGGCTTCCTTCAAACGCCCTGCCCGAGCAAGGAGGTTCACCAAGAAACTAAAATGCTGAATCGTAGGTTTTATCCCGTAACGTTTTTACTCATTGAAAAACACATAACCTTCATGAGTCAAGCCTGCATTCCTACGGGTGGTTAAAACCTCACGCACCGTCTTCTCACCAGGTTTCACTCCAGAGAAACATTTGTAAACGTTTAATTGAACACATATAATAATATTCAAATATAGATATTATCATATCATGATTCTCACAGAATCAAGAAGGAATATGCACTACCTTGATTCATGAGTGATCCTATTTGAGCCGTTACTTTATCTCCTTTGTTCCAATCTATCTCTTAACAATTTCGTTCTTGTCATACACTTTCGTGATGGTTAACAATGAGACAACTATTATTTGTAGAGACAGAATCCTATTGACCTTAATTCAACCCTATTGACCTTAATTCTCAATCTCGATCAGATATATATTTCTCACACTAACCAATGGACCTTTAATTCTATTATTATTATTAAACATATTCGAGCCTAAAACCCAAACTCTAAGTCATGTGAGTCACTTTATATAAATTAATTTACATTCTCCCACTTGACTCATATGAGTTATAATACTTTCATGACTTAATAATTACATAAATGCGCATTTAAAAGGCCTTACATAAATTGGTTTTCTCATTAATCAAGATCAAGGATACAAAAATAATAAAAGTCATTGCGGTTACATGCCATTTCAATCAACACATTTCCTTCCATGTACTACTATATCATTCTTTCTCCTTAATATGACTTTATAATGAGAAATCCATAATAGGTTCAAACATAATGTCATTTTTCATCAATAACAACATAATTTGTTTTCCACAACATAATTTACATGCATTTACATAAAGTAAAAAACATAAATTTCAGAAACTTTATTTATCAATGAGCTCAGAGTGTCAAATAAGCATTAATAACAACATTCATCATTCACTAGTAGGCATAATGCCCATACTTACAACATGACCAGTAAATGTTTTGTGCGATAACCCTTTTGTTAAAGGGTCAGCAATCATAATGCTAATATGTTCTATTGACACTCTATGTTTTTGAACTTCTTCTTTAATGATAAAGTATTTCAATTCCATACACTAGTACACAAAGAAGAAAAGGATACTCTTTATTTAGTGCGGCTTTTGCGCTACCCGCTTTCGTAAAAAACGCGGTGGCATTTTTGAAATTATTTTGATTTACGAATGGGGCTATTTGAATAGCCGCATTCGTAAATCAAAGAGTTTTGATTTACGAATGCGGCTATTTGTACCAATGATCCAATCCTGGATTACTCTGGTATCTACCAAGCATACCAATTGCAAAACTAATACTTGGTTGTTGTTCTTGCTGGTTGACCTGGGTGTGTCTTTGTGCGCGACCTTGCCCGTCATGTAGAGTATGGGGCGGAAGCAATGAATGAGAGTGAGCAAGATCCTCCTAAGAGTGGTGTTGATCTTGTAGGTGCATGATAGGTATGGGTATTGAGTGGTTCGGCCAGCTCAAGGGAAAAGATGAAGGAATTGAAGTTTAGAGCCTAGGATTCTAGGGAGAAGCAAAGTTGAGCACAAATGGGCAGCATAACTTTACTCACAATAAACTTGAAAATACAAGGTGTAGGCTCCTCCTTTTATAGGCTAAGGAGGACCATAATGCAACCCTAATGCTAGCCAAATGAAATGTAAATGTGAAGCACATGGGTGCACATGGCACATGGGTGCACATGGCACATGGGTGCACAAATGAGCACATGGGGAGGGGTGTGTCTAGTTTTTATGCTCACCCCCTCCATGGGCTTTGTAGACCGGCCTTGGTAAATTTAGAGGTTTTTTTAGAAACTCTAAGTTTACCTAGGTTGGTGTTTTAGGTGCCAAAATTAATTCTAAGAAAATTACAAATAAAGTTCCTATGCTAATTTTGACAAGAAATTAAAGTCTACTCTACACTAGAGTTTATGGCATTTGAACATGTAAAAGAACGTCTTCTTGGATCCTCTTGGCCATAACTCTATGGTTGGCCCAAATCTACCCTTTGGTGGGCTTGCATGTGGGCTTATGCTTGGGCCTCTTCCATCAGCTAGGGACACCTTCCTTCAGGTAATCTGTGAGCACCTGCAAAGAAGTGGACAAATGGGCGCCCTAGCGGCCGTTTGCACTCCGACGCTCAAGTCAGCTAACAAGAAACACCAAAACTCTACACCTCCGTATCGGAGCACCGTGGATGGCACTCTGAAGGTGGTAAAACGAATGTGTATTGTGTGCTGTTTCTGGTTCTGGCAAACGATCCTTCTCTAGTCCCTTGTGCGTAGCATAAGAGCTTGAGCAAGCAACTAGTCGTCCACGCCATCCACGTGGCACCCTGGTGACGTGTCATTCTTGCTGACGCGACATTCCCCGAACCATTGACGTGACATTCCCTGAGCAGTTGAAATGTTCTTAATGGCTGATGGGACATCCCCTGACTCGGGAAAAGTAACGCTTTTTGGGTCACGCTTAATCGCTCGCCACGTGGCCCATCACGCGGTCATCATCCAAAGCCTCTTGCGCTCCCAGCGAGCGCCTAATCCTGCGACACGTGGCATCATCAAACGGTCACCATCTGTTGCCTCTCGCGTTCCTCGTAATGTTTAAGTTACCCAAAACCCCGCGCTCGAAACCACTGTTTCATCCACTCTCTTCGCATTCTCGCACTGTTCATCTCCTTCGAGTTCTTTCTCTGCGGTCTCTGTTCTCTCCTTCGCACTTCCATTCCTCACCTACTCCGATACTCAAAGGTACGGTTTTTTCCACCCCTGCTGACTCTCCCTCTTTACTGCATTACTGTGATGTATGGATGAACTGCCTGTGACTGTTTACTTTCTTGTATTCTCGTGTTGTTCTTGTGCCTCTCTATTTTCCCCTCATTCTTCTTTTTCTCGCGTGGGTAGGGTTTGCCTAGGGTTTCTCTTTTTCCCCCTTTTCCTTCCTCAAACCCCCTTTCGCTGAACCCTTTCTTTTTCTTCATTCTTCAGCTCTTGATCCGATGGCGCGAAACAAGGCCACTGCCGATCCGCCACCCCCCAGGTCCCACTACAAGGAGGAATATCGCTGGGCCTCCGATGAGCTTCTTGCGGAGTGCTCCACCTTGACCTCCGTCGAAGACGTTGAAGCCCACAGGGGGGACCCTACTCTCTATAACTTCAATGCCTTCCACAAGACCCATGACTCCCGCATCTTCGTTCGCCGTGCAAGGCCCGGGGAGCCCGTTTGTGTAGATGAAAGGGCCACCGGGGGAAGCCCTTTCTTCTTCGTCTACCAAATGGTATTTAAACGAGTGGGCCTACGCCTTCCTCTCACTCCCTTCGAAAGGGAGTTGCTTACTGAAATCAACACTGCCCCTGCCCAGCTTCACCCCAACAGCTGGACCTTCGTGAGGGGTTTCCAAATTCTCTGTGGGTATCTGGGCATCCCTTCCTCTGTGGACGTCTTTCTTCACTTTTTCGAGGTGAAGAAACAGGGCAAAAGCCTCTGGATGAGCTTCTCTGGCGTCGTTGGCCGCATCATCCTCACTCTTTTCCAAAACTCGTTCATGGAAGGGAAAGTTCTTCAAGGTGCGTGCCACTGAACACGACCCCACCGCACTGGAGGGCTTTCCCCTGTATTGGTCGGAGAAGCTCGTATCGACTAAGCCCAAGGCTTTGGATGAGCTTGCCTCCGCTGACAGGGAGGTATGCAAGGCCTTGGCTGGGCTCGGGGTGGTCTTCGACACCGCCAAGCTCATCGCTAACGAGTTCAATGCTCACGGCCTCTCCACCTATTTTGGTACTTGCTTTTGATTTCACCCACTAGAACTTGCTTGTACTTTGCTTGGTCTCATTTTAATGTACTTGTATTGTATGAACCGTTGTGGTTATATGAACTTACTTGTATTGCTTGAACCACTATGGTTGCCTGCATGTGCTTGACTGCTGCTCCCATTCTGCCTCATCTGAATTAGTCTTTGCTTTGTTATTCTAACTGTCGCAGGTTCGGTAATGGCTTCTTCAAGGCGCCTCGCACTTGCCAAGTTCTTGAAGAAAGCAAAGTCCACCAAAGGAGGCGGGGACTCCGTCGTCCTCGACGTGCCGCCCACTACTCCCCCAGCTCCTGTCACTTCCCTACCGACTCCACCATCTTTTGCCCAAACATGCCAAACACCTGCCTCTCCTCCTCCCATTGTTGCGGTCCCACTGGCCGCGACATCAACACATGTTCCAGCACGCCCAGACAAAGGGAAAAGGGTGCTGGAGATAAACTCTGATAGTGAAGATTCAGGTTGCGCCCTGGTCTTCAAAAAGAGGAGACCTGCAAGGGTCCCTACTCTGCCCACCGCGTCTCCCGGTGGCGGGGACTCTCTAAGGGACGACCCTCCAAGCGCTACGTCGCCTTCGCCCCAAGCAGTCCAAGAAGAACAAGATGAAGGGGCCGAGTCGGTTCCTCCGCCGCTACCCCTGCCTGAAGCGGCTGCGGCTTCGGGTTCTGCCCCTCCCGCGTCGGCCCCTACTCCTTCTCCCCGCGAAATATTGATCCCCCGCCCCGTCTACAAACAGTTGGCGCAGGGATTCACTGAGGGGATGTCGCCAGAAAACCCCAATAGGGGAGGAGGCATGCCTTACTACATGGGGGCGTTCCTGGCGGTAGCACTCGATTGGCGCTCCCAGGCCCAGAGTGTTGCCAAGGGGAGGGAGGCCCTCCGAAAACTGAAGCAAGAGATAGGGGCGTTGAAAAAGGAGAAGCAAGCTTGGGGGCTTAGGGAGGAAGCCCACCAAGCTTCACTGAAGCTGGCCCAAGAGGGTAAGGAGGGGGCTGAAGCATACGCGCATGAGGTTGAACAAGCGTATGCAGACCTGCTAGCCCACCTCACCTCCCACCAAATCCAGAATATCGGCCTCCAAGAGGTGGCTCGTGCCTCCGAAGTGCAGCAGAAAAAACTTGAAGAGCTATATGCTGCTTGGGGGCGGAAGCTGGCTGAGACTGAGGGCGCCCTGGCGGCAAAGGTCGAGGCCTTCGACCTTCTCCAAGCTGAATATAATAGACTCCATACCGAGGCCAACAAGCTCCAGGTGGGGAAGGAATTCTTGGACAAACAGCTGGCGTCCAAGGATTCCAGGATCGACGAGCTGGAGAGGGAAAACCAGGAGCTCACCGGCGAGATGGCGGGCGTGTTCGACGAAGGCTTCAAGGAGGCTCTGGTTCAAGCGTCTTGCGAGAACCTAGGGATCAACATCTCGAACTGCGACCCTACCCACCACGTCGTCGATGGGAAAGTTGTGCCTCTTGAACTGGGCGATTGAACTGCAAACCCTCAACCTCCATCTTTGCTCTTTACGTTTTTTCTGCACTTGATAACTTCGTAACTGCTTTGAACTATTTGTATTTTGTTGGAACAGTGGGTATTAATTGACATTATCCTTGTCCTTAATCTTCACTTTAACACTTGCATGTTTCTGAGGAATTAAGTGCTGTTTGACTACTATCTTTACCTTTGTTCTTCATTCTTGTATGCTTCAACTGCTTCGCCTGTACTTCTATCTGTTTCTTTCGCTATATTGGGCGAACTTGTATCTATGGCGCTCAGGTAGCACGTAACCTTCTCTTCTCTTTCTTTTACCCATCACTTCTAACTTTCACCTCGAAACCCGTTCAGCCTTCGTATTTGCGAGGGCTCTGCCTCGTGAAGGCGCTGGCTGCTCCGCCATTGCTCAAATGCAAAATTTGAACTTGATCTCTTCCGGCTTCGTCATCGCTCGAGGGTGTGGAGGCTCATCCGTCTACTGTACTGAGTGTCCACGCTCGAGAAGAGACCTGCTTTGGGCCTAAACACTTGGGACAAAGTCGCGCTTCAGTGCCCACACCCATGGAGAGGCCTGTCTAACAGCGCCGTCTCGTCCATGGGGGCGTCTCAAACACCAAGATAATTTGTCCCTTAACCCTTGGTGCTTGGTGCCCACGCCTGAGGAGAGGCCTATTACAGCAGTGCCGTGTCGTCCTCAGGGTGTCTGAAAACACCAAGCACTAGGCGGGCCTGAAGCCTCCCGTGGAGTCGCTCCCTCTATGGTCTTTCCTACCCATGGGTATCGGGGAGTAACATTGCTGATGACTGATGACTTTCTTGGTGACGTCTATCTTGGCGACGCCCTTATCTTGGCGACGCCTGGTGTGTTCCGTCGAATTTGGCCTTGACGTTGACTTTGACTTTGACTCCGGTCAACACCCTAGGGCGGGACGTTTGCCTTAGCAAAAGGACTAAGGTCTCGCCCACGCCATCTACGTGGCATTTTCCATATTACTGAGGGGACGTTCCCCTGCTCGATTTGATCTTGACATTTTCTGAGCTTTTGACAAGATGTTCTCTTCTTCGCCGGCGCGTCGTACCCTTGGGGACGTTGTCGACACGACGTTCTCTAAGTGAGAAAAAGTGACGCTACGAGTCGTCCTCACATCTCCTGACACGTGGCTCAATCGCACGGTGCCCCTTTTCGTGTCCTTTGGTGCCTCAACTGTAATGTTTGGGTCTTTGAAATCCCGTACTTGCACTCATCATTTTTATGTTTTTGCATCTTCTTCGCACCGTTCCTCTTCCTTCCAAAGAGTTCGTTTCTGCGTTCTTTTCTCGTTGACATTTCCCTTCTGCACTCCTACCGCATCTTTCTCCTTTGATCTTTTGGTTCTTTTACCAACAGCTGGTGCCAGCATGTCTACCAATCCTCCTTCCCCTAGAGCCGAACCTAAAGATCTTTACGCGTGGGCTTCGCGCGAGCTCCTCGATGAGTGCTCTAGCCTACTTTCCTCCAGGGCCTTGAGGGAACATGTGGGGGAGCCGTGTACCTATGATCATCGTGCCTTCGCGAAGAGGCATGATGACGATATTGCCGTGCTCCCTTACACCTTAGGGGAGCCGGTGTGTGGGGACGAGAGGGCCAACAATGGAGTCCCCTTTTTCTACTTTTACCAGGTGGTCTTCAAGAGCGTCGGCGTATGCCTGCCCTTCTCTAGGTTTGAGAGGGAACTGTTAACGGAAATCAATGCCGCCCCAGCCCAGCTGTACCCTAACAGCTGGGCTTTCGTCAAAGCCTTCGACATACTGTTTGGTTTCCTGGGGTGTGCACCTTCCGTGGACATCTTCCTTCACTTCTTTGAGGTGAAGAGGCAAAGGAACAACCTTTGGGTGACCCTCAGCAACGTTCCCGGTAGGGTCCTCCTAACCCCCTTCCAGCACTCCTTCACAGGGTGGAAGGGCAAGTTCTTTAAGGTTTGCTGTTCCAACCTCGTGCCTTCCGCCTTGGACGGCTTTCCACTGTACTGGGTAAGGGAGACAAGGGCCTTGAAGTCCCGGCCTCTTAAGAGGTTGCCTTCGAACGAACAGGAAGCTTGTCGGATCTTGGCTGGGGCGGGGGGTTTTGGCGCTGCCGCCTTGATAAGTCTGGAGTACAACGCTGAGGCCTTGGAGAAATATATATGTACGAGAGATTACCTCGAAACCTCCCACTCTTCATCTTTACTGGATTTTTGCATGACTTATCTTGTGGTGCTTTCACCATGCTTGTCTCCTTTGGTGCAGGTTCGAAGATAAACCGACAACAAAGGTTGCAGCTGGCCCAGGCGTTGAGGTTCGAGAACGGGGCTTCATCATCATCCCATTGAGACTCCGGGGGCCACTGAAAGGTGGCCTGATTTCGCTTTTCATATGAATATAGGGCGTGTACATGATTGCCCTTTGTCTAATTTGCAGTTATCGCGAACTTTATCTGTAACCCTAACTCTTGATATATACTTTGGCTTCGTCTAATCGCTGCCCATTTTGTTTTTGCGTATTTGCGTCTACTTCTGCTTCCTCTGCCATGCTGCGTGCGTTACCTCCGGCACTCCCCTCCATTGTTTTTAGGAGGGTTTATTTTACCTGTACTGAGTGTCCACGCTTAAGGGGAGACCTGCTCTGGGTGCCCTTAGTGTGTCTAACACTAGGGACAAAGTCACACTTTGGTGTCCACGCCCATGGAGAGGCCGGTATAACAGCGCCGTATCGTCCATGGAGTGTCTCAAACACCAAGGTGACTGGTCCCTTATCTCTTTGGTGCTTGGTGCCCACGCCTGAGGAGAGGCCTATTACAGCAGCGCCGTATCGTCTTCAGGGTGTCTAAAAACACCAAGGCGAAGGCTCCCGTCCGACACCGGGGCTAGTTATTCATACTTGAGGAGGGGGCGTCCCGAAGGAATCCTCAACCACTGCTCAAGGACTAAGACTCCCGGATTTTACCTTATCGAACATCTGATACCGGGGTTAGCTATTCACACCTGAGGAGGGGGCGTCCCGAAGGAATCCTTTAACCCCTGCCCAGGGACTAAGCTCCCGGATTTTGCCTCGTGTTGGACATACCTGTTATCTTGACCTCTAGACGCATGCATGCGCTCTTACTACTTGCTTCGAATTCCGATGTCGTCTCCCCATTTGGCGATGCCTACATTCTGGCGACGCCCCACCTTGGCGGCGTTTCCTTTGGCGACATGTCATTTGGCGACGCCTGATCTCGGCGGCGCCTCGTCTTGGCGATGCCTTATCTTGGCGACGCCTGACGCTACTTTGAGTCTTTGTCTTTTATCTCCTTAACCTTTGGTCTTACATTTCGAGCGAGAAGAGAAAAACTGAGACAAAGTTTTCTCGAACTTCTTTTTTACTTGGGTGACCTCATTAAGAAACCCCCGAGAGGGAAAAAGAGTGTCCCCTTTACAAATCGTATTACATTACTCTCCACTAACATAACTCAACTGAAATAAAATTTCAAATTGGCCGCATTCCAACTGCGCGGAATGGGACCTCCTTCCAAAGTCTCTAGATTGTATGAACCATTCCCCTTGGCTTCGGTGATTCTGAAGGGTCCGGTCCATTTGGGAGACAATTTGTTCTCTAGCTCATATGGGTGAGCTTTCCTCATGACTAAGTCACCAACCTGGAATTGCCGGGGCTTCACCTTGGAGCTATACTGTCGCTCCACTCTTCTCTTCACTGCCTCAACCTTTATTCTTGCTTCTTCCCTGGCTTCGTCCAATAAGTCCAGATTCACTCGCCTCTCTTCGTTGGATTCTTCAGCCACAAAATTCTGGTAACGTGGCGAGCTCTCGTGAATCTCGACTGGGATCATCGCGTCTGACCCATATACTAAACTGAAAGGCGTCTCCATGGTGGAAGATTGGGGCGTGGTGTGGTATGCCCATACAATCCTTGGCACTTCTTCTGCCCACGCCCCTTTAGCTTTCTCCAGTCTTCTCTTCAGCCCTCTCAGCAAAACTTTATTCGTTGACTCTACTTGCCCATTTGTCTAGGGGTGTTCGACTGATGCGAACACTTGCTTGATGCCTACCTCTGCGCACAGGTTTCTCAGCTGTTGGCTTGCAAACTGGGTGCCATTGTCGGATACCATCCGCCTAGGCACGCCGAAGCGACACACGATGTTCTTCCAAACAAAGTGCTGCACCTTGTGCGCAGTGATCTAGGCCACGGGCTCCGCCTCTATCCACTTGGTGAAGTATTCAATGGCGACGATCAGGTACTTCATCTGCCTTATCGCCAGGGGGAACAGGCTTAGGATGTCGATTCCCCACGTATGAAAAGGCCATGGACTATATATGGATCTCAGCTCCTCTGGTGGCACCTTGTGCCAATCAGCGTGCCTCTGACACTGCTTGCAACGCTGGGCGTGCCGCACGCAATCCTCTTTTACTGTTGGTCAGTAGAAACCTGCGCGTACCACTTTAGAAGCTAAAGACCTTCCTCCCACGTGGCTCCCAGAGATACCTTCGTGGAGTTCCGCCATTATCCTGATGCACTCGTCACCGCTTACGCACGTTAGGATAGGGTGTGTAAACCCGTGTCTGAACAATACCTCGTCTACCAGGGTATATCTTGCAGCGTTCCTCTTAATCTTCTTGCCCTCCTCTGGTTCCGCTGGGAGAATCTCATCCGCCAGGTATTGTCTGTATAGCGTCATCCAAGTGTCTCCTTTGGCTAAAGCATATATTTGCGTATGCTTTCCTTCCTCGATTGCGTCCGCGTATGTGCTGATGCGGGGCGTCTTCATTGTATCTTGAGTCAAGGAACGATGACTCCTTTGTCTCCCTCTCGCTGTACAAATATGGAGGACGTCCACCTTGTTATCTTCCACGAACTTTCGCGGAGCTTTGAGCGTCTCTTGGATTACTGTCCTTTGTCTGCCCCCCTTGCCTGAGCTGGCCAGCTTGGCAAGCAGGTCAGCTCTGGCATTCTGCTCTCTTGGGACATGTACTAGCTCAAGAGCGCTAAATGCTCCCTTCAGCAGCTGGACGTACCTTAAATACGCCGCCATTTGTGGGTCCTTGGCTTGAAATTCTCCCGAGACTTGCCCTGTGATCAGCTGTGAATCACTCTTCACCAGGAGGTTCTGCGCACCCATCTCCTTGGCCAAGAGCATCCCCGCGATCAGTGCCTCGTACTCAGCCTGGTTATTGCTCGCTTTAAAAGCGAAACGCAAAGCTTGCTCGATCAGCACACCATTGGGTCCCTCCAAGACTATCCCTGCTCCACTTCCTTGTTGATTGGAGGAGCCATCGACTGAGAGCGACCACTGCGATCCTGACTCCACCTCTTGGTCGCCTCCGGGTGAGAGCTCTGCAACGAAATCCGCATATACCTGTCCTTTGATAGATCCTCTGTGATGGCATTTCATGAAGGTCTTCTTGAATCATGTAAGAAAAAGTGGTGCGGAAGCTATGAAGGTGTGTGAGCAAGATCCTCCTAAGAGTGGTGTTGATCTTGAAGGTGCATGATAGGTATGATTATAGGGAGGTTCGGCCAGCCCAAGGAGATGTGAAGGAAATGAAGTTTAGAGCCTAGAATTCTAGGAGAAGCAAAGCTTGGCACAAAATGGCAGCATAACTTTACTCACAATAAACTTGAAAATACAAGGTGTAGGCTCCTCCTTTTATAGGCTAAGGAGGACCATAATGCAACCCTAATGCTAGCCAAATGAAATGTAAATGTGAAGCACATGGGTGCACATGGCACATGGGTGCACAAATGAGCACATGGGGAGGGGTGTGTCTAGTTTTTATGCTCACCCCCTCCATGGGCTTTCTAGACCGGCCTTGGTAAATTTAGAGGTTTTTTTAGAAACTCTAAGTTTACCTAGGTTGGTGTTTTAGGTGCCAAAATTAATTCTAAGAAAATTACAAATAAAGTTCCTATGCTAATTTTGACAAGAAATTAAAGTCTACTCTACACTAGAGTTTATGGCATTTGAACATGTAAAAGAACGTCTTCTTGGATCCTCTTGGCCATAACTCTATGGTTGGCCCAAATCTACCCTTTGGTGGGCTTGCATGTGGGCTTGTGCTTGGGCCTCTTCCATCATCCCCTCCCTCTTGAAAAGGATTTGTCCTCAAATCCAAAGTTTTTTTTCTTCAACTAGGGGGATGAGTGTGGCTGGATGGTGTCCATCATCTCCTCCTTCTTGAGAAGATCTATCCTCAGATCTACAAACTTGATCTCGGATAGCAGCCTCTTGCTTCGCCAAAGCTTGTCCTCATGGATCAAACGTCCACCTATATAAATCATCAAATAAAGCATAGGTGTTAGTTTGAAAATCAATTTTACTATGTTGCCATTTTTGTTTTTCTTTTGGTTTTGACAACTTTGGACAATGTTTCTCTTTTGATTGTTGTATGTGTTCTCTAATCATCTTATGCATTTTGAAATGTGCATTTGTGGTTACTTTCTCTTTAGGCATAAATCCTATAGGAGATGGTAACAACTTAAAAGGAGAAAGATGATTTAGCCTACATATAACCTCAAAAGTAGAAATACAAGTAGTTTTGTGAACTACTTTATGGTATGTATGCTTATCTCTAGACTTGTGTTTGTCCTTTATGATTATTCTAGGCATAGTAGAAAGAGCTAGATTTTCAATTGTATTTTGACCATGTGTTTGAGGATGATAAGAATTTAAAGTGTGCAACTTAGTTGCAAGTTTTCCAAAGGAAATCCTCAAATCATGGTTTGCAAAATTTGAAGCTCTATTCAACACTATGCTTGAGGATAAACCATGAAGATGTATCACTTCTCTAGAGAAGAGTTTATCCATAACCATGAAAATTGAATCAAAACCTTTTGTTGTCCTAGGGAGTTTTAATATGAAATTTGTATCTTCCCAAGGATCATTTGCAAAAGGTGAAGGAGTATAGAGTTCATGAGACATTGCCTTGGGTGTAGTTTGAAAACAAGAATTGTACCTAAGGTAATGTCTTTGAACTTCTTTTCTCATGGGGGACAAAAGTTTTCCTTTTAAAAGCTCTAGAGTTTTATCAACTCTAATTTGTCCCATGAGTTCTCCTTCATGAAGACTTTTTCTCTTATGTGTAAGGATAGTCTCGTTGTGACAACCATTGTTTCTAAGGATTTGTACACTTTGCAATGGTTGTCTCAATAAGACATGACAAGTTTCTTTAGGCCCTACTTCACATAAAAATTTGTTTTTGTAGATGCTTATAAAAAACTTGACATTCACTTGGTGATATCCTAGCACATATGAGAAATAATCTATTTCATTTTTATCTATGCAAGCTTCTTTTAAAGACTCTTCTTTTTCACTTAGGCTTGCAAGTGTTCCTTTACAAAAGGTAAGGCTTTGAGGTTGTTCAGCAAGACACATATTTTCAAAGGTATTTTTAAATCTTTGGTCTTGTTGAATGACCTTGTGGGAAGGAACACTCTTCTCCCACGCCTTTTGTTCTTCAAGGGTCTTCTCATGCTTTTCTTTTTCTTCTTTTTCTTTAGCTTCCCTTTCGACTTCCCCTCTCTTCTTTTGTATTTTTCTTTCCTTTCTTTCTTTATGGGAAGCAAACAATTTTTTTACCCTCATTTCCCAATCTAGGCAAGCTTCTATATTTTCTTTTCCATGGAAATGGGGTTGTTCTACCCTAACCTCTCTTGGGTTTTCTTGTTCTTTTCTATCTCCTCTATGTCTTCTAGGGGGTGCTTGATAATAATCATTTACTCTAATGCTTCCCTCCCCAAAAGAATCATGATCTTTAGAGATATATGCATGAGAAGGTAATTTTTTTAGAATGTGAGACTTCTCATCCTTTGCTTTAGTCAAAACATTAAGTTTAGTCTCACTCTCCAATTGTCTATATGCAATTGATTGCACAGTTTGTGAAACTTCTTTCAAAAGAGTTTTTAAAGATTTTAATTCACTTCCAATAGACTTTGTAGAATGAGAAGAAGAAGACATGGCTAAAGCTTTGTGTATACAAGTATTTTACCTTAAGGAAATTTAGGAAAGTCAAAGAAGGTAGTTTTCCAGGTAAGGGAGGTGAGTCACAAAGGACTACTTAAGTACCAAGCCTTTGCCTTAGCCAAAAACTATCCCTCAATGTCTTCACACAAAACTTCCTCTTAGTAAACTACTTAGAACACAATTAAGTTGAGAAATCAAAACTTTTTTTTCAATGCAAAAAAACAATGTATGCTAACTAATCAACAAAGGTAGACGGTTTATCACAAACTTAACAAAATAATCATGCAAAGCGTCACTAACTAAGCAAAAGAAAAGACAATTACAAACAATTAACAATTGCTAATTAAGAATTCTATACTAGTCGGCCCTAGGTGAGGCTTCTTGGACACTTTGAGCCCTTGAAGACACACTCACCGTCTAAATCGTAATTAAGAGGTAATTAACACAAATTAAGTTGCAAGGAAATTAAGAAAACTCCCTTTGTTGATCCTCTTTTTGCTAAATGCACTTCCTTGTTGTCTTTGCTTGTTGGCCCTCCAAGTGTTTGTAGTGTTTTCAAGAAAGCTTTTTTCGGCCTTGGCTTTGTTTCCCCTTAGAATGAAGGTTTTAATTCTCCAATTCCAGCACCTATCAAAATACTAGACCTTACCCAAGTCAAGTTTCCATTCAATTAAGCACCAAAGGAGAAATAAATTCCAGCACCAAATTAGAGGTCAAAGAACAAAAGCAAGAAACAATTTAATTGAGTAAAACAGTACCACCAAAATGAGTTAGATTATGACAACTAGAAAGAGGTTCAAGAAATATTAAGCAAGCAAATAAAAGGTACCAAAACAAAGGTAGGCACACAAAAGAATCCTAAGAATGGCACTAGATTTAGATGACCAAATAAAAAAAACAGCACCACTGGAAAATGTTGTGGGCCAGAAACGTGTTTTTCCCCAATTTATGCTGAGCTTTGTTTTTAAGATATGATTCTGAAATTTGATATGCAAGATATTCAAGATCTTAGCTAAAATCTGGCTTTGGAATCACTCAAAACGCATGCACCAATATTTTTTAATAAATTTTGCAATTTTGGTGTTCAGTTACGCCAGCTGTAGCGCCTCAGATTTGCATACTGATTTTAAAAGATTTATCATTTTTTTTCTGTTGCTTCTTTTGGACTAATTCTTTTTTTGTCCTTTCTATAACACTTTAAACTTGCAAATTCCAGAGAATCAAAATTTTCCTATGAGTGTAAATATTTTTCTGGATCAAAACAGTCAGCACAGAAAATCTGAAACAGGGGATTCTGAAAACTGGAAACAAAAACAGCAAGATACCAAAGTTTAGACACAATGGAAATTTGTGAAATAGAATTGTGTAGGATCTAAACACAATATGAACTCAAACTAAGATTAAAAAGGCACCAAAAGATCAAAGAACAGCAGATTCAAGCAATTAAAGAGACCCAAAATCAAGAAACAATCAAGCCAAATAAAAGGACTACTATGAATTGTTGACAATATGGATGAACATGACTTGACAAAACATGTATGGATTCAGAAAATTAAAGACTCAAAGCATAATATGAACCAAATAATGAAAGCAATAAAGACTCAAAAGCCTAAAAGAAAATAGCAACTCAAAGGTGTATGGAATCCTATCACAATTTGCACAAGAACTTGTTCAAGATCAATTGAACAAAAGTGCTTCGGTTGGATCTTCCACAAAGCACACCAAATCAATTAAAATGTAAAAAACAGCAAGACAATTATGGAAAATAAGATGAACAACATGAAAGTAAAGAAGAACTAAAAATGAAAGACCAAAAGCAACTCATCTTGAAGAACCATAGCTCATGATACCAAATGATGGCATTTCATGAAGGTCTTCTTGAATCATGTAAGAAAAAGTGGTGCGGAAGCTATGAAGGTGTGTGAGCAAGATCCTCCTAAGAGTGGTGTTGATCTTGAAGGTGCATGATAGGTATGATTATAGGGAGGTTCGGCCAGCCCAAGGAGATGTGAAGGAAATGAAGTTTAGAGCCTAGAATTCTAGGAGAAGCAAAGCTTGGCACAAAATGGCAGCATAACTTTACTCACAATAAACTTGAAAATACAAGGTGTAGGCTCCTCCTTTTATAGGCTAAGGAGGACCATAATGCAACCCTAATGCTAGCTAAATGAAATGTAAATGTGAAGCACATGGGTGCACATGGCACATGGGTGCACAAATGAGCACATGGGGAGGGGTGTGTCTAGTTTTTATGCTCACCCCCTCCATGGGCTTTCTAGACCAGCCTTGGTAAATTTATGGGGATCACTGCTTCCAGAATCTCCTGCGAGAATGGCCTGCAAAGAAGTGGACAAATGGGCGCCCTAGCGGCCGTTTGCACTCCGACGCTCAAGTCAGCTAACAAGAAACACCAAAACTCTACACCTCCGTATCGGAGCACCGTGGATGGCACTCTGAAGGTGGTAAAACGAACTGTGTATTGTGTTCTGTTTCTGGTTCTGGCAAATGATCCTTCTCTAGTCCCTTGTGCGTAGCATAAGAGCTTGAGCAAGCAAATAGAGTGTGTTTTTGGGAAAATTCGCCAGAAGTTCCATCCCTGTTTCCAACGTCCCAGGTTCCCTTTAAACGTCTCTCGCATTTAAAGCGTCTTAAAAGCGCATTTAAGGTTATGAAACGTTCAGCGCCTTTAAGACGTTTAAAACACTTAAAGCATTTAAAGTACCTTAAAACGCTCGAAACGAAAACTTTAATTACTTTTAAATAGCTTTAATTACCTCATACCGGACAAACCCTTTGGAAATCATTGATGTTTCTGTTCTCCCTGCCGCGTGTCCTCCTGACTTGGCCGTTATTATACGTGGAGGGCCTCACAGCACTGTGACCCAGCTTAGGGGTATTTCCTCGCGTGAGTCCTCATCCCGAGGAGTGCATCTGGCGCAAGGGGTGACTCCTTGGGTGCCAACTCATGCCCCCCAACCTCTAGTCACTCCTTCTGAGAGCGTATCTACCTTCCTCTCGCACCCTGCACTTGGTTACCCCTGGGCATGACCCACTCATGAGTCGTATCTATCCCAAGGGTCTCCCTGGGGTGGCATGGGCACTTCACGAGTCAGGTTGCTCTCTATTGGCGCTAGTACTATGGCCTTGAAGCCACCTTTCTCTTTTCTTTAATATCATTTCTGCGCTAGGCGGGCCCGAAGCCTCCGTGGCGTCACTCCCTCCATGGTCTTTCCTACCCATGGGTGTCGGGGAGTAACCCTGCTGGTGGTTTGCTTGGCGACGCCTAATCTTGGCAACGCCTTGTTTAGGCAACGCCCTTTCTCGGTGACGCCTTGTCTTGGCGACGCCTTATGTAGTCACTCTATTGACTTCCTTTCTTTGGGGCCCTTCGTGTGGTCCCACCATACGTTGACCTTGACCCCGACGTTGACTTTGACTTTGGTCAACGCCCGGGGACGGGACGGTACAGTTGTGTACAAGTTTGAGCATACATTAAACTCCACACAATAGATGCATAAGGTATATTCTCCATCTATTTGCGTTCCAAATCATTCTTTGGACATTACATGAGACTAGATTTGTCTCCTTTTTGTATTGGAACAGGAGATGTTGAACATTTATCCATTCTGAATCTCTCTAAAACTTTATTAATATATGCTTTCTGAGACAAATCTAACAGTCCTTGTGATCTATCAGGGAATATTTCTATTCCTATCACGTAGTATGCCTCACCCATATCTTTCATTTCAAAGTTATTAGAGAGAAACTTCTTAGTCTCACTAAATAGACCAAGATCATTAGTTGCAAGCAAGATATCATCAACATACAAAATCAGGAATATAAACTTTCTCCCATTGGCCTTCAGATATATACACCGATCAACGATGTTTTCCTTAAATCTAAAGGACACAATAATATCATTGAACTTAAGATACCATTGTCTAGAAGCCTGTTTAAGCCCGTATATTGATTTCTTAAGTTTACACACCATGTGTTCCTTTCCTTCTTCAATGACCCCCACTGGTTGGTCCATATAAACATCCTCTTCTAAATCCCCATTCAAAAAGGCAGTTTTGACATCCATCTGATGCAACTCAAGATCATAATGAGCTACTAACGCCATGATAATTCTAAAGGAATCTTTCTTAGAAACAGGTGAAAATGTTTCCTTATAATCAATGCCATCCTTTTGAGTAAAACCTTTGACAACAAGTCGGGCCTTGCAACGTTCAATATTGCCATGAGAGTCACATTTAGTCTTAAAGACCCATTTACACCCGACTCTCTTGCATCTTCTGGCAATTATATAAGGTCCCATACATCATTTTGTGCCATTGATTTAAGCTCATCTTTCATGCCATCTAACCACTTATTAGAATTATATTAGAATTATCATCATTGATGGCATCTGAAAATGAAAATGGATCATTATCAATAGCTAAGTCATTTTCTGACTCTTGTAGATAAACCACATAATCATTCGAAATAGCAGACCTTCTTTCTCTTTGAGATCTTCTTAATTCTATTTCTTGTGGTTGTTCTACTATAGGTTCATTATTAACCTCGTGATCATTAATTTGTTGTTCTTCATCATCGTTGAGTGGTTCAACTACATTAGGAACAACAATACTTGAAGTTGAAGTACTAGTCAAAGGAACTTGTACTCTAAATTCCTTAATCTCCACATTTTGTGAAGTATCACTCCCACTAGTTTCACCATTTTCAATGAACTGTGCATTTCCAGATTCAACAATTCTTGTGCTATGGGTAGGAGAGTAAAACATATACCCTTTCGACTTTGCTGGATAACCAATGAAATATCCATTGATTGTTCTTGCATCCAATTTCTTTTCTTGCGGATTGTATATTCTAACTTCTGCCTGACATCCCCAAACATGCAGGTGTCTCAAACTGGGTTTCCTTCCTGTCCACAATTCAAAAGGTGTCTTTTGAACTGCCTTACTAGGAACCCTGTTCAACAGATACATGGCAATTTTTAAAGCATACATCCACTATGAAACAGGTACAATTGACTTACTTAACATGCTCCTAACCATATCCATTAAGGTACGATTACGCCTTTCTGAAACACCATTTTGTTGTGGTGTACCTGACATTGTGTATTGAGCACAAATACCACGTCTCTCAAGGAACATAGCAAACGGGCCAGGATGTTGTCCACGTTCATCATACTTTCCATAATATTCACCACCTCTATCTGACCTGACAATTTTCACCTTTTTGTCTAATTGTCTTTTCACTTCATTTATATAAACTTCCAAGGCATTCACTGCTTGCGATTTTTCATGCAGTAAATAGACATAACCATAACGTGAAAAATCATCAATAAAAGTGATAAAATACCTTTCTTTATTGAAAGAACTTGCATCAAAAGGTCCACATATATCAGTGTGTATAATTTCAAGAAGCTGAGTACTTCTTGTGGCTCTCTTCTTTGTGTATTTTGTTTGTTTTGTTTGTTTGCCTTTAATACAATTCACACATACATTCAGATCAGTAAAATCCAAACTTGGAAGTATTTCATTCTTTACCAATCTTTCCATCCTTTCCTTGGAAATATGTCCCAAACGTTTGTGCCACAAGAAAGCAGAACATTCATTCACTAAACTACGTTTAGTGCCAACATTATGATGCAAGGTCATAAGAGTTTCAGCATATAGATTATCGAGATTCAATCTATATAATCCATCATAAAAAGTACCAGATCCAATCAAATAGGTACGTTGATATAAACTGAAACATCCATTCCCAAATTTAAAAGAGTACCCGACAACATCAAGTTTAGACAATGAAACTAAATTCCTAGATATACTAGGTACATAAAAAGTATCCATCAAGTCTAAATAAAATCCAGTGTCGAGGATTAAACGATAAGTTCCGACTGCTTCCACTAGAACCTTCTCTCTATTCCCCATGAAGACAAACTTTTCATTTGGCTTTATGGTTCGGGTTGAAAGGAATCCTTGTATCATGTTAGAAACATGAGTTGTGCATCCATAATCGATTTACCAAGAATTATGTGGAACTTCAGTTAAGTTTGATTCAAAACATACATAATAAGCATTATGCTTACCCTTCTTTTCGAACCAAGTCTTACGTTTTAGACAATCCTTTTGGAAATGTCTAGATTTCTTGCAGAAATGACATTTGTCATTCTTCTTCTGGAGCTTAATAAAGGACTCATTTATCTTCAGTGGTCCTTTACCCTTTCCTTGTTTCTTGAATACTTTCTTTCCAACTCCCTGATTATTCACATAGTGTATGGAGTGGTTTCCATGATTCTTCAGTCTAGCCTCTTCTTGAACTAGCATGCTATGTAATTCATGCATATTCCACTTATCTTTCATAGTGTTATAGTTCATTTGGAAAGGACCATACTCAGACGGTAAAGAGTTCAAGATGAACTGCGCGAGAAAATTCTCATCCACTGTCATTCTAAGAGACTTAAGTCATTTCAATGTTAGTCCACTGTCTTGCCGCAATATTAGTCATTTCAATGACATGTTCGTGCATAGTACGAGAACCATCAAATTCCATTGTGGTTAATGTACTCATTAATGTCCCAACAAGAGACTTATCAGTACTTTGGGAGCGCTCTTCCACAAATTTCATAAATTCTTTTGCACTATCAGTTTTGGCAAGAGCAGACTTAATAGTACTTGTTATGCTCATTCGCATAAAGATACAGGACCAGATACTTGATCACACATGCTTAACATTAATACTTTGAGTCATAAACTAAACATACAATACAGATTCAGAAAACATTCTATGCATACTAATGTTCTCCTTTGGGAGATTCATTAATACACAAAACATAATGATGCTAATAGTATTAACTTTATATGGCAAGATATATGCATTAACTAGAAATATATTTTATCTTTGGATATACAAGTAAAACTAATAACACATACTCACTAGCAACAATCATATCCATTAATTATAAGGACAACTAATCAACATTTGGGCAATCCAAAAAATGTCTTATAATAACGAATTTCCATTTACCTATATTTAAATAATTTAGCATCCATTTTATAGGTAATTGAAATAAAATTTATCAATAATATGGAATTAAATAAAACTTAAAGATTTGACCACTTTGGTGATTAACAAATCTATCATACAAATAATTCCAAAAATTATATCATTAATTGAAATAAAATCCATCCATAATTTAGAATTAAATAAAACATAAAGATTTGACCACTTTGGTGATTACAAATCTATCATACAAATAATTCCAAAATTTTAATTTAAAATTGAATGCATAAAGCGGAAAAATTAATTTTCCATTCCTCACTTTCAATCAATTAATTAAACTTTAATATAATGCAAATTAAATTACATTATAATATAATAAAACTTTAATTAAAATTTAATAAAAAATCATTAATAAAATAAATGACGTAAAGTGCAGGAATGAATTCATGCGTTTCATTAATTGAATTTTTTTCATACATGCATTTCATTATTTTATATTATAATATAATAAAATTTGGAAAAGAATTTAATTAAACTTTAACAAAAACATTAATAAAATTGATAACGTAAAGTTGAGGGAATTAATAACGTAAGGTGCAGATAATTCATACATGGATTTAATTATATTATATTATAATATTTTGAATACAACATTTGGTCACATTCCAATTTCGTGAGGACCTGGACCCTCCCTGCCATTACATCATCCACGCCAAGGCTGATACTTCCACACACCAAAAAAAAATTGATGACATAAGGTGCAGCGAATTAATTCATACATGCATGAGCCAAGCGCACCATCATTCACCGTATTGCAAACCTAGAACCATTCTTTTGGAAGACAATCATGCAACCAAAAGCATATGTTTCTGCATTAGCGTGAAGGGTTCACTTTCCCTCTTCAACCCCAACGCCGCACCAGGTCGTTCAGGGAGACCACCACTGCGCCTCTAGCCATGAACCATCGCGTCGGCCACTGTGCGAACAATCACGCCGCACCAGACTTCAACCCCAATCCTGCCGCGCCCTAAGCCACGTTCACCACACTCTGGGCTCAACTCGATCCTTACAAATCCACGATCACCGCACGAACCACTTTGTTCCTTGACGACGACCAGGTCGCGGCCACCTGTGTCGTCGGCGACAAATATGGGTGGTGACGGAGAGGGGCGCTCCGACAGCGAGAGAGGCTGCACGAGCGACGGTGGCTTGCGGTTCCGCGCCGATAGCGACTTCGATAATGGGTTCGGGTACAGGGTGTTAACGCCGATAATGGCGGTGGGTGCAGATTAGGTTATGCTATTGAGGAATGAAAACTTTGATCATTAAACCCTAATTTTAAAATTAGGGTTCTTCAATTGGGATTAATTAAATTGGAAACCGAATTAGGGTTCTTAAAATTATGGAAAAACATTAATGGAGAATCACAAAATGAGCAACATGGCTCTGATACCACATGTAAATTAAAACATTTGTAAACGTATAATTGAACACATACAATAATGTTCACATACAAATCTTACCATATTTTTTATTCTCACACAATCAAGAAGGAATAGGCACTTACCTTGATCCATGAGTGATCCTATTTGAGCAAATTCTTTATCTCCTTTGTCTCAATCTATCTCTTAGCAATTCCGTTCTTGTCACACACTTTCGTGATGGTTAATAGTGAGACAACTATTATTTGCAGAAACAGAACCCTATTGACCTTAATTCCCAATCTCCATCAGATGTTGGTTTTCATTAGGTATATCATCATATATATATTTCTCACATTAACCAATCAACATTTAATCCTATTATTATTGCTAAATCATATTCGGGCCCAAAACCCAAACTCTAAGTCATGTGAGTCACTTTATAGAAATTAATTTAAAACCTCATGCACCGTTTTCTCATCAGGTTTCACTCCAGAGCTTTCCATAAAAATCATGTGAACAACTTCCTTGGATAGCCCGTGAAAGGCAAGGCTAGAAATCATTGCAGTCCAAACGAAAACGTCTTTGCCCACAACATCATCAAACACCTTCCGTGCCCTCTGTCGTTCATATGGTACCATTCACTAGTGCAAAATGTAAAAATAATTATTGTTTATTAAGTGCGGCTTTATGAACAGACGCACTCGTAAAAAATGCGGTGACATTTTTGAAATTAATTCATTTACAAATGCGGTTATTTGTAACTGTCGCACAAGCACTTTGATTTATAAGTGCGACTATAGGTAAAGCCGCACTCGCAAATCAAGCGCTTTGATTTATGAGTGCACACTCGTAAATCATTTTTACCCTAAATCAACTTACTCCAGAAGCGTTTCGCGTTTGCACTCTGCTCGCATTTGTGCTTCGCGTTCATCTCTTCTTGCAACTTCATTGATACTGCGTTTGTGTCTGTGTATGTTTCTGAGCTCTCTTTCTTCTTCACCAATGTACATAAATTTTTTCGTGGGTTCATTGATACTGTTGCATTGGCTTCGTGGGTTCCTCTTTGGTTTCTTGTGTGCTACGTCGCTGCTTTCGCATGCACCGCCTCGTCTGCTGTCGCCGCTGTGCTACTCTTGGCAATGTTGCCTTCACACACAAGGTTGGTGATATTTTCTATTTTTTGAATTTTTATTTATGTATTATAATTTCTATTTTTTAAAATTTATATTATTTAGTGTTTATTTTAATTTTAATTTATATTATGTTAGTTGTTAGTTTAAAATAGAATTATTGTGTTTGTATTGAGTTCGAGGGTCCACCCTCTACAATTGATACGTGCTGGTATTGAGTCCGGGGGTGTTCGACCCTCGACAAACAAGTGAGATAGAACACTGATTAAAAAAAATCTGAATGACTATTTCAGAATAGAATGGATCGAAATTGGATTAATTCTCTTCGCATAAGTGATGAGTACGAAAGAGGAGTAGAAGAATTTATACAATTTGCACAATGTAACACGATTAATAGTGGTCATGATGGAGCAAATATCAGGTGTTCGTGCGTTAACTGTTTAAATGGAAGGATACTGGATGTTAAAATAATGAGGGAACACCTTCTATGTGATGGGTTTCTTCGATCTTAGAAAACTTGGACATGGCATGGTAAAGTGTTAAATTTACCACGTGTTTCCATAACTGAAGAATATGTGGGGTCCACCATGGAAGATGTAGTACATGATGATGTAGATGATGATCGATTGGAGGACATGATTCATGATGTGGGAGTTGAGTCTTTTGCAGAAGCGCATGGATATGGAAGTATGTCAAGCGATGTAGAGACTCCATTGTATCCTGGATCAACTAACTTCACACGGTTGTCGGCGGTGTTAAGATTGATGAGTTTGAAGGCAATAAATGGAATAAATGGATGGACTGATAAAAGCTTCACAAAATTACTTCAGTTTTTGAAGGATATGTTTCCAAGGGAAATACTCTACCTAATCGTAATTATGAGGCCAAAAAGATTCTTTGTCTAATGGGTATGGAGTATAAAAAGATACTTGCATGTCCTAATGATTATATATTATACCGGAAAGATTTTGAATTGTTGAAAAGTTGTCCGAGGTGTGAGTTATCACGTTATAAGTTGAAACAAAAAGATGTTGATACTATTGAAGATATAGAAAAGCAATGAAGGTTATGTGGTATCTTCCCATCATTCCAAGGATGAAGTGTTTGTTTGCAAATCCAAACGATGTTAAGAATCTTAGATGGCATGCATATGAGAGGAAATGTGATGGCATGTACCGACATCCAGCTGATTCTATTCAGTGGAAGAAATTTAATGATGGGTTTCCAGAGTTTGGTAAAGAATCAAGAAATATTCGACTTGGTTTAGCTATAAAGGGAATGAATCTGTTTGGTAATATGAGTACAAATCACAGTTCATGGCCTGTTTTACTAGTTATTTACAACTTACCTCCTAGATTGTGCATGAAACGAAAATACATGATGTTGTCTATGATGATATCCGATCCGAAACAGCCAGAGAATGACATAGATGTTTATCTAAGTCCCCTAATTGAAGATTTGAAGTTAATGTGGGACCAGGGAGTTGAAGTATTTGATGGATTTGCTAATGAAACTTTCAAACTTCATGCCATGTCATTTTGCACCATCAATGACTTTTTGACATATGGTAACTTATCAGGTTATAGTATTAAGGGTCATAAAGCATGTCCAATATGCGAAGAAGACATTGCTTCTCAACAATTGAAACATGGAAGGAAGACAATATATCTTCGTTATCGGAGGTTTCTTAGAAGTCATCATCCTTACCGGAGGTTGAAAAAAGCCTTTAATGGACACCAAGAGACTAATGGTCCACCGACTCCATTAACTGGTGTTGAGGTTTACGAAAAGGTAAATAACACAGACCACACCTTCGGTAAGTAAAAAAAAAGTCACATGTGACAAACATTTGGAAGAAAAAATCAATCTTCTTTGATCTTCCGTACTGGTCGAGGTTAGAAGTCAGACATTGTATAGATGTAATGCATGTTGAGAAGAATGTGTGTGATAGCTTAATTGGTATACTTCTTAACATTAACGGGAAGACGAATGATGGTCTAAGTGCTCATTTAGATTTGATTGAGATGAACATCCGAGGCAAGTTGGCACCCATAGAAATGGGTAAGTGTAAATATTTGCCCCTAGCTTGTTACACCATGTCAAAAGATGAAAAAACTAGTTTATGTCAATGTCTAAAGGGTGTGAAAGTGCCACAAGGACATTTGATGGAGGAGGGCCAAGCACAACCTCACAAGAAAGACAAGAGCCAAGACATAAGCATCCAAAGCCAAACCAAGAGCGTCTAGGCCAATGGAGGAAGCGTCTAGGCCATGGGAGGAGCGTCTAAGCCAATGGAGGAAGCGTCTAGGCCAATGGAGGAAGCGTCTAGACCAATGTGAATCCAAGAAAGATTTGTGTAAGATACATGGACGGCCCATTAAGGGTAGCATGGTATTAATTGTGGTGTAAATAGCACACATGGTTTCATAAGGACTTAACCTAGATTTGTTAAGATTTGGTGCGTTTTCTAGAAGGAATCTTTAGGCTAGGGCCGGCCATGTGCCTTTAGTCTTTGGATGTAATTTGCATTTCATTTTGGTAACATTAGGGTTGCATTAAGGTCCTCCTTAGCCTATAAAAGGAGGAGCCTACACCTTGTATTTTCAAGTTTAATTGAGTATTGTTATGCTGCCATTTTTGTGCACTAGCTTTACTTCTCCTAGAAATCTAGGCTATAAACTTCAATCCTTTCACCTTTCTCCCTTGAGCTGGCCGAACCACTCAAACACCACACTCATCATGCACCTTCAAAGCCAACACAACTCCTAGGAGGGCTTTGTTTCACTCACCCATTGCTTCCGCATCACGTTTCACTACTTTGATTCAAGAAGAACACATGAAATGCCATCATTTGGTATCATGAGCTTTTGGTTCTTCAAGATGAGTAGCTTGGTCTTTTAATTTCAGTTCTTCTTTATTTCATCTTTGTCATTTCAATTCCTTACTTGTCTTGCTGTTTTTATATTTTTAAATTGTTCTTGGTGTGCTTATGGAAGATCCAACCAAAGCACAATTGTTCAATTGATCTTGAACAAATTCTGTGCAGCTTGTGATAGGATTCCTTACACCATTGTGTGGCTGTTTTTCTTTTAGGAAATTGAGTCCTTATTGCTTTCTTATAATTGCTTCATTTTATGCTTTGAGTCTTTATTTTTCTGAATCTATAAATGTTGTGTCAAGTCATGTGAATCCATAATTGTCATCAATTCTTAGTAGTCCTATTTTTTTTGGCTTGATTGTTTCTTGTTTTGGGTCTCTTTATATTGCTTTAATCTGCTGTTATTTTGATCCTTTGGTGCTTTTTATTTTTAGTTTGAGTTCATAATTGTGTCTTAGTTCTTACACAATTTCCATTCTTACATTTCCATTGTGTTAATTTTGGTTATCTTGCTGTTTTCTTCCAGTTTTCCAGATTTCCCCTGTATCATCTCTCTGTTCTGGGCTGTTTTGTTTTAAAAAAATATTTCCACCCATAGGAAAATTCTGATTTTCTGGAAAATGCAAGTTTAAAGTGTTATAGAAAAGACAAAAAAAGAATGAGGTCAAAAGAAGCAACAGAAAAAAAATGATAAATCTTACAAAATCAGAGTGCAAATCTTGAGCGCTCCAGCTGGTCTAACTGCACACCAAATTTGCAAAAAATTATTAAAAAAAAATGGTGCATGCGTTTTAGGTGATTCCAAAGCCAAAATTTAGATAAGATCCTGAATTTTCTTGCATCCAAATTTCAGAAACAAATCTTACAATTACAGCTCAGCATAAATCGGGGAACAAACACGTTTTCTGGCCCACAACATTTTCCAGTGGTGCTGTTTTTTTTATTTGGTCATCTAATCTAGTGCTTTTCTTTAGGAATTCCTTTTGTGTGCCAACTTTTATTGAGTACCTTTAATTGTTTGCTTTAATTTCTTGAATCTCTTTCTAAGTTGTCATATTATAAATCCTTTTGGTAGTACTGTTTTCTTTCAATTAAATTTGTTTCTTGCTTTTGTTTCTTGACCTCTCATTTTGGGTGCTGGAATTTAATTCTCTCTTGGTGCTTATGTGCATGGAAATTGACTTGGTTTAAGGTTAAGCCCTTGTGAATAGGTGCTGGAAATTGGAGAATTAAAGCCAACTTTCTAAGGAGGAGTCAAAGCTAAGGCCGAAACAAGCTTCCTTGAAACAAACACTACAAACACCTAGAAGATCAACAATCAAGACAACAAAGAAAGTGCACTAACCAAAAAGAGGAACAACAAAGGGGGTTTTCTTATCTCCTTTACAACTTGGTTTATTGTTAATTACCTCTTTTAAATTACGTTTTAGACGGTGAGTGTGTCTTCAAGGGCTCAAAGTGTCCAAGAAGCCTCACCTAGGGCCGAATAGCATAGTAATTTTGCTTAGTAATTTGTTGCTTGTTTGAACTTGTTTTCTTTTGTTTTGGTAGAAACGTTTTGCATGCTTAGTATTGTTTAATTTTGTGCTATACCGACTAGCTTTGCTGCATATCTAGCTTACATAGTTTTCTTGCTTTTTGATTTCTCAACTTCTTGTGTTCTAAGTGTTTTACTAAGAGAAAATTTTGTGTGAAGTCATTGGAGGAAAGTTTTTGGCAAGGAAAAGGCTTGGTACTTAAGTAGTCCATTGTGACTCACCTCCCTTACCTGGAAAACTACCTTCTCTAGCTTTCCTAAACTTTCTCAAAGTAAAACATCTAACTACACAAAGTTCTAGCCATGTCTTCTTCTTCTCATTCTCCAAAGTCTATGGAAAGTGAAGTAAAATCTTTGAAAACCCTTTTAAAAGAGGTATCCCAAGCGGTACAATTAATTTCCTTTAGACAATTGGAGAATGAAAACAAAATTAATGAGTTGGCTAGAGCTCAAGAAGAGAAATCCCAAAAATCTCAAAAATAAAAAAAAACGCTTACTCATGCATCTCAAAGTATTGAGTCTCTAGGGGAGGGCAGCCGTAGAATCAATGATTATTACCAACCACCCCCTAGAAGAACTAGACAAAGGGAGCAAGAGAGCCCAAAGGAAGTAAGGGTAGACCTACCCCATTTCTATGGTAAGGAAGACGTAGAGGCCTACCTAGATTGGGAGATGAAAGTAGAGCAACTCTTTGCTTGCCATAGGGTGAGTGAAGAGAGGAAGGTACCCTTAGCAACCCTTAGTTTCCAAAGCAATGCCATGTATTGGTGGACCTCTTTAGAGAGAGACCGACGTCTTCATAGGGAGCCTTCCATAGAATATTGGAATGACCTTAGGGGAGCCCTAAGACGTCGCCACATACCTTCCTACTACCATAGGGAGTTGATGGACAAGCTCCAAAGACTCCAACAAAAGAACTTAAGTGTGGAAGAGTATAGGCAGAAAATGGAGCTCTACATGATGAGAGCATCCATTAGAGAGGAAGAAACCACCACCATATCTAGGTTTCTAAGTGGGCTCAACCTTGAGATAAGGGATCGAGTAGAACTATTACCCTACCAAGACTTGAATGATTTGGTTCAACTTTGCATTAAAGTTGAACAACAAAATTTGCGCAAAACTTCAAATCTAAGGGTGGGTTCTTACTCCAACTCTTATCCCAAGAAAGACTTTAAAAGGGAGGGTAGTACACCTAGAGACGAATCCAAAGAAACTACCAAACCCTTAGTGAAAGATGCCTCCACCCCATACATCCGTGCTAGGGACACCAAGTGTTTTAAATGTTTTGGAAGAGGGCATGTGCAAGCACAATGTCCAAACCAAAGGGTTTTGTTTTTAAAAGGAAAAGATGAGTACACAAGTGGTGAGGATGAACCTAGTACTCAAGAAAAAGGGGAAGGAGAAAGGATAAATCCTTTGGAGGGGGACTTATTGATGATTCAAAGAATCCTCCACAATCAACCTAGTGCATCCAACGAGACACAACGAGAGAACATTTTTCATACTAGATGCAATATTTTAAAAAGTATATGCTCTCTTATTGTGGATGGTGGGTCATGCTGCAATTGCTGTAGCACTAGATTGATTGAAAAATTAAAACTACAAGTAGTTCCTCATCCAAAACCGTACAATTTACAATGGATCAATGAGGATGGAGAACTACGTGTAGACAAACAAGTGGAAATCGAGTTTTCTATAGGTAACTACAAAGACAATGTTTTATGTGATGTAGTACCTATGGAAGCTTGCCACATCTTATTAGGTAGACCATGGCAATTTGATAAGAAAACCTCGCATAATGGTCTAACTAACGAGATTTCTTTCATCCACAAGCACAAAAGATTTGTACTTAGCCCTTTACCACATTCCCAAGTAGTAAAAGACCAAATACAAATGAAACACAAAAGGGATGAAGAAAAAATAGAAAAAGAAAAAAAATTTGGGAAACAAAAGGCGTGGGAGAATAGTGTTCCTTCCCACAAGGTCATTCAACAAGTCAAGCACAATGAAACTATCTTTACAAACATGCTTCTTGTTGAACAACCTAGCCTTTCCTATTGTAAAGGAACACTTGCAAGCATGAGCACAAAAGAAAAGTCTTTAAAAGAAGCTTGCATAGACCAAGACTATTTCTCCAATGTGTTAAGATATCCCCAAAAGAATGACAAGTTATCTATAAGCACCTACCAATTTTTGTATGAAGTAGTGCCTAGAACAACTTGCCATGTCTTATTGAGACAACCATTGCAAAATGTACAAATTTTCATAAACAATGGTTGTACCAACGAGACTCTCTTTGCACATAAGAGAAAAAGTCTACAAGAAGGAGAACTCATGGGGCAAATGAGAATTGATGAAACTCTAGAGCTTTTAAGAGGAAAACTTTTGTCACCCATGAGAAAAGAGGTTCAAAGACATTACTTTAGGTACAACTCTTGTTTTCAAACTACACCTAAAGCAAAGTCTCAAGAACTCTATACTCCTTCACCTTTTGTAAAAGATACTTGGGAAGACACACATTTCCTATTAGAGCTTCCTAGGACAACAAAAGGTCTTGATTCTTTCTTCATGGAAGTGGACAAACTCTTCTTAAGAAAAGTGACAAGCCTCCATGATTTATTTTCAAAAATAAGGGATAGAGCTCCAAAATTTGAAAACATAGCTCTCCCTTCTATGCTTCACGAAATCATGAGGGACACCCACAATTCTTGGGATGAGAATCTTTTTCCTTTTATACATGCATACAATGGAGTAGTCCACAAGATTACTCATATCTCTCCATTTGAAGTTGTATGTGAACATAGTCCTCTTGCCTTTTTAAAGTTGTCACCATTTCCTAAAGGTATTATGCCTAAGGAAAAAGTAACTACTTTTGAAAATTTTAGAAAATATAAGAGGAATAGAGGGCACCTACAACCCTCAAAAGGGAGATATTCTGAGAAGTTGACCAAAACAAGAGAAAAACAAAGATGGCAACTTCACACAATTAATTGTTTTCCAAAGGCTCACCCTAACTCCTTTGCTTTGTTTCAGGATTCACATAGATTGACATTTGATCCGGGAGGATACATCTTGACGAAGCAAAGAGGCTGCTATCCGAGATCAAGAATGCACATCTGAGGATAGATCTTCTCATGAAGGAGGAGATGATGGACACCATCCAGCCATAACCATCCCCCAAGCAAAAGCCTTGGATTTGAGGACAAATCCTTTTCAAGAGGGAGGGGATGATGGAGGAGGGCCAAGCACAACCTCACAAGAAAGACAAGAGCCAAGACATAAGCATCCAAAGCCAAACCAAGAGCGTCTAGGCCAATGGAGGAAGCGTCTAGGCCATGGGAGGAGCGTCTAAGCCAATGGAGGAAGCGTCTAGGCCAATGGAGGAAGCGTCTAGACCAATGTGAATCCAAGAAAGATTTGTGTAAGATACATGGACGGCCCATTAAGGGTAGCATGGTATTAATTGTGGTGTAAATAGCACACATGGTTTCATAAGGACTTAACCTAGATTTGTTAAGATTTGGTGCGTTTTCTAGAAGGAATCTTTAGGCTAGGGCCGGCCATGTGCCTTTAGTCTTTGGATGTAATTTGCATTTCATTTTGGTAACATTAGGGTTGCATTAAGGTCCTCCTTAGCCTATAAAAGGAGGAGCCTACACCTTGTATTTTCAAGTTTAATTGAGTATTGTTATGCTGCCATTTTTGTGCACTAGCTTTACTTCTCCTAGAAATCTAGGCTATAAACTTCAATCCTTTCACCTTTCTCCCTTGAGCTGGCCGAACCACTCAAACACCACACTCATCATGCACCTTCAAAGCCAACACAACTCCTAGGAGGGCTTTGTTTCACTCACCCATTGCTTCCGCATCACGTTTCACTACTTTGATTCAAGAAGAACACATGAAATGCCATCAACATTCCTCAAATGTGAAGAGCCTAGTGTCAATGCAAGATTTGAAGTTATTTGGGTTGAAGTCTCATGATTGTCACATCTTGATGCAACAGTTGTTGCCAGTAGCTATTCGTGGGATCTTACCAAAAAATGTTGAACATACCATAACTCGTTTGTGCTCATTCTTCTATTCCATTTGTTGTAAAGTCATTGATCCATCAAAACTAGATGAACTTCAAAATGAAATTGTTGTTATCTTGTATGAATTGGAGATGTTTTTTCCTCCATCTTTTTTTGACATCATGGTTCATCTAGTGGTGCATATGGTAAGAGAGGTTAGATTGTGTGGACCAGTGTACTTAAGATGGATGTATCCTGTTGAGAGGTATATGAAAATTTTGAAAGGTTATGTAAAAAATCATTATCGTCCAGAAGCTTCAATGATTGAAAGGTACATAGTTGAAGAAAGTATTGAATTTTGTTCATAGTACATGTCAAAAGAAAATCCAATAGGTCTTCCAGCTAATTCATGGCACCACAAGCATTCTACAAGTAAATGTTTACATGGTGTGAATATTGTAAGCAAATCTCGATCAGAAGTCTTGCAAGCACATTTGTATATATTGAATAACATAGATGAAGTTATACCTTACATAGAAGCTCATAAAGCCATTGTGAAGTCAAATAACCCAAGACAAGCAGAGAAATGGGTCTTGATGGAACATAATAGAACTTTCATGCCTTGGTTTAAAGACGAGGTGTTAAAGGATTCAACGACATCAGAGACCTTGACCTGGTTGGTTGTTGGATTGAAGTTTGATGTCATTTCATGTAAAGCGTATGAAGTGAATAATTGTATATTTTACACGAAGTCTATGGATGAAAAGAGTACATTTCAAAATTCTGGTGTTACTCTTAAAGCCGAGTCAATGCAGTTTTTGACTTCGAAAGATACAAATCGAGTGCTTGGATCAATGGCATACTATGGGTTTATAAAAGAGATATGGGAGGTGACTACACTAAGTTTTTCGTTCTAGTTTTCAAGTGTAAATGGGTTGACAATAAAAGTGCGGTTAAAATTGATGAATCAGGATTCACACTAGTGGACTTTCGAAAGATAAGGTATCGAGATAAGCCCTTTATAATGGTTCAACAAGCATATCAGGTTTTCTACGTGAAAGATCCTACGTCAGAACATTGGTATGTCGTTTTACACGGGAAAAAGCAGGGGGAGACCATAGATGATATTGAAAATGGTGACCCCCGTTCCTTCACATAATAATTAATAAAGATGAGGATGTACTTGATGATGTACATGCAACCCGTAAAGACCACAGTGAAGGAATTTACATATGAACATTCAACCCACATGCAACCTATAAATACACATTTAGAATTTTATGTATTTGTTTTATATGATTTTAATTCGATGCAAATTAACTAATGTTTGTTACCTAATTTTTTTAACACATATATGAATGACGATCAAACTCCAATCAGATCCCAATCCGGACGAGGCAGTAGAGAACCTACTAGATTGAAGCATCTCACATTGAAACATGCTGTTGGTGAGACGACATGTGTTGACATTGACGTCAACACTGGAGTGGCTTTTGGTCCTAATGCAGATGAGTTTAATAACTATCTTGGAGTTGTTTCTCGTGAGAGGCTCTCCATTTTGATTAATTCATGGGATGACATGTCAGAGGTCGATCAGAACATGATCTAGGAGGATGTTTTGGTAAGCTTTACATTATTATTGTTACCATATAATGCTTTTTAATATTCATTGATTAATTTTAATTTGGTGATGTTATTTTGCAGGAAAATTTTAAAATTCCTAATGTGGAACTGCTTTGATCAAAGATTATATCCAATATCGGACTTAAATTTCGTCACTTTAAGTCAAGACTGACTTCTAGATATATTTTTTACAACCTTAAAGGCGAAAATCCATGTTTAAAGTACAAACATATTGATGAAGAGACATAACGTCTTTTTAAAGAAAGCCGTGAAAATGAAGCTTAGATGGTAAGTGAAGTTACTTAACTATTTTTATTTATATAGCATTAATAAGTTGATATTTTTTAATTCACTTTGTTTATTTCAATGATGACAGGATCGTCGGAAGAAAGCTCAAGAGATAGCTTTAAAGAATGTTACCCCACACGTACTGTCTCGTTCGGGGTATCGAAAGCTTGAGCAATCACTGATGGTGGAAAAGGAGCAATCTAGACAGGGGACATCGTCTGAGAATGTGGAAACATGGGTCACTTCTCCTCCATCACCACTTTTTCGCCATGTAAAATGGAAGAGAGTTCGAATTAAAAAGTCGGGTGCACCAAGTTCTGAGCAATCAGGGGTTATCATCGAAAAAATTGTAAGTTATCTTTAGCCCTTTTTCATTTATTTTAAAACATTAATTATATTAAAAACTGATATGATTTTTTTCTCTTGCAGGATTCCTTGGAATCCCAAGATAATTTTGTTCCTGAAGGTCGTCACGATATCCTAGTTGAAGCAATTGCACGACTTGAGCATTGTGGTCGTGTTCGTGCAGCTTGACAAGGGGTTGGAATTAAACTATATTTTGGAGTTTCACAACGACACTCATCCTCCTCCCCCCAAGAGAGCAAAGCAGAAATGAAGACTAAGATACGTGAAGAATTAATGAAGGAGATGAGAAAGGAGACTGATCGGATGCGGCTAGAGTTGCGACAAGAGTTTCTATCGCAACAACTTTGTGCTGAGCTGATTCAACCCCTTGTTAGTCCCACTCCCAAGAGCACAAAAGGGAGGTTTGCGACTCCTACAACATCAGGGGAGGATATCATTGGGCAGACAAGGGAATGTGAGCTACTGGTAGCAGGCGATAAGCTTCCTCAGGTGGTGGCCATTGGAAAAGTCTATGAAGAGACCACCACCTTACATAATGATGGCAAATTCATGGAGCTCTTCTTGGATGTTGTGAAAAATGGTGCGGAAGCTATGGATTGAGATGTGCAAAATCCTCCTAGGAGCTATGGTGACCTTGAAGGTGCATGAAGAGTGTGGAAATGGGGAGGTTCAGCCAACCCCTTTGAAGGTGGTGAAAGGTTTGAAGATTAAAAGCCTATTCCTAAGAGAGTTTAGGCAAGGAGTGAGAATGGCACAATTTTGGCAGCATTTCACTATTCAATTAATCTTGCAATACATGAGGTTGGCTCCTCCTTTTATAGGCTAAGGAGGACCAGATTTGATGACCTAAATGCTACACAAATGTAAGCCAAATGAAATGTAAATGTGAAGCACATGGGTGCACATGGCACATGGGTGCACATGGTCCTTTATTAGTAAAGGCTTCTAGAAACCTTTAGCTAATCAAGGTTAATGCTTCCTTAATTCTAATGTGCAGAAAATTAAACAATTGTCCACATGGTTATGCTATTTACACCTCATTTAAAGCTAAACTACACTTGATGGGCCTTCACGGAATATGTGCTATTAGGCCTTTTTCCATTCATAGCTTGATCCAAGTCTCCTTGTTCTATACGCTTTTGGCTTGGTCTTAGACGCTCCTAGTTTGATCTTTAGATGCTCCTAGCTTGGTCTTAGATGCTCCTAGCTTGGTCTTAGACGCTCCTAGCTTGGTCTTAGACGCTCCTAGCTTGATCTTTAGACGCTCCTAGCTTGGTCTTGGACGCTCCTAGCTTGGTCTTGGATGGTCTAGATGCTCTTGCCTTGGGGTCTAGACGTTCTTGACTTGGCTCTTGCCTTTCATGGAAGGGTGTGCTTGGCCCTCTTCCATCACATAACATTCCTCTCTCCCCTGATGTGGCGAAGGTAACAGTTGAAACAGTATGAGTACATGATAATCGTGTTCCACTACCTTCAGATGAGGTAACCATTATGGCTTGATGCATTTCAGACATTCGCTGCCTGGCCCAAACACCTCATTCGAATTATGCCAGAACCTCATGTAATAATTTCATTTCATTATATTAATTTATATTTATATTTATATTTATATATTACATATAATTTAATACAAATGTTCTTTATTTTGTAGAAACCTCGTCGGAAACCAAGTCCGGAAAAGAAGCATGAGGTTCCGGTTGACGATCCTATAGCTTCCTTAGTTGTAGCTGCTAGACAGATTGGTCCAGATCCTTTGGAAGTTCCCTGGGATGATACATTTTTTCAAGTAAACACTGAACTGCCACTATACATATACATGACATATTTATTAGAATTTGTAGCTGGGTATCAGGAGCTCAATATAAATATAATTCAATTTTTTATGATGTAAGTATCTTTACCTATATTTCAATTTACTTTATGTTAAATTATTATTGATTATGCTTTAACTAATAACTTGTAGGTTTTTGCATGGAGTCTGTCTCACTGACGAGAAGGAAAATGTGTATGGATTCTTAGATCCTGCATATACTAATCCCACTGGAGCAAAGGCAAATGAGACCCAATCATACATCACTAACACCCTGGAAAAAGAGGGAAAACAAATTTATTTATGCCCTTATATTAATGAGTAAGTTTAATTATATGTCGTCAATTATTATTATTTCATATTTTAAATATTTACTAACTCTTTTCATGGATGATATAGGGGTCATTGGCAATTACTTGTCTTATCAATGGTTGATAAGATTGTTGTGTGGTTATGTTCCCTACACAAGAAGATATCCCCAAGTCTTAAAAATATCATTGATACATAAGTACACTATAAACTTAACTCTGTATGTTACCAATTAACCATCTACTAACGAGGTTTTTTGTATTAACCAGTTCATGGCGTGGATATAACATCCTAAGAGGTCGATCCAATTCAAATTTTCAAAATTTGATTTGGATAAGAATAAATGTTTGTAATTTTTTTCTTTCTCTTTTCATTGTTTATCAATATACTAACTTTTACTTTTTATTGAATTATAGTGTAATAAACAACCAGGAAGCTATGAGTGTGGCTATTACGTTATGCAATGAATGATTATCATTGTAAGACTAGACCTTAAAAGTGATTGGAAAGAGGTAACATGATATGTTAAATTATTTTTATAATTCTTGAACATATATGTATCTTAAAACTAATTTATGTCAACCATATTTTGAAATGCAGTTCTTCACGGATGAAACACCAATGACTTCAGATGCCATAGCATATGTGAGACATTCTTGGTCCACATATTTCCTAAACTTTTATAACTCTGCGATAGTTGATAAATAGTGTAGGAATTATATATAATTTGATTAGTGTTTGTAATACATTTTGATCAATATATATTTGATTCTCTTAATTTATTTCAATTTATGTATTTGTCTGGCTGGGTATATATAATTGAACAGGTTAATTTATATGGGAATTAGCACTAAACAGATTGCACTAAAAAAACACTATTTACAAGGGCGATTATTTACCATAGCCACAGTTATAAATGCAACACAAGATTTACAAGTGTGGCTATTATCATAACTACACTCATAAATGTGATTTACAAGGGCGACTATTTACCATAGCCGCCCTTGTAAATCACATTTATGAGTGCGGGTATTACACAACCGCACTTGTAAATGCATTACCTTTAAACCCCTAAACCCTGATTCAAAAGCATATACAAGTGCGACTACCAGAAATAACTGCCCTTATAAATAGTATTTACAAATGCGGATATACAGTCGCACTCTCTTCGATTTAAGAATGCGTGTTGATCAAATGCGGCTATATAGCCGCTCTTGTAAATGTAAAATAGCTGCACTTATTTTGCCTTTATGCACCAGTGATTCGATCGTGATCATGACCCGATCACTTAAAACATATGTCTTTGGTCCACTTAACTGAGATCCAACTGATAGAACTCGACCTAAATAAAGACAAATTCAATAGTCTTGAAAGAGGTTAGGACAACTGCCAAATATGTTAAACTCTTTAAAACAATATGAAAAAGAAAACAATTAGATCTACACCCTTAAATAAGTTAATTATATTTATCTTATCACTAACTTCAACAAAAATACACAAATAATACTCCATGCATCAACACCCTTAAAATAAAGGAAAATATATTGACCTTTTATATTGAGACCCCGAAACAAAGGTGAGTACTATTTTCATGCAATATAAACTATAGCATATTTTTAATGTTTTCAATGACTTATCGTCGAAGTCTTATCAAGAGGTGAAATTTTTCTTAGAATAATCTTTCAAGCATCTTAAAGCAACAAATTTGAAAGACTAACCTGAAATCCACTTCCAAGATCTAACTCAGATTTATTGGCAAGAACACATATCAACAAAGAGTAGTGACAACATTGGACAGAGAGTGAACTCCAATGCCTCACTCATTCCTTCAAATCAGAGACAACCGTGACCTCGTTGACCTCTATTCCAGATTCCAACACCTCTATTCTAGATTCCAACATTTGTTGAAACACCTCTATTCTAGATTCCAACATTTGTTGAAACAAAGTAACACGCTGAACGGGTCTATCATCGAGGAATCTCTGAATAATGAAAGATGGAGTTGAAGAGAATTATAAGTTTAATTCAAACTTATAAAATCAGTTTATAAAAAGAAGTTTCCAGTAGTACTTATACATTTTAAAATGTTCTTATAAATGATACAATAAATTTAATAAAAATATTTATAAAATAAGATAATTTTTATATCCAATTATATATTATAAAATTTCTTTATGTTTTAGTTGTAGATATTTTCTCTAATTCATTGTATCAAAGATGGCCGTGCGAAGCTGACATAGCTAAACTTAGACTAGATGTGGTTTAGGGCATTCTGTAGATAATGGTGATGGGTTGGTAGGAGTTGCATTGCCTCCCACATGTTTCTCACTTCCACTGCACTTCAACCCCACGCGCTCCCTTCCCATACATTTTTATATTTATAGATAAAATTTAGTTATTGTGATGAAATTTATTATTTTATATATTCATTTTCATTTTTTATTTTATTTAAGTTGTTTTCTTTATATTTAAGATATTATTTAACAGATTTAAATTTAAAATTAAAGGAATTTGAAGTATTTTGATTGGAGAGAGAATAAATGAAACGTGAGAGGATAGAAAATTTTGAAATTATAAAAAGAAAGAATGAAAATGAGCGAGAGAAATTTAATTTTAATGATTATTTTAAAAAATAAATAAAGTATTTATATATATAGTAAAAAGGTAAAACTGTGAACAAAATAATAAAAAAATTGTTGAATTTGAATGCAAATTTTGAGCATTTTTGGTTTTGATCTGGTGGTTTGTTTTCTCTCTTCCTTCCTTAATTTCTATGCTGCTGTGGTGAGTTTGGTTGTTTCTCCCTTTTGGTTTTGGTTTGGTTGTTTATTCGGTGTGGGTTTGGTTTCGTTCGTCATTGTTGGGTTACTGTAGGTTGTGTTTTTTATTTGCAGGTTGTGGTGATGAGGTATATATATATAATTTATAGTTTGCATGACTTTTTCACCTTTTTACTCATGGATTTAATTTTTTAGAGATTTTATAAATATGGTGACATGAATAAAGAACTAAACCATGTACACTTATAAAAGTTGATAAAATACACTGAATTATAAATATTTCGAAATATATTTTGATTAAATAAATTAATTTTTCTTATATATATTTAAATGTATTGATTTTATCACTTTGTATTGATAAAAATATATTTTAATATATAATTTCATTAAACACTTATAGTTCAATAAGTCGTTTTACAATTTTTTTAATTTCTTAATTAGATTTTGTGAGACATAACTTTCATTAGTATCATGTAATCCTTATAAAATCTTTTCGATTTTATATTTGTCATCATCTTAATTTGATTCCGTATGAAAGAGGGAACTCTTTATCAAACTTTAAAGTTCAGACAGAAATCACCCACTTTAAAATTAATTATAATTTTGTTTGCATTAATAGCTTAACAACCCTTTAAAAGTAATGTTTTATGAATTTATATTGGGTGAGAATGAGATAAAAAAAATAAAATTACAAAATAGAATTGTCTAAAAAATTAAAAAAATGCTATACCACCTATTTATATACTATGGTTATACATTATATAATAATATAGAAGGAGTGCTCGAGAACTTCGGTGGTGTGAGAATAAGGATGAAATTAAAGATAAGGTCAACGATTTTTTTTGAAGCTAGATTTGTTGAGAATGAAGAGTTGTTGGTAAAATAGATAATGTCTGTTTTAATACTATTTTTGGGGAGGATAATTAGATGTTGGTCGGAGCTTTTTCAAAAGAGGAAATTAAGGAAGTCTTGTGGAGTTGTGAAAGTTCTAAGAGCCTTGGTCCAAATGATTTTAATATGGGTTTCATAAAGTTCTGTTGGGATTTCATTATAGTGGATATTATGGCAGCGATGAAGGATTTTGAGCTAAGCGAAAAATGGCATCGGGGCTCAAATATGTCGTTTTTATGTTTGATCCCAAAAAATGAAAATCCGCAACAGCTAGGGGAGTTCAGGCCTATTTCGTTGGTCGCATGTCTGTACAAAATTATTTCAAAGGCGTTATCTTTGCGTATGAAAAAGGTGATTAGCAAAGTGATTGATGTCAGGCAGTCAGCTTTCCTCGAGGGGAGGGGTTTGCTGGATAGCGTGTTAGTTGCTAATGAAGTTTTGGATGAGATGAAAAGAAGGAAGAAAAAATGTGTTTTTTCAAAGTTGATTTTGAGAAGGCATATGATTCTGTAAGATGGGAGTTTATTTATTATATGTTAGAAAGGGTCGGTTTTTGCAACAAATGAATTCTTTGGATTAAAGGATGTTTGAAGTCTTCTTCTGTGTCAGTTCTTGTAAACGGTAGTCCGACTAAGGAGTTTTTACCAAAGAGAGATCTTTAACAAGGCGACCCACTAGCTCCATTCTTGTTTCTCATTGTGGCGGAAGGTTTGGCGGGAGTGTCTAGGATGGTGATTGAGAAGAACCTGATCGATAGTTTGGAGATTGGCAGGGAGAAAGTGAAGGTAAACATGTTGGAGTACGCTGATGATACTCTATTTTTCTGCGAAGCAAATGTCAAAAGTGTTTTCAATATAAAGGCGACTTTGTATTGCTTTGAACTCTCTTTCGGGTTCAAGGTGAACTTCATGAAGAGCAAGTTAGGTGGTCTGGGCGTGGAGCAGATAATGATCCAGCGCTTCGCGACGATTTTTAATTGTGAAGTGATGGTGACTCCTTTTGTATATTTGGGGTTTTCGGTAGGAGGGTGCCATAAGAGGAGGGCGTTTTGGGATGGAGTGGTTGGTAGAATGAAGAAAAGTTTAAGTAGGTGAAAATGTAGATTTTTGTCTCTAGCAGGGAGGATTTACTTGATAAAGTCAGTATTGTCATCTATTCCATTGTTTTATTTATCTTTATTCAAAATGTCGGAGGCGGTGGCAAACGAGTTTGTGAAAATCTAAAGGAATTTCCTATGGGGGTGGGGTTCCAAGGGAAGAAAGGTAGCCTGAGCCTCCTGGAAAAATGTGTGTGAAGCTCGTGAGGACGGGGGTCTCAGAATTATCGATTTAAGGACTTTTAATTTGGCGTTACTCGGTAAATGGGTATGGCGCTTGGGGTCAGCCAAGGGTAGCCTATGGAAAGAGATTATTGTTTCCAAGTACGGGGTTTGGAGAAGCCTGAGAGAGGAAGGGAAAAATAATAAGGAATATATATGGTGTAAAGATTTGAGGAAGGTTTGGAATTCGGAGGGTTGGGGTCGGAATTTTGAAGATTCCATTAATTGGAAGGTGGGATCTGGAAAGGAAGTTTTGTTTTTGGAAGATAATTGGGTAGGGAGTGGGGCTTTGAAGAATGTCTTCCGGAGGTTGTTTTTTCTGAGTCTGTTAAAAGATTTTGTGGTGGCAGCTTTCAGGGGATGGAATAACGGAAAGTGAGAATGAAAATTTGTCTGGAGATTGAATCTGTTTGAATGGGAGAAGAAAATAGTGGTTCTATTTTCTTAGGTAGCCCAAGGTGCGATTTTTGATTTGGATAAGGAGGATAGGTGGGAGTGGAAGGAAGGGGAAAAACTCGGGTATACGGTTAAGTCGGCTTAACTTCGTCTAAGGGGGGACAAAGATGGAGAGAATGGGACATTGTTTTAAAAAGTTTTGGGTGAATAAAGTTGTACCTATTGCACTAGTTACGGCTTGGAGGGTGTTGGAAAACAAGTTGGCCACTAAGGCTAACCTGGTTAGGCACAAGATTATGGTTTCAAGTTCTACGTGCAGCCTGTGCGGGGTGGAGGAGACTAGTACCCATTTGTTCTTCGAGTGCAAATTTGTTTGGTTATTGTGGAACCATTGTTGTTTATGGCTGGGTGTGCAGGGTGCGTTTCATAATATCCCATTGTTAAACTTTTCCCAGTTTAGGATGAGCAATGCGCTGGCTTCGGTGGATGAGGTTTGTGGAGAGATTCGGATCGCAGTAGTTAATGATGTCTGAAAGCACAAAAATATGGTTTATCTTTAAAGGAGGAGTAGTATATGTATTGGAGGCATTGGTCAAATTAAAGACTTGGTCTTGAGTTTCATCCAAGTCGCATTCTGTTTTTTTTTTCTTTTCTGATTGGTGCATAGATCCGATGGTTTGTATGGGGATGATTTTATGAGATATTTACTTTGTATGTTAGGTGACTTTTTCTGGGTTAAGTTAGGAGTGTTTTGTATAGCCATACTTGGGAGTATGTCTACTGAGAGTGATTAAGGTTGTCATTATGTATAAGGATTGAAACACCCTTAAAATAACTCATATTTATTAATTTTTTATATCCATAAAATAAAATGAATTTATATATAATTTAATCATAGTTTAATCTCAATGCTAATAAAAAAAAATTAAGAGAATTAGAATAGCAGAAGTATAATAAGAGCATGCAGTATATTATAATAAAAACCAAAACAAAGAACATAATAAAACAGATACAGCAGTTATTGTGAAGAAATGAAATGAGTGGGGATATGATATTTTATTGATGAAGATGTGCATTATATAAGAGGCATTGAGACGGGGTCATCGCAGAAATTGCATTTGCATTTCTTGAAAAAGAAAGCACATTGGCCTGAGATTGCGTTGTCTGAGGTCTGGCAATGGTGGTTGCAAATGGAAGAATGGAAGCATCTTGGATGAGGCCAGGTTTTGCTGCTCCGCCAACAACTGCCTCTGTCTTCCTTCCCTTCCGAAGCTGTCCACACAAATAACCTCACAAGTTAATCAAATCAACAACAAAAACATGCATTTTAGGATTAACGTAACGGGACTTACCTGAGGCTACAAGAACAATGAGGGCAAAAAAAGCTGCAAATACTTTAATACGCTTAAGAAACCCTGCCATGGCTGTTCACTTTTGCTGCTATAGAGATGAAATGAGGATGTATATATAACACTCAGGATCTCATGCTTCAGTGGTGATCTCACGGTTAGGTTAACTTCACAGTAACATTCACAATTCATGATGCCATTATCTACCATTTTACTTTTTTTTATCTTCTTACTGATCCATCTATAAGAAAGAAAGAGGAAAAATATTAAGCCACTGTACCAGAAAATTAGAATGAGACAAGGTTTTTCAAGGGTTCTTGTTATTTTAATTATATTGTTTAGTTTTAATTATTTTATTTTAATGTTTTATATTTATGTAACATGTTAAAATGCTTTTTAATTTAGTTTCAAAAAACAATATACTTACTTAAATATCATACTTTCGTTGTGTTTGATGAATTGGTTGAAGTACTGATGAATATTTTATCACAATATTATATTTATTTTAAGTATAAAAATATTCATAATTAAATTATAAAAGTACCGATCATTGAATTATTTAAATTTAAATTTTTATACATTTGATAATATATTATTTGATATTTCAATTGTTAAAATTTAGAATTTTATAAAGGAGTATTAAAATTATAATTCTATATAATATAATAGTTCATTTGATTTACATTTGGACCTTCTACTTTCATAAGATAATTAATCTCTTTAACAATATTTATTTCATATTCAAAATAACATGATCAAGAATCTATTATTGGATCATTTTATTAAAAGACACACAAAATTATTATTATTATTATATTTTCAAAGTTAGAAAGACAATAATGAAAGGAACAATTTGAATTGTTTTTGAGAATACAAGTGATTTAAATGAGATTTGAAGTATCAATATTTTATTAATTAATTTATAAAGTTTATAAATAAAAATTTTAATTATTCAAATTTAATTTTACCAAAATCAACATTTTTTAATTTTTTTTCTATATTTTTGAAATAGTTAATATTTTTTTTATATGTGAGTCCCCTTTGGAGATTTTAGTGGATGTATAACATTTTCACTTTACTAAAAGTCATTTTTGTTTTTAGTAAGTATTTTTTTATCATTTTCCTTAAGTTAATTTTATGAAAATGGTTGTGTTGTTTTTTTATATAAAGATGAATCTTTGTTCGTTAAAAAATATTATGATATGTTGATTATGTTGTTTATGTACAAAATTTTGTAACATCCTTATTTTTATCTATATTTGATAATATATTATGTATACAGTATCTAATTAACATATAAATATATAATACTATCTCAAAATATATCCATCTACTTAGGAATTTTAATATATATAACAATTTAAAATTTAAAACATTCAAAATGAAAATCTCATCCTCGGACTGATCAACAAAAAATAGGATAAACTAGCTATATAACTTTTTTTAACTAATTTCAATTTTAAATTAATAAACATAATTCATCAAGTTTCATACAATTTCTCAAACTATCAAAATTATCATTCATATTACTCATGTCAGATTTCTACTGACTCACATACTCAAACACTTGACTTTACTTCCAAAAGAACAACAGACAAAGTCATATGAACTTCATTTGACTTTCACTAACTGAATAACTTCATCTATGTAATTTCGTTATATCAATAAAGACAAAATCGTCTCATTAATGGGACACTCACAAATCAATACACCCTAATAACAATCTCAACACGGTATTTCCTTTCTTGAAAATACTATGTTTGATCAAACTTTCACATCATTTCATACTTCATATAACTTATAAATACACTATTCAATCATATCATAGTTTAAACGTTTTAAACACTCCAAATATATATAGAAAATCACTTAACAACAATAATCAATAATAAATTATGCTAAATAATAATAGTAATTTTTATTTTATTTTAAATGGCTTAAGCGAAAAATTTTAGTTTGAACAAAAATGGACCAACATATACCCATAATTTTTGGTGTGAGCAAAAATGAACCAGTGTGCACCCAAATTTTTTGGCTTGAGCGAAAAAAAATTGTTTGAATTAAAATGGACCAGAAAGTACCTAAAAAATTACCCTATTTTCTCTTGAATGAGATCCCATCTTGTTTGAGCAAAAATGGACTCGAGAACACCTAATATTTTCATTAAACTTTTTATTTTATTGAATATACTAAACCAAAGTAACAAATTCCCTGCTAGGGTTGGATAATTACTCTAAATCAAAATAAAAAACCAATACTCAACAATATTATCCTTTAAGTGATTCATCAAACTATTTAAATATACTTATTTATTTTATTTTTTTTAAAAGAAACATCATCTCTCTAAAAGCTCATATTTCCTTTCCTCTACCTTCTCTCTAAGATTTTGATCTCATCGCTCATCAGTTTGATGATCTGAGTCCGCCATCAGACTCCTGACAGTGAACACTACAAGACTGCCCGATCATAATCTTTAATAGAGTTAAGCTACCCTTGAGCTTTTGTTAGGTTTTGAGTTCTTGGTAAGCATATGCTCAAGTTCGAGGATCATGAACCAACAATTTCTCTTCACTTAACGTGCATGCTCCGGCGAGGGAGGGGAGTGATATCAGACAATGGCGGACACTTCATTTTTCTTTACTAACTTCCCCGAACATTTTCTGGAGAGAGATCTCTGGAAGGTTTTCCAAAGGTGGGGAAGGGTTCTGGACGTTTTTGTTTCAAGAAAACTCAATGCAAGGAACCAGAAGTTTGGCTTTGTAAGGTTTCAGGGAGTGAATGATGTTTTTTCTCTGGAAAGAGAGTTGGATGCAATCTGGATTGGCACCTGGAAGCTGCAGGTGAACCTTCCCAAATATCAGAGGAAGGATGGACTAAGGAAGCAGAGGAATGAAGGGTCTAGACTCGGGTGGAATCCAAAGCTGAATACAACGCATCCTAGGGAAATAAGGAGTGTGAAGGGGAAGCAAACGGAGCAATTTTCGTTTGCTCAAGTTGTTTCAGAGGGCGTAGCCAAGAACGGAACAAGTGAGAATGCAAGCAGTTCTCTGGGGGACGAGTTAGTTTATCAGATTACAGTGGAGGTAGAACAGGATTCTTGGCTAGAAGGAAGCTATGTTGGTAGTTTTAAGGAGATTCCATGCATGCAATCGATTAAGGAGAGCTTTGTGATGGGAGGTTTCAACCTAGTCAAATTGAGATATCTTGGAGGAAGGTTTGTTATGCTATCATGTGATGAAGGAGGGAGTCTGCGAAAGATCATAGCAGATAACAGATCTTGGTTTGATGAAGTTTTCTCGACGGTTACTCCTTGGGATGGTTCTTTTGTACTGAAAGAACGTTGTGCATGGATACGCTGCAGAGGAATTCCGTTACAGTTCTGGTGCAATCAGAGCTTTTCCAAAGTAGGGGTCGTGGTGGGGGAGGTGGTGGAGATTGACGAAGCAACTGAGAAAAGAGAAACAGTGGAGTTTGCTCATTTTAGAGTTAAAACAATGGTAAACATTGCAGTCAATATGGAGAAGGAGTTTTGTATCAATGGCTGCCCGTGCAAGGTGACCTTCGTTGAAGAGGTGAGTTTCGCAGAGATGTGTCTTGGCAAATGGGATGGCGGCGTTTCAGAGGTAGACACTGAAGCAAGCTCCGATGAAGGAAGTTTAGGGGCTAGCTTGTATGATTCTGTGGGGTCGGAGTTTGGTGCGGCCGAAGAAGGTGGCGTGGGCGTCGTCGGAGAAGGAAGAATGGGGAATGAAGAGACGGTCCAGGGTAAGCTGGATTCAGATTGCCTTGGTAAGGAGCGCCAGCTGCACGAGGGAGTTGCTCAAGACCAATTAAGAGGGTCATTGAATGTGCACGGCTCTCTTAGTTTTTCTAAGAAAGAGAAAGTGGAATCATTGTTTGGGCACGGATCTCTTAGTTATTCTAAGAAAGAGAAAGTGGAATCATCTTTAAATGTTGAGGTGGCTATTTCCAAGGACACCAAGTCAGCAGATGAAAAGGCAAAGAGTGATTCTGGTGTAGGCGTGATTAAGTACAGTAAGAATCCTCCAATGGGAAGTGACTCCGAAAGGGTAGGAGCGTCGTTTCACGTAGAAGGTGTGCAAGGTGTTAATGACCGTGTGCCCTCTTCTCTTTTAAAAGGAATGCTCCCCTTTGATTGGGTGCTTGGAAAGAGGTGCATTGAGTGGGAAAGAAGAGGTTTGGGCATTTAATGACCAAACTGCACTTCCGAAATCTTTGAGAACTAGAAGGGATTTAAAGAATACGTGCTTCCAGGACGGTGGTTACGAGGACATTGTAGTTGGGCTTGATTCGGAAAAAACGGGTTTTGTGAGTAGGGTTGAAGATTCTTTAGGGACAAGACCATCAATGGACGAATTGGAACAGTTTGGGGCCAGGGTGGGTGGAGAAGGAGACGATGGGTGTTCGAGAACATCTTTAAAAGATCATTCAAAGACTTTAGTTATCCACGGACTGATTGATAACGGATCTGCAGATTTTGATAAGTTAGATGATGAGGAGAAGGCAAGGAGGTCCGAGGTCCCAACATCGAGAGAGTGTGGGAGAGCTTTTCCTCCGGGAGGGTCGTCAGCGGGGTTGGGGGCGGGTTTGGAAGGTGGTGTGGAAGGTGGGGGCAATAATGTTTCTACGAAGGGCAGGTCGGCGGGTTTGGCTGGAGAAGTCGAAGGAAAACATTCCGTAGTGGATCAAGTTTTTTTGGTTCGCCAAACAGGCAGTTCGTCGAATTCTTTATTCACTTCTGACAATGCAATTGAGAATTGTAACTGGATTTTCTGGGTGAAGACCGATAAGAATGTGGCTGCAAGTGTCTGGGGAGTAGGGAAAGAAGCAGGGTTTTCGTTCCCTGGTCGAGAAGATGTAGTTTTAAATGGTATTTATTCGTTATCTAATCAAGGTGGAGTGACTACGAGAAGGATGTGGAAAGAAAGGAGTAAGTTTGCCAATGAAGATTCTTAGTCTGAATATCAGAGGGGTAGGCGGGGCTGTAAAAATGAATTATGTCAGGGATTTGATCAGTAGGGAGCAGGTGGACATAGTGTGCTTACAAGAGACAAAATGTTCAGATTTTAGTAGGGAAAAGGTGTGTCTTCTTTGGGGAACCAACGAAGTGGAATGGGTGGAAAACAAAGCAGTTAACAGCGCAGGCGGTGTGATTACGATGTGGAGCAACAAGGCGTTTTAGCTGTTCAGTTTCGTAAATGGTAGGAATTTTTCTGTGTTATAAGGGGTTTGGAAGAGGGGCATTGGAAACCACGTAACTATTGTGAATATCTATTGTTTAGGTTCTCTACAGGAAAAGAAAGAGATGTGGAACGAGATCAGTGGTTTCAGACAGGGTCAATTAACAAAGGCTTGGTGCATCATTGGAGACTTTAATTCTATAAGAAGGCAGGAGGAAAGGAAGAGTATGGTTTCGTCTTCTGACTACTCTAGAGAAATAAAGGGTTTCAATGATTTCATCGAAAGCTCAGAGTTGGTAGATATTCCGTTGGTGGGCAGGAAGTTTACTTGGTTCAAGCCCAATGGTTTGGTAAAAAGCAGGATTGACAGGGTGTTGGTCTCTAAGGAGTGGTTGGAGTACTGGCCAAATAGTCAACAATTTGTCTTAAATAGATCAATCTCGGATCATTGTGCAGTTATTTTGAAGGAAGTCTCAGTGGATTGGGGTCCGAAGCCTTTTAGATGTTTGGATGTATGGTTGAAAGATAGTAGGTTTAAGGAGTTTGTGAGTTCGAGTTGGTCTGCTTACAAGGTGACAGGAGGGGGAATTTTTGTGTTTAAAGAAAAGTTGAAAAAGCTAAAAGCAGACTTAAAGGTGTGGAACAGGGAAGTCTTCGGAGACGTGAATCAGGCTAGTAAGGAAATCTAGAAAAGGTTAGACGAATTAGACTATCGTGATGACGAAGATGGGTTAGTAGAGTCAGAAAGGGATGAAAGAAAGTCTCTCTTTGCTAAACTTACCGAGTCCAAGTCCAAACAAGAGGCAATTTTATTTCAGAAAGCAAGGCAGAGTTGGATAAAGCAGGGGGGTCTCAATACAAAGTTCTTTCATTCAGCGGTAAAATGGAGGAGGGCAAGGAACCAGTTACATGGAGTTTTCGATAATAACAAATGGTGTGATAATAAGGAGGAGGTAAAGGATAAGGTTTGTAAGTTCTTTGAAGAAAGGTTCGCCAGGAACGATGTTTGTCAAGTCAAACTGGATAAGGTTAGATTCAATACCATTTCGGAGGATGACAATGATATGTTAGTCAGTGATTTTTCTGAAGAAGAGGTCAGAGCAGCGATCTGGGGGTGTGATAGTTCAAAAAGTCCAGGCCCCGAAGGGTTTAACTTTGGTTTTATAAAATCTTGTTCGGACATTTTGAAGAAGGATGTGATGTCGGCGGTAAAAGATTTTGTTGGTTTTGGCTGTTGGCCAAGAGGATCAAATGCGTCGTTTCTCTGTTTGATACCAAAAGTTGAAAATCCTCAACAGCTGGGGGAGTTTAGACCTATTTCGTTAGTAGGTTGCCTGTACAAAATCATCTCTAAGGCGCTTTCCTTGCGTTTGAAAAAGGTGATTGGAAAAATTATTAATATAAGACAGTCGACTTTTATTGAAGGAAGAGGTTTATTGGATAGTGTGCTCATTGCAAATGAGGTTCTTGAGGATTACAAGAGAAAGAGAAAGCGAAGTATCTTTTTTAAAGTTGACTATGAGAAGGCTTAAGATTCGGTGAAATGGGACTTTATATATTACATGCTAAGGAGGTTGGGTTTCTGCGATCGTTGGATTCGGTGGATAAAGGGATGCTTGGAGTCAGCATCGGTGTCTGTCCTGGTTAACGGGAGTCCAACTAGGGAGTTCTTTCCTAAAAAGGGTCTTCGTCAAGGAGACCCACTTGCTCTTTTTCTCTTTCTTATTGTGGCGGAGGGGTTAGCAGGAGTGACAAGGGTAGTAGAAGAAAAGAAGTTGATTGACAGTTTGGAGGTTGGAAAGGATAAAGTAAAGGTAAATATGTTACAATATGCGGACAACACCTTGTTCTTTTGTGAAGCAAATACCAAAAGTGTTTTTAATATCAAGGTGATTCTGCAGAGTTTCGAGCTTTCTTCTGGGTTAAGGGTTAATTTTGCGAAGAGTAGGATCGGAGGGACGGGGATGGACCAGGTCACACTTCAGCGTTTTGCAGCGATTCTTAACTGCGATACGATGGTATCTCCTTTCATATACTTGGGTATGCAAGTTGGAGGGAGTCATAAGCGCGGTGCTTTTTGGAACGGGGTGATTGAGAAAGTGCAGGCTAGATTAAGCAGGTGGAAGGGAAGAAGTTTGTCGATGGCTGGGAGGATTTGTCTAATAAGGTTTGTGCTTTCTTCTATTCCGTTATTCTTTATGTCGTTATTCAGATTGCCTTCTAGAGTGGCAAGGAAGTTGGTCAAGTTACAAAGGGATTTTCTCTGGGGATGGGGTGCAGATGGAAGGAAGATTGCTTGGGCTTCCTGGAACATGGCTTGTAAGCCTCGTGAGTTCGGGGGGCTTGGAATCATAGATCCAAAGCTGTTCAACTTGGCTTTGATGGGGAAGTGGATTTGGAGGTTGGGTTCGGTTGAGGTAGGTCTTTGGAAGGAAGTCCTTTTTTCTAAGTACGGTGGGTGGTTTCTGGGAGAGGAAGGTAAAGGTAGGAGTTGCTCTCTTTGGTGAAAATATTTGAAGGAAGTTTGGTCTTCGGAGGGTTGGGGGAGATGTTTCGAAGACAATTTTGAGTGGAAAGTAGGTGATGGGAAGGATATCTATTTCTGGAAGGATAGTTGGTTGAAGGGTGAGGCGTTGAAGAATGTATATCCAAGACTATTCTCTATTAGCTTTAACAAAGATGCAAAATTGTTGGAGTTGGGGTCTTGGTCTAATGGAAGATGGGTTTGGCAACTAGCTTGGAGAAGGTCGTTTTTCGAATGGGAGAATTTGATGGCGGATCAGTTGAGTCAGCTCCTGCTTGGGCTGGGGTTGTCCCATGAGAGGTTGATAGATGGATTTGGAAGGATGGGGGTCTCCAATCTTTTACAGTTAGCTATGCTTACAACCTTGTCAGGAAGGATAATGGGGCGGATTCTTCGCCGGTTTTTAGTAAGTTATGGAGGTGCAAGGCAATTCCTTCTGCAGTGCTTATGGCCTAGAGGGTGTTGGAAAACAAGCTTGCTACTAGGGTCAATCTTAGTAGAAGAGGGGTGCAGTTAGAAAGCTTGAGGTGCGTATTGTGCGGGAAGGAGGAAGAGTCTGGTAGCCACTTGTTCTTTGGATGCAGTTTTGCTTGGCGAGTTTGGTGTTTATGATATAGATGGCTTGGGATTCTGTTTGTGTCTCACATCGAGCCGAAGTTTAACTTTGACCAATTTAGGTTGAGTCTATCTTCTGAGACGGGTCTTGTTGTTTGGAACACAATCTGGGTAGGGATGGTCAGTGAAATTTGGAGTCACAGGAATCACATAATTTTCAAAAGAGGAGTGGCAGATGCATCTGAAGTTTTTGCGTTGGTACAAGTAAAGGTTTGGTCCTGGGTCTCTACAAATTCCCGGTTAGTTTCTTTCTCCTATTCTGATTGGTGTTTGGAACCAATGGAGTGTATGAGGTTAGTTTCCTGAAGTTTCTTTTTTTTGCTAGGTCATGTAAGGGCAAGGTTTGTGTTGTTGGTTTTGGCGATATGTAGCTGGAATTGGTATTGTGTAATATGTATAAGGGTTGAACCACCTCTGAAGTGGTTCTAATTTATTTATTTGTTATTGCCGATAAAAAAAAACATTCATTTACTTATTCAAATAAAAAATAATATAATTTTATAACATCTACCATATATAAAATTTCACATTCTAATCTCAAAAAACTTCTAATATACTTAAAAAAAACAATCAAACAAGAAATTTTGAGAGTGGTGACCACATCACATCCAAATCTTCTAGCATAGGGTTCTATTGGAAATTTAAAACTAGCTTCCCTTACCTGAACTTGAGCAAATGCTCACTAAGAACTCAAAATCTATCAAAAGCTCAAGAGTAGCTTAACATGCACCACAAAGTCTTGATAAAAAATCTAACTATATCACTATGACCCTGAGCTAATGGAGATCAACCCTGGAGCTAAAAGAGTCACATGCAAAGTCTAGCCAGAGACAAAGCTAACAAGTTCAACATTTGACTCAAAGAGAATAGCAAAAATGAACTTACTTTATCAAAGATTTTAATTGGACAATCTTGTATTATTCACTTCCAAGAGTCTAATGGCAAACTTCGATCGTCAAACTGATGAGTGAGGAAGTCAAAATCTTAAAGAAAAGGGAGAGGAAGGGAAAAAGGAAACTTATAGAGAGATGGTGGTTCTTTTAAAATGAAACTTGAATAACTGAATTTTCTATTTATATGCTCTTTTCATTTTAATAGTAAAATATTCAAGTGTCATTTAAAATATATCACTTCTACTCTAAATTTATTTTCTAGATCCTTACAAATCTAGCTTTCCAGTAAAAATAATAAAGTTAGTAGCTTAAACTTTATTTAAACAAGTTAAGAAGGTAAAAGAAGTTAATTTTATTTATGATACTACATTAAGATAAAAGATTTGAAGTATCTGAATGAGACTTGATCACAATAATATATTTTATATAGGATGTGATAGTTTACAATAAATGTTGACCTTGTATATTTTGTAAATGTAAAAAGATGAATTTTTGATCGTTTTGATATATTAGTTATGGTTTGATATTGTAAGTGTTATTGAAAAAATGTTTATTTATGCTGTGAATTATTTGTGGTTGAAAAGAGTTGTACAAGTTGTTGATAAAAAAAAATTGGTTTGAGTTTGAAACTATTTTGTTTTTCAGTTTAAAAGTATTTGAAATATATGTTGATTTAAATATTCAATGAGTTTCAGTGTAAGTTTTTGTTTCATCCAGATTAAATATGTATTAAAATTATTAGACGTAAAAAAAAATTTCACTTGTTTAATATGTGAACAAATTCTTCGACGTGAACGTAGAATGTATTTGACATGTTGAAGATCCTACATTGTTTAGAGATAAGATCAATTTGAAGTATATAAGTGAAAGCAAACCTTATATTTAGTTTATTTTGTAGGGTTTAGTTAAGTTTAAAAACTCAATATCTTAATACGATATCATATCCATTAAGAGTCTATCTTGTTTGAGATTTTGAACTATCATGTCACCTACTATCGAGTCCTCCTCAATTCCCAAGTTGATGGGAGATAAGACCAATTTATAATATATAAAAGTGGGTCAAACCTCACCTTATTGAGCAAGTTTAGTAAAGTTAAATTAAACTTAAATTTCATTATCTTGATAGAATTTGGGATGTTGTATAAGATGTCTAAACTCTACTAATATTGAACTTATGTAGAGGAGATTATTAGGTGGTGAGAGTCAAAGGAGGTTTATATGACCTAGTTTGTGATGTGAAAAAAATTATGTCATTGGAATTTACCATGTCACACATGGGGGATGTTTGTGATTAATAACTTGAGAGATAACTAATGAGTTTAGAGTTAGACACATTCTGATAAACGTTTATTAAATGAATTTATTATGTATCTTGTAGATATGAGATGTGAATAATATTATGAAATGTAAATAAATATATATTTATATATATATATATATATATAATTTTGATATATGGACGTATAATTTTACCATATTTTGTGTATTGTTTTTTTAAATCAGATTAATGTGTTACAGATTCAAAAATAGACTAAGAAGAAATAATATATATATATATAATATTTACTATTAGAAGAAAAACTTATTTTAATTTTTTTTAAAGTGTATTATTACATTATGCTTAATCACATCGGTAGGTTAGATGTTACCCAATAGTTTCTAATATTTTTATATTTAACTTCATTTTATTATAGAAAATTAAGATAAATATGATTAATCAACTTAAAAAAACAATAAAATAAAATAAAATGTCTTTAAAAATATGTTTTTAAATTAAGAAAAATTAAATATGTTTTAAAATTAAGAAAGATTATGAATGATAATCAAGTGAAATTTATGTGATTTTTCATCAAATAAATCTTATACTAAAAATTATTTATTAAAAATGATTAGAGAAGAAGATAATTATGATACAAATATATATATATATATATATATATATATATATATATATAAAGCTTGGTAGGTTTTAACTAATTTGGGAATTAAGTATAATATGGTTTTCGAAAACTGTTTGACATTAGACATTTGATAAAGACCAAAGCTCCCACTATGTATCTATCTCTATCCACACTTCTCACTCACCCAACAAGCCTCAATACTTATTCTTTGCATGCAATTATTTAACTCTTTTCGATTCTCTTTTCAAATTTTAACCACAGTTCATTTTTTTTCCATAACACGTGGAATAACTATTATACTTAAATATTAACATTGCTAAAATATTTTTTTATTTATTGAAAAATAATACGACAAATATTTTATCCTCTTAATTGAATTGTGTTACCCTTCATACTTCAGTTTATAGGTTTGTTTTGCTAATGCGAATTTAATAAGGTGTTATTTCACCTTAACACTATATTTTCACTATATATGAATAATTGATTTATTTTTTGACTTTATGGAAGTTGCAATGCCTTATTAGTTGATTCATTGAGTGAGGCAAATATTGTTTCTTTTCTTAATTGCATTATTATCCATCTATAAACAAGATTAGCTACTACTCTAATGGTCGGTATCTTGTTATATGGGACCATCCAACAAAAACCCACCAACTTATAAATTAATATAACCAAAATTATATTCCTCACACCTCAATGTTTCTCTTTAACTTTTTAATTTAAATTAATTTTAATGCAACAGGTTTTCTAAAAGGGAAATGATCTAACATGACATTGGACATTTTTAGGCTCTGTTTGGTGATACACTAAAACATTAGCTTGTTATTTATTTGAAAACGATTAAAGCGTTATTAGAAAAAAAGTATAATCAGTGATAGAGTTTTGTTAAGTCGTAATAATTGTTCATGATATTTATTATGGTTTTCTTTGTTGAAAAAAAATTTGTTTCAATGGTGAACATATTATGTTGTTAACCTTTTCATTCCAAGAATTTTTGCAAATCAATAGAAATATTTATGTTTGGTCTTCATCTAATAGAATAAATAGAATAAATAAAGAGAGATTAAATATATTTTTGGTTTTTAGTTTAAATTTTAGATTTTTTATACTTGTAATAAGATTTTTTTTAAATAAGTTTTTTTTAAAAAAATTTTAAAGTAACAAACATATTTTATTATGTAAAAAACATTGGTGATGTTTAATTTTAATAATTTTTTATTACAAGTGTTTATGAGATTTTAAATTAAGAAGAAAAATAAATTTTATATTATAGGATAAGAAAAATATATATTTAACTCAATAAAAGAAATAGTGAGACTTTTGTGAAATTTTTTATCCCTTACAAAATTTTCAAATTATATTGAAAATTATTCTTTTATTATAAATTGCAATCTACCTATTTATTTTGTATCAATGTAAATTTGATACCAAACTTAACTTGATATATTTTAAGATGATGTTTATATTTTGTATTTTACTATATATATATATATATATATATATATATATCACAGTAAAAATAAAGGAATTATATATGAAAGTTAATAAAAAGTTTTGATAAGAATCTCACATCTCTATATATTAATTGATGATACTTGCATCCAATGTGAAAGGCATGGAATGCGTACACAGTACTTCGAGTATTGTACAAGATACTGATGTTCTGTTAAGTTTTTGTCTCCACTAAAATTTCCATACTTTTACTTTTTATACTAAATATACATAATCTAACCCAATTTATTAATTTTTTACTTTAGTTTAATTTCTAATTAATTTATATTGATGTAAATTTATAATAGTCAACAAATTTCTTATACATGCTGATTTTTGTTATTGAACCATAAAATTATTTCATATTTTTTAAGAATTAAAGTATGAGATTAAGTAAGAAATAAAAAAGTCAAACAATATAAAGACAAAAAATCTATTAAATTTTGTTTTAAAGTTTTATATTTAGAGCGATGTTAGTTTTTTTTTTATGTCTTATTGTTGTAAATATGTATAAAAAAAATCATACTTAGAAAACTTAAGATGATATGAAGCTCTTATTTACCTTTGTCTCATACCTTATTAAGCACTGTCAATTTAAATATTAATAATTAAAGTATATGCTTATAAATTTCAAATAATTAATAATCAAAGTGTTCTATATGGATATTTGTACATTTATTCAATAAAAATCATATAATTTGAAAGAATTCCTAAAACTTCATAATTAAAGGACACGCTCTTCTATTAAACAATATTTCAAATAATTAATAATCAAAGTGTTCTATATGGATATTTGTACATTTATTCAATAAAAATCATATAATTTGAAAGAATTCCTAAAACTTCATAATTAAAGGACACGCTCTTCTATTAAACAATAAATCATGTTAACATAGTTATTGTATGCAAAGTTGGAAATATATTTAGGAAGAAGTGAAAAACAATATCCTTAAATTATGAGCAAATATTAATATATGATTTAACATAACAAAAATAAATAAATTTATTAGTGTTATTTTGTGGCCTTTGTGACAAATTATGGGATTACACATTTTTTTATTAAAAAAGGAACTTTGCAAAGTTAGTACTTATTTGTGTAAATTAAGTATTGATAATGTTATAATATACCAAATTAATCACACAAAAAGTAGTTTATAAACCTTATTTTTTCTTAATTATCCAAAACACATTTTTTAAAATAAAACTATAAGTTTTGAATCGAGATTAAATTAGTTAATATGATGAAAACCTCAACACAATTAAAATCAAAATAAAAAATAATGATGTAGCACTCAATATATATATATATATATATATATATATATATATATATATATATTCTCGAACAAAAACAAAACAATCATAATTGAAAATTTATATTTGATTATTAAAAAACACCAACCTTGAACTTATAATAAACAGATAAAATGTATTTTTATAAAAAGTATCAATAGAAGAATACGATAAACTGATTTTATAAAATCATTTTTTGCTTATCATATATATAGTAAAAAGTATTCACATGTATTTACTACTCATCTTTTAAAATTTCACTCTACTAATTTGAATATCGATTTTGATTTAGTGGTTTGATTAAATAAATAAAATTGAGTTAGTAAATATTGAAGAAATACTAATATATTAAAAAAGGTTGGAATTACGCCACATGTATTTTTTAAAAATTAAGAAAAATCTATGGTTAGAAAATTGAGGAGTAAGAAAGAAAAAACAAGAAAGACTTTAGAGATTGCTTAGGGTTCGGGGAGGTACCAACCGAAAGTTGGAAGAAAGCTTTTGATTTTGGCTCTTCCATCTAAGTTTCAAATTATATAATGATAAACAAATCCACATAAAAATCTAACTTTAATTTCAACAAGTTTCTTAAATAATAACCAAATTTAGGCTTAAGATGACTATATCAAAGTTAGAAGAATATTTAATAGAAAAAGAAAAGAGAGAAAGAAAGAGTATTGGACACAAAATTCAGGAATATATGCAAAGATTGATATGAAGGAAAAAGAAATACAACAATGGCATAAATTCCCAGGGCAACCAAAAAAGCTGCCTTCCTAATATTGCTATCAATAATGAGAATATTAATATAAATATTTTTATATAAAAAAATGTTATGTATATTATCGAATATTTTTATTTATTAATTGTAAAAAGAAAGAAAAAATAATGTCCAAAATAATAATTGATAAACCTCTTTTTTAGAAGTATTTTTTGGCCGAAACTGCTGAGAGGCATTTTTGGTTTATTACTTCAGAAAGCTCATGTGCGAATCGCCTCTACTGAAGAAGAGGGAGAGCCTCAAAACGGCGTAAGAAACAGCTGAAACGCTCCTCTTTTCGTCTTTCCGCTCCCTCTTTCTCTCTATGTGGTGTGGCTCTTGGTTTCTTCAAAAAGGTACGGGTTGTTGAGTCGGTGTTATAGCCATAAGATGTGTTCATTTTGTACCCAAAACCATGTTTATGCTCCAAATTTCAAAATCACTGCTTGTTTTTCCTTTCCCTCCTCAATTACTAGAATATTAATTACTGTTGTTGTTACTCTTCAAGCTCTGGAAGTCTTCACCGTGAATTCCTCCTTTACTTTGGCGTTTATGTCGGATCCTTCCGACTTTTACAGTGAGCTCAATGTTTTCTCTAATCGGATTTACAGTTATTTTTTTTTTAAAACTGTATCAAATTTATTGGATCATATCCGAGGCCTCTTTTCAATTTTGGGGGAATCATTTTTTATTTTTTTTTCTTGTGTCGCCTGTGAAAATGGTGTTTTCAGGTTGGTACGATATCCGTGATGAGAGTAGAATATCATTTAGAAAAAAAACAAGAATGCTCTTCAAGCTTTTGCCCCTCTTCCTGCATATTCTATAGTTTTGAAGTTTGTGTGTTCATCACTATCACTATTATATTGATTTAGATCTTTTATGAAGTTTATTTGTGTCTTGAAGTGGTGTTCACGCGTTCTCTTAAAAATAAGAAAATACCGACTGTCCTTAGACTCTTCCAGTGCCCTTGTTATTCTAAACTCAGTTTTGTTCTTTCTCTTGTGTTCATTTTATTTGGGGTTTTTTGGGGTTTTTGATTTGGAATTTTGTCTATCTTGAGCAGAATTACTGGTTGAGTAAAGGTGAATAAAGATTTCTTGGGTCATGCTTTTGGTTGTCATATTATTGATTGTTGCAATTGATGGTCTGCCTTTTTTTTATTACTGTTCCAGGTATAGTGCTGTCTTAACCAGTGAATGGTTGTATTTGTTGACGCATTCAGTGGTTATGTTGGTGTAAGAAACTAAGAACTGTTGCTACTTCGCAATGGGTGCTGCTTGTTGTGTTGCTGGCAGAGACAAGACTATACAAAGTGGATCAACCAGTGAAATTTTGCATCGGAATGTTCGATGTTCTCCAACATGGAGCTTTCGGTGGGATCACCGAGGGCGTGTAGCTGGTGAAGATACTTCTATAAATTGGTTTTCTGATGGTATTAGCAGAAATGATGGATCGGAGAATAAAAATGAATCAGCATATGTGTCAGAGGACGGAAGTCCATTGCATAATTATCAACGGAAAAGATGCCAACAGTCTCCAATTTCGGAAGCAACTGCTGTACGCGGGAGAAATTCAACATCAGGTAACCCTTGGGAATTTTGCCTTTTGGTTTTAAACATGAACCTACTTGGGTTGGAGTTTTCTAGAACTGGCTGTTCACTCAGTTTTTCATAGTTCATTCTTCACTTATAATGACCGAGACGTGTGAAAGATATGAAATTTAAGTACATATCTGAAACTTGGAGAAATGATGTCTTCTCACGTATTTTTGTGTCCAAAGCAATCAGATATGAGAACAAATTGTAAGAGCAGAAACCAAAGAACTATCAACTGTTTTTGCTTTATTTTTCTCATTGTTGCTGTAGCAAGAATAGAGGGGTTAGAAATGGTTATTTAAATATGATGGCACCATTAATCTAATACGAGAAATGTACTGCTAGGAATTTAAATTTGACAATGCTAATCAATGTATGAAGTTAAACCATCCACATAATAAACCAGAAGGGAAACGAAAAGAGAAAAGATGATAATGGAAAAGCAGCATCTTTGTTTATTCTGAAACTTGTCTTAGATTAATTTAGTTACAGACTTCCAGCTTGTTAGATTAAGAAACCAGATTTTCAAACAGTTTTAGATCTATTTGGGATGATCCCTATTTTCAGACAGGAGGTGTTGGTGATAGTCTGTAGAAAAATAAAAGCAAATGACTAAGCATGAATAAGAGTGAATTCATTTCAACAACCCTTTTCCATTAAAATAATTGATGAATCAAACATGTTGAGTTTAGTCGGATGCCACCAAAATATTGAAAATTTTCTTACTGTGTCCATGCTTGTGCTCCCTACAAAAATTCAAGGTGGATATTCAATCATTTGCGGTTCATCTCCTTGGCTAAGAAAACACTGGAGATCATTCTTGTATGATCACATCATGAAAGTTATTTATTTTCTTATAAATATTTCGTTTGTATTTCTTCTGAGGATTCTACCCAACAAAGTTAGGAAATAATTCTTAACAACTAGGCTTAGTCAATTTAGCTTTTAGTTAAGGATATTGAAGTTTTTTTGGTTATTTAGATAGGTTAGGTGAGTTGTAATTAGTACTTCCTTCAATAGAACCTGGGAATATAATTTAGGCAACTAAGAAAATAATTATGATGGATAAGGTGGTTCTGTAGTGCTTATTTTGCAGCTTATTAAAATATGATTATCACACTTTAAATTTAACTAATCCAATGGTTTTTTACTATTATTCTGTCAGTTGGTCCCTTTTACACTATCTGATATGATTATTTTGTGATTATTGCAGACCAATCTTTTTCGGGGACTGTTTCAACGGAAGTGAGTGTGGAACAGGTGAGGTTATATTGGTGAATGTGTGTTAATGGGGGTGTATTTAGTGAGAAAACCTTTTTTTATGAGTGAAAAAAAATGAATATTGACATTATGATCAAGATGAAAATGCATGTTGTATGAAGTGACTTTTTTAGGAGTCACGTGACTTTAAGTCCATCCATGTATATCTGTACAATTTCGACTTACTCTTTCATTCAGAAAATATGACCCTTTTACTAGATACGCGCTCCCTCCAACCACGCACACAGATTTGGTATGTGACTTCTTTGTAGCACTTTCTAACTATGAATCACACTCTAGGTGAATGGGCTGGCGGAATCAGCAATAATATCTTGTCCATCTCCTGCAAAACCGTCACTGCCTTCAACATCTCTATCAACATCCTCTCTATCATCCCAATGTCACATACCTCCATCAAACTCGACCCCTTTACGGTGGCCCTGCCATTCCCCAGGATATCAGCTATCAAAGCAAGCTTCTGATAGCCGAATCCCAGCAGTCAAGTCACCCAGCAGCTTCTCTCTGTCTGAAGAGAGGCCAGTGTTTCCTTCATGGAACAATGAGGTGGGTATGCGCTCCCATGGTGGATCTTCAGATGGTTGGTCTATACCTGGTTTTTCTGAGCTGATGGGAACTCCTCACAGAGAAAGGTGGTCATTTGATAGTGAGTCCTTTGGTTTTAACCGTGAAAGATTAAATAGATCCAGTAGTTGGTTTTCAGCTTCACCAGTTGATTTGCAATCATGTGGAATTTGCTCAAAACTTTTAGCGGACAAGTCTTCTTGGAGCACTCAAAAGATAATTGCGAGTAATGATCTTTCAGTAGTTTCTGTACTTATCTGCGGACATGTCTATCATGCTGAATGTTTGGAGAGAATGACATCTGATATCAATAAGTATGATCCAGCTTGTCCAGTTTGCACTTTCGGTGAAAAACAAACTATGAAGTTGTCGGCAAAAGCCCTTAAAGCTGAAATGGAATTGAAGGCTAGAAACAATAAATCAAAGAATCGGATTGTGGACAGTGATATTGATGATGATTCTGGTGCGTTTGATCATTTTAAAGGGAGAGGGTTTAAAGGTAAAGGTCCTGGGAATGACTTCAGTTCCAGCAGGAGAAGCTCCTTTGGGAAACCTTTTCTGCGGCGACACTTCTCCTTTGGGTCAAAGGGTTCCAGATCCATGTTAGATAATCACCCTACAAGAAAGAAGGGTTTCTTTTGGGCAAAATCTAGGAAGGAATAAGGTGCTTCTTGGTTGTTGGGAGGTCAGTGGCATTATCTTTCTTTTCTTGCACGTGTATGTTTATCAGTAGTATCTTATCGGTGACATTATCTTCCATCTGTTGCATGCGTATGTTTATCAGTGGCATCTTTTGCTTATGCCATGCATTGCAATGATGAAATGTGATATTGCTGGTTTTCCATTCTATAGTTCTCAAGTTATTGTACTTCAAGGTCCTTCTGCCTGGTACGATGGAAATCTTCAATAATTCTTCTTTACTAAAACTTTTATTTTTCACTTTCTTTGTAGCAGGTTCCACTGTTGATCACCTGTGCACCCTCTAAAGGTTTGGGAAAAGGACAAGATGCAATTCATGCTTTCGGAGCATCTGTATACACTAATGTGCAATTTTAACTGGATAAGGAGTTGAAGTTACTCTGTAAGAAGACATACAGAAGTATAAGATGAAACATACAGACCTAAAAAATAGTGTTTCGAGACCAAGGGTCTTTCTGCATTGTGTACAGGTTGATTTGTTTATTGCATGGATATAATTCTTATATCCAAATGATGTTCTGTTGTCCATGGTTCTGCTTATATGTAATGCAAAACATTAGCCCTTCGGAGTTTCTGAAGTTGGGCAATGGTTTTCACAGATTGGTTGGTTGCTTTTAATGAAAGAGCAGTTTCAGGATAGCCTATTATCAAATTAGTGTTTTTTGTAGTTAGCGGATCCAATTATATATATATACATTATATTCATATGTGTTGGCTTTAATGGAAGAACGTTTTCAGCACAGCATCCTGTAAATTAATAGCTTTTTTTTCTAATTACATGCATCAATCAGTGGAAGGAAGTTGTGTTGCTTCTTGATTGAACGTAGACTTAAAATTAGTTCATTTTAATAATAGAGTTCTGCGTTCAATTTATTTTTATTTTTATTTGATGTCCTGAGAGTTGTGGGTGTGAGTTTTCCATTTCTTTTTGTCCATTTGTGGAGGATCCTCCACCACTTATCTGTTAATCCAAAAGTTTAAGATAAAACTATCCACAGTTTAATTTTTGATTTATTATTATAGGAATTTTTTCTCTCAACCTGTTAAGTTATATCTTAAATATGACTTCCAAAAATATCTTTAGTTGATTGATGATATAAAGTTTATATAAGTATATTAAAACTAAATTATATAAAATTATGTTTTTCAAATGAGTAATGATACTTTGTTACTCTCATTTTTCATTTACATTCAATTTATAACTTTATAAATTATTATTTTATGATAATACTTTTTATATTTTTTTATTATCAAATATTTTATTATAAAAAGAAATTTCAAAAAAAACTTTTTAAATATATTCTTATTTTTATTTTCACTGTATACGTTATATAGGGAAATGAGAAAAAAAGAGTTATGAAACCAGTTGTATTAAGGATAAAAAAAATTATGACTAATTAAGTGAATGATTAATTAAGATGTATCCATCACCACATATTGATAAGAGCATTCTACATAAATCCAGAAATTGTTCAATATTAGATTATCGTTTCAAACTTTCTTTGCAAAACTGCGAAGAAAGTTGTATATTATTTTCAATTTACTTAATTAACTTTACTTTAAATTTAAATTATTATTATTTTATTTAAAATAAGATTATAATTCAAATATAAAAAAATATAATTAAAACTATAAAAAAGAATTATTATAAAACAATATAATTAATCATATTACATATATAGTAAATTATAAATATAAATAATAATAATAATAAACATAATTTTAATAAATAAAAAATTATATAATAATTATATTAATTATTAAAAACTAAAAATATTATTTAATATAAAAATAGTTTTTATTAAATATTTATAATTATAAATATTTAAATATTTTTTATCAAATTTTATATCATTTTGCATTTTGTTGAAATTAGTTATAATACATTATCAAAAATAATATTTCAATGAAAATAATATTTTAATTAAAAATAATTATAATTTATAAATAAATCCATCAAATTAAACTTTTAACAATTTTTAAATATAAAAATAAATTTGTAAATTTATATTTTTATCAATTAAAAAAAATTAATTTCAATATCATCTATCATATCATTCACAAACTTTTATAAATTTTCCCTACACTTTCTATTTTATTTACCTGAATTCAAACAACCTCATTTTCTTTACACTTTCTCTTCAAATCATCTCAAATTCACTCTCTCAAATCCACTTCCAAATCCAAACAAAGCATTTAAAGAAAAATTGGTGTAAAATACTCATCAAACACGCTTCCAAGTATACCAAAGCTTCATAAATACTTACCAGCGGAATTTCTATTCCATAAGCACTTCAGCAAGATCCTCATAAACAAGTAATTTCCAAAGAGCAGAACAACCATTATGAGCAGCACTTCGCATCTGATTCCTCCACCTGCCACTCTGATTGGCAACTGCAGCTTCGTCAGAGGATAACCTCTTCTTCAACTCCTATATTGTCAACCACAATCGTTGAAACTCGTAAGATACACTGTCAAATCATCAAAAATTGATACCAAACTGGGAACAAGTCCGTACATTCATGGATGCAGTACAAGCATTTACATTACCTTATCCAGGTCTGCAGTAGAGCTACTCTCTTCATCAGGCCAAAGAATCCAAGCCGCAATTCATAGATCAATTGCATCCTGAACATGAATAGGGGGAAACAACACATAAGAATTGTCTAACTTCAAGCTTCACAATTTGTCCAGGTGTGTCCAAACATCTGAATTTCTGAACCGGAAATGCAGGCCTTTTTAGCACCTGAATCTGAATCTTCAAATTCCAGGTGAACTTTCTGACATTTCTTTTCCCTGTTATTTTACTAATTCTGCCCCCACCTAATCCTAGCAATCTCTAAATCTTGGTTAGAGTTAAAAGATGAAACTTTCTGTTTATGACTGCATGTACTCACGGATAAACAATCATCTTTTCCTTTGTCAGAAAACGAAATATCTCTGGGAAGATTAATGTAATACACAGGAGAGTTTTCCCAACAAACGGCTATGCCATGTATTTCAAAGGGGGCAGCAGACTACAATTCCAATCGTTTAATGTAATGGATATCAAAGTAGAACTCTGGCACAGTGTCCCATATTTCCAAAAATGAACCAAGCCCACCCGGACCACTAATTGCATTATTGGGTCCTTTCTTGCTTGAACAACCACAATTACCACTGGTCAAATTTCCATTCTTATGTTGTTCCTCTGTACAATGAGCATGGCACCTATCATGTACACGAGATTTATCCTTTGGTTTCTGAAATGGAGCAAAGAAGTTGGACATGTCTGAAATTTTAGCAAGGTCAAAATTACCATTCTGCTCATCCATTATCGATCTTGCAACTGGAAAAGTGGACAAGCTACATAGCATACTACTGCTTGATTTTCCTTCCACGAGCACCATTAACAGATAATTTAATTAAGTCTTCTTTTTCTTTGTCAAAAGTAAATTTATTAGAATTATCATTGTGATTTGCATCAACAAAATTACGACTAGTGTCAGTTGTGTCACTTCCGAAGGTACTTCCAGCTCCTTGCCGGATATAATCATGAGTAGCAGTAGATAATAGGTGAGGAGCAAACTGTGGGACACTAAACCCAAGAGAGTTAAAGGCTAAGAAAGCAGCATTACTAGCCTCCTCAACTTGATCAAGAACAATCTTGCGAGCACCATTCTTTATCCTTTTTGCTAACCAAATTGTAAGCTCCTTTGGGCAGAAACTTTCAATGAAACAAAATCAACTTATAAAACATGGAAAATGAAAGGCAGCTTCACACACACACTCCCAAGTTAAGAAAATCAATTTAATGAATTAAGAAGCAAAATGTACATAAAAAGATAAACTTGGATAAATTAAAAGTACAGTACATTGATAATGGGCTTTTCTCTAGGAAAAAAATGTTAATTTAGTTAATTTGGTTCCATATTTACAATTTGTCATATAGTTTGATGGGTTGATACCAAATGATGGGTTTTAATAATGTGAAGGTGGCGAAAGCAATGGAGGTGATAGATCAAGGATGGCTCATATAGAGCTATGGGTTCCTTGTAGATGCATGAAATGTATGGAGATTGATTAGTTGAGCCATATCACTTGGAAAAAGGTGAAGATGAAAATCAAGATGTAAAAGGGAGTAGAAGCTTGCAAAAAATTTGGCAGTATTTACTCATATAAATTGATCTTACAAAACACGAGTCAAAGCACCCTATTTATAGGAGATGGTGCCGAGAGGAAGGAGTAAGAGTAGGATGGGAAATACTCAAAAGATAGGCTACTAGGGTATTGACTAAAGTCAATGTCACACCCTAGGAGCAAAGTTCTAGAAGCTAGGTTAACTTCCTATTCTAAAATGCTCTACTCAAGCTACAATGATAACCACACCTCCCATATTATGCTAAAGGAATCCTATTCTACTGAAATTACAAATAAAGAAACTAGCTCCCATGGTTTGGGCTTTACTTCTTGTGGTCCTCTTTGAACATATAAAGAAAAGTTTCTCTGCCATCAGTAGTAGAGTCACAATCTTCTTGAATCCTCTTTGTCATGGACCTAGTTGTTAGGCCTGAACTAGGGCCTGAGCTTGGGCCTCTTCTGATGGAAATCGTTCAGCCACACACAACCCCACAACAAGGAGGATGAAGACCTAAAGGTGGTTTATTGATTTAATTGCAAATATGGGTCTAATTGGGCTTTTGTTTATTTTTGTAGGCCCAATCAAGAGGGAAACTTTAGGGTGAAGGAATGTACAAACATATCCAAGAAGAACTCTAAGTCATCAAAACATAAACTAGAGTTTTGGCTAGAAGAACACTAGAAGACTGAGTTTCTACTGACTAGTCAACATTATTTGGGCCCAAGCTTTATCTTAAATAAATTGTATAAAGTTGTTTAGGATTTCATGGGCCATGTATTGGGCCTAGTAGCATAAAATAATTGGACTGAATATTTGGGCCAAGTAGCATAGGTTTTTGGGCTTGTATTTGGGCAAATAGTAAAATATGACTAGTTAGGGTAACAATTGGGCTTCTTTGAGCCCAATGTAACCCTAAAACGTCTAGGGTATATTGGAGAATGAAAATCACCTTGGCATAGAGCACATGGACGTCCACATGGCAACATAGGAGTGGAGAGGATTTAGCATGGAAGGTGTGAGCTAAACATGGAAAGCATGACTCCACATGGCACATTCTTATTGGAGAGTTTTATTTTGAATTTTCAAATTTTGACTCCAAAATGTTCAGCCCCCTCTCCTATAAATTGAGGTGCTTGACTCTCATTTTTTCAAGATTAATGCATGAGTGAATTGTTGTCCAAGTTTCTAGCCAATTTCACTCTTGTCTCTACCTCTTTAGGATAGACACTTAGTCTTCAAATTTCCACAAGATCAAGTGATTAGGCCTCACCTATCATTCTCCATACTTAGCCTTCAACTTCAAAGAATCCACAAACTCTACGTGAGCTCATTGTCCATTTCAATCCATGAAGCTCCCGCATCTCTCCACCAAGAAAATCCAATCGGAATGAAGCCACAACTCCATCAAGTGGTATCTAGAGCCAAGGTTCTTCGAGAGCTAAGTGTGCCTTCTTCTTTTCATATTAAATTTTTGTGTTGATTCTGGATTCCGTGTTGTTCATCACTTCCATATTGTCTTGATGTTTTTTAATATTTTAAATTAATTTGGTGTGTTGTTTGGAAATTCCAATCGATGCATCTTGTTCAATTGTTCTTGAGCAATCCGTGTGCAATTTTGTGTAGGATTCCATGTAGTTTTTTTGTGTTCTTGTTTTGATTTGCTTTTAAATTGAGTCTTCTTGATGTTTTAATCAGTTCATATTGTTTTGATTTGAGTCATTTTGATTTTTGAATCCAATTCTGTTTTGTCAAGTCATATGCATCCTAAAATGTCATAAATTCTATGTAGTCCTTTTTATTGATAATTTTGGTTGTTTGATTTTAAAATTGAGTACAGTTTTATAATTCTGTTTTTGAGCCTGTGGTGCATTTTAATTTTTAGATTTGAGTTCATGCTTGTGTGATAGATCCATACAATTTCCTATACATCCATTCTATTGTGTCTTTGAAGTTTATTAGTACTGTTTTTAATTCCAGATTAGGTTTCCTGAAATTGTGTTGGCTGAGTTTGTTTATAAAAATTAATTTCGTTGGAGAAAAATTGTTAAACTCTGGATCTGAATAAATTGAAGTGTTAGAAGAAAAGTGCAAAAAAAGTGAATCAAAATTCAAAATAAAAAAATGATAAATCAAATACAAGCAGTGTGCAATTTGGCACGAACAAAAACGGTGAAGTGGCAATAGATTTGAAAAATTGATCACAATTAAGTGTCGCATTGTTTTGGTGTGATTCCAACGCCAAATTTGAGTTAAGATCTTGAACTGTCTGTGGTTTAAATTTCAAATTCAAATTTGAATTATCCAGCTCAACATAAATTGTTTAAGTCACGCATTTTACACCTCAATTTTTCAGTAGTACTGTTTTGGTTTTCTTAATCCAAATCTAGTGTCATTCTTTAGGTTCAATTTGTGTGCCACCTTTTATTGAGTACCTTATTTTTGTTTTCTTGTCATTTTCAAGTTTTTTCATCTATCAACTCTCTTTGTTGTAGTCCAATTTTAAATTGAACTTTTGTTGGTTTAAAATTTTGTTGACCTCTTTCTTGGTGGAAGTGCTTCAAAGGTGCCTTGTTAAGTTTGGAGCTAACATCTTTGGTGAGAACCTTATCACTCAAATAGGTGCAGATTTGAATACTCCAAGTTGAATATCCTTAAGAGGTATAGCAAGAGGACAACAACAATCTTGTACAAAGTCTACACAAAGAGGGAGTGCAAATAGGAGGAGTGCCAAAAAGAAAGGAGTTCATAAAATAGGATTTACTAAAATTTGTTGATCCAATTTTTCATTGTATTTTCTTTTAGTGGTAATTGTTTTAAACCTTGAACAATTAGTGGATTAATGGCGCAATTAGATGGTGAGTTTGTCTTTGAGGTTCTAAGTGCCAAGAAGCCTCACCTTTAGGATTCACCTAGTTTAAAGCTTTCTAGTTAGCAATTTTCAATTGTGTGTTTTATTGCTTTGCATTGTTTTCTTAAATAAAACTTGTGTTTTCATTCTTGATTGTGCTCTAAGTGAATTACTTAGAGAAAGGTTTGTGAAAGTCTTGGATGATAGAATCTGGCTAGGAAAGGCTTGGTACTTAAGTGATCCAAGTGATCCACTTCCCTTTCCTGGAAATCTACCTACATTACTCCACTTATCTTTCTTGTGGTAACTTACTTTTAACACATAACTTTAAACATGTCTTCTCATTCTTCTAGTCCAAATGAAAGTGATAGAAAGTCTACAAAATCTCTTTTAAAACAATTAGCCAGGGACTTTCAATCACTATCATATAGACAATTGCAACATGATGCCCAACTAAAATAAAGGGATGCTCATTTTACTAAATTAGAAGAAGAGTTGAAACTTGTTAAAGAAAAGGATGAATACACCAAAAAAATAAAAAAATCTTCACATGCATCTAGTTCTAGGTTGAATGATTCATATGCTGAGGAGAGTCTAAGAATGAATGAATATTATCAACCTCAACCTAGGAGAACTAGAAGGGAAAACCCAAAGGAAACTAGGTTAGACTTACCTCATTTCTATGGGAAGGAAAATGTTGAAACATATCTAGAATGAGAGATGAAGGTATAACAACTTTTTGCTTGTCACCATGTTAGTGAGGAGAGGAAAGTACCCCTAGCTACCTTAAGTTTCCAAGGGAATGTTATGTATTGGTGGACTTCCCTAAAAAGAGAGAGACATCTCCACAAGGACCCTCCCATTACATATTGGAATGACTTTAGGGGAGCCTTGAGATGTCGCCATATTCCCTCATACTTCAATAGGAAGTTGATGGACAAGCTCCAAAGACTTCATCAAAAAAATCTAAGTGTAGAAGAATATTGGCAAAAGATGGTGTTATATATAATAAGGGCAGGGATTAATGAAGAAAACCATACCACCATGTCTAGGTTTTTAGGTGGTCTCAAACTTGAGATAAGAAACAAATTTGAACTTTGACCTTATAAAGATTTAAATGACTTGATTCAACTTAACACTAAAGTTGAAAAACAAATTTTTGAGAAAACAATCAAGTAAAAAACAAAGTTCATACTCTGTATCTTATGACAAGGAAGAGTTCCAAAGAGGGGAATGGCGTATAAAAGAAACATCTCTAGAACCTTCCCAAAAACTGTCCAAATATGAGCATATCTTATACACTAAGCTAGAGAAATTCAGTGTTTTAAATGTCTTGGTAAGGGTCATTTAGTATCTCAGTGTCCCAATGAAAGAACTATGATCTTAAGGGACAAAGATGAATATAGTAGCCAAGAAGAAGAAACTAGTGAGAGTGAAGAAAATGAGAAAAAAAAGAAAGAAATAGAAAATCAAGAGAAAGTCCTTAGGGACCAAGCTAAGGCGTGGGAGAAGAGTGTTCCTTCCCACAAGGTCATTCAGAAAGAAGAAAAATTTGAAAATAAAATTGAAAAGATACTTCTATCTGAACAAACTTCACTGCCACACTTGCTGAAGTTTGTGAACTACCTTCTCAAGTCAAAAGAATTTTAAAAGAATTTGGTGATGTATTCCCTAAGGAAGGACCCATTAAACTTCCATCTTTTAGGGATATAAAACATCGAATAAATTTAGTTATGGGAGCTAGTTTACCAAATATATCGACTTATAGAACTAATCCTGAGGAGATAGAATCACAAGTTCAGAAATTGTTGGAGAAGGGTTGGGTTCAAAAGAGTCCAAGTCCTTGTGTTGTACCTATTTTGTTAGTGCCTAAGAAAGATGCCAAGTGGAGAATGTGTTGTGACTATAGAGCCATCAATAACAACACCATCAAATATAGGCATCCAATTCCTAGACTTGATGATATGCTTGATGACTTTCATAGGTCCACTATATTTTTCAAGATTGATCTTAAAAGTGGATATCACCAAATAAAAATAAAAGAGTTATGAGTTGAAAACTACTTTTAAGACCAAATTTGGACTATATGAGTGGTTAGTGATACTTTTTGGACTCACTAATGCACCTAACACTTTCATGAGACTTATGAATCATGTCCTTAGGAATTGCATAGGTAAATATATAGTAGTTTATTTTGACTATATGCTAAGATATCACCAACAAGTGAAGGTCGAGTTATCTGTAGGCATCTATAAAGATAAAATTTTATGTGATGTAGTGCCTATGGAAACTTGTCATGTCTTATTGAGACGACCATTGCAATTTGCTAAAAACTACATGCACAATGGTTGTACCAACGAGATTACCATCACACATGAAAAAAATAAATATTTTTTTTATCCTTTAACACCTTCCCGGGTGTTAAATGATCAAATAAGATTAAAACAAAAAATAAAAACTGAAAAATCACTAGCTCTTCTAGAACAAAAGGTAGTGTCTAAAGAGTATAGTAATAAAAATGTAGAACAAAGGAGGAAAAACTTAGAAAAGAAAATTATGTACTCCTCTCTAAAGAAATCTTGTGAAAAGTTGCCAAAAACAATAGAAAAACAAGAGGAATGACAACTTAATAAGACTGATTTTTATGCAACTCCTGAAACTAACTCATTTGATTTGTTTGATGACTCCAATAGATCGACATTTGATCCTGGAGGACGAGCATAGTTTTCAAAGCAGGAATAAGGCTGTTGTTTGATATCAACCCTGTAGATCTGAGGACAAATCCTCTCAAGAAGGAGGGGATGATGAAAACCGTCCAACCACACACAACCCCATAATAAGGAGGATGAATTTTGTTTATTTTTGTAGGCCCAATCAAGAGGAAAACTCTAGGGTGAAGGAATGTACAAACATATCCAAGAAGACATCCAAGTCATCAAAACATAAACTAGAGCTTTGGCCAGAAGAACACTAGAAGACTAGGTTTTTGCTGACTAGTCAACATTATTTGTGGGCCAAGTTTTATCTTAAATAAATTGTATAAAGTTGTTTAGGATTTCATGGGCCACGTATTGGGCCTAGTAGCATAAAATAATTGGACCGAATATTTGGGCCAAGTAGCATAGGTTTTTGGGCTTGTATTTGGACCAATAGTAAAATATGACTAATTGGGGTTAAAAGTGAATAGTTAGGGTAACAATTGGGCTTCTTTGAGCCCAATGTAACCCTAAAACGTCTAGGGTATATTGGAGAACGAAAATTACCTTGGCATAGAGCACATGGACGTCCACATGGCAACATAGGAGTGGAGAGGATTTAACATAAAAGGTGTGAGCTAAACATGGAAAGCATGACTCCACATAACACATTCTTATTGGAGAGTTTTATTTTGAATTTTCAAATTTTGGCTCCAAAATGTTCAACTCTCTCTCCTATAACTTGAGGTGCTTGGCTCTCATTTTTTCAAGATTAATGAATGAGTGAATTGCTGCCCAAATCGCTAGCCAATTTCACTCTTGTCTCTACCTCTTTAGGATAAACACTTAGTCTTCAAATTTCCACAAGATCAAGTGATTAGGCCTCACCTATCACTCTCCATACTTAGCCTTCACCTTCAAGGAATCCACAAACTATACGCGAGCTCCTTGTCCATTTCAATCCATGAAGTTTCCCCATCTCTCCACCGAGAAAATCTAATCGGAATGAAGTCATAACTCCATCATCTTCCATCATAGTTTCTAGGAATAATCAATACTATCTCAACTTATATGAAAATATTAAACTTAAACCAACATAACAGAATTTAGAAAACTTAATCCACAAATCACCTTCTGTGGCCCACGATGAAGACTTAAAGTGTTTTTACTATCTCGGGAATGGATGCTTCAGCAATTGCAAGAGGTGTACATAAACCTACTTTATAGAGTGATATGGCTCGTGAACCATGCAAATTGAATGAAAGAAACAGGGTATAAGATTACTAGTACAAGCAAATAAAATTATACCAAGGAGCCTGTCAAGCAATCACAGAACTCGAGTGTGCTTAGCGCTTACTTTCACATAGGGAATAGTGGTAAGTTCTACAATCTCTGCTAACTCCAAATGATACACGATTTTGAAACTGCAACTAATCCTTCAAGATCTTGCCATCCAAGTCTTTCACAAGACACAGCAACCATAGATGCAAACCTGCAAGCATTCTCTTGAAAGTATTGAACCATTCCCCTAGCAACTTTGAATGCTTCACCAACTTCACCCACAGAAGTTTCCTTCAAAACATCACATTTACACAAGAAATAAAATAAGCTCTAATGAAATTCCAGGGATAATTTTCTCTCTTCTCCCTCTATTTTTATCTAACACCTCAAGTAACTAACTTAGTAGTATTCTAACTATCTTAACTAATTTCTCCTTATTTATGTCATAACAGACATAGTTATCAAAATCTTTTAATTCAAATCTGAAGATTTGATACATTTTTCCTCTCTACCAATTCATATCTAAAATGAATCTTATGTTATGATACATGAATGAATCTATGTGATTATGTATCACCGATACAATTCAATGATCTTACTTATTCATCAATGTTAAGAAAAAAAGGAATATCACTCTTAATAAATATAATAATAGGAGAATAAATATTTTATTCATTTTTTTAGACTTCTTGCACAACAGATCTAAACTCCCCATGTTTCGCTTTGTTTTTTCAGCATAGGTTTTGGCCTAATCCCCTATGTTTGTTTGTATTTTTTTATTTTTGTTTTATGTTATCCTTCATGTGATAGTTTGAAAACAAAATTATCCCTTTTTCCAATAGATATGAGCTTTTTAGAGACTTTTTAACATGTTAATGATGAAAACTATTGTTGAAAAGTCGCGTTAAATTGGGTTTCTCTTTATTACAAAATCAAGGGTGGTTATTTAGGTACACATCATCTGGTGATATGGCTACAATGGAATACATGTAAGTGGGGTGCAAATTTCATCTTACAAATAAATTATGTAAGTTATGTCCAAAGAAAATTCTTAGATAGTAGCAAAGTATATCCTAGATCTCTTGTTGGGTCACCTACAAATGTCACACTCCAAGCTAGAAGTCATGGGCTTGAGGGAGATTGTTGGAAGGTTGTCTTAAACGTGCAATCACCCTTGGGGTTGTCTTAACTGCAATATCATGTGTGGTGGTTAGGTTTCACATCAATAAGTGACATGACTTTAAAAAATTGGGTGTAAACCTATTAGGAACCAAGAATTAAGAAAGAATGACTTTTAATGAATAGGATGAAAAGAAAATTGCATATGAGAGAATACTCTCTTCTAAGGGTTGCCCTTTCCAAAAGCATTCCTCCTTTCTCAGACTAAATATCCAATGCTCAATTTACACAAACAAATTTGAATCCCTCTTATCCTTCTTCCCCTATTTATATCAAACTAACCCATTAATGTTCTAACTATCTTAATAAACTTCTCATGTCCATATATCCTAACAAAACCTTATCTTACAACCTTGTTTTGCGAGATTAAATTAGATCTAAACCTAAAGTCTAAGAACTTTAAACAAGTTTCCTTCATTGTTGATAGAATAAAGGCTTTAGCAATTTTAGTAGTATGAGACATGTTGTGGTAGTCCAATGTACACATTTTGTTAAACGAAAATGTTTTATTAACACCCTCTGCCACTAGCACACACTTGACACCGCTTGCGTGGCATAAATTGACGATGTGGCAGTGGGGTTTATAGTAATTGTGCTGGGAGTGATGTGGTACTAAGGGCAATGCTGATATCTTAGGACATAGGTGTAATAGTGATTCGCATGTATCGAAAACGCTAGCGTTGGAGAGAGAGACAAAAAGGACTAGAACAAACGTCGCAAAATACTTAAACGTCTTTGTTGTACCATCGCCCCATGCTTGTTTCTTTTGTTTATGAATCGTTGAAACTTGCAAGTAGGTTTTACACCGGTTATTCAAACCAAGCGGTGTAAAATATTAAGTCCTATGTTTTTTCACTATATTACACTGGTTAGTACATGCAACCAGTGTAACACTTGTTTTTTAAACTAAGGGGATGTGAGTTGGTTTTAGGTTGATTCATTAGGGGACACTTTTTAGAATTAGGATCAAGATTCTTAAGAAATTAAGGTGAGAAATCTAAGGAAAATTCTCACTAAACATTAACTTAACAAGTGTTAAGTAGATGTGAAGGTTCATTTCCAAAGATAAAAGGAAAAACACAAGTATGGGTGATGAATGAGTGCTAAACATGGTGCGGAAAAATGAACACAAGAACAAGAACAAATTAACCAATTAAAATAGCAAACAACACATTTTAACCGATTAGAATGAACAAGGAAGACATATGAACCGATTCGAATGAAGAACAAAACAACACATCATATTTAGGCATTGAATGGAATGAAAAATGGAATTAGAAGATAAATGATAGGAAGAACTTAAGTGGTTGAAGAAAGGGAAGAGGTACATGCCACTTGGAAGGTGAATAGACTCCAATATAGTGAAAGATGCCACCACTTGAGAGATCTCAAAGACCCACAAGATAAGACTAGGTAAGGAGAACAAGTCTCACAAATTCTCACTCAATTTGAGTATAGTAACTTTACTTGAATTTCAATATATTTTTACATGAGCCAAGAACCTCTATATATAGTGAGGGTTATAAATTTAGTTGGAAAAATTCAAATGAAAACCATTTGAAAATGGAGCCAAAAAACATGTCACATGGAAGGTGTGACTTTGTTTCTTCTTCTCATAAGCCCTAAACTCCTATCCACACCTCCCTTTTATGTTCTACTTAATTCTACTCTAAAGAAATTATAAAAAGATACATCAATTTGTGTTCATCTATTAATGTTTGTGCCCTTGCTCTTAATAATCTTCTGAGGCATGATGGATGATGAAATCATGTGTTGGTCTTTGGGCCTCAGTTTGGGCTTGGGCTTTTGTTGGGCTTGGGCCTCAATGTTAAGAACACTAATAAGAAGAACTTCAAGTGTTGTGGTCCTTGATCATTCCTCCTATTGATGGCATCTTCTTTTGCTTGTTGAAATTACCCTTCAAAGTTGGCATCCATGGTCATCTCTTTATGGATGTGGGTCGTATCATGCCCCCCAAGTTGGAGAGAACTCGACCACGAATTTAGTACTCCTGCATATAACAAAGTCAGTTTGCTATCAAATAAAACAGCGGAAGAAAAGAAACGCAAACTTGACTTAGAATTTGTAAGCGTGGGGAGTTCAGAAAGGGAGGTCCTATAGACAGACCATGTTGGAAAAGATTGTTTGGGAATGATGCTATTTTTTAGAAAAAGTCCTCTTAAATGGTGAAAACCATTATGAGGTACATAAAAATCATCCCTAACATTCTTTAACCAAGATGGTGTGGAAGTAGGAACCTTGGGTAATAAAAAAGACAAAGAAGAAGAACACCTTGGAGGGACAAGTTGAGTCATAGCACAAGTCAACATGATTGTTTTAGTTGATATTATGAGGTACATAAAAATCATCCCTAACATTCTTTAACCAAGATGGTGTGGAAGTAGGAACCTTGGGTAATAAAAAAGACAAAGAAGAAGAACACCTTGGAGGGACAAGTTGAGTCATAGCACAAGTCAACATGATTGTTTTAGTTGATAGGGTATTGTGACTCGGTTTATCATTTCCTTCTTTTGCTTTTTCATTTTCTCTTTTAGTTTTCATTTTTATTTGGTCCTCATGAACCTCTTGGGAAGAGAAGGGTTTTAAGGTAACCTTGCGCCCTTGGAAGGAAAAAGACATTGTATTTGTTAGGCCATCATGTAAAACATGGCGATCATATTGCCAAGGCCTTCCTAAAAGAAGATGAGTTACTTTCATGGGCACAACATCACATAAAACCTCATCTTTATATTTTCCTATTGCAAAGTTTATGAGGACTTGTTTATTTACCATGATTTCACCATCGACACTAAGCCATTATAATTTATAAGGCTTGGTATGAGAGATAGTGGGTAAGGCTAACTTCTCCACAACTCTTGTACTAACCACATTAGTACAACTACCCCCATCTATAATCAAGGAACATAACTTGTTGTTGATAAGGCAGCGAGTGTGGAAAATATTTTCTCTTTGGGTATCATCCAAAGGTTTTGGAATTGTTCCCAACATTCGCTTTATCATCAATAAGTCACTTTCACAAGGTATTTCACAATCATTATCACTAAGGGTTTTAGAAGGGGAAGGGGAGTTAGATCTAGAAGATTTATCACTATGTTCACTTATTACTTGCCTCCCCCCTAACCATCATGGTTCTTGTTCTTGCCGGTTGACTCTAACGACGATCTCACGCCCGCTTGCCTCTTCCTAGGTTCGCGTTTTCCTAGATCGAAGCACTCTGTACCTGCAAAGACAAAGGGGGCGCCTTAGAGGCCGTTTGCACTCCGACGCTCAAGTCAATTTGGGGCCAAGAAACAATATGCGTGTGTAATAGTTCTAATCTTAGAAACTGCATACCTTGTGGGTTTTCTTACTACCCTTTATATAGCCTAGGGTTTCTTCGGTTCCATTACCCGCATTTAGGGTTTCTGGAGGAATGCCCTCGCACCGCTATTACCCAATCTTAGTGTAATCTAGCACATAAGGCTCCCCTTACTGGAGTGCAACCACTCACAAAATGGCTACCTGGGTACCAACTTGTGCACCAAATCTCTGGGGCCATCTGTTCTGGGGGTGCCCTAAGTATTCACATGCCATGCATGCAACCTCCTTGGAAACCCTAACCCTAACGGGCATTAGTGTCTTCCAAGACTCTTCACTTGTGTCGCACCCAGATGCGCTATCCACACCACACGCATGGATACTTCGTGACTTGGGCCTCCCCCTACCTCTGGGCGTTTTACTAATAACTGGTGTGTTTCCTGGGCTCCACCTTTCATGGCCCAATTTTGTTGTTCAAACCACCGATGATCGAGGTCACATCGGCCTCACTCTGTTGTCGAGGATCGATGTCTGATGACACATCGACACTTCCTGGTGATCGACATCTGACGACTGATCGGCACACTAACTTATACCGTTTGTGGGACCCAGCTTATGTGACCCACCATTACTAGCGGTCATCGATGTCCGAGGACTGGTCGGTACAATTCTCTTTGTTGGACAATTTGCGGCTATATGACCAAAACCTAAACATTTAAAAAAAAATATTTGAGATTTTGGTAGGTGATATAGGAGTTGAAGATGAGGGTTTTGAATCCTTTGGTTTGTAAGTGGACTCCTTTTTAAAATTGGAGGGAAAAGTTGAAGTAGATTTTTGTTTATTTGTCCAAGATGTGTGGTAAAAGTCATCATTATGAGAATTTTTAAAAGAGTTTTTCTTTGAAAGTTGGGATTCTACCTTGATGGCAAGGTGAACCAATTTTTCTAAAGAAGTATACTCATAAAATTCTACCACATCTTGGAATTCCCTTTTAAAACCACTTACAAAGCGAGCCATTTTGGACTCCTCACTTTCATGCATGTTAATATTAGTTAAAAGCGTTTCAAGTTCCTTAAAATAAGCATCCACACTTAGCGTGCCTTGATGAAACCTTTGGAGTTTCAATAAAAGGTCTTTCCTATAGTGTGGAGGCACAAATCTAGCATGCATGCATTCTTTTAAATCCTCCCAAGAAACCACGGTTGGTCTCTTGTTTATCCCAATGTCCATTTTGCAAGTTTATGCCACCATTGCATGGCATAGTCTAAGAATTTTAGGGAGGCTAATTTTACCTTTTGGTCATCTTGGACCTCATGCACCATAAAAATTTGTTCACATTTAACCTCTCATCCTAAATACACATTAGGATCACTATCTCCACTAAAACTAGGCAATTTTACAAATGGTAAATAAGGCTTTGCCACATGTTGGCACCTATCTTCAAAATGTTGCCTTCTCCATTCGGTTTCTTCATCATAGCCTTGATAATTTGGAGAACTTCTTGTTCATATCTATGATGTTGTCTTCTTTGTTCTGGAGGCCTTTCATGTTGCATTTCCAATCTTTGGAGTCTTTCCTCCATTTGTCTTAGTGCTTCCTCTTTTTGTGGAATGGTTCTTTTAGCTTCCTTCAATTCTTCTATTAGAAAAGCTTTTTGAGGAGAATGCGGCTTAGATGATTCACCACTAGAAAGATGATCCATATTATCAAACAAACACAAAACACAATGAACAAACAATTAGAGAAATCAAGTTAGAATGAAAAATTGCTCACGGCCAAAATGAAGAAAAGGAATTAAGCACTCAAAGAAAAAAAAATTATTTCCTTAACCAAAGTCTCACTTGTGGATTGGATAACTCTAAAGTGAAAAATGTCAAAGCAACAACACTAGCTCAAAGTAATATCACCACAAAACTTTAGGAAAGAAGAAAAGACAATCAAGAAAAGTTTAAAACAATAAAGACTAAACCAAAGTTAGAAAAGAGATATGACAAAACTTTGAATAGAAGACAATCAAGAAAAGACACAAAAGAAGACTCAAAGAACCTTACTAAACTTTTAACTATGAAACTTTTTGAACTAGAAAATTACTAAAGCAAAATGATACAAAATTCCACAAAGTAGAAAACAATTTGTCAATCAAGTTGAATCCATAAATGTGAAAAATGAAATTCTAAACCAAATGATAAGCAAGATGCCTTTGGAAATAAAATGCTTTGCTGTTTTTTTTTTTTTTTGTTAACAACAATACCTTGCTGTTTTGAAATTCCTTACTGTTTTTTTATGTAAAAACGGTACTGTTTTGGTAATATGAAAAGAGCTTGCTGTTTTAGCTCATTTTTAATCCAAATTGCATCATGCAAAGTGTCAAGAATATTCAATTTTCCACAAAATAAATTGGTGGATTCAAGATAATTGAACACTTGCAATCATATGTTTGGAACTTAACATCAACTTTTACTAAAACAAGTTTCTAATTGAAATGTAAAGTTCACAATTAAAAGTAAGCAAGAAGAATCAAAGTAAGGACACCTAGAACATTAAGAACATATGACACAAAGTAAAAATCAAGATCAAAGAAAAGGCACAACAAGGAACATACTCAAAACGAAAAAATGCAATGAATATAACAAGGCTAAAAAAAATTCTGCACTGAATTAAAGGTGCTAGAAAATTAAAAACACGAATATAATGACAAGAAAGTAAAGGTACTTGAATTTAAAGAACAAGAATGTAAAGGTACTTGAAAGTGAAGGAACTAATGGAAGGAAATAAGAAAAGGCAAAAGGTTATAGCAACTGATTGAACGTAATTGCACAAAATTGAAAAACTGATCTTATTCATTTTGATTTACTCAATCATATATATAATAAAATTACAATTACTGTAAGCTATAAAATAAGAATACTAGCAGACCTGTAAACTAACCATTAATGCAATATAACGGTAAAATAGTTTAAGGGTAATAAAATCAGAATTAATAATAATAAAATATGAATAACCAACAGAAAGTAAAGGTACTTGAAAGTAAAGGTACTTGAATGTAAAGGTACTTGAATGTAAATTGCTTGAATTAAAAGTGCTAAATCAACTAAAAAAGATGAACAAAATCATAGTTCATGATACCACATGATGTGAGTTGATTTTAAGTTGATTCATTAGGTGACACTTTGTAGATTTAGGATCAAGATTCTTAAACAATTAAGGTGAGAAATCTAAGGAAAATTCTCACTGGACATTAACTTAACAAGTGTTAAGTAGATGTGAAGGTTCATTTCCAAAGATCAAAGGAAAAACACAAGTATAGGTGATGAATAAGTGTTAAACATGGTGCGGAAACATGAACACAAGAACAAGAACAAATTATCCAATTAAAACAGAAAACAACACATTTTAACCGATTAGAATGAACAGGGAAGACATATGAACCGATTGGAATGAAGAACAAAACAACACATCATATTTAGGCATTGAATGGAATGGAAAATTGAATTAGAAGATGAATGATAGGAAGAACTTATGTGGTTGAAGCAAGGGAAAAGGTACACGTCACTTGGAAGGTGAATAGACTCCAAGATGAGTGAAGGATGCCGCAGCTTGAGAGCTCCCATAGACTCACAAGATAAGACTAGGTAAGGAGAACAAGTCTCACAAATTCTCACTCAATTTGAGTATAGTAACTTTACTTGAATTTCAATATATTTTTACATGAGCCAAGCACCTTTATAGTGTGAGAGGGCTGAAATTTAGGTGGGAAAATTCAAATGAAAACCATTTGAAAATGGAGCCAAAAAACATGTCACATGGAAGGTGTGACTTTGTTTCTTCATCTCATAAACCTTAAACTCCTATCCACACCTCCCTTTTATGTTATACTTAATTCTACTATAAAGAAATTATAAAAAGATACATCAATTTATGCTTATCTATTAATGTTTGTGTCCTTGCTCTTAATAATCTTCTGAGGCATGATGGATGATGAAATCATGTGTTGGTCTTGGACCTTAGTTTGGGCTTGGGCTTTTGTTGGGCTTGGGCTTCAATGTTAAGAACACTAATAAGAAGAACTTCAAGTGTTGTGGTCCTTGATCATTCCTCCTATTGATGACATCTTCTTTTGCTTGTTGAGATGACCCTTCAAAGTTGGCATTCATGGTCATCTCTTTATGGATGTGGGTCGTATCAGTATATTAGATCAGTTTGTACATGTAACCAGTGTAAGACATGTTTTTAAAACTAAGGGCAGTTTCATATGTGTGGGTATATTACATCGGTTTGTAGAGGAAACCGGTGTGAAACTTCATTTATATGAAGGTAGAATGGTAAGCTTAGGCTTTGAGTGTGGGTTTAGTGTTTTACTTTGTTGTGGGAGCGGGAAAAATTGGAGTCAAAGGGATAACGAAGAGCATTGTCGTCGGAGGGTGGGAGAAAGAAGCATAGCATCCAAAGGGATAAAAATAGCATTCAATTTCCCTTCTGGATTGTGTAATCCATAACTCATTTAATAACTACAATAATACCTTTCGGATTAGGTAATCCGTAATGCATTTGACAACTTAAAAATGACTTCCGGATTGTGTAATCCGTAAGTCAAATTTTAATAGCAAATTGCATTCCGGATTACATAATCCGTAAGCCATATTTGAAGTTCTAAAATGACTTCCAGATTACGTAATTCATAGTTCATTTTGCACTGGATTAAACAATCCGAAAGAGTGAGTATGTTCGTTCCAGATCCGATAAACCTCCAGATTAACTAATCCGATACATTTTAATATTGTCTTACGGATTGGGGAAACATTCAGGATTATAAACATGAAGTTTATTGCTTTGCATAAATTGTTACGGATTGTATAATTCGTTGATCTAGCGGATTAACCAATCCAGAAATAAGTGTTTAAGGCACTGGTTGAAGACCTACTTAAGAATGGCGAGCCAACCGTAAAGACCACCACCATAGCAATACTGTCGGCACCACCACTACGGTTACCACCGTCACTATCACCACAAGGAGCACTGTCACCATCACCACAGTAACAAAAAACACCAAACACCTTTGTTTTCACTCTGCGACAAAAGGTAAAACAAATTTTCTATTTTTATTTTTTTATTAGAAAGAAAATTTTGAAATTTTAAAAGTTTATGGAGGTGGGGAAGAAGGAATGAAGGTACAGGAAGAAGCGGTCTACAAAATATGCATACGCATATCCAGAACAGAACATGGCAGAAGATAACTCGTGACTCTATGAATATCAGTCACAGTAGCGTAATCCACATTATATGCCACGAGGCATAATCAGAAGATCAGACCTGAAATCTGTCACAATAATATCCTCCCATTTTGTTGGTTTTAGGGTCCATGACAGCATCCCATTTAATCTTATGCCACCTTTCTATGGACATTAGACTTTTATTCATTTCAACTTATTTATTATATTTAATTACGAGAAACAAAATGTCTTTTATTTTGTTTCAGTTAGTAAATTATTATGATAAAAACTGTTGAATAAGAAGATAAATATATAAAATTAATAATTTCAAAATAAATAAAAAAACATGAGACGAAAATAATACTTACATAAATAATTAACAAATTTCTGTTTATTTCTTACAAAATTTTGAGCAAATTTTTTGCAGTGGTGAAATTTACTCATTCACCATTAGAATAATTATATTTGAAAAATGTATTTATATAATAGAAAATTATTACTTTGAAAATTACACTGTCAAAAAGCACCGGTTTATATTTTATACAATTCTTTTTTCTCACAAATTTCAGTAAAAAAATATTTTTTTTTTCTTTTACTTTTAACTTCTCAACATATATCATAATTCTATATAATATTTTGGTAAGTTTATTTGACGGATAAAATAAGTGAGATAACTTTTAAATATTATTATTATAAAAGGTTGTGAAACTGATAAAAAAATTAAGAAAATATGAAAATAATAATATATTGAGAATTCATATTTTTTTAGAATTATATTACAACCCTCAATATTATAATTTAATTTTTTTATATTATTTAATTATAACATTTACTTTTTAATATATATATATTTAAATTATATACTATTCTTATAAAAAAATTATGTTTATTTTTATATAAAAATGTTTTTTACATCTATAATCCAATAAATATTAATATTATAATTTTTTTTATAATATTATATGATGACTGGTATCGTAACCCTGGAAATAAAGTGACACCTGTCCTCATTCCCCTTACGTGGCAACAGTTGTGAGGTGTCAGCGTCTTGTCGAAGCACGTGTTGGTGTGGAATTACATGCATATATTCACCGCCACGTAGCCGAGGTTATATAATTAGGCGCACTCACAGTGAGTGCACATATGTTACCTTGAAGTTGAAGTTGAAGTTGAAGCGGAGGTAAGTGAAGAGTTTAAGGAAATTGTAATGGCTGAAGCACAACTACGAGACCAGCATGGCAACCCTATCCCCCTCACCGATCAGCACGGTAACCCAGTTATATTAACCGACGAGCACGGCAACCCCGTCCACGTCACCGGCATTGCAACTATTCCTCCGTCAGCCGCCACTGCAGCTTCTGGTTTTCGGACCTACAGTGGTGCTGGTTCAACCACATTCACGACCACCGTGGCGGATCTCATAGCAGCCCAACCAAGGGACACTAGAGATCTTCATCGTTCCTCCAGTTCTAGCTCTAGCTCTAGCTCGGTAATCGTTTTCATTTCTTCCCTCCTTTCCTTAATCGTTTTATAACTTTATACAAGAATTGTTGAAACTACTTGTTGAATTGTGTATGCAGTCTGAGGATGATGGACAGGGTGGGAGGAGGAAGAAGGGAGTGAATAAACTAAAGGAGAAGCTACCAGGGAGGAAGAATATGGAGCAGCATTCACCACCAAAAACTACAGCTACCACCACTGCTACTGGTGTTCCCCACCCGACACGGCCAACCGCCACTAACCCTAACCCTAACCCTAGCCACCCTGAGCATCACAAGAAGGGCATAATGGAGAAGATAAAAGAAAAATTGCCTGGGCACCACAACCACTGAAAATCTCTCTGAATGTGGCTCTATGTTATGATCTCGTTTGAGTGGTGATTAATAATTAATTAATTAACTAACTACTTGTCTTTTTTAAATAATGTATGCATATGGATGCCAGGGTGTCTTAATTAATTTAAGCTATCTTGTTTTCAAATACTGTATTGTTATTGTCATGGAAAAGGCCCTCAGTTTCTACTAATTTTTATATTCGATTTATATTTTAATTAACTAAAGAAGCAAGCTTCGTAATTTATCTAAATGCAGTGAGTTTTTAAGGAATTATAAACAACACATATTAGAATAATAATACCTTAAATAATATAGTAACAATTTTTGTAGTAACATTTCGGCATTCTAAAATTGTTTTTCGAGGGTTAAATAACAAATTTAGGGTATGATTTGAGTTTATAAACTTCATCAGAAGAAGAGAACAAAAGAAAATATAATTTTTGCTAGTGTAGGAAGCTGTTAGAAGGAAGAAAATAAGGAATTTGTTTTTTATTCAGCTCATACTTGTAGAAATAAATTATTTTTCTATCAGAATGAAGAAAAGAAGATAAAAATATTAAGTAATTTTTGTTTAGTTTATGCAAAAATTAATAAAAAATGTAATTTCTAAGTTAAAACCACGAGTTTAGGGAAGCTTTTCTGAAGAAGGAAATAAAAAAGAAAAAAAGAAAAAATTTAATTAATTTATTTATACATTAATTTGTAAAATTTGTAGAAATACAAACTTAGAAGTTTATATACTTGTTGAAATAACAGTTAATGTCAGAATAATTAGTTATGTCCTAGACTTTGAAAATGATAAATAAATAAAAATAAAACTATTTTAAAAAATTACAATTAAAATATGACAAATAAAATTGTAATTAATTAAATAATATTTAATATCATCTCATACACTTTGGAAATCACATATAAATAAAAACAAAAAAAATTACAAAATCTGACAACTAAAATTTAAAAGAAATGGTGGAAGTAATTCCTTCCGGTTTCAGCATATTATCTTTTTATTTTATTTATACCAGCATAAAAAAAATAAGAAAAAAATTGAGTAAGGAAAAATTTACAAAAAGTATTTACTATTTTATTAATCTTTTAAGATATTAACAGTTAAACGTATACATTGAAAAATTAACTTATTTATTACAAATCTAAGATATAAATTTAAACAACAAAGATATTTATAAACTTTAATTATAATCTAATAGAAATATTTATTTATTATAATTTTAATTATAGAATGAAAACTAGTTAATCCTTATGCTCTCTTAATTAACCTCTTTTGTTTGTATTTACTCTTTTGTTTGTATTTAAAGGTGTGAAGGATCGTGTTTTCCGTTGTGTTGGTCGTCGGTTTGTGAATTTGTTTATCTCTCCTGGATTTGTAAGATATTAAAATGCGACTCCGTTTAAAACAGATGTGACTCTACCGGTTGATTGTACTCCTACGATCGGTTGATTGCACTCTTACGATCAAGTCAGTACTGGACTAAGAAATAATGAGTAAGTAAATAGTTTCAGTCTTAGTAATAGTATACCTTTACAGAAGGAACAGATTCAGATGTGGCTCTACCTGTTGATTGCACTCCTACGATCAAGTCAGTACTGGACTAAGAAACAATGAGTAAGTAAATAGTTTCAGTCTTAGTAATAGTATACCTTTACAGAAAGAGCAGATTTAGATGTGGCTCTACCTATTGATTGCACTCCTACGATCAAGTCAGTACTTGACTAAGAAACAATGAGTAAGTAAATAGTTTCAGTCTTAGTAATAGTATACCTTTACAGAAGGAGCAGATTCTAGCGTGTATGGTGCTGCAACGACGACGATAATAACATTGTGGAGAGTGGTCCGAAGACGATGATCCTGCAGCAGGAATGAGAGCTCGTTAACAGCCCAGTCGATGATAAGGAAGACGCATCTGGTCAAGAGGTCGTTCGCAAAGGAAACGGTCACTTGCCATGTTCAGGAGAGGATATTACGTCGATGGGAAGGTTGACAAAAACCTATCAACGACGACGCAAGAAGAAAGGCCTATTGGAATTAGGAGATTCAAAGTCCCATCCGAGGCGTTTAGTGAGAATCAGTTCAAGAGCTAAACATGTGAACAATTCTTCTCATTCCCGACATGGTACGATCTCAGTCTCGCTTTCTGATGGGGATATTGATAATTGCAACACTCGATTGGGTGATCCTGATTCGCCTGTGGCCCCGGCCAAACTGTGAGAGATTAGTAGAAGAGTGGGGATCACGTGCCAAAGGGACGAACAGAAGGTTGTCAATGAATACTCTTCTTTGGAAGTAAGAGATCTGCAGTTTATGGAGAGTGTTGCGGAGGGTAAGAAGGATGTGTTTAAATGATAATTGTCAATTTAAATATAAGAGGCCTGGGGGGAGGTACCAAAGCCAGGTATTTGAGGCATATCATTGGAAGCGAGGGAGCAGAATTCGTGTGTGTGCAGGAAACAAAAGTTAAGGAGATCTCGGATGGTAGATGTTTCTCTCTTTGGGGAGATAACAATGTTGGTTGGATACATAATAAAGGGGATGATGGGAATGGAAGTTTACTGTCGCTTTGGCATAAAGAAGCCTTTAAAATATCACTTGCTAGGCAAAGGTTTTATTGTAGTGTGTTATTAAATCCTCCTATAGGTGTGTGGTGGTTAATGTGTACTCTCCTTGTGCATTAAGTGGTAAGAAGAACTTATGGGAGGATTTTTCTTCTGCTAAACTGGCCTCTCAAGTTCTAGCTTGGTGCTTTTGTGGAGACTTCAATGTTGTGAGAAGCAGAAACGAAAGGAAAGGCATTAGAGGATGGGGTGAACAGTCAAGTGAGATAACTGGCTTTAATAGCTTCATTGATGCCGAATTCTGTTAGAATTACCTCGGGTAGGCAAGAGTTTTACGTGGTTCAAACCTGATGGAACGGCTAAGAGAAGAATCGATAGAGTGCTTGTTTCTGAAGAGTGGCTTAAGCTATGGCCCATGAGTAAACAGTATGTTCTACGGAGGGAGGTATCCAACCATTGTGCTCTGGTGATTAAGTCTGTGGAGAAGGACTGGGGACCCAAGCCCTTCAGATCCATTGATGCTTGGTTATTGGAAAGGGGATTTAACAGGATGGTGAAGGATAACTAGCAGTCATACTCGATACATGGGAATGGTATAACGGTTTTTAAAGAAAAATTGAAAATGCTCAAATCGGATATGAAATTATGGAACAGAGATGTGTTTGGAAACCTTGATACTACTAAGAGGAGAATCCTTCAGAATCTGGAGGCTTTAGATTGCCAAGACTGCAATGGGGGCTTAGGGGAAGGCGAGAGGTTGGAAAAAATGGAATTGACAAGCCGTCTGGTTGAGACTGAGAAGAAAATTGAAAACCTTTTCTGTCAAAAGGCTAGAGCAAGCTGGTTTAAAAATGGGGACTCTTGTACTAGGTTCTTTCACTCATCATTGAGGTGGAAAAGGCTCAGGAATGAAGTGAAGGGCGTCCAGGTTGGGGACCAATGGTGTGAGGAACCAAGTACCGTTCGCATAGAGGCAAAAAAAAATGTTTGAAGTTAGATTCAGTGCTACGAAAGATCTTGGTGTAAGGTTGGATGAAGTCGATTTTAAATCTCTTAACCCAACATATAATGAGAGACTTGTAGCGGTGTTCATGGAGGAAGAGATAAGGGACGCAGTGTGGCAGTGTGAAGGTTCGAAGAGTCCTGGTCCAGATGGCTTTAACTTCAGTTTCATCAGGAAAAGCTGGGAGTTTATAAAAGATGACATATCTGCAGCAATGGCTCTGTTTCATAGGACTGGGATCATTCCGAAGGGTTGTAACGCTTCGTTCATAGCTCTAATCCCTAAGGTCAGGGACCCATCTAAGCTTGAGCAGTATAGACCCATCTCACTAGTAGGAGCCCTATACAAAATCATATCAAAGGTTTTGGCTGGCAGATTGAAGAAGGTGTTGCCCGCAATCATAGATGAAAGCCAATCAGCCTTCCTAAAGAATAGAGGGATCCTAGATAGTGTGCTAATGGCTAATGAAGTGGTGGAGGATCTTAGAAAAAAAGGGGAGAAGTGGGCTTTGCTTAAAGGTGGACTTCGAGAAAGCATACAACTCAGTTAGATAGGAAATTTTATATGATATGTTGCACAGGATGGGGTTTCATAACTTATGGATCACTTGGATCCGAGGTTGTAAGGAGTCCGCTTCAGAAACTATACTGGTCAATGGGAGCCCTACGGAGGAGTTCAAGCCATCAAGAAGGTTGAGACAGGGTGATCCCTTAGCCCCCTTCCTTTTCTTGGTGGCAGCAGAAGGTCTTGCTGGAATTGTCAGACAAGCTTTGAAGGTCAATTTGCTATCGGGCCTCAAGATTGGAAGCAAGGAGATAGAGATATGTATTCTTCAATTTGCGGATGACACTTTATTTCTGTGTGAAGACACCTTCAACAATGTGTTAACTTTGAAAGTCATTTTGAGGGGTTTTGAGTTAGCCTCGGGCTTAAAGATTAACTTCCATAAGTCCAGGCTAGCAGGTATAAACGTTCAAAGCAGTGCAATATCATGCTACACTAAGACTCTAAATTGTTCACAGATGGGGATTCCGTTCAAATATCTTGGCCTGGAAGTGGGAGGAAACCCAAGGAAGAAGCAGTTTTGGGAACCGGTCATTAATAAGTTAAAAGCAAGACTTAGCGTATGGAAAGGAAGATTCCTATCAATGGCATGGAGAATTTGTCTCATCAACTCTGTTTTAACGGTTGTACCTTTGCATTACTTATCCCTTTTCAGAGCACCGGTGGCGGTTTGTAAGAGGATTATGAGCATTCAAAGGAGATTTCTATGGGGATGGGGGAAAGCCAATAAGCCAATCTCCTAGATTAGCTGGAAAGACGTATGCAAACCTAAAGTGGAGGGAGGTTTGGGTTGTCGGGATATACGTATGCTCAATTATGCTCTTTTAGCTAAATGGAGATGACGCAGTCTGTCTGATGAGAATGGAAGGTAGAAGGAGTTATTGGATTCAAAGTACAACCTGGAGCTAGAAGGCAGCCAAACACCTGCCAAAGTTCAATCTTGGTAGTGGAGAGACCTGCTAAAGATGTGCAAGGAGGGAGGAGGTAAAGGTTGGTTTCAAGAAGAGCTAGGATGGGAAATAGGATGTGGACATAGTAAAATTCTGGGAGGAAGTGTAGGTTGGAAGTGTCGATCTGAAATCCATGTTCCCACGACTTTATTCCCTGTCCTTAAATCAGGGTCAAGCAGTGGGTGAGGTTGGTGAATGGATAAACTCGGAGTGGCGGTGGAGTTTGAAGTGGAGGCATGCTAGATTTGAGTGGGAGACTTCAATGGAATCATACCTCAGCACGATCTTATCCAGGGTCATTTTGAAGAAGAATGTCAAGGACAATCACACGTGGGGGAAGGAGAAATCAAGATTGTTCTCTGTGAAATCCGCATACGGATGCCTAACTAAGCAAGTTAGAGATCCTCAATCCGATGTGTTTAAACTCTTGTGGAAGGCAAAGGCATTCCCAAGCATAATAACGACAGCTTGGAGGGTACTTGTGGGTAGAATGCATATAGAGTGTGTTTGAGCAAGAAAGGGGTGTTGATGACCTCTACGTCTTGTCCTTTATGCCAGTTGAAGGAGGAGTCATGTCAACATCTTTTCCTGGAATGCAAACACGCTCAACGGGTATGGTCTATGTGCTTTAATTGGATAGGTATTTTATCTGTTCAGCATAATGATTTAAAGGCGCACTTTCAAAGCTTTTTCTTATTCCAAGTTAGTAGCAAACAAAATTTGTTATGGAAAGGTGTTTAGGCAAATGTTATTAGGAGCATATGGGATCAAAGAAACATGATTGTTTTCCAGCACGGGGTAGTAGACGTGGAGGAAGTTTTCCAAAAGGCTCAACTCAAGTTTTGGCTATGGTTGAAGCATAAAACGCCTTCCTTTAACTATTCATTCGTTGATTGGGTCCTTAATCCAATTATCTGCATTAGGAGCTTCAAGTAGTACCTCCAGGCAAGTCTTTGATGCAGATACAGGGGAATGGAATAGCTTATATTGATTGCTGGAGAAGAAGGCTTTGAGTGGAATGTTGTTCATGGTTTCTGATGGTAGCAGAGGATGGGTCGAGGTGCCTATGAAGATTCAAGGACAAATCAAGCAAGTTGAAATACTTGGAGAGGGATGCTTTGGTGTTGGAGGTTTGTAAGTGTTACGGATCTTGGGAGAAGTTGTGATAGCTTTGGTGCTCAATAGTTTTCGAGAGTATGCACTACTTTGAGAAGTGCACTGTCTTTCCCTCAATTCATTCTTACCCACAAGTGAGCTGGCGTAAACATCACTGGTCTAGTTGTGAGAGTGTTGGAACTGGTTTAGTGGTGCAGGACAGGCTTGTTGGAGCTTTGAGGCTGCTCATCGTGTACATACAGCTATGATTTTTTGTCTTGGCATGGGTAAGTTGGGAGCAAGGCTACAACAGATGAAGATATGGAAGGGTGGTGTTACGGAAGGACAACAGTAGGTGTATGATAGGTGATGGCTTTGGATGATGGTATTTGGTTATATTAGCTGGAAGGTGAGCTGGTGGTCTTGGAAGAACATACTTGGGTAGAAATGTGTGAGGTTGTTTTTAGTGCAAGAGAAATCACCACTTTTGAAGCTTGCTGCAACTGAGAATATATATCAAGCACATTGGTTTTAGTGTTTGATCTCCTCCTGAATTTGTTGATGGGCTAAGCAACTCAAGAGTGCGTAGGTGAAAGATATGATGGTATTTTGTAAGGCAAGTTACTCCGGGGTACTTGCTGCCATTTCCACTGCTAATGAGGCATCCTTAGGATTTCGTTTTAAGGGATAGGTCACAAGCTAAGAGCACCCTTCTCACGCTTGCATGGAGGATGAGTTTAGTTGGTTTGTAAGCTCAATCCTACTTCTATGAATCTGTTTTTTGCAAGGTTTAGCTATGTATCTATTGTTGCAGGTTAAGCCTCTTTATGGTTGCTCAGTGGTATAACCAGTTTGTGGTTTGTAAACGGGTTGGGATACCCCTAAAGTATCTCTCTTAATTTAATTTATTCATTGCTGATAAAAAAAAAGGATCTCAAGTCCCTTTTATATACTACTCTTAGGTTACTCCTTGTAACTACCTTTATCTCACGAGAACCTTATCTCGAGTGCAACAACCTCCCATAATCTCCCTCCTTGGAGTGCATAATCTTACCAACTCATGTACCAACATCATGGGGCCCATCTGTTTACTATAGGTGCACTAGCCTTCACGTATCATGCATGCAACTTACCCCCGAAAACCCTAACGCTCTTGGGCATAGGTGTCTTTGGGGGGTATTTACTTGTGCTAGACCTGAATGTACTATATACACCACCTGCACTTTCTCGTTGATCAAGCCTATATATATGAATGAACTTCAACGCACGCATTCTTGGGGCCTACTTAAGTGGCCCATTAACTCGACCAAACCACCGAGCCGACCTGTCGATGCAGGTGCCGATGTCCGATCACCTGAGCACTGAGCTCAACACTCTGGTCAAGTACACAAGCCCCCCAGGCTCGAACTGGAACTTGTTCCAGTGAAGAGGCTAATTGTTCGCCCATGGGCGACCTACGTGTCTTATGAGCGAAACGACGCACACAGTGTTTTGAGGTGACGTCTCACCATACTCCATTACAAGCGTACACATGGCCATCACCAACGGTTGGGAAATGTTGTCGCTCACGCTCCCACTATATGTTAGTCCTTCGAACTCTTATGCTCCCTTCACTGTTTCATTCCCCTTTGCGTTTCTCTTTCAAATACTCTATTCTTTTTCTTCCTCAAACCCACCTCCTCGCCTCGTTTCATCAATTGCCTCAAGGTGCGTTTTTATCTGGTAACTGCTTTTAACTTGCCTCAAATGCTTTAATATGCTCATAACTACGCTGGGACTGTTTAACTTCTCGTGTTTTATGCTTGCAAATGCCTTTTTCTTCTGTTTCACTGTTCATTTCTTCAAAGCGAATGTGCTCCTTCATCTGAGTATTGCATTCGTTTTTCTTTGTTTAGATTCCCTGCTCGATGGATTACAAAACCATGTATCCCTGGGCCCTTGTTCGCCTTTTAGAGGAAACCTCTGAGTTCACAACCCATGAGAAAATACTGTTGTATAGGAAGAGCGAACACCCTAAAAAGAATCTTCTTTTTGGTAGAGAGCATGACAAGCTTGTTAGGGTTGTGCCTTGTAGGGTAGATGAACCCGTCTGTTGTGATGAGTCATCGGACCCCGATGGCCCATTTGGTTTCTTCTACTCTACGTTTTCAAAAAAACTCCTTCTTCGCCTTCCCTTATACAGTCTTGAAAGAGCCCTTCTCACCGAAATCAACATTGTCCCTGCCCAGCTACACCAAAATAGTTGGTTGTTTGTTCGGGGATTTTCTATCTTGTGCCACCACTTTGGCCATCTGCCATCAGTGGAAGTGTTCTTATACTTCTTTGAAGCCAAATGGCTAGGTCCCCAGTTATGGGTGAGCTTCAATGGAGTTGGTGGGAGAGTTTTGTTGACCCTCTTCCAGCAATCTTATAAAGGTTTCAAAGGCAAATTTTTCAAAATCCGCTGCAATGACAACGATCCAACCCTTATGGACGGGTTCCCTCTATACTAGACTGAGGAACCCGAATTCCAAAAACCCAAATGCCTTGAAAACCTGCCCCAATGAGAACGAGAGGTGTGCCTTTTCCTCTCCAACCTCAAGGTGGTGTTTAGCACTGCCACCTTGAAAAAGCACGAGTACAACCCAACGAATCTTAAGGCATACATTGGTATCCCCCTTCCCTTTACTCCCACTAGCAATATCTTATGTGTGTGTGTTTTTTGAATTCTTCTTTGTTCTTATGCAGAAAGTATGTTGGATGCTAAAAAAAGAAGAAACTTAGCTGCTTTGGCCATGCAGAAGAAGGTCGCCCCAGCCCCTTATGCCAAGGATAAAAAACTGAAAGCGGTGGCTGAAACCGTTCCCTCTGGAGACGAAGAGACATGTTCAGGACTCGTCTTCAAAAGAAAACAAAAGGGTGCTGATGCAACCTCCGCTCATTCTATCTCAGATGACCAAGCTCCCTCGTACTGGGACTTTCCACCCAGTGTTTCCCCTCCTCACGACATTGTAGTGCAGGAGGGCAGGGGGGAAAGTGACTCAGAGGAAGATCAGTGGGATCCCTCCTCAGACCCAGCTTTCTTCCTTCAAAGAATGTTGCTCTCCTCCAAAGTTAGAGGAAGGTTGGAAAACTTGGAGGAGAGTCCATTGATGGAGCATCCTACAAGGCAACTGGGGGAAACCCTAGTTGCAAACTTTTTTCTCCTTTCCAAATTGTGGAAATCGAAGGAGCTAGCCAAAGACGAAGCCCTTCAAGCTGCAGGGCTCAAACGACAAGTCACCGAACTCACACTGGAGGTGGAGGAGCTTCAAAAAGTTCATCAAAAGACCAAGGCTCTCTTGTTTGGAAGTCCCAAGAGGCCTTCGGGCTATACACGAGGAACAATGATCTCCGCATTGAGGTGGAATAGCTGAAGGAAGAACTAGATAAAAGGGATGAGGAGGTGGCCAGGCAGAAGGATGAGCTGGCATAGAAAGATGAGCTCCTTTAGAAAACCATAGAAGACCTGATGAGTGATGCCGCTGACTCCTACGCGGCAGGCTTCGAGGACGTTGTCACCCAGGCCACCTGTGTCCACCCTGAGTTGGACCTCTCCCAAATAGGTTTAGGCAAAGTTGTCGTAGATGGGCAACTGGTAGATGAGGAATAGCCGTGTGGGATTCCCCCGTTATTGACTCCCTTTTGTAATCTTATGAACAACTTGCAATTCTAATATATATATATATATATATATATATATATATATATATATATATACATATATATATATACATGTTTTCCTTACCTGACTTCGACTAGCTTAGTAGCGATGAATACAACTTTCATAACTTTAACAACTAATCGAACGTTAATGGTCGCCCACACTTAAGTAGCGTCGTCTTCATGATTAACCAATTGTAAACATATGCTTCGGGGTAGCTGAGCTCAGAGCCTCTCTGGTCAACAGGTCCTCTTGCACGAATTGTTTTGCCTTATTTGTACATACTCCTTAAAGGGAGGTTTCACTGTGGTTCGTGCCAATACAATGGCAAGCGACGACCAGGGTTACCTGTGCTCTCTGAGCAAGAGGTATTCCCGCCTGAATTGCTATGAAACTTACTGCTCCCTAAAAGGGAGATTTCGCTATGGTTCGCTATGAACCTTACTGTTTCCTAAGAGGGAGATTTCACTATGGTTCGTTATGAACCTTATTGCTCCCTAAATGGAGATTTACTATGGTTCGCTATGAACCTTATTGCTCCCTAAAGGGAGATTTCACTGTGGTTCACTATGAACCTTACTGCTCGCACTCTTGGAATCATACCAAGGGGAGATTTTATTGTGGTTCACTATGAATCTTATTGCTCCCTAAAGGGAGATTTCATTGTGGTTCACTATGAACCTTACTACTCCCACTCTTGGAATCTTACCAAGGGGAGATTTTACTTTCCCAACTCGAGCCAAACGTTGGCGAGCTATGATTCAGGGGTACCCAAGCTCAGAGTCTTAATGAGCGGAAGGTCCTCTCGCCTGAATCGTTGTGGATCTTGATGCTCCCACTCTTGGAATCTTACCAAGGGGAGCTTTTACTGTTAACATGATATACTGCAAGCATATTTTTTAAATAACTTTTTATTGGGCGACCTCATTAAAAAACCCTGATAAGGGAACAAGAGTGTCCCCTTAAACGTTCGTACTACATACAATAGCATAATTAACTGAAATAAAATTTAAGATTGGCCTCATTCCATGTTTGGGGAATAATCCCGCCTTTCAAGGTCTCGAGTCTATACGATCCGTTCCCGAGCACCTCTATCACGCATAATGGGTCAGTCCACTTAGGACACAACTTATTCTCCAACTGATAGGGGTGAGCCTTTCGCATTACCAGGTCGGCGACCTGGAACTGTCGAGGTTTCAGCTTGGACTTTTGTTTATATTCCATCCTTCTTTTCCAGGCTTCGGCCTTGATGCGTGCTTCCTCTCTGACCTCGTCAAGTAGATCTAAGTTTACTCTTCTTTCCTCGCTAGACTCCTCAGCCACGAAGTTCTGAAATCGTGACGAACTTTCCTGGATCTCGACGGGGATCATGGCATTCGATCCATACACCTAGCTAAAAGGTGTCTCCTTGGTGGTGGATTGGGGAGTGTTGTGGTAGGCCCACACAATTCTAGGAACCTCATATGCCTAAGTTTCCTTGGCTTTCTCCAGTCTCCACTTTAGGCCTATTTGCAAGACTCAGTTAGTAGATTCGACCTGCCCATCCGTCTGGGGTGTTCAACCGAGGTGAACACCTGCTTGATGTCGAGCTCTGTGCATAGTTTGCCTAGCTGATGACTTGCAAACTGGGTGTCATTGTCAGACACTAAACGCTTTGGGATTCCAAAACGACAAACTATGTTCTTTCACACAAAGTGTTAAACCTTGTGAGTTGTGATCTGTGCTACAGGCTCGACTTCTATCCATTATGGCTACCACCAGGTACTTCATCTGGTGAACTGCTAAGGGAAACAGACCCAAGATGTCAATCCCCCATGTGTGGAAAGGCCATGGGTTGTGGATCGATTGCAACTCCTCTAGGAGTGCATGATGCCAATCGGCGTGTTGTTGGCACTGTTTGCACCGCTGTGCGTACTTCATGCAGTCCTCTCTCATGGTCGGCCAGTAATACCCTACTCAAACAACCTTTGATGAGAGAGTTCGTCCACCGATGTGACTCCCACAGATATCTTCATAGAGCTCAACCATGATATGTGTACACTGCTCACCACTCACACAGGACAAGATAGGGTGAGTGTAGCCATGCCTGAACAACTTTCCATCTACCAGGGTATATTTGTCTGCATTCTTCTTAACGATTCTAGCCTCCGTTGGCTCCTGTGGGAGTAGGCCATCAGCCAGGTAACACTTATAGGGTGTCATACAGGTTTCACCTATATCAACCAGACAAATGTCCAACGATTCTTCCACTGACAAGTTGTATGCACTTATCTTGGGTATCCTCAACGTTTCCTAGGTCAACGACCGATGACCTCTCCTTCCGCCCTCGAAGACACTCACCTATTGGACCTCTTTCGCGCAGCCTGTGGTGGTTCTGAGCGCTTTTAAGGTTTCCTGGATAATTGTCCTCTATCGGCCCCCCCGCCTAAGCTGGTGAGCTTCGCCAGTAAGTCAGCTCAGACATTCTGTTCCCTGGGAATGTGTACCAACTTGAATGCAGCGAAGACCTCTTTCAAGAGCATGACATACTTTAAATACGCGGCCATCTGGGGGTCCTTGGCCTGGTAATCGCCCGTAACTTGCCCAGTTACTAGTAGCGAGTTACTCTTCACTAACTAGCTTCGAGCACCCATCTCTTTGGCTAGCAACATTCCTGCTACCAAGGTCTCATTTTAAGCTTGATTGTTGCTAGCTTTGAAAGCGAATCATAGGGCCTGCTCGATCAGTAACCCGTTTGGTCCCTCCAAGACGATACCAGCCCCACTGCCTTGTTGGTTAGAGGACCCGTCCACAGAAAAGACCCACTAGAAATATCCACTATCTGGGTGTGTGGCTGTCGAGGAGAGTTCTACCACGAAGTCAGCATAAACTTGGCCCTTGATAGGTCCTCTCGGCTCATACTGCACATTGAACTCGGACAGCTCGACCGCCCAGTGCACCATCTGACCCATCACATCAGGTTTTTGCAAGACCTTGCGGATGGGAAGGTCGGTCATTATGATCACTGTGAAACTCTAAAAATAGTAGCGGAGTCTTCGTGTTGTGAATACTATTGTTAGTTTTGCCTTCTCAATGGCCTGATAACACACCTCGGGCCCCTGCAGCACTTTGCTAACAAAATATATAGGCCTCTGGACACGATCCTGCTCCTGAACTATGAGTAAGCTGATCGTTCGATTTGTAATAGCAAAGTATAGGCGAAGGGGTGTGCCTGGCAGCGGTTTGCACAGAATCGGCGAGTTGGCCAAGTACTCCTTCAGCTTGAGGAACGCTTCCTCACACTTGCCTGTCCATACAAATCGGTTGTTCCTCCCTAAGAATAGGGATGTCTTTGATCTCCTCCAATTGATACAAATCGAGACAAGGTGACCATGCATCCTGTTAGCTGTTGTACCTTCTTCACCGAGGTCGGGCTTCTCATAGCTATGATTGTCGCACACTTCTCGGGGTTAGCCTCTATTCCCCGCTCGGTAAGGAGAAACCCTAAGAATTTCCCTGCTTCCACCCCGAATACGCACTTTTCAGGATTTAACTTCAATTTATACCTGGCTATTATGGTGAATAGCTCCTCTAGATCGGCAATGTGCTGGTTCTTCTCCTTGGAGGTGACGACCATATCATCCACGTATGTCTGCATGTTTCGCCCTATCCTAGGGGCGAGAACCCTGTCCATCAGCCTTTGGTAGGTCGCGCCAGCGTTCTTGAGCCCAAAGGACATCACCTTATATCAATAACTAGAGATTTGTGTCATGAATGTTGTCTTGCATTCATCTCAAGGATGCATTCGAATTTGATTATAGCCTGAGAAGGCATCCAGAAAATTGAGAAGTCGACAACCTAACGCGCTATCCATCAGGGCGTCGATGCTAGGCAGCGGATATGAATCCTTTGGACAGGCCTTGTTCAAATCCATAAAATTGACGCACATCCTCTACTTCCTGTTGGTCTTCTTGACCAACACCGCGTTTGCTAACCACTTAGGGTATTGGATTTCTCTTATGTGACAAGCACTTAACAACTTCTGGGTCTCTTGCCTAATGACCAGGCGTCTTTCTTCATTGAACTTCCTCCGCCTCTGTAGGACAAGCCTGACCTTTGGATCCATCGTGAGACGATGGCACAGGAAATCAGGATCGATGTCGGGCATGTTCGAGGCAGACCACGCAAAGACATCCAGATGTCGTGCTATCACCTCAACGATCTGGTCCTTTATTTCTTGTCCTAAAGATTTGTCAAGCTTAAACTTCTTTCCCTCGATCTCCCTTTTTCCAGTACCTCACCTGCAGGCTCAAATCACCTTTCACGGGTCATCTCTGCACGGGCGACCCCTTTTCCTTCTTAAGGTTGGCTGGTGATCGAGCATACCCCTTTCTTCGCCTTCAAGCTATTCTCATAACAATTATTTGTCGTCTTCTGGTCAGACTTGATGGTAATTATCGCTCCCTCAAGGGAAGGCAACTTCATCTTCATATGCCTCGTCGAGGCCACTGCTCTTATCCTATTCAGAGCAAGTATGCTCAACAGGATGTTGTAAGTTGAGAGACCGTTGACGACGAGGTACCTGATATTGACGGTTCGGGATGTGGTGTCATCTGTGAAGGTCGTCCTTAACTCCACGTGCCCCTTTACTTCTACTTGGTCTCTAGCGAAACCGTACAAACAATCGTCGTATGGTCTCAGCTGGTCGGGCGATAACTGCAATTTGTTGAAGGTCGACCAAAACATTACATATGTCGAGCTCCCTTGGTCGATGAGGACTCGGTGTACCCTTCTCCCTACTGTCACCACTGAAATTACCATCGGGTCATTATCATGTGAGACCACATCCTGCAAATCAGCCTTCGTGAAGTAGAGGTCGGGCTCAGGTGACTGGTCAGGTTCCCGTGCTTCTACTGTCATCACCTTTCTAGCATACTTCTTTCGTTGGGAGGCAGTGCATCCTTCCCCAAAGAAACCCTCAAAGATCGTGTTAACCTTACCATGGACTGGCACTTCGTGTCCTTAATCCCCTGCTGGGGTCACCACCATTGAGGCTTCGTGAGCTTCCTCTGGGTATTCTTTCAGGAATCCATCTTTCACCAAATCAGCCAATTGGTGCCCAAAGGCCTTGTGGAACTCGCACCAGGTACTCCTGCTTAGCCCCAAATTCTTGTCACTCTTTAGGGGTAATTTCAGCTTGTCCGCCACGTCTGGGATAACGATAAACTCCTTCAGGCTTATTTTGAACTTGTGTCGGCAGGGCAGGTCTCCCTTCGCTCTTGCCCTAGTCTGGTGCTTTTTCGGTTCGTAGGGTACCTGGCAGGCTGGTGATCTCTTCTCTGTCGCAGCTTCATGTACCCTCATGAGTTGAGCTCAGCTACTCTCACAAGGTCTTGTCAGCCCAACGCTCCCACGTTTTACCGTTACCTGCTCTTTGGTCGATGTGGGCAACAGCTCGTTGATGGATCTTGTTGAACGTCTTCGGAAGATTTTTTATTAGAGAATAGCTGAAGGGCCCTGATAGAATTCCCCGCCTGAAGACGTGCACCATCAGAGCTTCATCCTTGGTGTGGAGCTTTACCACCAACGCTCTGAACCGGTTCAGGAAGTCCTTCAGGGGCTCTCCTTGGTACTGTCCGTCCGGGAGTCCGATGAACCAATCCAATGTCGTGCCTACTAACGTCCCTATGAACAGTTTGCAATGCATGGCATCTGTTTCTCCGAAAATCATCATTTGAGTATGGAAAGTCGTGATGTTGGCCTTTGGGTCTTCGGTACCTGTGAAAGTGATTCTGGGTGTCATGAAATTTGTTGGTATCACGACATCCATGATTGCCCGAGAGAACGACATGGGGAGAGCCCTAATGGGAATAGGCAGGTTGTGCTCCCCTGCTCTACGTTCCCCTAAGCGTTATAGATCTCTCTGCAGCTTCTCATTGGCCCTGCGTAACTCTTTGTTGTTTGTCCGCAATGCGTCCAACTCGACCTTGAATTAGTCTTGTCTAAGTGCCTGCTCGGCTCGTACCTCAGCCAAAACCCTTTCCCTGATCAGCCTTGGATGCCGCCACTGTCTGTTGAAGAGTGCAGATAGTCTCCATGAGTTGCTACATGGTAACGTTGTCGCCTTCTTCCTGTCCAGATTTACCTTGTCTTGTATTCCTCATATCTTCTGATAGCTCTTATCACAACTGTGGATGAGACCTAGTTTTATCGGGCCCCATGGTGGGCGCCAAATATTCTTGCCGGTTGACCTGGTCGTCGGTTGACTCTGGGAACAGGTTGTGAATCCGTCTGCCTCTGCCGAATTTGCTCTTTCCCAGGGATGTTGGAACGCGACTTCGTTTGAAACAAAGGGGGCCCTACCTGATGATTGCACTCCGATGACCAAGTTAGTACTGGGCTGAGAAAGAATAAGTAAATAGTTTCAGTCTTAGAAACAGTGTACCTTTACCAGGGATCTCAAGTCCCTTTTATAGACTACTCTTAGGTTACTACTTGTAACTACTCTTCTCTCAAGAGAACCTTATCTCGAGTGAAAGTAGGTTTCATAGGAGGAGAGTCTGTTACAATGTGCACAATCTTAGTGCAACAACCTCCCAGAATCTCCCTCCTTGGAATGCATAATCTTAACAGCATGACCGTCAGGGTACCAACTCATGTACCAACATCATGGGGCCCATCTGTTTACTGTAGGCGCACTAGCCTTCACGTATCATGCATGCAACTTACCCCCGAAAACCCTAGCGCTCTTGGGCCTAGGCGTCTTTGGGGGGTATTTACTTGTGTTGGACCCGAATGTACTATAAACACCACCTGCACTTTCTCGTTGATCAAGCCTTATATATATGAATGAACTTCAATGCATGTATTCCTGACTCACTTAAGTGGCTCATTAACTCGATCAGACCACCGAATCGACCTGCCGATGCAGGTGCCAATGTCCGATCACCTGAGCACTGAGCTCAGCGCTCTGGTCCAGTACAGATGGATCAGAGAAAATAGGAACTCATCTACCCCTTTGCTTCATTATGTTCCACTCAAACCTTTATTTTATTTATTAAAGTCTCAATCTCCACAAATTTATTTCTCAATGAATCAACAATATTGCAGTTATAGAAGAGGGAAAAATAACTCTTCAAAATTTGTTTACATTCAATCTAAAAGTAATGCCCTCATCTCAGTTCTACGTGTGGAGGGCCATGTTGGATAGGATAGCTACGAAGCAGAATCTTCACAAAAAAGGGATAATAATGAGTGATACATATTGTCCTCTATGCGGGAAGGAGGAAGAGTCAACCTCACACATCCTCATTACGTGTAAGGTATCAAATTCAGTATGGAACATGTGCAGTAATTGGCTTGGGATTAGTACAGTGAACCACAATGCCTTGGAAAACCACTTTGACCAATTCTTTTGTTTGTGCTTTAACAAAGAGGGTAATAAGCTGTGGAAAAGTCTGTGGATTTCCGTGATATGGTGCATTTGGAAGCATAGGAATAGAGTTATTTTTAACCAAGCAAAGAGTGATGCAAATGAAATCTTCACCCTGGCACAGGTACAATCCTGGGCATGGATGAAACATAAAATAAGGAATGTAAACTTTTCTTTTTCTGATTGGATTTTATCCCCACAAACTTGCATTAATATGGCAACTAGGTAACTTTTTCGGTCTGAAAGCATGATTTACCTTGCGCGATCTTGTTTGCCTTGTTTTTTCCCTTCTTGTGCTTTGATCACTTAGTGGTACAGTCATATGTTAGTCTTTGTGATGGTTGCGAGGCGTGAAAGGTATGGTCTTTTGGTGCAGGTACTCAAGACTAAAATCAGAATGGAAGGATTATGCTTTACTTAGCTTGCCCGCCAACAAAGCTCTACGAGGGAGTGGATTGGAGTTATTGGGATGGAGTTATTGGAAGCAAGCATTACTCATAGTTGAAAGAAGGAAGGAAGCATTTAAACACTTTGTTGTTAGCTTGATAAATTTCTAGCAGCTAACCTTACATCATATGCTAGGATTTTTTGTTAAGCTTTAAATGTTGCAGGTTATTTGGGAAGCAGGCAAAAGTGTTAAGAGACCACAAGGCTGTAAAAGGGCATCAGGGATAAAGTCTCACTTAGTCATTATGTTTGAAACTTTTAAGTTTTGTGTTCAGCTAGTTTTTTGTAGAACCAATTTTGTTATGGGCAGGGACTGTTCTCTGAAAGACAAGGTTCTTTGTGTAAGAGTGTTGTTATGGGTAGGGGCGGCTCCAAAGCTTATGCTCTTTGTGTAAGTGGAGCGTCTATTTTCTTTGTCTTGGCATGTTGAAAGTTTTAACCAGGTATGACTTATGTATAAGGGTTGAAACACCCCTAAAGTGTCTCATTTTATTTTATTAATTTATTGCCCAAAAAAAAAACATTGTTTACATTCAAATTTATTTAATTCTCTCGAGAAAAGGATATTTAAATAACTCGTAGAAGAAAACGATGAGAGGTATTCTTGTTGTTGTAAATCTCTTCTTGGGTTGGATGTGTCATTCTTTACTGGTTGTACTTTTTCAAGTTGCTTCTTCTAGTTGAACATTGTTGTTCTTTGGGGATGGGTTTGGTATCTAATGCTCCTCACAAAAATTGCTCTATTTGCATGGATAAATCTTGGACCCTTCAAGATATCAGACACCAGGTCAAACAAAGAAGTAAGAATAATTAAGAGATCCTAATGAAGATTGTCATTTCATTCATTGAATACTTGGCTATTTGCTCATTCAGTGAACAAAGAAAGCAAAAACACAGCATTAAAATTTAAAGAAGAAAAAAAGAAAACGACAAGAATAAAAAAAAAATAACTCAGCAGCCGTATAAGATAAAAAACACAGAGCAGAGTATTAAGGCTAAAAAAAAAATCTTGTTTTACTGCAATAGTTAAGCAAAGATGCAGAAGGTGAAAACGAACCAGAACAGTTCGAGGATCGATACTGAGCGGAATCTGTTGAGATTCGTGATGAATTTGGAGACCGTCGGAGTCAAAGCGAGCTATTCCTGGCAAAGAAGCGGACGGAGGAGCGGAAGATAGGTCGGAAACTGATGCCAACATGAACTCTCGCTGCTTCCATTTTTGCTCTAAGGAATCCTCCATAATCTTCTTTCTTCCTTTCTCCACCGAGCTACAACCCACTCTCTCTTACTTTTTTTTCAAACCCAAAATAAAAATATACCCACATGAATAGCGTGAAAACGTATAAGAGTGCAATTATTAGAGATGAAAACGAAACTGAACTAGGGTTTGGGGTTCGAAAAATTGAGAGCCGGCAAAGGAAGTGAGGGTTTGCTTGCTCAATGCTTGGAAGTGTTACTGTGTCTGAGATATGGGGTTTTATTCTGAGTTATTATTCTCCCTACAAGAGGGCTTTAAATTTATTTTTAATTACACTGATTATTGTCTATTTCTACTATCAACTGTTCTTAATTATTTTGTTATATTATTTATTTCGACTTATCTATGGTGTATCCTGTGTGTAGTAATGTTCATGCATGTACTTTAATTTCTTTTTAGTTATTCTTGACAATTTTTTTAAAATTAATAATTTGAGCGTAATATGTAAAATAATAAAAAACAAATACCAATAAAGAAAGGGTACTGCTACTGCAAGAAGTGCTATTCAATGTGCTTTCTTTCTATCATTCCATTACTTTTTCTTTTTTCTTTTTCTTTATTATCTGATGTTTCACAAGAAACACTATTTTTCCTACCTGTGGAAAGACCTCCTCAAGTTCAGGATATTGACAGTTTTTTTTTTTAATTCTACGGAGATAATTTTTTTTATTTAATAACAAAATTATAAAATTTACTCTCTAACATTTGAATAAAATTATTATTTGTTAAAATATTGTTTTTTCCAATGTTTTATTTAAATGACAACATGAAATTATTCTTCATCTTTTATTTTCATAAAAACTCTGGCTTTCATCTTTCTTTATATGCATGTAATTTGAATTAGGTTGTATATGACTTAGTTTTTCCGTGTTTTTAGTTATTTTAATTTTTTTTTTGTAAGAATTAGTCCTCTACAAAAATAATTCATTATACTGTTTAGTAATTTTAAAGAAATCTATAAAAATTAATCCTGAAAAACTGACATTAGTTTATTCAATCCAGTAAGTTATAGTATATCACCAACAAAGGACAGTCACAAATTTCTGATCTTTTAATATTGTAAATTATTAGTGCATTACTGTGCATGTCGATGAAACGGCCACGTTTTGATATGAACATGACAAAAAAAAAAGAGTGCGAGAGAGAAGAAACAGAGAAAGAGGCACAAATGGAAAACCCTCATTTTGTTTTTCAGAGTTTCAGTGTCTGAGGTAGCTATACCATTGAAGCATGTGTTGTTTTTGAAGAGACTGAGATTGATTTTGGGTTGGTAACTACAGTGCAATGTTCTCACAGTGCCATTTTCTCTCTCACTCTCACTCCCCAATACCCAATTCTTCTCTCTCCCCAACCTTCCGTCTCAGAGCCATGGCGCCCCACACCACGCCTCTTCAACTCAATCGCTTCGTCGAGGTCGGTAACACTGCCGCCGATGCTGCCGGAGAAGTTATTCGCAAATACTTCAGGAAGAACTTCGACGTTCTTCACAAACATGATCTCAGTCGGTTACTTGTTCTCTTTTTCATTTTTATCCCTTTAACTTTTAAAATGTTTTTTTGTTTTCTTTTATTTTAATGTTCATGTTCTGTGCTTTTACTTGATGTTGCAGGTCCAGTAACCATTGCAGATCGATCGGCTGAGGAGGCTATGGTTTCAATCATACTAGACAATTTCCCTTCTCATGCAATGTAACTATTTAATCCTGTCTTCTTCTTGCTGTTGGCGACTAATTGTGTGGATTCTGTTTTCGTCGAAAATGTGTTTTTAGTTGGTATACTTTTGGTCAAAGGTGATCAAGGATCATACACTTTCGTATTGATTAATTTGGTACTCCAAAACATGAGGCTTTAGTCTCTTTTCTCTAAGAATTCATCGTGTTTTTATGAGTACCACAAATACAGCGACTAAAAACATTTTTCTTAGAAAAAAAATGAAGTGAATAGAATGGGACCATTATCGGGTTGAGTCTTGCAGTTACATTGCATGTCATTCAATTCGTTGTAATTCAATAACTGAAATGCTAACATCATTGAAATAAAGTATTTGCTACTAGCTTGAAGGAATTACACACATTGAAGTGAATCAAGGGATTTTACTATTAGAAAACTTGAGTTTGTCAATGCTCCATAGTTCTGCCCTTTAAATTGGTAAATTTGTATTGTAATTATGCAATTTAACTTACAACTAAAACAACTAAACAGGAGAGTAATGTATAATGCTTCTGTTTCCCGGTGCCTAAGTGTATGAGTTATCAGCCCGCTGAATCTATTGCAAAATCCATGAATGCAATAGGATGGTAGATTCTTTGGACTGAAGCTCAACAGTGGATTTTTCAATGAATTGCAGTTATGGAGAGGAAAATGGGTGGAGGTGTAAGGAAAAGACTGCTGATTATGTTTGGATATTAGATCCCATAGATGGGACAAAGAGTTTTATTACTGGTAATTTTCTTTCATGGATTCTTTTATTATTATTGGGTCAGAGTTCCGAGATTTCACTTTGGCTCTGCTTGTTGTGTAACGATTTCAGGGAAACCCGTATTTGGTACTCTCATTGCTCTTCTACAAAATGGAACACCAGTAAGGATCTGTTACCACTTTAATGCTTATCAGACCCATTCACATTTTATTTCCCTTGAATCCATCACAAATTATTGCCACTTTCTTACCTAAGAATGAAGAAAAGCTGGATGTTCAATCATCTTTATTTCTTAAATATTTTAGACAAAATTGAGTCTTTTCTCTTTATACATTACAATATTACAATATGCAAACAAATGAAAAGAAAATGATGCAAAATGTCAACATCAATCAATATAATTTTTTGCTATTAACTGATACACTTACCTGATTGTAAGTGATACTTGGTATGTTTACCAACATAGTGATATTGTAGACAGTGCAGATGAAATTTAAATTGTTTTTGACATCATTCATTTAATCAAGTCATAAAATTTATGTTGTTGAGTTTGGTTTCCTTTTCGATAGATCCTTGGCATAATTGATCAACCTGTATTAAAAGAGAGGTGGATCGGGATAAGTGGAAAGAGATCTACACTGAATGGACAAGAAATATCTACCCGCACTTGTGCAGATCTTTCTCAGGCATACTTGTATGCTTTTCTTATTTTTCCTTAACAAACTTTATTATGAGTTGTTTCCTGATCTTGATTGGTAGAGAGAAAAGAAGGTTGTTAGAAGAGTAGTATACATTCTTTTTCATTATTTGCAGCTTTAGAAATGGCTAGCATAGGTCTACAATGCAGGTATCAAATCTAATTTCATTTCTTCACTATATAGGTACACCACAAGCCCACATCTGTTCAGTGGAGATGCAGAAGAGGCATTCATCCGTGTTAGAAGCAAGGTCTGTTACATTTTTAACGTAAATGGACTCCACATAATATCATGAAAGGATGAAATGTTTAGTCAGAATATTTAGTTTGAGGCATTTTTTTTCCCAATCTTAAGGTTGTTTAGTCCAACTGAAGCATTGATCACAAGTTCAAAAACAAACAGGGTTAGTGCACATTAATCCACTTGTGTTGTAAAATATCTGTTATTGTATTGTTGCTGAAACCACCTTTAATTTAATTTTAAAACCTATACTTATTATTTTTCACCATTTCAAAGTCAGCCTTCTGAACTGAACTACTCAAGTATCACAGAAAATGTGAATCTAAGATAAACTTGGACCTCTTACATTTCTCACTCAGTTAACAGTATTTACATCGCCTGTCTTCTGCTTATTATGTCTCTATGTGCATTAACATCTAACTTTTCTAAGTAAGAAGACTCATCAAATAGTATTGCCAAAATGAAAATTTTCTGTTTTCAAATATATAAATATTATTGTCTTTACAGGTTAAAATTCCATTATACGGCTGTGACTGCTATGCTTATGCACTTCTGTCTTCTGGTTTTGTGGATCTTGTTGTTGAGTCTGGTTTGAAGGTATGCTGCACTCTCACCTTTGGTTGCAGTTTAACTTTTGACCCATGTAGATCAAAAGCCCAAGATGGTTAAAACAATATTTGTTCGTTAAATTTTGAATTTCAGCCATACGATTTTCTTGCACTGGTACCTGTTATTGAAGGTGCTGGAGGTGTCATAACTGATTGGAAAGGGGACAAACTGTTTTGGGAAGCTTCTCCACTTTCAATCGCAACAAGTATATCCTTTGGTCTAATTTCAATATCATTCTTAGATGCGTTTCCTGGTCTTCTGTCACCTTTTGAAAAAATGAAACCCTATGAAATTTTTATGACTTGTTCAATTTCACGTGACAGATTTTAATGTTGTGGCTGCGGGTGACAAACAGATTCATCAACAAGCTCTGGATTCATTGCAGTGGAAGTGATAGCTTGAATTAACCTTCGTTAAGAATAATCTTCTCTAGAAACCGCATCTTGGTTCAGATGTGCATGTATTATCATTCGGCATTAAGTTGAAAACCGTGTAATTGAATGCCTTGCAGAAATTAATCTCTTCAAGCCTGATAAACAAGTTCAAAAATCGACATATAAACAAATTTGAAAATTGGAATTTGAGCGGTTTCAAAATTAAAGAAATTTACGTGTCCACTCGTTTTTCTATCTTGTCTTATTTTATATAAGTTAATGATGCTGTCAAAGCAAACCTGATTATCAAATTAATACAAAATAAACCAAAATAATTTTGTTTTATAATTGAGTTGTGCACAAATTAATGTTATTAGAAAGATATAACACTAGGAAACAACGTACTGCTTGAACTTATTCCATATGTAAATGTTTAGTTATTCAAATCCTTAAAGAATTAAAAAAAAAAAAAAACCCTTTATTCAAACTTCGCCTAAAGTGTATTTTCTTTTAAGTTAATTTTTTGTTTGTTTTATCACTGAACACAATGGGTTGGACAATCAAGTGGCAAACTGAACTGACAGCAGAAAGTATACACAAATATGCCTGTCCGCGTTCATGTATTTCAGTCACCACAAATCCATATTGGGACTCCAAAATGTTATACATCGCAATCTATGACAAATGCTGGTAAACTACAAAGCTAATGAAAGCAGTAGTTAAGACTGCAAAGAATGAAAATGGTGTGTAGTTTAAGATGCTCCACAACAGAAAAACATCTCTGCCAAGTGCCAACTAATGGATAGTCGATTCCAGTTGCTTTGCTTCAATCAGTTTGCGCACAGCCTGAAGGATCACAAACTCTAAAAGCATTAAGGATTTATTATATCGGTGGGTGGTGTCCCCCAAAAATCTCATTCCGTCATCAAATGTAAACACTTTACCTTCATGAAATCTATATTAATCGCATAATCACGGTTGGCACGAATAGCTAACATACCAGCTTCAGTGCAAACATTACGAAGATCAGCACCATTGAATCCCTGAATTCAAACAAAACAATTAGAAAACGAATCCAAAATAATACTTTCAATAGGCATGCATGCATAGGTATCATTTATATATACCTCAGACAGTTTAACAACTGCTTCATAGTCAATTTCGCCCTGTTTTGCAATTTCAGCAGCATAGATTTGGAGGATTTGCATCCTTGAGTGGTTATTTGGTAATGGTATTTCTATTTGCCTATCAAATCGACCCGCACGAAGAAGGGCTGGATCAAGTACATCACGCCTATTTGTAGCCATAATGACTTTCACCTGGATGAAAATACAACATCCAAATTTAACAAATACTATTGTTTAAACCCTATGCATTATGAACAATGAACATACAAGAGCAACATCACCTTTTCTAGCCCATTACATTCATCCATCTGGTGAAGCAGCTCTGTGAGGGTTCTTCGAATTTCACGATCCCCAGCTGTGCCCTCTTCTAAACGTCGTGCACAGATGCCATCAATCTCATCCATGAATATGATGCAAGGCTAAACAAAAGGATGCAAACAGTATAAATCAATTTCAAAGGAGAATGAAAAAAAATATTCATTTTTTATGCAATGGAAGAAGTTTCGAACACCTGATTATCGCGTGCATAACTAAATATTCTTCTAATTAAGTCTGAGCCTTCACCAGGAAATTTAACCGAAAGAGTACTAGTTATAATCTGAAATAAATAAATAAAGTTCATTTTTTTAAGGAAATCCCCATTAAACAATTGGTATAAAACACAGAGAACAGAATACAAGTATTCAACATTCAAGAATTTAGCATCCACATTGCTGGCTATTGCTCTCGCTAACAGTGTCTTCCCAGTTCCAGGAGGTCCATAAAGAAGAACAGCCTGCGTTGTATGTGAGAAACATTCAGTAGTTTTATCTTTTTAGCAAAGCATTAAACTTAATTTATCCACTAAAAAATTTCCAAAATTAAACATCCATATAGTGAGTATACCTTGGGGGGTCTGATTCCAACCTTTTGAAAAATCTCAGGATTCATTAAAGGCAATTCTATCGACTCCCTGAGTTCTCGAATCTGATCTGAAAGCCCTCCAAGTGCAGCGTAACTAACCTTTACCGGGTCTTCAACAATCATATTGTGTACCTCACTTTCAACCTGGCAAATGATGAACAAAACAGTAACATATGCATGCATAAATGTAAAAATATTTTAATATAGTAATAATAGTATGATCCAAACACAATAAACTATCGAATCCAAGAATAATAGATTATGAACATATATATACTTGGCGCGGAAGAATTCCCATGATGGTCAACGTGTTCTCCTCCATGAAAACTCTTGTTCCTTCAGTTATCTTCTTCTTGTCCAACTTACTATCACAGCCAACTAAATATCGAAATCCAACTTTTGTTTCTACAGCAACTGAAAGGATTCAAATACCCTACATTGCTTAATTCATCTCAAACCGATCTCCCAAATAATAAGCAAATTTGTTGAATCTTGAAACGCAGAAAAGAAGTTATACGCATGCATGCTTACAGCGTTCACTGTGAGTGGAGCTTAGAACATGACCAACGATATAGCCAACACCGTTCAAGTATCCGAGTTCTTGCTCAGTTCGCTCAAGATGCCTCTTTAATAACCTCACATACGCTCTGCCTGAGTCCAACGTAATTCCAAAACAAATAAATGAACGCAGAAAAGCATCAAAAGAATGAAAAAGATTTGAAATTGCATAAAACGTGAAGGTGAAAAAAGAGAAAGAAAAGACCAAATCGAAGAAGGACTCTCAAATTTTCGCGCAAGCGAAGCCTATCGCGATACTCAGTCTCCGCCGAACGACGCCGTGTAGCTTCATCTCTCTCGTTCGACATTTCACAGTTACAGCAACAACCAACAACCGATTAACTAACTAATTATCTCTGATACGTTACTCATTCTTATTTAAAGAACTTCGCTTCCCGCCACACCCACACCTTGAAGGTTACGTTCAAGTAATAAATGTATTCTTTTCTCTCTCTTTTTTCAATTCTTTTTATTTTTAATGATTTCTTTTTTATCCAAATTCAATCTTTTTAAAAATATTTAATTGTTATAAATTTTAATTATATATTGAAAAAATAACGCTTTTTACTATTGATTTCAAATATTTAAAAATAAAAATGAAATAAACTTCTTTGTAACTTCTTTTAGGGTTTAGAACCTACACCTTAACTTCTTTTACTGTCATAGACAATTCCACATTTTAATAAATAAAATATTTATTAAATAAAACGAGTAATTCAAAAAACTTTTCTCTACTTCAATATAGCTAAATAAATTCCTACTTAAGAATAATTACCGGTCACATGCATTTTTTAATACCATTCTTATTAAATTATGTATGTACTTATTTTAATACTTTTAAATATTATTCTTACAAATTATATATTTAAAAATCATATTATTTTAATAAAATAGATGTGTGAATATTTTTTTCACTAGTTCTAAATAGTTACAATACAAACTCCTTAATATTTGTATATATAACTTTTCAAAATATTGACTTTCAAAATATAAATTCTGAGACTCGATTAATATCTTTTTAATTTTTATATTTGCAGTGCACGTTCTAACTTATTATACTTTGTTATTTAATGATGAACCAAATAATAAAACATTGAGTGAAAAGAAAAATCCTTATTTCTTAAAAAGAAAAAGAAAATTTAAAGGAAGAAATCCAATTTTTTATTTATTTATAATTATTCTTTTATTAGAAATGTATTATTTTAATTAATATAATGATTAATTATTTTTTATCTTTAATTTTAATTTTAATTAAATGAATTTTTTTAGTCACGGTATACAATAACACAAAGATAACAACATAGATGTTGCTAATATATGCATTTGTTACTCAAATTTTGTGAAGAATTAAACTATTTGTAATATTTAACAACTACTTTGCAACAACTTCCCTTTGTACCCACATTTATTATCGACTATTTACTCACAGTTTAGCCTTTTTGAATTTTGAAAAGAAAATAAAGCTTTGTTTGGTCTCTAAATAATAAAGTTTCTTTTCACACTCTAATACTAGAAAAGAAAAACATGGTCCCTCTCCAAATTGTTAAAAAATCTTTTACTTGTAACGTTATTCTACAAACTTTTTTTAAATAAAATATTATATTATAATAAAATAATTATTGTTTCTAAAATTGATGGTCGTAACACTCTCCTTTTGTTACGCATTGTTTATTGGTGGATATTTGGATTTGAGGTGATGTAGTAAGATGCTAAAAGGAGAAATGAAAAGATGAAAATAGTAGCATGTTGAATGATGAAGAGGAAGTGTAGAAAAGGATGTGGTGATAACCATGTGTGTATTTATTCAACCCCAAACCAAACACTATCCTTAACAAATGACCTTCTCATTCCGTTTTCATCTTTCTTTGCCTCTCGTGAAAATGGACCAAGAAATTGACAATTTGATATTGAACATGGGTTCTCTTGGAACCACTTTTCCACAAAAGTAAGAGCTTTTTCTGAATATATATTGTGTTTTCTGTGTTTGAAAATTTGATGGTGGAAGAGTATATATGAATTTGTTTGCATGCATGCACAGGAGAGGATTGTCTAGGTATTATTCTGGTAAATCAAGATCATTTGTGTGCATGGAAGATGTGCATTCTGTGGAGGATTTGAAGAAACCAGAACACTCTGATGCAAAGAAAAGGAAGAAACGTTCTCACAGGAAGGAATTGCTGAACCTTGCTCCCTATCCTTGCCGAAGGGCACCAAGTTGCACTCAATTAACCACTCCATACGTCAACGTTTAGCATTTTATTTACACTCCAATATTCAATTTTGTAGCTCAAATCCATTCCATATGCCACCATTCCTATGCCCCTATGTATATATTTATTTCATTCATTTTACTTTATTATTCATCCAAAACTCTTCACGCTTGTATATGCTTTTCATTCTATCACTGTAGAAAATTCAAATAACAATCTGTTATTCAGTTTTTCCTATTCTTTTTCCTATTCAAATAAACACCTTCTTTCTTCCCATGTTCTCATGCCATGGACATGTAATAATATACATATGTACATATATATATGTCTTGCCATAAGGTTTTTCTAGACTTATATGTATCATTAGTTATACCTTAATTTATATTTTGATGCAGAACTGGACTCTTACTTTCTTTAACTTATATTATGTGCAATTTTGATTATTTTTTAAGCCAAGGTTTCTTTACTTTTTAACTCAACAGCAAATTAATTTCTGTTCATTCTTTTTTATCCAAATATTTGAATATATATATTCGGATACGTTTAATCATCCCACATCACTTAGCAGTTGAATTTAAAACTAAAATTTGAACATTAACAAGTGTCTCTGAAAATCGAAAACTCTTTCGTCTAGTCATCCCACATCACTTAGCAGTCGAATTTAAAATTAAAGTTTGAACATTAACAAGTGTCTCTGAAAATCGAAAACTCGTTCGTTTATCTCTTAAGAATAAGAATAAATCCCTTATCTCTTAAGAGTCGGAGTCAATATATGAAAATTAAAATCTACATTAACGTCAAAATAAAAAAATTGATTCCCTTGAATAAAAAAATTGATTCCCTTGAGTAGGCTTGTTCCTCTTAAGACAAAAGAATTTTTGTAAACAAATAAGTAAATAATTGAGTTGATTCCATTTGTGAAGATTTTAAGTGAAAAATGATAATTTGAAGGTTGTAAGTAAAAAATAATCAACAAAAGTAACACGTTTATTTAATTTTAAAAAACACAGAAGCTTAATTGACTCTCTAAAATCTCGAGAGAGTAAAATAATTCATTCTGTAAAAATTTAGAAACTAAAATCATATAATCGTAATTCAAAAGGATAAAAATAACAATCAGGTTTTTATCTCAAGAACAAAGACGGCAAAGATTAAAACGTTTTAGACCTATCAAATCCATTATCATTTCACTATAAAACTTGCCCAACATGTTCAAGTTTCATGTTCCGTGTAACTTTCTAAGGATGGAGCTTCTGTAATAGCTCCAATTTTGTATAAACATTCTGCTACACACCAAGGCCTGAGGGAAAACAATTTTCCTTTGAGAACTCTACGAATTCACACCTTTCATTCAGATTGCAGAGCCTAATAGTAGATGGTAAAATCAGACTGAGAAAAACTATTAAGTCAAACCATCGAGAAAGATTTAGTGATAACAAAAATATATGGTGTCTAATAATCCATGTTACTGACCCAAACCTAATGGAAAAAAAGGCCTTTTTATTGTTGTTGCTATGGTAGATTAACTAAATTGCAACATTAATACAACAGTGAGCCAATCCATTTGTTATTACCATTGTCATATGTTTCTTAATTTCTTCATTGCAGAAATAGACCTAAATATACATGTTTCCTTCTAAACATTAACCATAAGATATAGATCTTCCCAATAAATTCAAGGATATCATACAACTGTTTTTGTCAGTCCTATCATCCCTTGAGGACCACTGAGTTCCTTCTATGACTAGTTGTCTGAAAACTGGTCCCAACATCAGCACTTACCATTCACAGAATGGTCGCAACATATTATCATCATACCACAAAATCATGTAACATATGAGGTGAACTGAACCTTTGTCGCTGGTTTCCAGCACCAACGCACTCAAGTTCTGCTGTCTGTACTCCAACTGTAGAATCTGCAGCTGCGCTGCTGTAGATGCCATTTTCCCTCATGGAAACCAAACTGAGATGGGTCTCACCAGGCAAATAATTTCCTCCTTCACAATACTGTAAACCCAATGTTAGAGACACTCCACTTCCTGACTTGAACCTCTCAAACTCTGACATTTGGCACGTTGGACCAACTGCTACAAACCTGTCATTAGTGGCTCCATCAGACTGAACAACCATGTTATCAGAGAAGAGACCACAATCATCCAAATTTGGCCTTTTCTCCCCATTCTGCTTTCCTGACCCGTGTTCGGTTTCAACCTCATGACCTCCACTAATGAGACTAGTTAATCCAGTGGATGCCATGATTTTTGTATCAAGAACCTGATCATATCCAAGGTCCTCCTTAGCTTGTCCACCACTGTGATCTGTATCAGTTACTATTGGACTCTGACAATGCTGTGAATCACCCGTATCATTGGAGATCTTGACATCACTTTTTGTTGCCTTGGAGACATTTTCAGATGAAGAAGTTGAGTCCATGTCCGCATCAGAAACATCTTGCTTGTACATATCCTCAATCATAGGCTTCCATAGACGCACACGTGCATTTATAAACCAATTTGAGACCTAATTCAAGCAAATTTCAAATGCATGAAAATATCAACCTCTTGGTTCTTTTAAATCAATAATTCCAAGCAACAAGAGAGGCACAAAGAAACACTATGAATCAAGTTGGAAATGGTTTTTTGTTTTTATACCTGACTTCTGGTCAAGCCCGTCTGTTTTGCTAGCATGGTCTTCTCGGAATCCTTTGGATATCTGTGAAAAATAGAAAATGCCAATTAGATTAAACAACCACAATGATCTTGGATCCAAAAGTTAAGAAACCAGAAGACCAAGGTTGATATGTGAGGGTTTACGGATGAAGGAAATGCTCAAAAAGCCATGCGCGAAGAATTGAAACAGAGCTTTCTGGAAGCCCCCTTTGCGGTCTCCATGCATGCTGCATCATACCAAGCTGCTGAATAGCCCTCTGTTGTCGGACTTGATGGTCCACATACTTTAGTCTTGCCATTCCAACTCCTTTATTACTTCCAGAAGCATCATGCTCCCCAAGTCTCTTTCGTGTTGCACGAATTTGACCACTAATTGCATCACGCAAACACCGAAAATGGCATGAAATTGTTTGTAGAGCAAGGGCCGTGTATGGTTTAGCTGCCCCACATCCTGCTACCACATCAAATGATGACACCACATTCTGCATTTTCTGGTAATATTGTTTGTACCTACTGTCAACCTACAGCAATTAACAGGTGCCCATTAAAACTATATTGTTGCAAGAAAGAGCAGAATGATTGTTTATCTTGACGACTCTTTTGTCAACTTCATTTCTTAACAATAGAAATAGTATGATCAGTTACATCATCTTAAGTACTCGATTACACAAAAAAGAAAAACAACGAACTAGAATTTTACTTTAAGCATGCCAGACAAATCCATCCCATAAAACATTACCAAAAAAAAGAGGAAATAACAATTAGTTCTATCCAAAGCATCTTATGCTCATAATCACATACCAGGAGAGGTTTGTTATCAGATAGATATCAGTCATAAAAGATATAATCAATTCTAAGGACATTAGAATTTAAATTCCTTCTTTCAGACCCCATGCCAGCACGCAAAAAGCTCGAAATAGATCCAAAATTTGCACTTATATAATATTGACATATTTCCTTTTCATACTTAAGATGGTTAAACCACTGCAGAATCATGAAAACGAATAGTGTGCTGTCAAGGAAAGAAAGTCAATATCAGTTATCACAGTTTAGCGTGTGTTTATTTAATAGAAGCTCACACACATGAACATAAACACTGGAGATACGGAGGTCAAAATATTCATCTCGGTGAAGGTTACAGCCATCAGTGCACAATGAACAATCACATGAACAAATGCTCTGAAAAAGTGTATCTTTTTCTTTATGGTCAACCGAATGAAGAAATCAGAGATACCAAACAGTGGAAATCTATATAAATAGGTTTTACCTCATCCAACATTGACAGAAGCTTTGCTAACTTCCTTTGCAGATCTTGTTTTTCAGTATGTGAAAGCTCACAAGAGGAGTTACTGGCTGAGGCTTGAGAATTTGGCACAACATTTACAGAAGACCGTTCATTTAATAGATGCTCATCACCCTCCTTCGAATTCTTCGTGGAGTTCTCATGTGTTCCGTAACTTCTCGTTTCAGGTCTTTTAATAGCTTGTCGGATATCAACAACTTCATCAAGCAGTTGTTGCACTGCCTTGAGATATTTGGAGCTAGGAACTGTTCTTCCAGCACTAGAAATTCCATGAAATGAAAAATCTGCTTTGTTCAAATAATGACCAGCTTCATGTAACACAGGAGGAAAATTTTCAGAATGTCTCGTACCCGCATCCCTAGACGAGCCATTTTGGTAGACCTCGTTGGCTGAAAGTGATGGATTTGCACCCAAAAACGAATCAAAATTTGAGCAATGGTTCCTATCATGAACAGAAGGCAGTTGAATTCCTGAGGGCATGTGGGTTCCAAGGCTTAGAGATAATCCCTGACCTTGCAAGTTCTGTCCATCCATAGATTGTCTGACCAACATCTCACTTCTACCCTCCCTCCATGCACTGAAATCATGAACCCCAATTGGGTATCCACCAATATTAGCCAATATTTCTTGCTGCTCAACTGTGGAATTTGAAGCACCTACTGACGGTGATGGAATCACAAAGCAATTGTTTTGCTGCTGAGAATTTCCGGGCAATGCTTCAGAATATGAACCGGAGTTCATATACACTGTCATATTGCTGGGCAAAATTGGTGTCTCTGGATACGAATTATGCAAAGGCTCCCTAAGACACAGCATAGGCACAGCACCCCTTTGATTACTTGAACATGGGTAGTAAGTTGCCATAATTTTAGGCCGTCTATAAATAAAAGCCGCAAACTTTTAAACACAAACTATTTTGTTCACTAAATGAGACAAACACTGCCTGAACTTTTCTGATTCCCCCGAGAAGTAACAAATTGGTGGTTGCTGCTAAGTTTGTAACTTCAAGTTGTCCAATAATGAAAGTTGAAACAGAAGTAGAATGCTTCCTGAAATGAACTAATTGTTACGCAGTAACATAACCATTAACTCGCATGTCACCAACACCATGCTTCAATTGCAGATCTTCAACCTCAGGCGTATCAGGCATTACACATAATAATTAAGCTTCAAAAAGAAGAAAGTAAAATCTAAAGTCGCTACACAAAACCACATTCATGTAAAAGTTGTCTTAAACAGAGGTGGCTTGGAAAGAGAAAGATGCAGAGAGGACCAAAGCTTGGTTTCTCAACTCAACAAAGCAAGCTTTTCTCTGCCATGAAAGAGAGGCACATAGGAAGGACTTACACAGGGTTTCAGAGGATAAGAAGCAAAGAACTTGAAGGTATGCTTCTGCAACTGTGCGTTTGAAAGGAAGTGCAACATTAAAGGAAGGAGAGAGCAGTGAGGAGCAGTTTCTGTTAGAAGTTCAACTCAGCATCTCATAATTTGAAACAAGAATGAGTTTTAACAGAGAAAGAAAGGAAAGACAAAAGTTTGTGTTGTGTGAATGGTGGAGAGAAGAGGAGAAAGATGAAGAAAAAGAAAGCAGAAGATAAGAGTGAGGAGGGAAAGGGAATTAGCACAGAGAGCAGTGTGAAGGTGATTTGACATAATGCTGCCCTGTCTTTGGGATTGGTGCAAAATCACTGTTCGTTTGGAAGCAGCTTCATACCAGTAAAAACATTACACCATCATGTTTATAGAAACATTAATCTAAGGAAAAAATAATAATAATCTATATACTAATAATATATGGATTTTCACATTATTATTTCACAATCTTAACTCACTACACGTAAGTTAATATTAAATTACCTTTAGTTTTGCAAGCCTACAAATCATAATATTTTTAGTGGTTACGACCATTTGTCTAGCAGTAAAACATTCTTCATATGTTGTAACGCAATTTTCTATCTTAGAACCCAAATATATTAGTCACTCAAATCTCTAAAGAATCAATTTGATCTCAATTAGTGCCTTAATAAACGGGATAATATTACTAAATTCACACAAAAAATGAAATTTATCTAGTTTTAGCATACCACATTAACGATCTGTTTTATGTCAAAAAATAAAATGTTATATATGATTAATTATAGAATTGTCTCAAAGAATTCTTAAGAGTGGGTATTTCCTCTAACTTTTTATTGCATATGGGTGCAAACAATTTGAGATGAAAACACAAGAAATTAAAATAATGAAGGGAAAAAAGGGACAATTTCAGAGTTGATTTCTCCCTCCTATTTCTTTCTCCTTTGTCCTTTGTTGTCATGGTGATCTATTGTCTAGCCAGATATTTTTTTAGGTATTTTAAGGTTTGGGTATTTACCAAGATGTTTTGTTGTAGCTTTAGAAAAAGAGGAACGCAGATCAGTTAAACTATCTTTAGGGTGGATTTTCAGCAAATTATTTTGAACATTATATTTATTGTTTATAAGATCTTCATGAGGTACGATTTTCTCTATAAAAAAAAATTATTCTATAAAAAATCTTTTTTTTTTAAAAAAAAAATCTTATTTTAAGTTCTCTCCTACTAAAAAAATTTATTATTGTAAAACTTACAGAAAGTTATTTCAAGATGTTAAATTAATATCTACTACTAGAGTAAAAATTAAATGAAATATTAAGAAATTCGATACTTTGGGTGATTGGGAGAAACCTATCAAAAAGTACTACAAAAATTTAAAATAAAATTTTACGGTAAAAAAATCATCTCTTAACCTTTTCTTTTCTTTTTTTACTTGTATTTCTTTAAAAAGATTGAAATTGATTGTTCCATTGACTTTTATATCTTCTCTGTATTAAGACAGACTAGCAAAAGTTAAAAATGGAAAAGAGATAGAAAATATGAAAAATTAATATAAAATAATTTAGGCAAAAAGTTATAATAATCTACAATTATATAATTATCATTTTTTATATAAATTATATAAAAAAAATTGTTAATGTTTACGACATAATAAAAATGTAATAGATTATATTTTGATATATACTAAATATTATGTCCTTTTATATTAATATTTATATTTTTTATTATAAGAAATAAATAATATTATTAATATATATATATATATATATATATATATATTTAACTTTCCATCCATTTTTACTCATTTTATTTTATCCAAATAACTTCACTTTTTTTCTCTCTTTTTTTTCCTTTCTCATTTTTCATCTTCTAATCCCAGCAAAGAACTATAAAAAATAACTTACATTGACATAAACTTGTTTAATTGTCTCTTTAATTGTTGTAATTCGAGGTTAATTTAATCTTGGACTCCCAGACTAAAATAAATACATTTAGAAAATTATTATTTTAGTCTTTAAACACTAACTTTAAGTACTAAGAGAAATTATAAAAAAACATTTTAATATAAATGATTGCTTCGATGGGTCTCTTCAAGAGTAGAAAGCATGCTTGTTTTACCTACTTTATGATTCATCTCCCCCACAAACTTATACTTACTAAGTTACTACTCACCAGATACTTACTGCTTTAAAACTAACAATGTAGTAGAATAAGAGGAAAGGATTTTCAGACTGATGCTTTATACACTAAAAATTAACATCCTAAAAGATCTTAAAGCAATTGCTTTGCAATAACTGCATGACATATAATGCTCCACGATTGCTACCAATAGGTAGGTACACACAACTAACACGACCTGAGCCAAGTAAATTTCAAATGCCTACGAGGTATTTTTGACAAAAGAGAAACCATGTCGGAAGCAAATTGTATATCTTAAACCTCTATGTAAATGCTTCCAACTGTAAAAATATATTAATGGTATTCCAACTTTCATTTTTTATAAAATAAAACCTAAGACAACCCACAAAAGCAGCAAAAGGTTACAGTCCGAAGAAATTGAGGACAAAGTACAGTACCAAATCAACCCCAACATCATGCCAAAGTAACTCAAAAGCTTTAGACATACACAAAACACATCAAAAACAAAAGAGGCATGCAATTAGTACACATTCAATAAAAGCTGCCATCACACCGTTCTCAATTGTCAAACACTAAACATCAATAGCTAAACAAGTCAACAATATAGCAAGTTCTACGCAAGTATTGCAGCATTCATAATTTATGCATACACTGTGTTGTCTAAACGAGACTAATAAACTTTAATGGGAAGTTTTCTTTTTCAGTTTAGGTAATGCAATATATATGCATACACTTGCACTACGGCTTGCTATTTTTTTCAGTCAGTAATCATTGTATTTATGAACCGTCAAGACTCAATCAAGACGTCATTTTCGGTCCAATCAAATTCATTTCACCGATCAAGCATTTTAATTTCTGACAACAATAATTAAACAAAAACACTATATAAAGGGTATTGAAAATTCCCAAGCTTTCCACTTGAAAGCTAACTATCTTACATGTGAAACTCTATATAGAGTAAAGTGCACAGTTGTTGAGTAACCTGTCCATTAATTATTGATGAGAGAGATGGAAAAGTCATCAACTAAAACAAGGAAAGCGCTTTATGGCAAAACGAAAAGAAACATTTGATAATCTCAGGAACACCACTCTCTTGCATTCTGGAACATGCGCAACCAAGGACTAGGACCATTCTTCTCCACATCCCAGTGCTTTGGATACCATGGGAACTGCCACATTAAGAAGCAACGCTCTGGATGAGGCATCATGGCAAGATGCCTCCCATCTGGGGAACAAATAGCTGCTACCCCTAAGGGAGAGCCATTCGCATTGAAAGGGTATACCTCAGTTGGATTCCCAGAATCATCAGAATATCTTACAGGAGCTAAGTCTGAATGAACTATTCGGTCAAACACACTTTCATCTGGGAAATAAGCTCTTCCCTCACCATGAGCAGCCCATATACCCAATGTGCTCCCCTCCATGCCACTGAACATTATAGCTGGTGAGGGCTTTATGGTCACACTTGTAAAGCGGCATTCAAACCGCCCTGACTTGTTATGAATGAACCTTGGTTGTGATAGGTCACCACCAGCACCATGCACACCCCCAATTTGAGGACCAGGTACCCACCCCAACAAAGCCATTAGCTGACAACCATTGCATACACCTAGACTGAAAGTGTCTGGACGTTTGTAAAACTCCTGAAATTGTTGCAAAACGTGTTCATTAAATCTTATGCAAGCAGACCAACCTTTTGCAGAGTCAAGCACGTCAGCATAGCTAAATCCACCAACAAACACAATTCCACGAAACTCGTGCAAAGAGATCTTTCCATTGAGAAGGTCTGACATAGTAACATCCCATGGCTCAAAACCAGCAGCATAAAACGCTGCAGCCATTTCTCTGTCTCCGTTGCTCCCTTCTTCTCTAATCACCGCAACTTTAGGTTTTATAGTTGCAAACAAAAACTTTTTGTCAGTGAAAACAGGACGATAGGTCAGATCCCATGAGGGTTCATATCGATGTTTCAGTCCTTCTTTCTCCATATCCACACAAGACGCCAGTCTTTGGAACTTCTCAAGTTGAAAACTGGTCTCCTCCCACATGTCCCTAAGGATACTAGTTTTTTCAGTTACACGAGTCTCGCCGTCAACCTTAACTTCTATAGATGGATTGGCTGTTACTTGACCAATGATTTCAGCTGAAACTCCCACATTGTTCAATTTATCCATTACCAAAGCCAGATTTTTCTTGCTTACTTCAAGAACTAATCCAAGCTCTTCAGCATAGAGTGTTTCGAAGAGGCTGTTACCTTGAGATGACAAGTTCAAACTAAGTCCACAATTACCAGCAAATGCCATCTCTAAAGCACAAACAAGCAGTCCACCATCACTGATATCATGACCAGCAGAAATCAGTTCATCAGTAAGAAGATCTTGAACGGCTTCAAATACCTTTTTAAGATAAGGAACATCATCAAGATCAGGACACTCATCCCCAACTTGGTCAAATGCCTGGGCAAGAGCAGATCCTCCTAACCGCCTCCTACCTCTTGACAAATCAATATGAAGCAAAACACCTTCATCCTTGAGTTTTAAATCTGGTGTTACTGTTTTTGTTATATCAGGACAAGTAACATAAACACTGATGACAAGATTTCCTGGAGCCTTGACAACTTCATTTTCAGCATGGGCTGCCATAGAAAGGCTGTCTTTCCCTCCATCAATAGCAATGCCAAGTTCAATCATTGCTTCAGATAAAGCTATGGCAGCATCATACATGTCAGTTCCTTCCCCGTCGAGCTTGGCAGCATACATCCAATTACCACTAGCCTTGACATCAGAAAGGGAAGTGACCTTTGCCCATACAAGATTTGTCAGTGCTTCTCCAACAGCCAACCGAGCCATTGCTTTGGGATCTAACAGGCCTTTGATTGGTTGTTCCCCAATGGCACAAGCACCTCCAGTCAAATCATTAAAAGTTTGAGCTGTAACAGCAACATCAGCAAGGGGAATCTGCAAAGGGCCTACAGTTTGTTGTTGTGCCACTAGACCAGTAACACACCTATCAACTTTTGTCGTTAAGAAGCGTTTTGAACATACCGATGGTAAACTCAATACCCTCTTCAGAGAATCTATCACTGCAATCCCAGGGGCAATATCAAGTGGCTCCCGCTCATAGACAACCCGATTAAATTTAAAAGATTTTTTAGGCATGTCACCGAGGACTTTCTCCAATTCAAGATCAACAGCAGGGGGAGGTGGAGGAAGTCCCTGTGAAATACACTTCTGAGTTGCTACGCTATCAACTAACACAACACGTCCATCGCCACTGATAGTTCCAATAACTGCCATTGAAACTTTTTCCCTGCTACAAATTGATTCCAAGAGATCACGACTCTCAGGCTTCACCAAGATTGCATCTTGCTCCTGATACTCTGCTCCCCAAATTTCTAGAACAGACATTGTATGATCACCAACCACAATTGCTCGGACATCTATCTCAGCACCCTTTGGATATATAATTTCCTTCACAACATTGCAGTTACCACCAGCACCCTGATCATGAATGCTGATAATTGGATTTTTATCCCCCATCTCAATACAAGCACGAACAAGACGATATAGTTTTTGAGCCATCTCAGCATCCCCACGTTGCACAGCATTGAAATCAAGCTCTGCATCATTCTGCCCACTGACCATGCTTGAGGCTGCTCCTCCTCCCATACCAATGCGATAAGCTGGGCCTCCAATCTTGACAACCAGCATCCCAATGTCAGGATCTCCCTTTGATATATGAAGGTGGTCTATCTGTCCAATGCCTGCGCTGAACATAATTGGCTTCAACCATTCTCGCCTTTCCCCACTAGGAAGTCTCATTCCAAAAGTTCTACAGAAACCCTGGATCAATGGCTCTCCAAATTTGTTGCCATAGTCAGATGCACCATTACTAGAATCTATAAGAATCTGTAAAGGTGGTGCCAAATTTGATGGATAAGTGAAGGAGGTATCTTCCCATGGAGCATAAAAGCCTGATGTGTTGAGATTTCCAACACAATAACCAGCTGTAGCTGCCTGGACAAAGGATCCTGTTCCTGTAGCATGTGTATCCCTAATGCGACCTCCTGCACCTGTCTCTGCACCAGGATAAGGTGCCACTGCACATGGAAAGTTATGAGTTTCAGCTGTAAACAAGATATCTAACTCACGTACGGCAATTTCCAGTGGACATGATGAACCAGGCCGAACTGGTCGGAGCTGCTTTACTGGGAAACCCCTGATTGCACTTGAGTTATCCTTAAAGCCAATAACTGAATTATTTGGATTTGCCTGCAAAGTACTTTTCACAATCTGCATTAGAGTTTTATCCATAAGCTGTCCATCAATGGAAATCTTTCCAGTAAAAAACCAGTGTCTACTATGCTCACTGTTGGATTGAGCAATATCAAACAACTCTACATTTGTTGGGTTGCGCTTAATGTCTTCTCTGAAAAGTTTGGTGTAATATTCTAAATCCTGGTCATCAAAGGCGAAACCCATCTCCAGATTAATCTCTTCTAATGCCTTTCGTCCCTTCTCCATAACTGGTATATAACGAATCTCTTCAGGAACAATACTAGTCTCAAAGGATGTTAGCTTCTGAGTATAGACACACTCTGTCATCCTATCATGCACCATAGATGCAAATTCACTGATTTGATGATCTTGCAGTTCACTTGTGGCAAATAACAAGTACCTCCTTGATCGTTCCAAACGAGTCACTTCCGTCAATCCACAGGCTTGGCAAATTGCTACAGCATTAGTAGACCACGCTGTGGTAAATGACAACCTCGGACCAACCTCAACTATAGTTGGACTCAAACCCTCCTTCCGCTTATTCTCAAGAAAGCTCTCAGTTCCAAGATTCTCAGGCTCAAAAGTTTCTTGAAGAAGCCATTTAAGGACAGGAAATTTTTCACTGGAAAGTTGTGAGCTAAGGCCAATATTATAGCATTGTTCCGTTTGTATTTCCACAATCTGACTAGAGATTTTCACTTGAGCTTCCTTCAGAAGCTCGGCAGCTGCACTTTCTTGCATTAATGAGACTCGATATAAATGACCAACTTCTGAAGCAGGCTTCCCAATCAAGCCAGGTTGCTCTTCTACAGAAGAGCTCACACTCCCAGAAACCACAGCTCTGGGATTTTCTTGAGCCTGACACCTTAAAGGCAAAGCTCTTCGAGTTGATCCCAGCGCCCAATTCCTATTCCAAAGCGTACCCCAAAGCATGTGATTTCTCTGTCTACGAGACTTCTTCAAAAACAAAGTTTGCCTAGAAGTACCCTGAAACCAAAATCACAAAACCCATAAGCAAAGATTCATTTTCAATTGCCAAATCAAACATGGTCACCAACTAGTCAGTGACAGAGTTAAAAACAAAACAAACGCAAACCCATGTCGACGATGCAAACTTGAAAGTCAACCCAGTATGTTAGTACAACAGCAAAGGAGAAAAAAAAAACACAAGGGAAAGGGAAAACCCATAAAACACTGTTGCACTTCATCTGCTAAATTAAACACGATGCTCCCAGTGATCTACGAAAACTGAGATATAAAAACAAACATATGGCAAAAGTACAAACCTTAAACAAATCAAAAACATGCTACTACAACATCAAAGCGTGAAAAAAAAACCTCCCGCGAAACAACAACAATCCATAAATAAAAAGGAAGCATCATATGATGTTAATTCAAAGAGAGGGGATAAAACCAAACCTGCACGAATTGAGACACCCCAAATTCCTTGACAGCCGCCATGTCCTCGATCAAGTGTTGGAAAGCTCTAAAACAGAAAAAAGTGGGGGGAAAATAAAAACTTTGAAAAGGGAACTGGGCAGAATCTGAAAAGGGTGTGGTGTGGATTAAGTAGAAACTAAGAAGACCGAAACGCAGTAGTGTAGAACTAAGAGGGTTTTGGTGTGGCACAAAACAAAACCCTACAGTCAGCCACTTTGTATTGTCTCTCTTTCACTCCAATGAATGAATAAAATACAATGTTGTTACCCTTTCAACTATGGTTGCTTTGGCGCTATTTTCTATTCTTCAATTTTATATTCTTTGTTCCCTTTCCTCTGTTTTATCGATCAATTATTTCTCTGTTCATCTTTTTTTTCTGTTTTTTTTCAGCCGAATCCGAATGATACTTTACGGAGAGATCGTAAAAGACACTAAAACCATATATTGTTATTTTATTGACAATTGCTAAGATGTTTTAGAAAGATAAGGACAAGGTGGTTTTAATAATAATAATATATTACTATAATATTTATTTGGCGAAAAGATATTGTTTCATATTAAAAAGTTGTGTATGCTACGGTTTTCCTCATCTTTTATCAGAAAAAACAATAATATTCTATAAAAAAAATTATTTATCTCTTTATATTATTTAATAAAAAATGTTATAAAAATTATTGTACGAAATATTATATAAGTATCACTTTTCTCCCTTTTAAAGTAAGATGAATATAAATATTTTGCGATCATTCATTAAGTTTCATACAGAAGAAAGTAATTAAATTAATATCATTGTATAGTAAACAGTAATTTCTATGTATTTATAATGAGTATGACTTTTAAATGACAAAAATAATAATAATATTAATTATAATTATTAGTATTATTATTATTATGTGGCCCTTCATTACACTCTTAGTATAACTGGCTCTACCGAAACTGTAAGGACAATTTGGATTTTCTTTTTTAAGGTTTAATGTTTCAATCAAATTGCATGTGATTTATAAAATTTCGAAATAAATAAAAATTAATGAGTTAACATATCTCAATATAAACTTTATCTGTTTTCATATAAAATTAATTATTGTATAACAAATTTATATTTTTTTGTGTAATTTATTTGCGTTGCTTACTTATTTTCTCTATTCTGATTCAAAGTAATGAAACAAGTTAGTGTTTACTGAAAAATATATTTTATAAATATTAATTAGTTATTTATTATCTTTTAAATCTTAATTAATCTCTAATCATTAAAATTAGAGGTTTACTGAAAAATATATTTTATAAATATTAATTATTTATTTATTATCTTTTAAATCTTAATTAATATTTAATCAATAAAATTTGAGTACTTTTTTTTTGTTAATATTTTGAATAATTTTATTGAATATATCTATTAATTATTAATAAACCCGAGTCATTAAATATCTATTAATTATTAACTTAGGATTGCAGTTTCAGGAATGGTTGTGAAACTAGCGAGTGATCTGTTGATTCGTCCAAATTTACGTTTTCATATAAACTAGCGTGAAACTAGCGAGTTAACTCGGTAGTAAATTTGGTTTTTGATAAAAAAAACGAGTAAATTTGGTTTTTGATAAAATTCAGACTCGGAGTGAACTCGGTAAACTCGTTCAAACTTGCGATTCTGCTCCGTTGGCTAGTTGGGTTTTCGTTTTAACCCAAAACGTTGTCGTTCTGACTTGGGAATTAAATGGAATAAACTTACTTTAGGGTTTCGCGCTGCGTTTCAGTCACATTCGTTGCGTCTTCTCTGGTGCGGAGGTGGTGCGTCTTCTCTGAACGAGTGCGGCAGTGGTGACGATCGAGCGGAGCAGAGGACGTCGCGCGGTGGTGGCGGTTCGTGCGGTGGTCGCAGGTTGCGGTTCGTGCGGTGGTCGCGGATTGCAAGTCGATGGTGGTACCGGTGGTGCAGTTGGGTGATGTGGAATTAGGGTTGGATTGTGTGTGATTTAGGTTATTAGGGTTTTTTTATTGGACTGCAGAATACAATATGGGTTCCAAATAGATTTTTTTTATTTAATTGAGGTGCAGTTTGTTTTTGGGAATGCTATTTTTTTTAATTAGAAAAAAATTTGGTATAAATTTTATTTTGTTTTGTCAGAAATTGAATTTGGAGTAGTATATTTTTTAAAGAATGTCAGGGATAGATAAAATTAAAGTGAGGTCAATCTAAGTACATTTTTTATTTTTAATACAAGTAAAAATGCTTTAGAAAATATGAAATAAGTATTGATGGACATAATTAGAGAAGTGGATATAAAAATTTGATATTTGTTTATTTTTAATTATTTAATTTTTATGATTTAAACAATTTAATATTTATAGCATTTATATGTTATTTGAAGTATTTTGAAATTATATATTTATAGTTGATTTATTTCTTTTAACTACTTTGAGTTTAAACTCCTTTAAGAGTAAATATAATATTAAAAAAAATCATGTAAAATTCTTACAAATTTAGGAGTCTATGAAGATTCCACGAGCTTACGTATGGATTCCATAAAATACCTCACAACGTTTATACTTTCTTATGCTTATTTTTTTCAACTTAAATATTAGTTCATTTATACTAATAGTAAATACATTAAAATAATATATAATACAATAATGATGATTTGTTTACTAAAGTTAATCTAGTGACTAACATTGTAACGATCATACATCTTAAACTCAAAAACATTCTCTATATTTGCAGATTAAAATGCTGAGTAGCCTGTGAGAACTCCATTCTCTTACGTTTGATTTCGCATTTCCAAAAAGTTTTACCCAAAAAAAATTCTCTTCTTTCTCATTATGTACTATATTAAATTCCTTCATATCTTCCCTACGTACTTACTTTGTCCCATTTCATTATTTAATCTAATTTGCTCCTCTCACCTCCTCTTTAGTGTTTGTCTTTCCTATATTTTAAAATAAACTATTACTTTGATATTTTTATCATAGATATTTATTTAATACATTATCTTTTGCATGTTTTAAACTTTCTGTTTAAATCTTTATTCAAAAATATTTTTTGCTGAAAAACAAGTCCATTAGTTCAGTTAGGTAAGTGTTGTTAGTACAACTATTTTAATTTATAGATTAAATTAGTCCGTTACAATGTACAGAATAAAAATCTAGTATGTATTGACCAAACTTTCACAATGTTGGGAGAACTGCAAACATTTGGAGTTCGAATCTCTAATCATATCATAATAAAATGGGGATGAAAGAAAAGGCCACCACAAATTACCAGAAACACTCAATTCAAAATCTTCACCGAAAGAAAAACTGGATATAAAGTATTTGTCAAGCCCATAAAACATTCTATAGGAAGGGGGAAATATTCTAGAAAACTAAGCAAAATATAAAGCAGAAAACATAATACACTTAAGGAGTATTTGAGCTGGTGGGCGCCCCAAAACCACCAGATCCACGACCAAAGCCAGGCCTTCCTCCAGGTCCCTGCAATGTAGCAAACCAATTGATAAAGAGAGGGGGAAAACAATGGAATGAAAAGAAACCAAAAAATCATTCTATATTTTGCTTGCTGCGCAAAATGAAATGTCCCTAGATGATGCAGGCATGATTATGAACACAATAACTATACTGCTTCACGGACACAGCCATCATAACATTAACAATTAAACCTTCCGATAAGCTACATCAATCACCTCAAGCTTTCAAAAAGGCTTTAGCAGAAAGTTAATGCAGGAAATAGCTTATTTGCATCGCCTAACTGAAGAAAAGATTGAACACGTACATGATATAGATGAGTTCCCAACCAAGGACTAAGTTTCACATTTTCTACGACTTAAAGGTGCAGATCATGGGAAAATAAAAAACAAGTGAACTCAATCAATTCGAGTAAACTTGTCACTAAGAGCTTGCAAGAGAAAAACAAAAAATATGGTAAACGAATCAATCCTTGTTGAAAAAAAAGTTAACTTTAACCTGTACATCAAGTACATATACACTTTTAAGAGCTTGAAAACAAATACTTATCAAAGTTAAAACTGCTATTCAGTTTAAAACTAAACAACATACAACAATCATGATGATGAGAAGTAGGCCAAAAAATGACAACCATGATGCATATACACATCGATAAACAAAAGCAGAACTGCATTGGCAATAGGATTACCCCAAAAGATGGCCTGTAGTCAGCAGGAGCTCCTCCTTTGTCTCCTCCAAAGTCTCCACCAGCTCCTCGGGGACCTCCACGATATCCGTCGCGATCACCGCCAAACCTCCTCTCGCCTTCAAAGCGAGGTGGACCCCTGTTCAAGGCAACACGGATCAGCCACATGACTACCAACTAGTAGAAACAATAGTTAGTTTAGCTCAGTTGGATTGGCTTGTATTGCGCCCCTTGTAATCAGTTAGGCAAGGTCATACCACTTCACTTGGTACCATAGTGATCCTATAAATATATGTTGTGTCTCTTTGTACTATGATATTCAATCAATTACACAGTAATCTTCTTGACATACCTAGGGCGATCACTGGATGGGCCACCAAAGGGTCTGCCAGGTGGCTTGGCCTGTTTCTTCAAAGTGGCAGGCACAATTTCGGAAGGAAGGTTAAGGTAAGTTCTCAGAAACTCGATGCCGTCGTTGGTGAGAAACCAGTAATAATGCATCCAAGCGAAGGTCTCCCTCACGTACTCGCGAGATTTGAAGCTTTGCATAAGCTTAATCACCTGCAAATTAGGCACATCAATCTCAGGATGCTTCGCCAAATTGAAGTCCTTCTTCGCAAAGCAAACTCCCTCTGCACCATAAACAATCTCACATTATTCGACGAGTTGAAACCCAGAGGAACCAAGATTATTCGTGATTAACGCGGATACACTTACCTTGGAAGAGGTATTTGCAGATCTCCTTACGGTTCTTCTCCGAAATGATCTAAACAAATAAAAACGCACGCAAGCATAAGAATGAAATGTTAACTGAATAAGAAAAAGAATTGGCGATTAAGAATTGAAGATCGTACCATGGTTAGAAGGTGGAAGAGAGGCAATGGAGGTTCCGCCAATACTTCCACACGATTATCTCTTAGTTGTCTTCTTTTCTTTGCTATAAACCCTAACTTTTCAAAGCTCTTTGTACTATGGGCCTATTCGTGGGCCGCTTACGTTTCTGAATACGTTGTTTCGGAAATTTCTTTCTCCACCTCCATAATTTCTTTCTGCACCTCAATAAATCTTTTATTTCCAAATTTACCCTTTAACAAAAGGTGCAGAGATTTTCTTTTCATTTCTAAATTGTATAGTACGTAAACCTTCCCAACTCTAAAGTTCAGAACACAAGATTATAAGATGTTGTGTAAATGTTGCTACATAATGTATTTATTTTATAACAAGTATATTCTCGTTTTAAGTTAAAAAAAAATCGTTCAAATTAGACTTAAAAAAAATAAATTTTAACATTTGCTTATTTGTTTTTGTTTTATTATGGTTTATTCTTTTTAATTAAATTTTAGATGAATTTTAATTATATGTTTAATTGAAAATCCTTTAGTTTTTTGTGTTTATGTAAATTTTGGAAAAAAAAAATATTCTTTGTTTTCTAAGTTTTGTATGATTAAATTGTGTGATTTTGGATAAGGTGAATGTGAAATATGAAAATGTAATTGAGACATAGTATTTTCAGAAAATAAAATACCGCGTTGAGGTTGTTAATAAAGTGTATTGATTTGTGTTTGTCTTATGAAGTAGACGGTCTTAACTCTACTAATATAATAGAATCACATAGATAAAATTATTATAGTGGTGAGAGTTCAAGGAGGTTCATATGATTTTGTCTAAAGAGTGAAAATAACATGGTCTTTTAGGACATATAAATTAACTTTGTCATACAAGGTGATTTGATGGTGAGATTATTACTTGCATGGTTTCGTGGATTCATAGTGGTAGTATGACTTGTGCAGGTCTATGTATGATAATTTCAATACACAGGTCTTTGCGGAGTAGAGTCAAGTGTCTAAGTATGTGGATCATTAAAAGTTTAACATGAGATTTTAGACATTTATTGCTTTGTACAAATGTACGAGAATTGATGAATTTATATTTGTTATCAATATTAATATATATGAGAAGTTTTAAAAATAGTTAGTTTAGCTTGATATCTCTGACGTGTTTTGTTTTCTTTACATGTGACAATCGTGCATTTACGTATAAGCATATGAGACTATAGGCGAGAGAGCTCCATAGTGAAAATATGAAAATGTTTATTTTCTTTTGAATGTTTTATTTTTAACTTTATGTAAATATTTAAAATTCCTATGAAGTTATGGATGTTATAAATTTTATTATAATTTTTATTAATTTATAATTTTACCATCTCAAATCAAAATGAATGTGAATTTTCATTAAATAGAAATCAATCTAAATATTATAAAAAATATAACTTAGTTTATAAATACAAACAAATCTAACTAAAATATTATTTTATTTCATCATCCATTAAAAATCATCTTTATTACGAAAACCTTCCATCATTGCACAAATGCAATCTAACACTAGTTGAATTTAGAGAAAATAACTTTTAAAAACTTAATTATGAAAACCTTCCATCATTGCACAAATGCAATCTAACACTAGTTGAATTTAGTGAAAATAACTTTTAAAAACATGTTTAAGTTGAAAAATATTTAAATTGTGAATTATGCAAACTTGTGGATGGATTATGGAATGTTAATATTTTTGGTTGAACAATATCGTGACATTTTAACGAAGATGTCAGGTTAGACATTGACAGTGTGTTTGGATTGATGAGTGTATTGTTGAAGTGTAATCATGAATGGTGAAAGTGAGGACACTATTCATCTTTTGTGTTGATTGATTTGCACAAAAAAGAGTGAAAATAAAGGAGATAGGGTAGAACATAAGCACCTCCTCTAAGATGATGAGAAAAACATGGAAAGTGTGACATGAGGTGATGAATTCACAACTTTGGTGCTACATGGTTATGGTTAGTGTACATGTATGATAGAAAAATGATGAAGTTGTTAGCCTCGTGAATCATTGAAGAAGGCATGGTGTAAGGGTTAAAAATTAGTCATAATCAATTATGTGAATGTGACTAATCGTTTACACCATGAGCCATAATCAATTATGACACTTTGCATCCATTGTATAGTTGTAATACAATGTATGATAAAAAAAAAACAATGTAGACACATTTTTTTTGTAATGTTTATCTTATTGTTGGACTTGCATGAGTTGGTTGGTATTTTACTGGTGAAATAAGAGTTAATTTGATATTTTGAGAAATTTATTACATGCTTGTATCATGTTTTCGTAGGGTCATGATGCATAATCGATTAGGCCTAATCATGTAACCGATTATGTTTACAACTGATTACACGATGAAACATAATTGATTATACCTTCATGCATAATAAATCCTGATCTATTTTTTTACAAATGATTTTATGCATGTTATTGTGATATTTCTTAACCTCTTAACAATGTCACTTTGATACATTTGTATTCAATTTGTGATTTATTTGTAAGTTTACATGATTAAAAAGTGAAAAAATGTTATAACTAATAACCTTGTATTTGAAATAAGTTATTAAATTATACTGTGAGGTTTAGGATGAGATTAAAGCTTACAATGTTATACGAATACACAAATAAAAAGAACAACTTAATTCATAAAGAAAAATAGGATTAATAGTACATGATAACAAAATCTACATATAATATAAAATAGTTTGAAATTGCCCTTTTAATTTGTGGTTCGCCTTTATTTGCATGGTTATGCTTAGATTTTTTTTTCCATTGTTACATTAGAACTTATTTAGTATCAATTACATTTATAAAATTTCATGCACATCTATTTCCATTTTTTTTCAAAATAATTGTAAAATTTTATCGTTAATTAAAAACTTGATACACAAGTGTACAAATAAATATAAAACATTTAAATATAAACATTCATATGTTTTTAAATAAAACTATATTAATTTTAACAATTTTTAAATAATAATATTTTGATAAATTATTAAATTATACAAATAAATCTTATTTACATCCTAATTATATCAATTATATTATTGACAAATTTTTTATTTATTTTTACTTATTTATTTTCTTTTGCATTCATAATTTCATTTTCCACTCTCTTTTATTTTCTTTTATTCTCTTTTATTTTCTTACTCTCAAGCTCGTCCAAACATAATTAAGATCCTGTTCAGAGTCCAATATTATTATATGATATTATCATTACATGCGCTGCAACATTTTTATAGATAAAAAAATAAATACAAAAATTTGTGGTCCATTCTTAGGTGTACGTAAACCCGCAGGTCAATGAACGTTAAGATCAACTTTGCCCCACCATTACCCCTGCCTCAGCGAAGCACTGAAATAAAATAAAATAAAATAAAATAAAATAAAATAAAAGTTAATGACCCATTACATGTAAAAAAAAAAGACTTAATATTTTTCTGTATTTTTTTCATCCTCTATCTTCTGAATCGCTGTGCTTCCATTCCATTCCATGGCAAAACCGAAGGCTCCAAGGCGAACCCTAGAGTCATACTCAGTCAAACACATAACCAAAACCATTAGAGGTAAACTCACTCTCTCTTTCCCACAATATTTTTGACAAAACTTTCTTGGATTAAATCAGACGAATTCTGTTCTGTGCTAGCTCCATTTGCTTTCCTAAATCCAAACGCGCGTTTTGTTGTTTTCTCTCAGCTGGCGATTGCGTGCTCATGCGGCCGTCGGATCCGGGAAAACCGTCATATGTGGCCAGGATCGAGCGGATCGAGGCGGATGCGCGTGGCGCAAATGTGAAGATTCACGTGCGGTGGTACTACCGGCCAGAGGAGTCGATCGGCGGTCGCCGCCAGTTTCACGGTTCAAAGGAGGTTTTCCTCTCTGATCACTTTGATGTTCAGAGCACCGACACAATCGAAGGCAAGTGTACGGTCCACAGCTTCAAGAGCTACACGAAACTGGATGCCGTTGGGAACGACGATTTCTTCTGTCGGTTTGAGTACAATTCCTCCACCGGTGCCTTCAATCCTGATAGAGTTGCCGTGTGAGTCTATCACTTCTTTGAGATGCTCAGATATATTTTCTATTGAGTCTCTGCTGCCCTAAATTCGAAATATGTTTGTTTTTGGTAGAATTTCTTGTTGGAATGAATGGACTTTCACTCTTTGTTTTACTCAGCTGCTATCAATTTATCTATTAACTTGGAATGTGCTTTGGTTCATGACCATTCTAGGTTTCTGTCGGTTAATATGGTAATGGTTCAGATTTTGGGATTATTCTAGAATATATTTACTTAGTTATGTTATTAGGGCTTTATCTGTTCAGTTGGAAATGGTAAGTAGCTACTTTTTTTAGAATCGAGCTGTGTGATCTTATCTGGATTCTGCTGGCTGTGTGATGGAAGTTGTTTAAAATTTCATTGCAGGTATTGTAAATGTGAGATGCCTTACAACCCTGACGACCTAATGGTCCAATGCGAGGGCTGCAGTGACTGGTAAGCGGAATATATAAAGTGATTTTATCTTCAAATTATTGAGCTTCAGCTCTGTTATCCTGCCTGTTATCTGTAAGGTGTCTGTTTGGTTTATTGGACCCTGGTATGTTCAGTTCTTTAAATATCTTGTATCATTCTCATGGAACTTTCGGTTTTATAAGTCCTTTATCTCTTTTTTTTTTCTTTTGCTGGTATCATTTGAAGAAAGTATTTTAAGTCAGCAGTATGCAGGCATCATTTTACCTTGTTTGTTACTTTTCACTTGGACTATTCTTCACCATAAACAGCCAGTGTTATGTAGTATTGGTTTGATGTGTTGGTTTTTTCATCCTTGCTTCTGACTAGGCTGCTTGTGATTTCTCCCTTAACCTTCTCAATTCTGCTTAACTAGTAAAATTTCTCGAGTTTATTCTCAAATGCAACATCAGTTTCCGGGAACTCGGTAGGATTGGGTTAGTCTGAGAGTTCTTTATCCAAATTTATGTCACCTGTTAAAAGAATATTAATCAATGCAGATAAACTTTATACAATTAAGGTCATTCTTGATCAATTTCTCTTTTATGGTTAGTTTATTAAAACTGAACTAAGAATAAATATGGATACACTAAAACAGTGATAAACCATCCAATTAACTATTCAAAAAGTGTGCATAAAATGTGATTATCATAGACACATGAATTCTTCCAAACTCACGAGTTCAACATTATGTTGGGTGAATTCATGCGAGCTTAAATATTAAATGGAACAGTAGTAGTCAATTGTAGGTTGGCCAAACCGAGTGGCCCTTTGCTGCTGGTAAGGCACTAGTGACCCAGCACATGGATGTAATGTAATGGTGCCATTTCCAATGATATGAAGGCTTCTCTATGTGCTGTGTTAACAGACAAGACTCTGAGACCTTTGCCATTGCATGTTCACCATCATCAACCTTTATGGTCATATTGATATTTTTTTCTTATATGAAGTAAACTCTTGTGAATTTATGGAGCTGCCCACATTTTGCTTATAATCATGGATTGCTGCATGCATTTAAGTGTTATGCCACTCTTTTGTGTGGGTTATTGACATCTGGGTTGTAACTTAAGAGAACTAAGTTTCTTTTAATTATAACCACTTATAAATTGTAATTGTTCATGGCCATATAAAGTAAGATCGAGATGGAACCTAATGCAAACAATACGTTTAGGTGGCCATGTTATTTGTCTTTCTTAATTCGGCAAACCGTGTCATCTGCCACTGATAAGGTGTTTCATTAATTTCTTATTTCTTTCCTTATTATGGTTATCTACTATACTAGACAGTTATCAAAGCTACATTGTTTCAGGAATTTCATATCTTGTTTAAAATATCATAACAAAATTCATCAAAAGATTCATGTACTTGGATTCATTATTGTACTTTAATGCTTCCACTCTTTTGCATGTATGCATGCAATGGCACTCAAGTTAATGTGCCAAATTCATAGCATAAATTTGATGTTCCCCATAAATATTTGTCTAAGTTGATAAAACATGCTTAAACCACTGTAGTCAATAGGATGCTATGGCACAGTGGGAGAGTGGTCCCAACAAGATTCAAATAGTGGCAAAACCAGTGTCTATTGACGACCAACATTTAGTACCAAACTCGTTGCCCATTTCCTGATTTGAGAGTTATGTGAGTTTGCACAAGTTTTGAGAATTTACTTAAGTTAATCAGAAAAGAGTTCGATAACAAGTTAACTGATTTTTTTCTATCTAGGATCGTATGCTCAAGAGTTTGATAACCTTGTTCATGGCTATAGCTGCTCACCCGTCGTACTGTCCTCAAAAGTCCATTTTTATCTGGGAAACAACATTGTTCAGGTTTTTAACTGTAAAATTGCGATTTCTCCCCATTTTTCTAATGTGTTTTTTGCTTTTAAAAAATAGGATTTGAACCCTTTTTCCTTGCTCATTGCTGCATTGCATAAGAAAGTTAGCTGTGTATTGACTATGTTCCTTCACATTTTATAAGATTATTTTTTTCCCAGTGTTTTATTCATCTTTTTCCTTTAAAGCTAATTTTTAATCTAATTTGTTATGTTCTTTTTATGTGAATAATGAGCGCAGGATAAAATTCATGTGCATAATTATTCCACTGGCAATTCAAACAGTAGCACGTCCACAAACTAGCTAAGCAATAGCCTTTAGATTGGACGTGACGATCAACTAATTAGTTCATGGAACAGCTTAATTAAATTCCTGGAACCTTAGTCTAACAGAAAGAGAACATCAATTTTATTCATAGCAAATTTGGTATCCTCATCATTCTTACTATAGAACCGACTAAAGATCTGCTTTGTGAATTTTGAGATGTTTTACATATTTTTATGGGAGGCACAATAAATATGCAAGGTTTACTAGAAAGCCATTATTATTAGTTTGTTCGATAAACCATGATAATAGAAGATTTTTTACTTCGATACCTCTTTCAATGAGGATTTGTGCATTGGATGAAAAAAGCTTGTTTTGCAACACGTGCCGATGTCAGGCTGAGTGAATGGAGTCTTCAGCATGATAATTTATTTTTCAGGTTCCATCCTGCTTGCATAGACATGACTGTTGAAGAAGCCAAAAGACTTGACCACTTTTTTTGTGAAAGCTGCTCTGCCGAAGGTCAAAAAAAGTTGCAGAACTCTCATTCTGCTTCTAGACTCTCAGATACAAAGGTATTTCAAATAACCGTGTTTGATAACGTGAGTTGTTTTGTTTTCACTTTTCAGAACTTTATACCATTGAATCGACTCACTGAGACTTTGGAAAAGTTGATATCTTCATCTATCATCTATTGGTTTTCCAAATTCTATTCCATTGTCGAATGATTATATCCTCAATATCCTGTGATTTCATGGTCAGATGCGTTCTCAGTTGGTTCATTTGTATGTAGGAAGTCACCTTTTGAGTAAGAGAATCAGTGCCATTGCAAATTAATTTTTCTTTTGATAAATAACAAAAGTTGTTGTGACTGACATGCATTTGGTATTTCGTATCTTTTTCCAATCCTGTTTTGCTTAACATAACGTTTCTTTCTGGTTAGGTGTGAATTTTAGGACTTCATTTCGTATGGCTTGAATGCCTACGAACAGTGGTACCATTTTATTTGCGCTATACATTTATGGAAACCTGCCATGATATCTCACATAAGAATTATCAGTTTTGACCACCTGAATAATTTAGATATCTGGATTCTTCTTCTTAGGCACTGCCATGAAATAACATTAATCTGTTATTGTTGAAGTAGAATGCCATTGGTCATTATATGGATTCACGTGAGAGTAGTTTTCATGTAAAAATTCTGCTGAAAAAAAGGAAGGATTGATGTTTTAATATCTGTGTTGCTTGGTATTGCAGGTGGACACTAAACGCCGTCGTAGGTAATAGTGTGATAGTGTATAAAGCATCATAAAATGAGTTAGATCTATAATGAATGTACTGGAGATCTTGGTTTTCTAATCCTGGGTAGGGGCCAGACAAATACGGAGACAAAGTTATGTTGTAGTAAGTTGTAGTGGTTCACTTTCACATGGAAAGAGACTAGTTTGGAAATGTTTGGTTGGAGTACTGATGCAGTTTCCTTTGGAAGTGGAGGAGGTGTTTATGTAATTATATAGTGTAGATTCTGTCTCGTCTCTTCTGGTCCTTGTTCTGGTCCTTGTTCTGACTCGGACGGACTTTTGTAAAGTATTTTGACTTGTTTATGAGAGCAGTAGACACTTTAATTCTTTCTTTCTACCGATAAACATAGGCAGTGATCTAGATTTTCAATTCACCCATACATTGCATGCCAATAGTGTCTCAGTTGTGATAATACTTCATTTTTATACAAATTTTAAAATGTCTTTTTATATTTTATTAAAGTAACTGAATCACTTAAAATTAGAAAATTTTAAATTTTATTTAAGATGTAACCTTTTGAATTTTTCCTTATTTTTACATTTGTCTCTTTTTCTGTGTTCTTTTATTGGTTTAATTTTGGTTGAATGTTGTGGGCTGACTGAGGTTTATGTATTATAATTACAAATTTATTTTTATAAATGTAAGTAAATGTTTTTTTTATACTAAAGTTAATCTAGTTTATCTTTTCTACCGTGAAACTGTAATGCTGCATCTAGATAAGAACATAGACTAAATTTGTTTAATTATTCTTCTAGTTAAAATATTCAATTAGATAGTATGTCAATATTTCTTGTCATACTTTTATCTTTAGGTTTTATTTATAAATGTATGTGATTTAAGTGTCCTTCCCGTTATTTTAGTAGTGTCTTTGTATTTTTCTATTTCTTAATTCTAATTATACATAGTTTGATGATTTTTTTTTACTACATGTTTCATAAAAGTAAATTTTTTAAAGTTGGTCAATATAAACAAGGTTAAGTTTGGTTTTTCTTTTAAAATTATAATATTTTTGTTTCCAAATAATCACTTATCACTCTTAACATATTGTAACTTTTACGACTGTACAACCATTAAATCCAAAATTAAATATATTAATATTATAGTTTTCTTAAGTTACTCAACTCTTATTGGATTTAATATCCACTAACTCGTATTTTGACCTAAACCTACATATTTAAAAATATGATTATTTTTCAATTATATTTGTGAAATTTGCTTCTAAAACATAAAATATATTTCTTTTAAAATGTGAATTATATCAGTAAATGTTCTTATCAAATGAAGTGTTTCAAAATGAAGAGAATGATGTTTCCAAAAAACGGAACTAGATTTTAGAGAAACTAAGAAAAAATAAAAAAATATAAATATTAAAAAAATGAATCAAGTGAATATTCCATAAAAAATCAATCTATATTTATATATTTTTAAATAAAAATAAAAATATTTAAAAGTAATTAATTATTAAATACTTGTCATCCGTTAATTATAATTAAATTCATCATCATATAATACTTATAACTAAATTCGTTATCATAGTATCCGATCAAATTATAAATAATATTTTACATATTATAATACCAAATTTCTGAATATATTATACAAATTTTGTAAAAAAAAATAAAAGTAGGAAAGAGTTGAAAATTATGGATGATTTTGGAAGAGAAAGAGTAAAACGGAGTTGCAGGGGATAAAAACGACGTCGCCGTCCAGTGTCGTACGGAATTATGATTCCCGACGCAACTGCCACACACACACACCGACTTCTCCAGATTTATCCTTTCGAGGTCGGCATTTTCTGCTCATTGCCACACCTCCCCACGTTATTCCGCCACGTGTCTCTTCTCCATTCGTCCCATCTCAGCTCTCTCTCTTTTCTCCCACCCTCGCACTCCCTCCAACTTCACTTCACTCGCTCTATTATTCTAAAAAGTTAACAAACCCATTTATTCAATAACTCCTTTCCAGGTAACCAACCACATTAATTCTTTTCTTTTTCATACTCTATCATTAATAAATATTATAAATTATTCAAATAAACCAATTATCTCTTCTTTAAATAATTAATCAATTAGATGGAAAATAATCCTGATAGGTCCATTTAACTTTTTTCACGATTAGTTGTTAGAATAAATATTTTAAGAAATAAAACAAACAAAAAATAAGATGCCATCTCGATAATTATAATACAAGTAAAAATAGGAAAACAGTATTTCAATCATTTTAAAATATGACACACGTTACTGTAAAAAATATATAGTTATAATTTCATGAAAATGAATTGAGAACATTTTGTATATTAAATACATGCAGGAGGTTGGATTTGGAGGCAAATTCATTGGCGTGAATGCAGAGTTGCAACTACAGGCGCGTGAAGGAAAGCGAGAGTGAACTTTTTTTTTTCTTCCTTAACTTAATCCACACGTCGGTTACCACCTTTTGATTTTCTTAATCGCGGATAGTGCGCGTCGTGCTAAGTATAAATGGTGTCCCACTCTTACACCTTAAAATCATCCAATTCAATTCATAAACTCATCACTTTGCTTTTGGCAGTGCCAGCTATATCATACACCTACAGTTCCGTTCACTCTTTTCTCGAGTTTGTTATTGTGATCCGATCATGGCAGAGGAAACCCAGAACAAGTATGAGACCGCAGAGAGCAGTGAGGTGGAGGTCCAGGATCGTGGAGTTTTTGACTTTCTCGGTAAGAAAAAGGAAGAAGAGAAGCCTCAGGAAGAGGTGATCGTCACCGAGTTTGAAAAGATCACAGTGTCAGAGGAGAAGAAGGAAGAGGAAGGAGAGAAGAAGCACAGCCTTTTAGAAAAGCTTCACCGATCTGACAGCAGCTCTAGCTCTGTAAGTTTTTCTTTTCCTTTTGTCTCTATGCAAATATATAGATATATATGTATGTGTATATGTATATGTATATGCGTGTAATTGTTCATCGTAGCTGATCAAAGGAATAAGCTCAAACCAACTTAACATGTAACTTCTTATGCAAGTTGTCAACTCTTTTTTAATGTAAAAGTTTGTGGATCTCTTCATGTATAGGAGTTGTTGAAGTTTTGTCTTGTGAGATAGAGATTTATGTTAATGAATCATTTGTGATGAATACTTAAGCGATTTTGTCCATATGTAAATCTAATTAATTAACATTATTGGTTGTTAAAAAACACTGATCCAATCTGGGTTTTATTGAAAGAGTAATGTGGTTTTGATTGGTGTATGTGCAGTCAAGCGAGGAGGAAGGAGAAGACGGGGAGAAAAAGAAGAAGAAGAAGAAGGAGAAGAAGGAGAAGAAGAAGATCGAGGAGAAAATAGAGGGTTATCACAAGGAAGACACGAGTGTTCCAGTGGAGAAAGTTGAGGTTGTGGAAAGTGAGGAAAAGAAGGGGTTCCTGGAGAAGATTAAGGAGAAGCTACCAGGGCACAAGAAGAGTGAGGAGGCGGCAGCTCCTCCTCCGCCACCACCTGCTGCCACCTCATCGGAACATGAAGGAGAGGCGAAGGAGAAGAAAGGTATATTGGAGAAGATAAAAGAGAAGCTTCCTGGTTACCACTCAAAGACAGAGGAGGAGAAAGAAAAGGAGAGTGGTGGTCACTGAGATTGAGAGAAGGGTTGTGTTGTGGGGTTTGGTTGGAGATGATTGTGGTGTGCTTTGTTTTCATTTCATCATATCAAACACTTGTGGGCTTTCTTATCTTTTGTGCTTCTTCTTCATGCATACTTTACTTTTTTATTATTATTATTGTGTATGTATCATCTCTTGCATATACAAAAAAGCTTTCTGTACCTTTCCTCTTTCTTTTTCTTTTTCATAACTTTGTTTGATGTAAAAAAAATGTATGGAAAGAAATTTAATTCAATAATCTACTATTTATTTGTGCTTTAGAATTTCTTTTTTGAATAATATTTAATAATTGTTGATTGGATGTATATAAAACTCCCCACCACGCATCAGTTTAATTCCCAATCCAATTAATTGAGACTGTACATGATTTGAAATAGTTTAATTTGATTCAACTTTAGGATTCTATTCACTAAAATAAGTTGATTTGGATTAAACATTTTATGATCAAAATTTACTGAATTTAAGCTTTGTTTTGTTTTAAAAAAACTAAATTTGTAATTTTCAAAGTATATTTTATTGAATGAAACTTAAGTGGAAGTAACCGTTCCTATACCCCACTCTACTTGTAGACAGGTAATATTTTTTCAACATTTTTTTTAAAAGTTAGGAAAATGATACTTTGACCATATATAACTGAAAAAAAATTAAAATAATAATATGATTGGATAAAAAATATGAGTTGTTAATGTATTATTATCCTAAAATTATTTATATTATTTTTAAATTTACACAAGCACACACATTTCCCATATCTATCACACCTACACAATATTTATCATTGTTTTAATTAAAAATATTTCATTATTTAATCAAATTTATTTTTTTAATAAAAAATAACGTATTTCTGCAAAAAATAATTTAAAATACCAAAATAATACGTACTTTCATAAAAATTAATTTAAAATATCAAAACAACTAATTGGAGGTTTAAAAATATCAATTCAATTTAAGTGATGATTTTTCTTTTTTAAGTAACTCATCTCATAAGACAGACAAGTTTTCTTAACTTTAATCCGATCACAAAAGAGTTTAAAAACAAATTAAGAGTCAAACTATATTTTTAAGAAATTTAATCTCTATATCTAATTTAATACCGTTTTTCTTCTTTGAATTGAAATAACTGTAAAGGATTTTTTATATAAAATTTTAAATGAGTAACTAATGAAACTCCTCAAATAACCTCTAACAATATACTTATGTGCACATATTTTAATTGCATAAATTTATTAATAAATAAAATATAATTTATATATGGAATTTATTAATAATAATTTAAATTAAAAAATTGAAACATGCGAAACGTTAAAAGCCTGATCTGAGAAGGAGTTAAGACATTTCAATATAGAATATATTTGGATAAATTTTTGTATACACAATTTAAAAGTTAAAAATAGTTTATGTATAATCTATTTGTAAATTTATTTTATGTAGCTTTTCTATTTTTAATTTTTTAATTTTATGTAAATTAGTCTTGACTTATAGATATAAATATTCCAACATCACGAAACTAGAATTAATATTGGTACGTGTTTCTACAAAGCTTAAACCTTGTACAACACTACTTTCTGTTACAATCTTCTCGTCTTTCGGTTAGGCTTTTTTGGTTGTATCTCCTTTGATCTGGACATGATGGGGGAGTACCTGCGAAGACACTTCGACGATCAAGTCAGTCCGAGAGCTACATACCAGAAGAGTAGGGAATGAATAGTTTCTTTGGGTGTTGTGCCCCTTCTACTATTTATACTACTTTAAATAAGTTCTGGCTACTATAGATCTGCTTTAGAGTTCAAACGAATATCCAATTGTGCCTTAACCGTATTTATTACCTAAATTGACTTATTTATATCTAACTACGTGTTTAACTTTAAATTTTGTCATCTAGTCTGGATTGAATTTATATATGTACAAGTGTCTTTTCAACTTTAAATTTCAAAATTGAACTCACTTAAACTTTTGAATTGAAAAAAAAATATTCCTCTTTGTTCTAGGGCATTCGATTTGGGGCAATAATGTAAACAGTGCCATACCCCACTTCAAAGAGACAAAGACCTCTGAAATTATGATTGTTGACCATTTGTAGGCTATAGTACTAATATTCATTTTCGTGTTAGGATTCTTTAATACTTCATTATTTTTGGTCCTCTTGTAGGGCACTCAACATTTTCTTCTTTAAACACGGACCTGTGCAAGCGCCATTAATGGAGCTCTGCTACAAGTTTCATCATGGCCCATTTAAACATAAAACTACTAAAGCTAAACCTTTACACCCTAAAATACACAAAAATGTTATATATATCCACGAGAAATCTCAACATATATTTCTCCCATTTCAAGTAAAAATATATTCTTCAGTTGCGTTTAGATGTCAAATTTTTTAAGATTGAAACGTTTAAGTTTGAATTGAATTTTTTTAAAAATTGATCGGATAAATTATTATTTTTAATTGAAAATTCTTAATCCTGATGGGACAATTTAATTTTAGCTATGTAAAATGAATTAAAAATTAAATTTTTGACATTAAACTTAAAAAAAGTACCAGTCAATCTTTAAATATTTACAGTTTAGAAATAAGTATAATGATAAAGAGAGGAGAGATATAGGCAAAGTAAAGAAGAAAAAAAAAGACGGAAAGAAGATGAAGGAGAGAGAGGAAGATAGAAAATCCTAAAATTCACATCCATAGTCCTACGCCATATATACCATTTATTTTTAAGTAGAGGAAAACCATTGTTATTTATGTGTTTGTATTTTCAAAATTTAAATAAAATAATATGAACCATTATTGAATATTGCAATGAAAAAGTTATAAAAATTTGAATTTTTAAAGTGATTTTATAAAAATATTTTAATTTTTTATCAATTGTTATAATTGTTATATAGTTATACAACAAAAACAATAAGTTTTTCATTTTTACAACCATTTATATATTAATTTTTTTATCAGCAAAAAATAAATAAAATAAAGTGAGGCACTTCAAGGTGCTCAATCCTTATACAAAATTCCAAATCAAGTTCCTAACACCCAACCAACTAGGAAACCGACAGACATTACAACACAATAACCATAATAACAAACCAGAACAAGATACAAGATTTCAACAAATACAGAACAACAACGTCCCAAAGAAAACACACCCTCTAATCAGGACACAAAAACCAACAACTAAACAAGAACTTTGCCAATAACCAAAAGTACACTAAATATCCAAGTGTTTAAACTAACAAACCGACCCTACGAGAGGAATAAATAAACCAAAATGAATCTACACAAAGTACACCACAACTTCCAAATGTGGTTAAATCATAACCATAATCACCAAAAATCCATCTCTCAAAACTCATACATCATAAAGATTCCAACACCAAACCGAGTGGGATAGAACAAATAACATTTTCTTTACTGTAACCCGAGATCAAATCCATCAACTTGACCTTGCCAGGTAGAATCAAAAGCCAAAAAAAAAACCTGCACAAAACACACAAACTTCCTGTTGGTGTTGAGGGAATAAAACAAAGCAAGATATTTGTGAACAGAAAATATATATTTTATTTCACTGTTATTTTTCAAATAAGAATACAATCTCTCTAAATAGTCTTACAATAGACTTCTCAAATTCTACCTTCTCTCTCATAAAACCTATACTATAATTTACATTTAAATCATAGTATAAATGACTTTCAAAACTAGAATTAAAGATAATAATTATTGTCTATTCAGATGCTAAAATAAAACTGATGACGACTGAAGGCTTTGAGTTTAATGCTAACAAATTCCCCCTTAAACTCAAACCTTTCATATTATTCATTCAGATTGTTGCTTTTCTGATTGTCATCGCTCACACTGCCTCCAATATTTTCCTTCACTGCATCAATCCGTGCAGAATTTTGAATTGAATTACTTTTAATTTTCCAAACAAAATCTTCTCCACTTTCACCCTTTGAATTAAAAGGATTTAAGAAAGACTTTGACTTCAATGAGCTTCGAAGATAATGATTATACCATATTTCTCTTTCAGATGATGTCTCAACACCATTCCATTTATGGTCTTCTCCTAAGTCAAAACCATTATTTTCAAGTAAAACACATGAACCAAAAGGGGCTTTTAATTTGAATTGTAATTCATTCACCTTTTCTTTTTGTGCCAAAAGCAACAAATGGAGTTCTTCAACTTGATTGACTCTACTTTCCTTGTCTTTCTCCATATCAACATATTTTTCTTCCAATTTTGTAAACCTTTTTTCCAAGTTATCAAATTTTGCTTCAACACTCTCCAATAATTTTCCCATACTGAGAATATTATTCTTCAAGTCAGGTACATAAATTTCTGTGACATTTTCTTTGGATTTAAAGGCAATGTGCTCCTCCTCCATTGGATTGAGAGCAAAACTTTTTCCCTTCATTTCAACTTTAAACAAATCTCTGCCATCAACATCTTTGATTAAACAATGTTTATTTTCAAACATCACCTTATAGCCTTTTTTCAACAATTGACCAACACTCAAAAGGTTTTGATCAATCTCTGGCACAAAAAGAACATCTGTAATGATTTTTATACCTTTATAGCTTGTGATAGCTATTGTGCCTTTTCCTTTTACTGCCAGGTGTTCACCATTTCCAATCCTCACCCTTTTAACATCAATAGTTCTCAATTCCTTGAAGAGTTCCTTGTCATGTGTCATGTGGTTGGTGCAGCCACTGTCAATTAACCAAGATGCACTTGAAATATTGCTGCAAAAACCAGTTGCAACGAAAAGCACATCCTCCTCCTCATTTGCAATTTGAGCATCTACATCTTGTTGCTCACTTTGGTTTCTACAAATAATTGCTTCATGCCCAAGTTGATTGCACTTGTTGCACTTAGCATCAGGTCTTCTCCAACACTTAAACGGTGGATGACCTAACTTGTTGCAATGCTTACAAGGAGGATAATTTCTACCTTTGTTTCTCCAGCCACCTTCATGTTTGACTAGTAAGGTTCCTTCTATTGCTCCATCTTGTCTCATGGCTCTCCTTTGTTCTTGTGTTTGTAAAGCATTTAAGAGCTCTGCAAGAGAAATCTTTGATAGGTCCTTTGTGTTCTCCAGGGTTGTTATGGTGGCTTCAAACCTCTCTGGAACTGTTACAAACAGTTTTTCCACAATTCTTGAATCTTTAAACACAGATCCAAGCAACCTCACTTTGTTGGCAATGGTTAGAAGTCTGTCTGAGTACTCTTTTATGGATTCTGACTCCTTCATTTTCTGCAATTCAATCTCTCTGATTAGATTCAGGGCTTGCATTCCCCGAATCCTCTCATCACCTTCATATTCTGCCTTGAGGTAATCCCAGATTTCTTTTGCTGACTTCAAGGACATTATCCTTGTGAATACCATAGGAGATACAGCTGCAAATAGGCATGCTTTTGCCTTTGAACTCTTCATCTTTTTATCTTTCTGTGATTTTATTTGTGCCACCGTAGGGTTTTCTGGAAGGGACTAAATTTCATAGTCCTCTTCTACAGCTTCCCATAAATCCAATGCTTCTAGATAGGTCTCCATACGAACAACCCACATTTGATAACTGTCTCCATCAAAGACAGGTGGTGCCATTGCTGAAAAATTTGATCCTCCTTCCATTGGTGCACTCTACTAACCTCACAGATCCCTCAAGAAAATAGCTCTGATACCAATTGTTGGTGTTGAGGGAATAAAACAGAGCAAGATATTTGTGAACAGAAAATATATATTTTATTTCACTGTTATTTTTCAAATAAGAATACAATCTCTCTAAATAGTCTTACAATAGACTTCTCAAATTCTACCTTCTCTCTCATAAAACCTATACTATAATTTACATTTAAATCATAGTATAAATGACTTTCAAAACTAGAATTAAAGATAATAATTATTGTCTATTCAGATGCTAAAATAAAACTGATGACGGCTGAAGGCTTTGAGTTTAATGCTAACACTTCCAAACCTGGACAAAAAATGTTAAATATGAGTCACCAAACATCAAACTCTCATATAACTCATACAACAAAGAGGTTCCAAACACCAGTCTGAATAAGAGAAATCAACCAATCTTTCCTTTACAGTAACCCAAGACCAAGTCTTCCTTTGTACCATAGTAAAGACCTCAACTAGATCTACTCGCCCATCCTTAAAGACAAATTATTCCTATGATTTCAAATTTCACTTACAATACCTACCCAAATCCCCCCCAACACTTAATAATAACATGTTTCAAACCTATAGGTTTAAACATCTTAAAATGCATATGTGCATCGCAATGTAAAACCAAAGAAAACCCCAACCACTTGAGACACAGTCCCCAAATTCTCCAAGAGACCCTACACTCAAAAAAGAGATGTCTTACCGTCTCTTCTTCCACACCACATAGTGGACACCGATCATACACCATAGAATACCACGTCTCAAGAGATTGTCCTTAGTGGCAATTGCATTGGATAACACCCTCCAAGCTCTAAAATGTGACGAAGGTAAGGTTTTTAATGTCCAGAACTCCGCGAAAAAGTCCACATACACTGAAGACTCCTCCCCAAAAGAATATTATAGGCTGACTTCACAAAGAAGTCTGTAGAATCTACATCCCTCCACAGCCATTTATCGGTCGTACCTTCACCCTCTCTTGAAAGCCTCTTGTTATCCAACACCTGCTATAAAAGTTCAGCCAGGCTAGATTTCCACACAAAAAAAATCCCTTCTCCATCTCAACTTCCACAACCAACTATTATTGCTCCAAATCCCAACTTATGATAGAGTTTGACCAACATCTAAGGAGATAGAGAATAGTATAAGGAATTTTTGCATTAAAGGGACATTTTCCACTGACTTATCCTCCCAGAATCGAACTTCTTTTCCATACCCTACTTCCCACCTCCCTCTATCTTCAAAGTCATTACTCCACTCCTCTAATTTCCAAACTTTTCAGATGTCCTTCCACCATAACAATTCCTTACAATTCTTTTGAGACCTTAATCCCCTCCATCCACCATACTCAGAGTCTAGAATATCTTTCCATAAACTTCTCTTTTCAGACTTAAGTCTCCAAATCCATTTCCCCAGAAGAGCTAAGTTAAATTTTCTTGTATCAACAACCCCAAATCCACCTTTTTCTTTTGACTCACAAACCTTGTCCCATGCCACCTAGGCAATTTTTCTGTTCTCTGAACCCCAACCCCACAAAAAACTCTTTTGTATCCTTTTCACTTCCTTCACCACAGTAGTTGGCATACAAAAGAAAGAGACGTAGAATAACGGTAAGGATGTAAGTACATATTTGATAAGGGAAATTCTACCAGCCATAGAGAGGGATTTTCCTTTCCAAGAGCACAACCTACTCCGTAGTTTATTAAGCACCCATTCCCAAAAAATACACCTCTTATGATTCCCTCCAACCGTCACCCCCAAATAACTAAAATGTGCCTTCATAATATCATAATTAAGAATAGAGGCAAAAACCATCGTTTGGTTGACGTTCACACCCACTCCACCAACCTTGCTCTTGGAATAATTAACCTTAAGACCATAGGCAAGTTCAAAACACTTCAGAATAGCTTTTAAGGTCGGAACACTTTGAGTTGAGGCTTTACAAAAAAAAAGAGTGTCGTCTGCATATTGCAGCATACTCACATTTACTCGCTCTTCCCTAACCTCAATACTCTCAACTAACACCTTCTCTTCCGCTTGTCTAACTACCCCTGCAAGCCCTTCAACCACAATAAGAAAAAGAAATGGTGCTAAAGGGTCTCTTTGTCTTAAGCCCTTCTTTGGTTTAAACTCAGTTGTTGGATTTCCATTTACCAGCACAGATATCGAGGAAGATTCTAAACGGTTTTTTATCCACTCAATCCACTTTCCACAAAATCTCAATCTTCCTAACATATAGTAAATAAACTCCCAACTTACAAAGTCATAAGCCTTTTCATAATCCACCTTAAACACCACACATTCTTTCTTTTTGCTCTTTACTTCCTCAAGGGTCTCATTAGCTACCAACACACTATCCAACAACCCCCTTCCTTCTAGAAAAGCAGATTGACTAGGGTCAATGACTTTATCCAACACCCTTTTCAACCTTGAAGAAAGAATTTTAGATACAATTATATACACACATCCCACCAAGGACATTGGTCTAAAGTCATTCAAAAGTTGTGGATTCACAGTCTTTGGGACAAGAGTAATAAAGGAAGCATTAGTACCTTTCGGCCAACTCCCACCCTTTGCAAAACTTTGTACCATACTCAAAGCATCTCCTTTTATAACATCCCAACAAAATTTTATAAACCTAAAGTTAACTTCTACCAAATTTAGAACTATCAAAATTCCACACCGCTTCCTTAACTTCTGCCTCAGATATAGTTTCAATCAACATTTCATTATCTTCTCTTGTGATACCCTTAAACGAAACATTATCCAATCTAACAAGTTTTCTTTCCCCCTCACTGAACTTGTCCTAAAAAAATTCCTTCACTCTAACTTTTACTTCGATCGGGTCATCACACCACTGATCGCCAACCGTGAGACCACTAATCCCGTTTTGTATCCTTCTCCACTTAATACTTGAATGATAAAACTTTGTATTCAAACCCCCATGACTTACCCATTTCATCCTTGCTTTTTGCTGTAAAATCGCTTCTTGTTTAACTCTGGCTTGCCCCAAATTAGCTAAAAGTCGTCTCCTTTCTTCTCTACCTTCCACACTCAACACTCCCTCATCATCTTTTTCATCCAGAAATTGTATTCTCTTTTCCAACTCCCCTCTTTGTTTATTAACATCTCCAAAGACAAATTTGTTCCAACTCCTTATGTCAAATTTTAACTTCTCCTTCAAAATATACAAACCATTTCCCCTAATAACATAGCTTTCCCACTTAGTCCTTATGAGTTCCTAAAAACGAGCATCTTTTTGCCATACATCTAGACATATAAATGGTTTTGGGCCCGAGCCAATGTTTATATCCTTTAAGATCAAGACAAAGTGATCCAAAACTAATCTCCCTTCCGCATACTGTTTACTACCCGACCACTTCTCTAACCATTCAAGTGAAACTAAAATTCTATTTATTCTGCTCTTAACTGTCCTATTAGGTTTATACCAAGTAAACTTTCTACCCACCAACGGAATATCTACCATATTAGAATCTTCGATAAAATTATTAAAACTCCGTATTTCGCTTTCATAATTGACATTAAAGCTTTGGCCTCTTCTCTCCCCAACACATCTGATAGAATTAAAATCTCCAGCTACACACCACAATTTTATTAGGTGACTCTTTCTTATCTCACTTAGATCATCCCAAATAATTTTCTTCTCTCTTAAGGTACCACCACAATAAATATTAACTATCGTTATTTCTATTGGTGTTCCTATCTTCCACACTCCCTCAATGATTGAAAAATTGTTCCCGTTTCTGTATCTTTTCAGTTCAAAGCAATTTTTCTTCCACATAGTAACTATCCTTCCACCATTATTGACTGCCCCAATCTCAATCCAATCAATTTCATTTCACCCCCAAATTTGATAACACCTTTCCTTGCTAAGTTGTTCACATTTTGTTTCCTGAAGACAAATAAATTCAACTTGTTCTTTTCTAATGAGATCACTAATATACTTCATTTTTACCCTTCCTCCTAAACCCCTAATATTCATACTAATCATTTTCATCATCTAAATCATTTAGCCCATCCCTACTTAGACCCTCATTTCTATTGTCCCTTTCTTTCAGACTTTTTATACTATCTAAGACTTCTTCCTCGTTTCCCAGACAAGAGAAACCTAGTTCCTGTCCTACATTCCAGACTCTAACTGCTTCCAAATTCTCGTTATTTAACCTAACCAGACGATTGCAATTTTTAACACCATTATCAGTAATGCATTTAGAATTAGAATCTAACCTTACATCCGTCTTGCGGGACAGTTCATCAAAGCGTGCATACCTCACCTCTTGTGGTTTTCTACTGCTACACTCTCCAATCTCCAACAACTTATGTCCATCACCGGAGTACGGCGTCGCATGGTGGTGAAGGCGCACGTGTGTGGCAGAGCTCGTAGAAAGGCCCCCAGAGTGTACAGTGGCAACGCCCAAAGGTCTACGAACCACCAAAGAGTATGCTGGGTCGCTACCACATCCCGAAGGGGTTTCCGCCACCACCAAACCTCCATCTTCGACAAGTGTAACAGGCATGGCAAGGCGACAGGTAGAGGAAGAAGTTGCGTCACAAGCGGCAGTGTCAGGCGCCTCCATTCGTGCGTCGAACCTGCTCCCACACCGCGAAGAAGACGTCGGCGCAAATGTCCCTCCGTCTCCGGAAAACGTTAACGGCGAGGCACGAAACAACTCTGTGTGTGGCGTTAATGGCGAGGCACAGAGCTGCGTCGCAAGCAGCGATGACGGCAATGCACGGAGCTGCGTCGCAAGCGACGATGACGGCGAGGCACGGAGTTGCGTCGCAAGCGACGGTAACAGTAAGGCAAGGGAGCGACTCAAGTGCGTTGTCCTATTATTGCAACCTAGGGTCACGTCAGTCCTACTCCCAACTCCAGAAAATTCACTTTCACTAAAAATTGGGCTTGTTCTAGCTAAGCACACCCCCTCTCTAGCATTTGGAATTTGGCTGAATCACACTCAAAAGGCCCAATATGAACATTTAAGCTTTTAATTTTTGTTAGGGTTTGCTTCTGCCCACCTACCTCATTAATTGCAACGTTAAATTGCCTAGGCTCCTCCTCTAACTCATCAATTACCTCATTAAAATCACCCAAATTGTCCACCTAACTCATCAGTTGCCTCATTAAGACGTCTAGTATTTTGTATCTCACTAAGTTACTAACCTTCCACGTCAACACCCATAACTTTTGTAGCAATGTAAGTCCTCTGTGACTCACGACAGAGAAGTTCTTCTGCTGCCTCCACCATGGTCTCCTCCCCAATGCCGCCATTAAACTTTAAATTCCTCCCAATCTCCGATCCTTCCAAAGCAAAACACTCCTCCCCTAAATTACTTCCAAGCTCATCATCATCAAAATAATTTTCCAAGTCATGATTACAACACCTTTCAACTTTAAAAACATGGTCTTCTTCAATAGCTATTTGACACATACTTTTATTAATCATCATACAGTTTGCCCAACGAGTCTCCCTTGATATAGGTAATTTAATTAAAACTCTTGCATACTCTAGTTCTTCCATCTCCAACGTAGAGTTGTCAATCTCTACAAGCATTCTGAACATAGACGCTATGCTTTCCAAGCTTTGCCTACTCCACAAATTTAGGGGCAGCCCTCTAATACGACCCCAAACAAATTTTTCTGACACCACAAAATCCTTCTCCTAAGGGATAATGGATTCAAAAATTGATTCAAACCACTATTTATTCTCATCTATAGACTTTTTAATCAAGTTTGCATCTTCTCCGGACAGTGGGGCGTAGTTGCCTCCCAAGTAATGCACACGAATAAAATTAAAACCTCCCAAAATAAAACTTTCATTAAGATCCTTAGCCTTACTCAATTCCACAGTTTTACCAGTGAAACAATTGTCTAACCACTCCAAATGATTCACCTCTGCCTTGAACGCTATTGGGTATGTAATCTTCGTTTTCCCCTCACCTCCTTTCTCTATTACGGAGGCATACAACATCTTTTCCTTCCAAACTGTATGGCTCTGATTCATGGTAGGTTCACCATTCCACTCCTTCCTTGGCTCTCTGTCGCTACTAAATTTTGGTTTGGGTTCTACATACCTCCCGTCTCTTGGGCGCTCTGTCTCTGTTGTATTTCGGTCTGTTTAGCCTTACCTTCCAATATCCGATCCAAACGGAGTCCAATCTTCTTTCCAACTCCACCACATCTACCAAATCTTGAAACTTAAGAAAACCAAATCTCTGATTTTTGTTATTCAATCATTTAGAGATTAACACATCAACAACCCTTCCCCATCTCTGAAACACTTTCCACGTGTTCTTTTCTTCATATTCCAAAGGGAATTTTTTTAAGAAAAAGTTAAACCCATACCCTCTTTTCTTTACAATATGCCACTCTCTCTCTCTCCCTCTCCATAACTTAGTTTCTTGTAGATTATAGAAAAAAAAATTTACTCGTATAGTAAATGCATCCTCATAATTAATATGCACATACATTATAACAGATATAAAGATGAATCGTATATAAACCCATTGATATGTGGTTTCTTTCTTGATGTTCTTGGTAACGCACTTAGGCTTTGTTTGCATCCGACGAGTGAATCTCGGATTGAAAAGCGAGCAAACTATACGTTTGTATCTGTTCAATTGTGAGGAGAGAAAAACGAATACTTACAGGCGAAGAATGGCAAAGAAACTAACAAAAAATTATATAATATTACGTCAAAACTATACTTAACTTTTTATACATACAAAATAACACTTTATATATATTACAATAATAATAATACATTGTAAACAATAATAATAAATATAAATTACATATTTAATAATAATTAAAATAAATTTATTAAATAATAAAATTAATAATAATAATAATAAATTAATTTTAATTTGATTTTATTAAAATATTTTTTAATGTATTTATAATAAAAATAAAATTATTCAATAAAAATAAATATTTTTTTACATTAAATATTTTTAAAGATAAGGATAAATTTATAAACTTACATCTTACACATTTTAAAAAAATTAAAAATTCATTTACAACCATCATATCACTCACAAATTTCAATAAACTTTTCTCACAAATCCACTCTAACATACCTTAATCCAAACAACCTCACTTTCCTCTCAAATCACTTCAATTCCACTCCCTCAAATCTTCTCCGCAATCCAAACACAACCTTATGGTGTGTTTGCATCCACGTATTTACGGTTGTTGACGATGGAAGTATGAAATTATTTGTGTTCGGATCAAGGTAAATGTGCAAATTTGAAGGCGTGGAAACATGCGAATGAATTAAAATCTTCTCTTCACATACATGCAAAGAATTGAGCTGAAAGTCACATCAGTAGTGATATTTTTCACTTTTACCCCCAAAATGTATGTGCAAGATGCAGCGTGGTATTAATAAACATTTAAAAAAGTTATAATAAGAATAAAATAAATAATAATAATATAAATATAATTATTTATATAAAAAATAAATTTATATAATAATAAAATTATTATTAATTATAAAAATAAATATATAAATTATTTAATTTTTTATTATTAATATATTTTTAAAAATAAGGGTAAATTTGTAAACTTACATTTTACATCTCTTAAAAAATTAATAATTTTTACAAAATCATCACATCACTCACAAACTTCAATAAACTTTCCTCACACATCTACTCTAACATACCCCAATCCAAACACCCTAAACTCTCTTCACACTTTCTTCTCAAATCCTCACACTTCAACTCTCTCACACTCTCAACTTTTCACTCTCCAATCCAAACAAAGCATTAGTGCTTGTTTGCTTCTGGGGGTGGCACTGCTCATGCCGAATGTTTGGGTGCCACCCCGTTTGCTTCAAGGGTGACATGCAGGTGAGGGAGCTCATGGAGAGAAATTGAAGGGGTTGGGGATCATCTAAAGAGTGAAGAGAAATGAGAGAGGGATGAGCTTAAAGCCATGTCACACACATAAAGTTACCATGCTACCCTTCATTTTATTCATTTGATTCTTCACACATGCAACGACAAACCAGAACCATTGTCATGCACCATTTACGCATGTAATGAGATTCTTGACTTTGGCTCAGGAATCCTTTGACCATAGAGTGCCATTTGAATTGCTTTGAATGCAGTAGGTGAGAGTATATGTGTGTCAATAAATTGTTGATTCACGCATATAAAGTCATGCCTATGTAAACTTAAGAATTTACTCAAAACAAACTTAAACTATCTTTATCTTTACAGAGTTGTGAATTGGTTCACTAGGCTTGGAGAGGTTTGTGAGGTAGCACAGTGGTAGGGGAGTGAGTTTCTGATCTCAGGTTAGCTTTCTCTTACTTTTCTAGAGTAGATAATCGATTATCAGTGAAAAACAACAAATTACATAATCGATTATGCTGTTAAAAATAGTGGATAATCAATTATGCCACGAACATAATTGATTATGTACTATGTCTAAAAGTGAGGTAAATCGATTATGGTTTGGAATAATCGATTATGTCACGAGCATAATTGATTATGTACTATGTGTAAAAGTGAGGTAAATCGATTATGGTTTGGAATAATCGATTATGTTGGATTTAAAACTGTAGCAATAATCGATTATGCTCTTTTTTTAAGGGAATAATTAATCGGTTATCTTCATGTGTTTTTTCCAAATTTGTGAATTTTTTATTTTTGTTTGTTTTATAATTATTTGTGAATTGTTTTTCGGCACAACTTTATATTGTTTTCTTGTGGTGATATTTCCAATCTGTTGTTTTTCATGTTTTTTTATTTATTTATTTTTGGTTTGTGTTTTAAATTTGTGGTTTATATTTATATTCTGTTTGGATGTTTATGGTTTTATAATTTAATTTGTTAATAAGTTTTTAATTTTAGATGTAAATTTTGATATGAAATTCAATAATTGTATTAGTAAATTATTTTTTCCTGTGAAGTTGTTTATATAATTTATTATTGTATTTTTGAAGATTTTTATTTTATGAATTTTTTATTTTTATTTTTTTTACATTAATTTAAATTACAGATGTCAATATGTTTTTTAAAAATATTATTAGTAATAAAAATAATATAATTATTTTCATGAGAATTAATTATATATATTAATTTAAAATAGAAATATTAAGATAGTAATGGAATTTATATTATATTATTTAAAACTAAATATTAAATTAAATATCTATTATTGAGAATCATTTGAATGAGTTTGTCTTAATTAAAATCCAATTTAAATATAGACCAAATTAATATTATTATTGTTTTTTTATTGATTAATAGGAGTTTATTTTTATATTAGTCATAAAATATTGAATTTTCTTTTATGTGGTTTTGAGAATATTCCTTTACTTTTTTAGATTTTTTTTGTTTACAAAAGTATTTTTTCAACATTTAATTCTTTATTAATTTTTTTTTTTATTTTAAATTAATATTTCGACAGTAGGGATATATAATTCAAGTATTAATTTAGATATATTTTATTAATTTGAGATATTATATATAATTAAACATATTAATTTATATATATTTATATATAATTTACTTTTTAGTAATTAAAACTGAAAATTGAATGTTACGTTTGAATTATTATTAGTAATATAAATTAAGTTTGTCGTATTAATCAAAAATAATTATATGCATTATTTTAAATGAAAAATATTAATATAGTAATGGAATTTAAGAATGTTAATAAATAAATTAATATAATACAAATTTAATAATATAATACAAATTATTTTAGTTAACTAAAATGTCATTTAAATTAATTAATATTTTATTTTGTTATTTTTTTTATATACAAGGATAATTTTTTATATACATATTTTATTTATTTGAATTCTACATTATTTTATTTTTTATTTATAATTGAAAATTTAAATTATTTTAATTAAATAAAATGTGCACAAAATTAATTATCATATATTTCTTTTTTATATATATATACAACGGTAAATTTATAATCTTACAATTTACACAACTAAAAATAATTCAAAATATTCTTACAACCACCACATCACTCACATATTTCAATGAACTTTCCTCACACATCCACTCTAACATACCTCAATTCAAACACCCTCAACTTTTTTCACAAATCTTCACACTTTCACTCTTCCACACCCTTTAATCCAAACATAGTATTAGAGCAAAACAAAGCACAAAGCAGAAGAATGTTCCAGTTAAATATGGAGAAAAAAACCTTTTTATTATCATTTACAAAATGTTGTTGTTTAGTAATATTCGGCATACCTGAGAGTCCATAGACGAAGGTAAGTTATATTACAGACTATTTTATCCTTTTTTAAAAACTTTTAAATTATTTTTTCTAGAATATTTTCATAACACATTTCATGAATTCTGGATTTATTATTCTGAAAATGAAAAGAATGTGTTCTGGAAAAATATTATGGAATGGTTTGTCTTTCAAATTTCCTATTTGGAAAACACAACTTTACTTATGAAACTCCTATTCCGAAAACAATTTTTGCTTATGAAAACCATTCTGGAATTACACAAAATTATCAAAAGATAATTCTGGTATTCCAAAGAATATAGGGGTGCAGGAAAAAAATGTACCGGTGCAAGAAGAAATACCCTGAAGACTATATGCATATTGAAATAAGCCCAAAGAACATCAGGAAGGGAGTTTCTTCCTACACACTTATATTTTTCTTCCTACACCCCCACATTCTTTGAAATAAAAAATTAACCTTTCACAATTTAGGATGATTTTGGAATAGGGGTTCTATAAGCAAAAAAGTTTTCGGAATAGGAGTTCTGTAAGTAAAAATGTTTTTGAAATAAAAAATTCAAGATAAAAAATCATCCTAAAATATCCTTTCCATAAAGCATTTTTTTATTTCTGGATTGGTAAATCTGAAATTAATAAAATATATTCTGAAAAATATGTTCCGAAAATATCCCAAAAAGAGCAATCCAAAAGTCATTTTTAAAATGGGTAAAATAATCTTCTTTGAAAATGATGGAGTGCAGAAAAATATTTGTTAGGGTGCAGGAAGAAACAGCCCATGAGGAATGTGATTTGGAAGTAAGCCTTCAGAAATTAGCCCATATAAGGTTGTACAAGACTTCGGCCTAAAATTGGTCAATGTGATGGGAGGTTTTTTTAACATCCCAATATTTTTCCATATGAAATATTAAAATAAATATATAAAAATAATATAAATATATATGCAATTCTTTCATATAATGTTTGAAATTATCTCTCTCTTTATAAGACTTGAAACATTTACATAAAAGAATTAAAAACAAAATTTCAAAAGAAAATAAACATTTTCCATCATCCATCTTCTCACCGAGAAACTTTATCACCTGTAATATCATCTGCTTCCGTGTAAAATACACACGATCATCACATATCAAAGAAAAACAACCACAAAACAAAACAAAGGATAAGCTAGGTATTTTTAAAACTTATAACATAATATAACTTTAAACATCCACATAAATCCATCATTTCTCATGCATTCCACATAACAATAAAATGTTTATCAACAATTTCAATATTCATCTTTGTCATGTCAGACTTCTACTGACTCATAACACATAGACACTTGATTCATACTTCCGGAAGACTCGTGCGTTGACTTAGACTCAGAGATCTGCACCTGTCATACTACATCACTGTGAAATCCACACAGCTATGCGCATAATTAATCTCAATATCATCTCTCTCCTAGTATGACAGGGTTAACTCATATAACAGGTCAAGTTAGTTATCTTTCAAACAACTTACCCATTCATATGAACCTCCTTCAACTCTCATCACCTGAATAACTTCATCTATATGATTCCATTATCTCAGTAGAGTCAGAATATCTCCTTCTAGACAAATCCCCAGTCAATGCACATCCTAAACAATCTTAACACGGTATTTTCTTTCCTGAAAATACTATGTCTTGATTAAAATTCATATTTTGAACCTCATAATATCCAACATCAAACAATCAAATCATACCAATGTTTAGAATATCCAAAATAAACAACAATTTATTGACTAATCATATAAATGTCTAATTAAAGAGATTTTCAATTAACTATACATGAAATAAAAGTTAACATACTTTATAAGAAAAACTATATAGAAATAAATCAATCAATCTTTTAAAAGCAAATAAAAATTAGTTTAATATTTTTATTTATTATTATTTTTTTTAGACTTTAGCTTGAGCTAGAATTCGCTAGCTTGAGCTAAAATCCACCAGAGAGCACCCAGAATTTTAGCTTGAGCTAAAATTCGCTAGCTTGGGCTAAAATCCTCCAGAGAGCACCCAGAATTTTAGCTTGAGCTAGAATTCGCTAGCTTGAGCTAAAATCCTCCAGAGAGCACCTAGAAATTTAGCTTGAGCTAGAATTCGCTAGCTTGAGCTAAAATCCTCCAGAGAGCACCTAGAAATTTAGCTTGAGCTAGAATTCGCTAGTTTGAGGTAAAATCCTCCAGAAAGCACCAAATTTTTTTAGCTTGAGCGAAATATGCAGAAAAAATCTGCATAACTTAATATACCTATTAGATTATAAATCAATACCTCATTCAATTCATAAATTATAAATCTACACATTACATTGACAGTTCCTATTCAGCATGATACAATCACTCTCATTGAATCATTGAGCTATTATGTCCATTTATACATTCTAATTCCAAAACCATTTAAATCAAACAACCAATTCTCAATCACAACACTTTCAATTTCAATCAAACTACAATCTACTCAGAACAAGAAATCTTGCAACAAAATTTGGAATTGGTGACCACATCATACTCACATTCAAATCTTCTAACCTAGGGTTCTATTGAAGATTTTAAACTAGCTTCCCTTACCTGGACTTTAGCATATGCTCACTAAGAGTTCCAAACCCACCAAAAGCTTAAGGATACCCTAACCTGCACCACAAAGTCCTGATCACAAATCCAACTATATCACTAAGACCTTGAGCTAACAGAGACTAATTCTGAAGATAAAAACCTCACATGCAAACTTAAACTAAAAGGCAACCTAATCAAATCAAAACTAACTCAAAGGAAAAGGAGCCAAGAAAGAACTTACTCTATCTAGGATTTTGATCGGTCAATCTTGTAGAGTTCATTGCCAGAAGTCCAAATGGCAGATTCTGATCGTTGATCTAATGAGCGAGGAGGTCGAAATTTTAGAGAGAAAGTAGAAGAAAGGAAAAGGAGTTTTTAGAGAGATGATGGTTCTTTTAAAATGAAACCTGAATAACTAAATTTCTATATATATAGCATTTTCACTTTAATAATAAAATATTCATGTGTCATTTTAATTGTATCATTTATACTCTAAGACTATTTTTCTCGGTCCTTACAGTTTTCATGATCTAACTTTCTTCTCTCTTCACCAGCTTTTACTAGAATTTTTACTATGGAGTTTGGAGTGTTTCTTCCTACATTTCATAAAATTTCTCAATCTATTACATTAATTATATAAAATATCTAAATATTTCATCTAATTCGTTATCATTCTTGAAAGCTCTTTCGGAATTCTGAAAATTTTATTCTATAAAACACATTTTGCAACATATATAATACGTTTTGAAAAGTTTATTTTAGAAATTCTGTTTCGGATAACATTTTCTAAAAATATATTTCATGAATTCTAAAAAGTATGTTCTTGAAACATTCTAGAAAAAATAATCCAAAAATCATTTTAAAAAAGGATAAAACAGTCTTTTTCAAAATTGATAGGATACCGGAAGAAATACTCTCAATTTGGTCATCCAACAAGACTCAATTATAGTCCACTACAATCTCTACAAAGTTCTACAAAATAAAAAAAATTATACCTATACAATTTATACAAAACTAAATAAATAAATAAAAATACTTATATTCTACTCTTGGTATGTAGAATTTTTTTTTTCTTGAAATTTCATCATTTGCTATGAGATTTTGTGGCGGAATGATTTCCATCAAATATTCTCCTTTTGTTATAGTTGTACTTAAAAGTATGAATTAATATTTGAATGAAGTTGTATTTTAGAATATATTTGAAAGTTATGCACGTCTTATAAATCTTGAAAGATTTCTTTGAGAGACTATGTTGGTGTTTCTCTTCAATTACTTTTTGTTTATGTATATTAATATCTTCAAACCTTATCTTTTTTTTTACTAATATATGACCGTGAAGAGGACTAATAGTGGTATGTGTGAATACAATCTTTTTTATTGATTATCCTGACATGAAATAATGATAGAAAGTTGTCTCCATTTAAATGGTCATGGAAATTAAGACAAAGACATGGACTTTTTGGTTAACCTTTTTATTATCATGACATATGAAATGATGACAGAAAATTGTCTCCATTTAAATGGTTATGGAAATTAAGACAAAGATATGGGCATTTTTTAAATATAAATATTGTTTTCAACATTACTTTTGTTCCAATTACATGATTTGCTAGTTGTGTGACTAGCAATATAGTCTCATTACACAATCTTTTAAATTTATCTATATTTTTAAATAACATTATTATATTTTTTTTATCAACTATAAAAAATAAATAAATGGGAACGACTTTAAAAGTGGTCCAACCCTTATACAAAAAGAGTTAGCGCCTTACCAACCTCCTATCAAGGGACACCTTCCAACTTAAATACGGAACAACCAAACCAAACTCAAGAAAACATTAAACAACCTGCCTCATACAATTCACTGGGTTCAAAAATTACAACAGGATTTTACAAAAATCTAAGACCAATCATTTACATGTAACAGTGCGAATACTTTAAGCGCACCTACCACATTATTATATGTTAACTTTAATTTTGATATCATAATTTTATCGACACAATATTTTAAGAAATTAAAAAACTCATTCATAAGAGACTTTAATTTTAATTTATCAATTGAATCTAAACTTAAATATTCTCTTGTATCACCTACAAATGTAACCAACAAAAGTAAGTTATTTACCCATTCAAATGTAAAATTAATTATCATTTTGAAAAACTAATTTTATAGACAAAAAAATAATTAGTTGTTATAGTGACTAAATTAGATACCATTTTAAAAATGAAAAAAAAATTGGTTTCTAAATTATTTTCTATTATTGTTAAATAGTTTCTAAATTGGTATCTAATTAGCTATCAAGGTTTTAACTACCAATTATTTAGATTCTAAATTTGGTAACAAAAACTTTGGTTGCTAATTAGATATCAATTTAGAAACCATTTAACAATAATATAAATTAATTTAGAAATCAATTTTTTTTAACCTTTAAAATGGTCTCTAATTTAAACATTATAATAACTAATTATTTTTTGTCTTTAAATTTAATTTTTATTTCATGATTTTCTGCATCAAACAATTTTTAAATTAGTACCTTAAAACTTGGACAACAATTTCAATAGTTAATTGTTTTCAGATATTTAAATTATGTAAATAGTTCAAATTACTACAACTAATATTTTAACTGAACTCATGTTCTGATGTTATAAATTATTGCTAAATTAAGTTAAAATATTTTATTTATAATTAATTATTTATAATTCAATTTTTTAAAATAATTCAGTTTCAACCTTTGTTTTTAAGAATCCTAGCCTAACGTAAAACCAAATAAGTGTTATGCTTCTCTCCAATTATCACATTCTTATATAAACATATGACTGTTATGATTAGATAAGCACCAAGATGGTATCTAATAACATTAAGTAAAGCATCGAACGAAACTTTTATAGGGTACATTGCATATCAAACTATATTTACTATACTTTAACATATTATTCCAGACAAGAAGCCCAATTGGCTACGTGTATTATGGGTTTGGTAGAGGAAGACAAAGAAAAAATAATTGTGAAATTTATTATATTATTTTCCACATATTTTTTTATATATAAAATTAATCAAATTAAGTAATTTTCTAAATGTGTTGAACTTTAAAATCAAAGTAAGTTAAAGGTTGGTTTTATAGTCACATAGATAAAAAATAACGGTATCTCCTTCCTTCATTCTTAGAATTTTAAATTATTTTTTTTCATGCACTATAAGAAGAAAATGAAATTGAAATCAATTTTTAGATACAAAAAATAATTAATTGCTATAATGACTAAATTAGAGACCATTTTAGAAACCAATAATTATTTAGTTTATAAATTTGGTAGCAAAAATTTTGGTTGCTAATTAGATAACAATTTAGAAATCATTTAACAATAATAAAAACTAATTTGAAAATCAATTTTTTTTAGTCTCTAAAATAGTCTTTAATTTAGTTACTATAGCAACTAATTATTTTTGGTATCTAAAATTGATTTCTATTTCATGTTTTTTTATTGTGATAATTTTTATGAGAATAAATAAATTAAATTAAATAGAATATTTAATAGATGTTTGAATTCCGTTTTTTTTTTAAAACTATATATTTCCAAACCAAATTTAATATAAGATCAACGACATAACACACTTATATATGAAGTATGAAGTGACTTGTATTAATTAAAATTTTAATTGAATACAAGTATTTTGTATTAGTTCAATTTAGAGTGGACATGCGAAATTAACTTTGTGTCGAATTTAAATTGAATTCACGTATAAAGCATTTTCTAGATTAAAAAATAAGACTTCTTTTAAGTTTTTATAAGTAGTTTATATTTATGTTAATTTTTAGTGGATATAAAAAAATCCTTAAAATCAACATAAAGTTTTATGAGTAATATCACTACAAGAAAATCATGAAATAGAAACTAGTTTTTAGAGACAAAAAATAATTACTTGCTATAGTGACTATCTTAAAGACTATTTTAGAGACTAAAAAATTTTTGGTTTTTAAATTAGTTTTTATTATTGTTAAATGATTTATAAATTGGTGTTTAATTAGAAATAAAAGTTTTTGCTACCAATTATTTAGATTCAACGTTTAGTGCAAGTGAATCAAAAATGAAATAATCAAATTTTCTAGTTTTTAATCATAGCGTGGATAGTTAAAATCAAGAAAAATGTCTTGTTAACACCCTCTGCACCATGACACACATTTGACGTTGTCAACGTGGCGAAAAATGATGACGTGACAATGACAGTTTTGTAATAATAATGTTTTCAGAAGCATGTGGGAGACCGCTTCTTGGAACTCCACCACCACCGAGGACTCCTCCGATGACACTCTTGCCCATATCCTGGCTCCGCCACCTCCTCCACGAGTTTCTCTGTTGTGAGACCGAGTTGAAAGTCGTCGTTCTCATGGGCTGCGACCCCTCCCAGATCGCCAAGTCGCTGCTCGACAAGCTCTTTCCAGAGCTCGTCGACTGCGTCGTCAAATCACTCGATGTTTACAATGTCGTTGCTCTCGACCTCGACACCAACAAGAACCTCCAGTGCCTCGCCGAGATCGTCATTGTCGCGCTCGACATGACGACACACTAGGAACAACTCCGCCGCTAACAGTAAGGACCCCGTGCGATCACTGTCGTAAACAATGGCACGGAACTGGTCGACGTTGAGACAGATCCACACAACTCTCAGAACGCTGTCATTTGATGATTCGAGACCGTCAGAAACGCCGGTGTAAGGTCCTTCGCCGCGAGGATCAAAGGCGAAACTCTCCAATCCAACACCACCATCAATCGTAACAACCTTCCATATCTGAATATGGGCTATATATTACGTCGGTTAGATGGTTTAACCGGTGTAATATTGGTCATTCTGAGTACAAAAAATATATTACAACGGTTGTTACTAAGAACCGATGTAATATTCTTTTTTACTCTATTTTGAAGTTCATATTGCTCATTCATGTACAATTTTATTCTGCTATGTCATTGTCACATCTGTAGCATCAAATTTATGTTCTGTTAGAGGGTGTTCGTGTCTCTAAAATCTATACACATTTATATGAAGTTAACTATTGGATGAATTTAAAAATATTAAAATGTAATTGGCATTGAAATTTGAGTAAGAAAATGAGAAAAAGTGAAACTATAATAAAATGGCAATGGAAGGAACAAAAAGAGGCTACCAAGCTCCAGAAAGTCCTCAGCTAACAGCACGCTGTCTCTTATAGTCATAAGTCTATCATGTGTGCATCTTCTCATCCACAAACTTTAGGTTTGATGCAGCTACTCACATCACCAAATTTATTCTTACAAAATTAACTTGGGTTAAACATATTTTCTTCCATATGCTTTTACGAAAAATTAGTATTTTTTCTATTTTAAATTTTAGTTGAACTTTTAAAGTACTCTTTAATAAGAAAATTATTCTAATACATAATAAATGAATTTTTAATATAAAATAAGATATTAAAATATTTCATATTATATAAATTTATGATAAAAATTTGTTGATTATATAAAAAATATTGATAAAACTATATTTCAATAGTTTTATTACAAAGTAAACTTTAAGCCTAACTCAACCCCATAAAACCAGCTCAATAAGATTGAGGTTTGCACCCACTTATATACAATGAAAGGCTCTAATCTCTAGTCAATGTGGGATCTCCAACAAGTTTCTATATTACAAATACCTTAAAATCTAAAATACGTCTTTATAATTTTTTTTATATGACAAACAGATTTTTACAATAAATTAATTAAGATATTAAAATATTTTATGTTATAATATTATAGTATAAATTTATGTTAAAAATTTATTTATTACATAAAAAATACTAATAAAAATATATTTTAATAGTTTTTATTACAAAGTAACATAAAATCTAAAGTTTATACTTAAAAAAATTTAAATTTTAATATTAATATAAGAAAAAACATATTTAACCATGAAACTTTAAACTCTAAGTTTAATAGACATAAGTAAAACATTATCAGTAAATTACAAATCATATTTAATATAAAATTTAAGACAATCATTATAAAAAGTAAATAATTGTGATTACAGTGTAACTTTTTTCCATATATATATATATATATATATATATATTACTTTTTATAAACAATTTTTTTTAAGATAGTAAAAAAGATGGAAACTCGTCTCAGATATGCACCAAGGTGGCAGAAGTATAGAGTGCAGAATAATGAGGGAGTCGAAGTTGGGGAATTAAACATTATCATTGACAAAAATCTAAAAAGTGAATCATGAGCAAAGCAAGAGGACAAAACTGCCAAACTTAGCGGTGGCCACATTCTAAATTACACATAAAACTATAATAGGAACAAACTGAGTCCTCCACTTTTCGACCACAAAAGAACAAGCTCTATCAGTTAATCAATTCATTTGTTTCTAGGTGCACTTGCGTGTTTATTTGGACACTAATAAAGTGCTCCCAGTACAAAGGTTCTGAGCATTTCTATCCACCAACGCCGAAATCTACATCACTTTCATTTTTTCCTCATCTGAATAATGCCTTCAATTCCATGCATTCCCAGCATATATATGTTGTTCATGATTCCGAAAGAAGCAAATTAAGATCTTGGGTATGTGAAATATGGCATACCGGGTCTGAAGGAAGCAAGGGGAAACGGATATGGTGGTGGAGGAAAAAGAGGTTCACCGTGACCAGCAGAGGCTATAGTTACACCACTACTATCTCTACTGTGGATTGAAGCATTATTCATAAGACCAAGATTATTATTCTGCTGTTCATCAACAAGGCCACTTGAACTCCCACCCTTATGATTATACCCTTGTTCAGGGCCTTGATCATATAGTATTCCACTGAATACATGCCCCCCAATGTTCACAGATGTTTGATACGCTACTTCATTGACCGCATCATCCATAGACCGAACCTGAACGCACCGAAACATAGCCATCGAATTCGCAGCACCAGGAAATTTCATCTCTAAACCTGAAACTAAAAAAAAAGAGAAACGTAACAAAAACTTTGGCTTAATAAAGCTGTATATACATCCTTCACGCCTTGGTTTTAAGTGTATAAATAGTAACCTGAATAGGGATTGATCTGGTTGTGCTTTTGAGGAACATCTCCATGAAAGTTGTGTGGAGGTGAAGGTGGTTGCTCCGTGTTGCGCCTCTTGTCCACAGGAGTCCAAGTACTCCTGATATGGGTTTGGCACTTAAACCCTTTGTTCTTGCAACAAGTTCTGCACCTTGAATATGAACATTCCTTCTTGGCTTGGTTCCCACAGTCTTGGCACTTGGAACCCCTTGACACTACTTCTTCTTCGCCTTGTGTTCCTCTTTTCATCTTCTTTTCTGTTAAATTCGTATCACCCTACTCCTACTGAGCTCATCCATGGCTCTAATTAAAAGAAAACGATAACCTTGTTGTCTTTGTTAAAAAAATATAATTGTTACCAAAGTATTATTTATATAATGATGTGCACTTTGCTCGAGTTCTAAAATTGAAGCACACCATGGCATGAGAATCGATTCTGGGTTGAAGTAAAATCCACGTCACCGAACCACTAGGCAAACATACCGGAAAGAAAAAGTGATTAAAAAGGAAAACGTGTTAGAATAAGGGAAAGGTAAACTAAAGGGTTCTGTGCACGACAAAATGCAGGTATAACCAATGGCTTTAGGAAGTGAATCACTTAAAATGTGAGTGTGAATCTTCAACAGTTTAGATGTCTTTGGTTTGCATGTTTTGAAACTAGCAATTATTGGTTGTGTATGAGACAGTATAAAGTTAGCGTGTCAAAAGTGGTTTTTGTTATGCATTTGTCCAGATATATTAGGAACATGTCTTTTGAAAGTTATTCACTCGTATTTTTTTATTTGGTAAAATAAAAAGGAATATGGGTAGATGTAACTAAGAGTGAAAAAATACTTTAGGCTCTTTTGCTGTTCCTTTTTTTACTTGGCGCCTTTCCTCCGTGCATGGATTATTCGTCTATATCCTTCCTTTTTCTTCATTTTCAGATGATTGTTATAAAAATAAATAGGTTATAAATTTGCATTATATGCATTGCTTTTTGTGGAATCTCAACTCTAATTGTTATGTGCTTTGGGCCACTGAGCTGCTACTGGACCATCTTAGAGTGTTTTGGGCCTTTGATCTCAACCCGGAAAACAACTCACCATAAAATTTTAGAAAAATGATAAATTAACCATCTTGTTCCAATATACCACTTTTTTTCTTTGTCTAAAATTTCAATTTTTATATGTGAAATAATAAAAATATTCTCTTTTTTATATCATCAATTAAATGTTGTATAGTCAAGCAGGTTTTCAATATATCATTCATCAAAATTTTATGGCAAATTCTTCCTACAACTCTATACTTTATCGTTGTATCTTTATATTTTTTAAAATTTTAATAATATTCTTTTGAGTATGGTGTTCTCTTCTTTGTTTTCAAGTGGTGATGATTGCTTATGGTAGTTGGTGGTGAATATTGGTAATTGATGTAAGTTTTGTGTTGTCTGTACTGGTTGTGAGTATATTTTCTTTCGCTTATTCTTATTTCTATTTTTCTGGAAGTCACACAACTAAAAAAAAATAAAAATCAACAACCTACAAAAATGGAGTACAAAACTTAAAAAAAAAAATTTACACCGGAAATGTCGAATACAATTAATCTTATCACCAATCATCTCACACACGTTCAAATGATATAAGTGCTCTTTTAAACATTGTGGCGGAAGAAGAATGAAAATATTGTAGTTCATAGAGAGAAGTGTGAGAGTGCACTTGAGATCATGATTTATTTAGAATTATTTAAAAAAAAATTAAAAAGATTAAAATCAACTTTTCATGATTAATATGGAAGTGCGTGTAAAAGTATAGAAGTTGAGGGCAAATTTTGTCAATTTTATCAGTCACTTAGTTAACAAATGCTGGTCTAGCCTTCAAAACATCATTACTCAACGCAATCACAGTGCTAGCAAGTTAAAAATAATGTCACATTTCAGAAACAGAAACCCTAATTTGAAGAGAATCAAAACCAAGTAATCAGGGTTGCCCCCAAATTTTATTTACTTGTACACCATATATCTGCCAACTTATGAACTCACTTGTGAACATATGGATAAAGAGATAGTTTTATAACAATGCATATGCCATCTTATGCAGATTAATTATTCAAAATAGTAAAGCATAAAAATCCCATGCTGCATAATAGCTATTACAACGACGATACTCACTTTTTTTTATCATTGAATTAGCTTATGATGATTCTCCACAAAAAAAAAAAAGGTTATTGTGATGATATAATTTTTCAGAGAAATTTTAATAATTGTTATATTAATATAATATGATATATTAAATATTAGTTTGTAGAATACATGATTTTATATATTATGGTAGAAGTAAAGTGTCTGTGATAATGGTTTACTATTGTGGAGTATACCTTTGGATCTAATGTTTTGGTTGGAACAATTGTAGCATGTGGGGGGCATCTTAAACCGGTGAGAACGAAGAAACTAAAGTAACAATATCAATTAAATAATAGGCCAAATTTTATGCCTTTGTAAATTCCAATGTCACTTTTTTATTTTTTGTGAATATTTACTTTTTTGGAACTACAAAAGAAGAGTAAAGTCATGAACAGTGATTAAAGTTGACAACAAACTGATCAAACATCTTTTTGACTTTGAGTTGCATCTCATAGTAGTGGTATTTTGAAGCCATCATTTCCTCTTTACAAATTATCTTTGTTTTACAATGCAGAGGAGAATAAGAAATTACAAAAAAGAAACAAATGAGATCAAATAAATTCTAGGATAAAAGAAAGAGAAAAAAGAGTTATTAAAAAAATTGCAAAAATTATATTACTTTCTTTATGCTTTAAATTTTTTTTCAAAATTACAGTCAATTAGATATATAAAAATAAATCATAGTAGGAATTATTTGGTGGCAAATACACATGTATTGGTATGGACCTACCCATCATTGTCATGGACTGACCGAGCCGACCGACGTACCATCAAGAATTAGGTAATACAACTGTGAGTGTAATCTATTCCACTAATCAAGTTCAATAAGGTAAATCCATTAAAATAATATAAATAACGCACATCCCAAGAAGAAATGTACGTTATTATTACTGTACACACCTAAGTGTCGAATATCCTTTTTACTAACTTGAGCATCGGAGTGCCTTATGCAGGTACCTCCCGCATTTGGCATTTACCCGAGACTGAGAGACTGAGAGCCGAAGGAGTAACGCGAAAGCCAGAAGGATCAGAATGAAGCTTAGCAACCTGCCCGAAGAAATAAAGAAAACGAAACATTCAATAGTTTTTTAGGTCTCATCTCCCTAAAGAACACATATATCGAAATAGTACTAATTCAATCAAACATTTGTATTTGGATATATAAGAAGAGAAGAAAAAGAGTGAATCAAATGAGGAAATGAATTAGAGAAAGAAGTGAAGAAATGAATTATAAATTGTGTTGATATTTTGGTTTTTGTTGATGAAAAAGGTGTGAAGTTAGTTGAGAAGTGGAATAAGAAGGCCCAGCAATATTTAAAATGTGTTATATGACCACAAAACGAATATCTTAATAGATTCCCTTTGGTTATGGCCCATTCCTCCCATCATTTTATTTTTTGGTGCATCTTACATCGATGTGACGCCCCATAACATAAAACACACAATTCACCAAATTTTAACTTCTCATTCATTGCAATACTCCACCTTATTTTTGTCATCATATATACATACTTACGCACTCTAACTACTTATTTACCACCATCTTCTCATTCTTTCTTTTATATATTATATATTGTTAACCTCACACCTTATTTTCATCTGTCAAAACGGTTAAATGTAAAAAATAAAGAAGATTTGTTATCAACGAACTTCAAATTTATATATTATAAATATTATATTTGTATTTTGTAAAAATTATAAAACATATTTAAATCTTGAGTCACAAAAATGTTTATAAATATATATATATATATATATATATATATATATATATTTAAGTTATTAGAATATTATTAATGATTTCATTTTAATTATTTAATTCAGACATTTTATACTTAGATGTAGTTTATGTGCTTCAATAAATTACTTTACATTTTTTGTCAATATTGTTTTTACTATTTTCTTATTTTAAACCGTCCAATCTATTTCAAATAATATTTGTATCTCTAAAGATATTTTATAAAGATTTAATTTATAAAAAAATAACATATAGTGTAAAATATTTCATTCCCTATCCTTCGTACATGCAATATTTCTTCTCTTTTTAAAGTTTTTTTTTCTTTTCTGTAACATATCTTTTAAAGTCTCACTCTGATTCTCGTATTTTTCAAAATCTAATTTCGTCTTTCAAAAAGGGACGAGTTTAGAATCATTTCTACTCAATAAGTTTTCAAATCAAACTAAGTATATTTTGCTTTGAAGATTTTTGTTTTTCTTTTCTTATTCATTGTAGATATCTATCTCGATTTTGTCAATTGAGTAAAGTAAATTTCTAAGTTTGTTTAGTTTTATACTAAAATTTGGTATGTAGTTTAAATTTTTAGAATGTTGAAATTCGTTGGTTATTGAGGGTGTTTCGTGTAACTCTAACAACTTTTTATGTGGAAGCTATTTTTTTTTTTTTACATTTTGTAAATAAGTTAAAGATAAATGTTAAACTAATCCTAAGAAGTGAGAATTCTATTGAATATAGTTTAGAAATATGGAATAATTAATTGAGTAACGTGTGATCGTAGAATTTGAAGTAAATGATTGATTAAAATTTGAACATGGATTTTGAGATTGTTGAGTTTGAAGACAAACATAAATATATTATTGTTTGTATAATAAACATATTCTGGATTATATACATGAGAGTAGGCATAAGTATATGTTTAGGAAACGTAGATAAGATGAATAATATATTAACTTTTGTTTTACTTTATTAGTAGAAATGTATTTATATTTATATAAAACTTATAATATATTTTAAAATTATTTTATATATAATAATACATCTCTCGTAATATGAGATTTATCCTCACTTATATACTATGAAATGTCTTTATTTCTAGTCGACGAGAGATCTCCAACATATTCTTTAATTTATGCTGATACAACATTGATGTCTTTAAATATGACGACCGTTTACCTGCAATATCGGACTTGGCGCATAATACTAGACTTAAAAAATTGACCTTAAAATAAATATTTTCATTATAAAATATTCTTATTTCTACATCTTCAATAATTATTACAAATGGGAAACTCTGTAAAAAAAAAAAAAAAGTTTTTCTTCTAGAAACAGTGGTGCAGTTATATTTGTTTACCAGATTTGAGTATGAAAGAATGAGGCAAAGTGTAGTCTTTATTCTGGTTATAAAGAGTAGACGAATAGGAAGGAAGAAGAGAGAAATAGAAAGGAGACAAATTGTACGACACATATTAATGTAATAGAAAAGCATATATAATTGAATTCACAAGTTGGTGAAGTTAGCACACCAAGCATTCAGTGGCTGAGCTGGCAATGCCATGTACCAGAGAAGCTACACGAAGGGTCATGGGGTCACCATATTTATTTCTCTCCCAAAAGAATCAACTTTATTAGAATAAACTTCAAATTCTCTAAATTGTGTATATTATTCCTTTTGATTTTCTTAATATTTTTATTTTCAGTTTTTTTAATTTTGTATAGAGCTATTTTTTTAAAGTTTATTAAATTTTATTTTAGTTATTATGTGCAGGTGAATTTACTTTAAGAACCAAAATAATAACAAACCTCAAAAAATTGGAGGAGGTATATAAATTGTATGGTTTTTTTCTTAAAAGACGTGTAGAGGGTTGAAGGAGGAGAGAGTATATAAACTACCTTTAGCCTCGACTTCTGAAGTGGGACTATATTGGCATACTGGAACAAGCCTCCCAAGTCGAGGGCTAAGGAGCCTCTTGGGCCCCACAAGGGATGTCCCAACTTCAAGTCTGAGAGATAGCATCGCTTGGGTCAATCACCGCGAGGCATTGTCTGCTTTGGAGGTCAGTACTTCATTACGGTTTTGTCCTTAAAAGACGCATCAGAGAATTGGAGAAGGAGGAAATATATAAACCGTCCATAACTTTGACACTTGAACGATGTGAGACTATATTTACATATATGAAAGAGAGAGTAACAATTCATTCGAAACAGATTTGAGGTGTTTCTCTCAGCAATTATCATTAGCAAAATCATTTCACTCTCTACTGATATCTCAAGGATATGAGTTGCATGCTAAATATAACATCATGAATTTTGGAAAAAAATTATATTATTTATAATCATTTTGGGTGTTGACTGTGTTTGTGTGAGTCAATAAACTATCTGGGAAACAAAATTCTTCGATGTAAAAGGATTTTGGTTAGTATTATGATTATATTACAATATGAAAGTGAATGGACAAAGATTAATGTTATGAGGTGTTTGCATAAGTTGAATGAGAATAACTAATAATAATAATAATATAAAGAAAATATTATTAAAAGCCTTCAACATCATAGATTAAAACAAAAATAACATTTCACAGAAAGGAGGATTAAATAATGAAACAAATTTATTAAATTTTTTTGATAAACTTTTAAAAAATCCTACACATGAACTAAATACAAGTGACAAAATGAGTAGACCACCTATTATCAGTGTTTACATGATATATAATTCCAAACGAATAAAATATTGTTCTGCAAAATAAACAAAAAAACTAAAAAGGAAAAAAATTTAATTAAAAGAAAAATAAAATAAAATATATATATATATATATATATATATAATCTCACATTTAAACCTAATTTTTTATATGAATAATATTGGTGCGTAAAAAGTGTTAGATTTTTATAAAATATGAATATAATATTGATGAAGTGGATTATTGGATAAAATGAGGAGCAAGGTAGATATCAGAAAGGGTCCCTGGTTTGTAGGTTAAATGTTGGTAATAGTTATGTGAGGCATGTGAAATTATGAACCTGCAGTGCAGAGCAAACAGAATGTAGGCTACTTCCACCACCTTTCTCACTGTCAAAACCTTTTCAACTTTCACTACCTCTTCCTCTTTAATTTCGCATTCAATTCGCCAAACATAAATACATGGATTTAATATCCTTTATAAAACCTTTCAGATCTCTGACATAATAACTTCATTTTTTTACTAAAATAAATTTTAAGACTGTAGTTCCAACCAGACTTCCACGGACATTTAGTTCCACTAACACATTTAACAATGTCAGTGAAGTTAAACTACCATTAAAAATTAGGTAATGCAATTATAAATGTGATTTATTCTACTAAACAGATCCAATAAAGGTAAGCTCATTAAAAAATAATATAAATAATGCACATTTCAATAAGAAAGGTACGTCATTATTATTGTACATCCCCAAATGTTGAATACCATTTTTACTAACTTGAGCGTCGGAGTATCTTCTGCATCTACCTCTCTCATTTGGTATTCATCCGAGACTGAGAGATCGGGTAAAGAAGAACCACAGTAAAGTACCAATGACCTACCCGAAAAAAGGAAGAAGACGAAACCTTCAATAATTCTCTAGGTCTCATCTCCCTAGCAGGAACAAATACAAAATTACGAAATAAATTTTAAATCTATTTTACAATAACTCATAAAATAAGAATTACATTTATTATATATTATTATATTATTACTAGTTCACGTGGCATCTCCAAAAATACGTTTTATCATTTTTAAAAAAAATACCTTTTAAGCTATAGAAATAAGAACCATGTAAGATATGTTTTTATGAACCAAGACTTTAAAATATATGTACCACTTTGTGAGTAGTTATGAAATAAGAAGTGATTTTGTATTTTTCGAAAAAATAGTTAGCATATGTTTAAAGTATTTATCTTAAGATTTTTATGAAGTTTGAAGCATGGGTTAAGGGTGGAGGGGTTGTGTAAGGTGCTACTTCATTAACTTGATTCATCGACTCAACAACTAACAAAGCCTGTAACCTACCAAAATATAGGTTTAACATAAAGACAAATATCTCACTGTATTAATGAATATTTACACTTAAGCTTTTTGCATTAAAAAAAATATAATAAATATATGATCACACTCTAATATAATATTCCAATCATTTAGATATCATAGTAAAATTTTATTAAATGTTGATAAAAAAATATAAAATGTAAGTAAATATATTGAAATCTTACATCAATTAAATATAAAATATTTCATAATATAGAGATGAAGGCAAACTTCATTTTATAAATTTGTAAAATTAAATTAAATTTAAAATATATTTATTAATATAATTATTATTAACCTTAATAAATATCTTGTTTAATTTTTAATATGTTTCTGTTAGGGAGATGAATCCTAAAAAACTGTTGATTGGCTTCGTCTTCTTCCTTGTACCGATCGGTCAGCTCACATTTCAGCCTACTCCTTCAGTCTTCGTGTTATTTTTTTAAGTCTCGGTCGCCTGATTGCTTAGTCTCTAAGGAGAATGCCGAATGAAGTATCTGCAGAAGGCACTTCGACGCTCAAATCAGCAAAGGACGTTCAACACTCGGACGTGTACAATAATTAATGACGTAGTTCTTGAAATGTGCGCTATTTATATTATTTTAATGAAACTTATCTTATTTGATCGATTTAGTGAGATAAATCACACTTAAATGTGTATTATATAATAGTTTAGTTTTACTAATTTTGATTAAGCGTTAATGACCAAAAGTGTCGATCATCCTACACAAACGTCTATCATTTCGTCAATTCCACTAAGTCTAATCTAGTGTTGCCAGTTCGATCCGGTACATAACCTAAATTATTTTAAATGGAAAGAAAAAAAGTAGATAGGAAAACACGTATCCCAAAACTTTATATTCTGTATCTTAAAGGGAAAGAACAGAGCCAAATGAATAAAGACAAGCCGAGAGAAGCAGTAAAATTTTTGTTGAGAGTAAGAGACTACGACCCATAAACTTTTTCACTGTACAAGACTGATATATCTTTTCCTTCTATAATGTACTTTTGTCTTTTACGTAAATTATACAAATAATTCTTTTTACTTTCTCGATAACAAACAATATTATATATATATATATATACACTTTTATTTTTATTCATAGTTTTATTTTCTCAGTACAAAATAACGTCAAAATTCTCTCATTTTTTTTTTCTTTTAGTCTTATATTCTTACTCACCATTTCCTTCTCTGTTAACTACACAAAAGTTAAACTTTATCTTAGATTATTTTATTTGTTTACCCAAAGTATATGTGCCTGTAAATCACTTTATTTTCCTCTTTATTATCTTAAAATGAAATAACAAGTTCTTCCCTCTGTAAATCTTGCATATGAAATTTAAATTAATTGGCAAAGATCCCAAAGGTGTGCTAGTTACCTTATTGGTGCCGACAACTTGCATATCATAGAACATATCCTGTTCAAAGATTCTAAAACCGTGATAAAAATAATAATAATCATCATCCATATCCACTCACAAAAAAAGTGTTCTTTGTCGTTTACTTGGATCTGTAGAGTCACTACTTTATTCACTTTTCCATTTCCACCTTGTAAAATACTATATTTAATATGCATAGAAGAAGAAATTATTTTCCTTTTAAGACTTAAATATATTTTTGATTTCTCAATTCTACCAATTATTCTTTTAGTTGCTTAAAAAATTACAATCCTTCCAGAATTATAATATATTTTTTAATTATTTAAAAAATCTACAGGAATATATGTAATCTCTTAAAAGAAAAATTTATGCAAACTTAACGAAACAAATTACATCTTTTAGAGAAAATAGAATTCATGGTCCCTTACAAAAACATAATCTAGCCAACACAATAATTATTATATTTCCTTATTTATCTTCTATTGTTAGAAAATAATATGCATCTCATTTCTATAACTAAACAAAAATTATTAAATAAAAATTAATTTTAAAAAATAATAATAATTAATTGTTATATTGATTAAATTATATATTATTTTAGAAACTAATTATTAATATTTAAATTAAATTTTATTATTGATAAATATTTTTTAAATTAGTATCTAAGTAGTGAGTAAAATTTTAACTACCAATTACTTTATATTAGATTTAGTATTAATTATCTAATTCGATACTAACTTTAAAATTAGTTTTATATATTAATAATTTTTTAATTTTAAAAATATTTTTTAATTTTATTAATATAGTAACTAATTATTTTTATATAAAATTAATTTTTATTTTATAGTTTTCTCTACTAATAAAATATCAAAGATTTCATAAAATTTTATATAAATAAATAAAGAACAAAAGCAGTAGATATTTTATTTAATAATAATAAATTCGTTAATAAAATTGTGAGTACTGTTTTTCTAGAACTAGTTTTTTTAAATTAAAATAAACTAAAAAAAAGGTTAAGAAAACAAAAAAAGATAAACACATTAAAAATTATTTTAAAAATTGTTACAAATGAGTGGTACTTGATCTCTTTCCATCTATTTTATTATTAAAAAGTTACTTTAACAATTATATAATAAAATACATAATTTTAATTAGAAAAATTATTTCACCTCTTTATATAAGATCCATATTTTAATAAAAATTTATTCATTCTTTTATTATAATCTAATACATAATTGTTAAGCCACATAACAATCTTTATTATTGGGCATTTTAAATTTTGCATCGATTCAAAGTGAAGGAAGGAAGGTCTGACAAGAGTCTTAGAGTAGGGAGTAGTAGGGACCTATATTTTGACAAAAAGTTATTTCTTTTTATATTCATAAATTTGCTTTTTTAGGTATGGCACGTCACAATAATTGATGCCTCATAATGTCACACTATATATAGCTACAAGATCGTGAGGATTACGATTGAGAACGTAATTTACATCCTAATTTTTAAGTTCTATTACGAATTTCTAGAACAAGATTTTTGCTATATATTTTAATGTGTTATCCTAGATACATAGCCTAAAAATATTAAATATATTCCATTAAGTATTTTTAATAATTTAGAAACAAGTGCTGGATAAATTCTGAAGTTAAATACTTAAACTAAGAAGTTGGCACAGTGGTTACATGGCTTTGTGCCCTTTTTAATGGCAATGGTTCTCTTACTTTAGCATTTAATGAAGCTGTGATAGATAAGCTTGCATGCATGAAGTTGTTTGTTCATAATTAATTGATAATAAAATCAATTTAAAATTTGAAAAGCACTTCCCACTCTTTCTCTCATTTATTAATATGTTTCTTTTATTCTTTTTGTACAATTTCGGTTTCTTAATTATATATTAAAATTGGAATTCTTAAATTTTCTAATCAGTTGATTTATGTAATGTTACTCGTAATGTTTTTAAAAGTTCATTACAAATATATGCTATTAATGATTATATTTTGTTAATGTTAAGGTTTTCTAAACACATTACTTTTGTAAAAGTAAAGAAATCAAATATGGCTAGCAATCGACGAAAACAAAATCCATTGGTTATCAAAATAAGATGTGACAAAATGTGTTATGATAATTGATTTTTTTGAGACAAAGATAAAAAGAGAAAAACAGAAATACAAAATAAAATAAAATAAAAACAGAAAATATAAGAAAGGATATTATAATGGATTTAACTTGCCATAATCTTGAAAAAGACTATCATACACCGTTTATTAAATCATAAGTGAAGAGTTTGGCAATGGGGCATAGCTAATAAAGATAGTTTTGAAACACTCCAATAAAACTGATTGAAGTGATAACCAAATAAACTACATGTGTGGATAAAATTTTCAATTGATTTTAAAATATAATAAATTTAAATAAGTTTATACATATAAGTTTATAAGAAACACAATTTTATCCAAAGTTCAGTTTAAAATTTTAGCTAGTAAAGTGTATTTGATTTATGTTTTTCGGTCTGGTGTTGGAATCTTTACGGTGTATGAGTTTTGTGAGATTGATATGTAGTGTTTATGGTTATTGATATGTCCAATTTGGGAAGTTGTTGTATGTTTTTTGCAGGTTATTTATGGTTTATGTATCCTCCTCGTAGGATCGGTTTGTTAATGTTGACACTTGGTTATTTGGCGCACTTCAGCCTGTTGCAAAGATATTGCTTAGTTGTTGGATGTTATGTCTTGTATTGAGGGTGTGATCTCTTTGGTGAGTTATTTTTTGTTTACGTTTCCTTCTTGTAGGATCGGTTTGTTGAGTTTGGCACTTGGTTATGGCACTTCAACCTACTAGCAAATATTTTGTTTTGTTGTTGGATGTATGTCCTATATTGAGAGTGGGATCTCTTTGGTGCTTGATGTAATTGTATTTGTTGAGTTTCTATATCTTGATCTAGTTTATTAATTTGGTTTGTAGTGTAGTGTATGTTGGATCCTTAGTTGGTAGGGTGCTAGGAAACTTGTTTTGGGTTTTTTGTATAATTAAGGGTTGAGACACCCTGAGATGTCTCATTTTATTTTATTTATTCTTTGCTGATAAAAAAAATATAATAAATTAATTATAGGCATGTCCATCTTAAGAATACATCTACATCCTTACAATTTTTACTCTAAAAGCATCTTTAGTTTTAAATCTTTTATCAAAATTTTAAAAGGAGAGATAAGATCTTTGACATGAAAAATGAGTTCTTTTATAATATTTCCAATAAAAAGGTATCATATTTTAAATTCTCTTACTAAAAAATCATGGTGAGACCTACAAGAAGTTAGTTAAGATTTTAAAAGTGATATTTTAGAGTAAAAATTGGATGAAATGTTGTATCCTCCTTACAAGAAAATCACTGAATAGAAACCAATTTTAGAGACAAAAAAATAATTAGTTGCTATAGTGACTAAATTAGAGACTATTTTAAAAATTAAAAAAAATTATATTCTAAATTTGGTAGCAAAAACATTGGTAGCTAACTAAATATTAATTTAAAAACTATTTAACAATAATAGAAACTAATTTAGAAACAAAAAATTATTTTAAATTCTAAAATGATCTATAATTTAGTCACTCTAGCAACTAATTATTTTTTTTTTCTAAAATTAAGTTTTATTCAATGATTTTATTGTAGTACCTATTATTCATACCGAGAAACATACATAAAGTAGTGTAAGGTAAGATTTCGGTAAGGTATTCACGCTTTTAAGAAAGAAAAAAATATTTTCTTTTATTTAAGAAGCACCATATTAAATTGGATGGTCTCTCAATATAATTAAATAAAAAAAAGTGTTGTATTAACTAGATTTAAAGTTATTACTCTATGGATAACATATTAAATTATTAAGATTTATTGTATGAAAAAAATGCAAAAGAAAAGGGTTTGATTAGTTTGTTTGTATGTGGATATGTAGGGTTGTGTGAAAATGAGTGTAGAATGTTATGGTTAATTATGTTTTCCATGGCAGCTAGGTATGTTTGTTTGTTTGTGGGTTAGAAGAGTGATTATAGTATTTGAGGGGAAAGGAAAGAGGTAAGGAAGTGGATAACGCAGACCATGCCTGAGAGTTGAGAAGCACAGCGAATGAGAGTGAAAGATTTTGGAATATGTTGAGAATAAAAATTGGAGAAGAAGATGCAACTTGCTCTCTCCCAATCCAGATTTTTCTCAAAGTCAGAACACACTAAATAGGGCTCAACCTAAAGCCAACTCGCCCATAATTCTTTTGTCTCATACACCCCACCATTAATTAAACCCCTTCTTCTTCTTCTTCTTCTTCTTCTTCCTCTTCTTCTCTTTCTCTTCTAACTCTTCCAACACAAACGACCAAGAACCTAAGATGAAGATCCAGTGTGACGTGTGTGACAAAATGGAAGCCACTGTCTTCTGTCCTGCAGATGAAGCTGCTCTTTGCCGTAGCTGCGATCGCACCATTCACCACGCCAACAAGCTTGCAACCAAACACCCTCGCTTCCCTCTCATCTTCCCCACCTCCCAAGACTTCCCTCTTTGTGATATCTGCCAAGTACTCACTCCTCTCTTCAACTTTCCACAACCCTCTTCTTCAACATCTAACACACATATACATTCTTTCAAATTATTCAAACTAAACTTAATACAAAACAACCCCACTTCACTATGAAAGAAATTTTTCATTTTTCTATCTCAGTTTTCTTATCTTCAGATATCAGTTCTTTCTTCATATTCTTGGTCTCGTTTTTTTTGAAGAAAAATAGCTTGTTTTAACAGGAGAAGCGTGCATATCTATTTTGCCAAGAGGACAGGGCATTGCTGTGCAGGGAATGTGACCTTCCAATCCACAGAGCGAATGAGCATACGCAGAAGCATAACAGGTTTCTTCTCACGGGTGTGAAGCTCTCGGCCACTTCTTTGGATTCTGCTTCCTCTTCCACCAATTGCACCGATACAGTCACTGCCTCTGAAGGAAAAAACGGTCGATCTAGAACCAACAGACCCAGATCAATTTCCCATGAAAATCTCACCTCTTCTTGGAAGGCTGAAGACAACGTGGGCAGCGACACTGGTTCGGTTTCAACCAGCAGCATTTCTGAGTATTTGATCGAGACAATACCCGGTTACTGTTTCGAAGAACTCCTTGATGGTTCATTTGCACCTACTAATGGTTTCTGTAAGGTTTGCTTTACACCTTATAATATGATGCAACTTGCAAGTATATATAGCTTGTTTTTCTTCCGAGGTTTTTGTTTAACAACTTTGAACCCGCGTTTGTTGTTGCTGTTGTTTTGTCGTTGTGGTCGCAGAAGCAGAACCATGATCATCGTTGGGCGTTTCAGAACCAAGATCTAGTTCAACTTAGGACGTGTTTGGTTGGAGTTAAGGAAATTCCAAATGGGGGATGTTATGGTTGTGCCGTTCCTTAAAACTAGTCATGGATTGATAAAAAAATCTAGACCAACTACTTGTAAAAATCTGTTGGAAAATATCTTCCATGATTTGTTATCTGCGTTTCTTTTTTATAAACTGAGTGTTTTTATTATTATTATTCTGATTTGGCTGATTAGTATATATAATATTTTTTGGGGTGAATTCATTGAATAGCATGCTCCACTTTCTAAAACGGGTAGCATGTTTTGATATGACTTGTAACTTTAGGCGTATAAAAAATGTTGTTAATGAGTTATGAATCTTTAAAGCTATGGAGTATTTTGGGTAACATGGCAATCAAATTGTCATAATTCATAGTCAATGCTATTAAACAACAACAACAACCGACAGTTTTTGCCTAGTTGTAGTGCGACGTTGATTGATGTGATGGATATCAGGATTTTTGAAGCTGTTAATATCGTCACCTTGGGGATATTCAGAGAACGACTTCACGCAAGCTTCAAAACCTAACATGGGGGTTGGTACACGGGCCATTTCTCTTTCATTTTCATTATAACTCTATTTTTCATACAATTCATTTTTTATATTTGACATTATTAAGAGGCCTAGTTAAATTAATTACAACCTCAAATTTTACACCAATGTTTTGTTAACACATACAGAATCTACTTGTTCGTCAAAGTTGTTATGTTGGAAGGAAACATGTTATTTATAACATATTGATAGTAAGGGTGTTTGTTCTTATAAATTAACAAGTTTAATTCCCAATAATATTTTGTGGCTCCAACTTTTAGTAAAATATTTGTTATGTGTTCTTACCTAGTGTTTTGGTGAGGATTTTAGTATTATTATGTAAAAATGTTTTCTGTCATAGACAGAGAAGAGGAAGTTTCACATAAAAAAGAGATTTTCTGATGTTTAAATCAACAAAAATATAAAATAAATAATATGTGTGTTAAATATATATATATATATATATATATATATTGAATAAGATAAAATTATAGTATTTATAGACCTTTTAGATAATGACTCTTAAGTTTATCTTATGATAGTCACTAGCTGATAAATAGTCTCAAGAATTATAACTCGTTTAATTTTTAATTAACTGTTTTACTGTTAGTAATTAGAATTAAGTTATGTGACTATAAATACTTTCAACTTTACGATGGATAGGTACATTATGCTAATTTCTTAATCTTTCTTGTATTTTTTTTGTTAAAATCATTTTTCTTGTAAGTTACATTGTGCATAAAGAAAAGGTTAAAAAAATGAGATAAATTTTGAAACTTAAATGGAAAGAAAAAAAAAGTAAAATTACATTTAATTCAAATACAAAAATCGGTCAAACCATTAACTTTAGATAAAAATTATATTTTTTTAAAATTAGTATTAGTATTAGTATTTACCTATTTTATTACTTGCTAATTCTTTTAATTAAATTATCATTAGTAAATTTAGTGTAATGGTAATTAAAATGTTTTTCCTGTGTGTGAATTGAGTTTTGAATATTGCCAGAGAAAAAAACAATTTATATTTTTTACCATATTTCAAAGTTTATTTTAGACCTAAATATATGTTGGACTGACTCTTAGTAAAAGAAAAGAGTATTTTAATTTTTTGTGTTTCACTTTATTCTCTTTCTTCCATATTTTTTTTTCTCCAAAACAAAACAAAGCAAAAGAAAAATATATTTATTAATATTTTCTTTCGTTTATATTTTTCCCCTCCCAATTAAGTATACCATAAGTCATCTCTTTAAAAATTTGATACCGAACTTAGTTATTCTTAATAAATTATAAAATAAAGTTTAGCAAACATGTTCTTTCTACCTTATTTTATAAAGTTCCCTAAAGTTATATACATTCTTATACGATGAGAGTTTATTACTAATTAAACACAGTAGATATTATTTAAACACACGTTCCTGCTAATGCCCATCCAAGTTTTATCCAACCTGAAGATGTGAGCGACGCAAATGCCATGTTTTGCTTTTCTACAAACGAAACTATAATCATAATTGCGTTGGATACCCGGTGCTTATGGTTTCATATTAATGTCAATTACCTCAACCAAAAGCAAGGTTCAAACAGACACCGGTAGTGCTTTTCCATATAAACTTCTTAAGATGACATGTTCCATATAATTGAATAAGTCATTTTTTTTATTTTAAAAAAATGGAGATATTATTTCCTCAAAATAAACTCATGTTAGCAAATAAGCTCTGCACCAAATATAGATTGTGGAAACCTTGCCCCGAGCGAAATTAATTTCCCACTACAACAATTCCAACGTTGAAGACTGCACATGCCCAACGTTAAACATAACTACGATTTATATGCCTACAATTGAATCAAAACGCAAGTCAAGAACATCACATCCTGAGTATTCTTTTAAATTAACAAAGCGCAACAAACGAAGTTTATTCAGTTAAATATGCTCGCCGAGTTATTATAAAAAAAAATTAAAATGGTAAACATAAACAGTGATTACATTTAAATTAAGTCCTCAATTTTGTCACAAAAATGGTAACGTCAATTTGTTTGGCAAAATAATGACTTTTTTTACATAACATTTATTTAGCACAAAATTTCATTAAAAAGTATTTTTTTTTAAAATATTTAACGTCAAAACGGTACCATTTATTAAGTAAATCAAATTAACCAGTACAATTATATTAAGCTAAATCAGAATTTCACTTCAATATTATCTTATTTCGCTTTAAAAATATTTTATTTTTAAAACTATTAAACATTTTCCTCGTCGACCTCTAGAAATGACAAAAAGTGGCAATTGAGGATTAAATTTAGTCGATTAGAGCTACCCAAATTAAATAACGGTTTTGATTTTCTTTTTTAATTAAAACACTTTCTAAAATAAATAAAAAATACAACAAAACATTATCTACAGCACAATTTACTAACTGAGGCTATGATTCCGGTTAAACTCTAGCAAGGTCTCCTGTGTTTGCATCCCATTAAATGTGGGTGTCGTACTGATAGATAATGGGTATGAAAAACTACGGCAGTGCAGCCGGAGAACGAAAAAAAAAAACTCACTGCTCTTACACTGAGTAATGGACTAACGGATGAGCAAAAAAATTCTGCTGGATTTCATAAAACAAACGTATAGTGCATATGTACTTGAGCAGTGCTGTTTACACCTCTTTCCTTTATACATTCTTTCTACACACCCCTTTGTCTCCCCTATTATACAGTTCCCATGGGGTAGTATAAAAGAAAGAAAATATTGATATACCTTTTAAACGGCTTTACGTACAGGCAAACTAATAAAAGAATTGCACCCATTATAGCATGGAGTATATTAACTCAATGGGATAGAGCCCTGCAAAGATTAGAAAACCGAAAATGGAAATAGTTAATATTTTACACATTTTAATGGAGAGAGTTCACAAAACTATTGTAAGATAATAACAGGACCTCTATTATGTAAAAGCAAAAATCCTATCTGTAATATTTGTGCGGCATATTGGACACTCAGAACAAGCAAGTGAACAAGATTTACACACTGCAAGATCAAACGAGAGAGGCTATAAGTATTTTGACAAAAATTGTAAACGCATAGGAAAATCATCAAATAAAATTAGATTAATAGATTCAGGCAAGATTGGAGAAGACTTACAGCAAAAATGTCGGCATGGAAGCAGAATTGCTGCAGTTGGAGATTCAAAACATACTTTACAAACATGGGAATTGGCGTCGCCATTCCCAAGGTACTTGAGCTCTTTTTCCTTCATTTCTTGCATGCGCGCCTGAAATCATAAATTGAACCAAAACTCATCAAAGTCTCAGCAATGAGTTGCATAACAAATTTTAGGAAGTGAAAATCTCTCAAATGATGTCTACGTGCACTAAGAATAAAATTAATATTGAATTAGTGTTTTTATCATCACTTTTATTTCATAACTATTATGATTATAATTTGTTTTCCTTTAGTCACATGCAATACCCAAATAAAAAAGAACAAACAAACTATGATTAGAGGAAGTCATAGATAATTTAAAAGTGCAAAAGCTAAAAGATAACATATTTGAATAATTTCTCCTTCAACACTTTTAGTAAAATTTATTCAAACAATATCTTACTCATTTTCACGATGAAGGTCCAATACATTGAGGATTAAGAACTAAAATAAATGTGGTTGACTTTTCTGTAAGTTACAGAAAGTCGTTAATTGCATATCGCAATTTAAATAAATAAAAATCTCATTGCTTTTTATAGTTGGACCTGGACGTTTGCCAAGAGATATTTTTTTTATTTGTCTTTCTTGTGACTATCCTTATGATATATGATTTAAAGAATTTAGTTATTTTATTACATATAAAATTACAGAAAAATATTTTTTGTCAGTTTTGTATGTCTTCCTACATAAAAGATTGGGGGATACTACATGCGCTGTTTCGGTGTATTTTCAACAAAAGAATAGAAGTATGATAGTGCTCATTTAAACTCGCTACTCTAAACTAATAGAAGGAATAAGTTGTAACTCCTAGTCTAATTTACGCTAATCACTCTATAGACACGAATGAGATATATATTAACGATAATGGTCTTCTATATAAAGAGAGCAGATACAAGTTCAGTTAGCAAAAATAATATTGAAGATTAAACTGATAAATCATAAATAGATAGATAAAATGATTGGGTCAGTATTTTTTTTATCAAAATCAAATCAAATTTATTTAATATCCCATTATTCATGGTCTTTTGCCAATAATAAAAAAAATTATCTTTATTCCTTTTTTTCATTATTCCTGACCCAAACTCAATAATTTCAAAACAAACCGAAAATCAATTAAAAGAAATTTAGAAAAATATAAATAATTGCATCACGGGGTTACCTTGAGGCGAACAACCAATGGCTCTTCTTTGGGAATTTCATCATCCGGTTTTGGTGCATCAAAAAGCTGCTCCTTGGGAACTATATTACTTTCAATGTCATTAATTTTTGTGTCATTTATGTGTTGTGCACCATCATTTTTTTTATCCATGTTCGATTCTGGAACAGCATCCCCTTCTTTTTTCAACTTGGCAACAAGGATCCACATATTTGCTAGATCATTCTCCAAGGCCTCTTCTCTTTTCTTAGCCTCCTCAGCTTTTTTCCTGTACTGTTCCTCCACAAATTCCTTCTCGGCTAATGCAGCCTCCAGAGCTGCCTCTCGTTGTTTCCTAGCCAGTAGTTCCATCTTCAAATCATCAGCATCAAGACTCCATGACTCAAAATCATCAACAACAGCTCCTGAAATTTCATTAGCACGGCTAGAAATCCTCCCCTTCCTTCCAGATCTTGCTTCACTGAACTTGCGGTTAACACCATTAACTGTTTGCACAACAGCACTACGAGAGTTGACCAGATCTCGCGTAGCCATCAGTTCTTTTTCTAACTTTGCATTCTGCAATGAAAGTTTTGTCACCTCCCCCGCCAAATTTTTCAGTTCCACAGCAGCAGCAGAGGCCAGTTCTTTGGCATAAGAAGCTTCTTCAGAGAGTTTCTGATTCTGCACACGCAACCCACTATTCTCTTCTGACCAGTGAACTTGCTCTAGTTTTAGTTTTTCATTTTCAATTTCCTGAAAATAGTGAAGAGAAGTGATTTAAATATTAATCTTAACACGGAATTTCATTAATAAGTACTGGGCAAAGGCAGAGGAAGTATTTTTGCAAGGCAGGGAATACAAAATCATATAAAAGGGAAAAAAACAACAAAAATCAAGTAAATAGAATCAAAAGCATATAAAATATTCACCTATACTACTACAAAAGCAACAAATTAAGTTACCTGGGATTGTATTTTCTTTTTCAACTCATCAGCGTGTTCTCCTGATGCACAGTGTTCAGAAGACATTAACAATGTACCACCAGTTACTTTCGCAAGTTGCTGCTCTAGCTGCTTCACCTTTTCTAGCAACTCTCGGTTTTCAGAACACTGTTAATAAAAGAAAAATCGAAGAGGGAAATGTCAATATAGAAACATGTATACTGATGAGGTTTCCATCATCCTTAATTTCAAGGAGGGCAAACAAAAAAGAAAGGGATCGCATAAGGATCCAAGTACACTTGCTTAGCTTAAAAGTGAAGAGAAAAGGTCAAAATGTTCAGAAAACAGTAAAAAAAATAAAACCAAGTACCTTATCATTTAGCTGTTCCTGAAGGACACGGTTGTCTGCCGATTTTAGCTACAGATATTTTAAAAACACAAATTAAATTTTAATGAGTGGCCATTATTGATCACGGATTATATTATGCTAAAACGTATACTGCAATTGCCAAATACTAGGGGAGCACAATTTTGGAAACAAAATGACAGCTCAATAACACCCAAACAAAGCTAAAGTACTACTCACCTCCAACTCAAAGGCCTTCTCATTACATTGAGTCATTAACCTTGTCACTGTCTGTCACAACAAACCCACAAGGAAAAAGTATAAATGAGCTTTATCATAGCATTTACATTAATATCCAGGCTTCAAATCTATATTTATTAATTTCAATACCAATATCACTAACCTGCTGCATTTCAACTAGTGATGAATTAGCCACTGGAGATTCTCCAGTCTCAATTTCAATTAATCTTTGCTCTAACACTTTCATTTGCTTCCTTTTTTCTTGGATCTCACGTTCCAAGTTCTCAATCTGTTATTGAGACAGCATTTTAACGAACGGCAAGCATTTCAGTTAGTAATGAAGACTGTAACTTTTGTTAAAATTTTATCACTCGCTTAAAAGTAGCACGTCGGGTACTAAGCATTACAGCAAAATGTGAGGGGAATCAAAACAATACCAAAGTATTGTTTGGCATCAGTAAACACGTCAAACAAAACTTGACTGACAATGTTGTAACGTTTAGTTGGAGACATCATTATTGACGAATTTAAAAATATCAGAGAGAAAGTTACTGATTATTAATTTCCTAGTGCTTTTATACCAACACATTTCAATGCAACATTGTTTGAAAACAAAGCAGAATACCTGAGTTTTGGAGCCTTCAGGGTGATTTACAGATTGCTCCATCAACCGCTTCAGAGTGCTGGTACTTAAAGCAACATCTCCAGCTAGCATTTTGACTTGTTCAACAAGAAGATCCTTCTGATCAGACGCTGTCATCCCACCCTACAATTCAACTAGCAGTCCCGAGTCACAATTTTAATAAAACATACAGCAACAAACTAGTTAAATAATGAGTGCATAAATAAGAAAGAAAAAGGTACAAGAAGTTTAGGACACATTCAATCAAGACCAAAGCTATGGAGATCATCGGCCTAAGGGAAGCATGGGAAGCACCTTAATTTGCTATATCAAATTATCATTGTTCTATTTGCGTTCTAACTTATAACAAACATACATGTGGCTTATGATTGTCTTGTGAAATATTATAGTTGTTGTAGATGACTAGAGATTAAAACATTTCATAGTATATAAGTAGGTGCAAATCTCACCTTATAAGCCATTTTTTAAGGTTGAGACTTAAAGTCAACTTCATAATAATAATTGTTAACTTGTTTTGCTAAGTTATAGTTTAAAACTATTACATCGAGCACTATGTAGATCATTTAAATGATATTCACACACACGTATATATGGTTATTTTTCATTGTCACTAAATACTACTACCCATGTTACGACTCACAACTCAAAAATGAACTTGCGAATTCACAAGTTGAATAGTGATTTTTTATAACCACCCGCTTATTTCTTTTGGATCAATTGAAGGAGGTATTTTGCATGAAAGTTTTGGCTAAGTTGTAACATGTGATTGCAGTCCTAGTTAGATAAATCCCCTCCCTAGGATACGCCTCCATCACTCAGGGCATTGACGTTAGCAAAAGGAAAAAAAAAAAACTTGGCCCTGGAAAAATACTTTAAGTTACTCATCTTCTATCTGAGAAATTTATATAAAAACATAAATTGAGGTCTGATAAAAAGTAACACTTTGTTACAGAGAAGTTTTATGAGTTTACCACTGTCAATTTTGTTCTACTGATCAGTTCACCAGCTTGCGTTGATTCAGTAATAGTACTGCTAGCTGGGGAGAACTCTTCATTCCATCTACTAGAAGTTCTTTTATGCCTAACGTCATGAAACACATCAGATGACACCGCAGAAGTATCTTTCTGACTCTCATTTTCAGTCAACGCACCATCAGGCAAGGCATCAAATTTCTGGAAGAAAAAAAATACACGTTTACTGTGTTTGCCACCTGGTCCAAAAAGTCACATAATGAAAGTTTAATTTGAACATAAGAGGGACATTTAAGAATGGTTTACATGAAAGCCCCTGTAAGCTTTCAAGCATGTCCAACAAGGAGTTATTTACTAAATTAGTGATAGAAGAAACACAATCACTGGAAATGTAAATTGAAAAAAAAATTGCTCTAATTAACTGAAGGATGAGCTCACATCATCCTCGCCAACAGAATGACTTCGCTGATGGTTGGGAACATCAGTTAGATATCCAGGAATCGCATTCTTTGAGGAAACCAGAATGAGTTTGGTTAGTCTCTGGATCCTACTCATAAGAGCAGCTTTGGCTTCCTCCTCTTCTTCCAATCTTGATTGCATTTTCACTTGACCTTCTTCCAACTACGCATATAACAGTACAAATAAATTAGAAAAGCAAAGATGGTTACAAATCACAGAAAACATGTGTAAAAAGTAACAACTAACAATAGAAATGAATATCCGGAAAGATAAAAACCTTTTGCTTTAAGGTCAAAATTTCCTCATGATTGACACCAACTACCATTCCCTTCTTTAGTTGATCAAGTTCAAGTTTGAGGACAGAAATTTCTCTCTGGTACTTCTTAATTAGAGATTTCTCATCAATAATCTGTTAGCAAATAATTTCACAATGAATAAGCAACCTTTCCTGCTTGTAGGCATGCAATTCAATAGATAATCACTAGCTTCAGCCAACCTTATTGCGGGAAGCATATATTTCTACTCGTTTTGCCCTGCTGGCAAACTTCAAGGTATTATGAGTTTCCTCCATATTGCTGGATGCTGGAGTTACTGTGCATATAAGCTGAAATTTTCACATTACAAGAAATTTTATTGTGGTGCCTATACACAAACAATCTAACATTGCAGGGACAAAATGAAAGAAAAAACCAGAATACCCATAGCTTACTAAAGATCCGCATTCAAATAGAATAATAAATCTACATGATAAGAGACAGAAAATTGTACTTAAACTATATAAGAATTGAAAACGCTGTAGACCCAAAACTCACTGAAACATGCCCATGTCCACTAAGAGATGATTGCAAGAGGCGGGTCAGCTTTGAATCTCGATAAGGAACATGAGATGCCTTCCCCTCGCTCAATTTCCCGATAACCTTCACAATGAAATCACAAAATCAAGACTAAACCTAAGATTCCCCATCCACCCCCAAAAACATTACAAAAAAAATGTAAGCGATTTCATCTATTCCCACTAGAACAAAAGGTGAAGCCTTGGCACTGCTAGTCTACTTGCAATGCAGGAATGTTCTTTGAAAATTGTTCTAGGTCCAGTGTAACAGATACATGTTTTTTATCAACATATAACAGAATGTGATATGGTAATAAAATAATTTATGGTTGCTTCATTACCCAATAAAATTTTCAAAAAATATTTCTTTTCAACCAGTTATAAGCATATCTTCTAACAAAGATATTGCAAGTCATACAACTAGTCAGCTCAAGTATAAAAAAATTGTCACAGCTTCTCCCATGTAAAAACATAGAAATTATGAAGTACAAAAATAATGCATAACTAACTACTACATTGACAAACACAAATTTTGTAACACCTACAGTTCCAAGTGTCAGAAGACTTTTGTTGATGTAAGATCCTTCCTTTCTTCTTAATCCAGTTGTTTCAGTTTTTGAGCTCTCAGATCCAGCCAAATCAATCAAGTTCTGAAGAAGAAAACAAGCAAAGTGAACCAAAATATCCAGTAAGTATAAACAAGGAAATATTTTGGGAAGCCATAAATAATTTTTACGTACTAGCTGAGAGAAGATGACCCCATCATAATCATCACCATGAGCACTGCTCTCTATCATCTGCAAATGTATTAGATAACTATAACAATAGAGCTCGGTTGTTTTTTTTTTCTTTAAAAAAAATAAAATAATAATAATAATAATAATAAACAGCGGGCCTGAAGAGGTCCAAGACCAACAGAAAGCCAAATACATGTAATCATTAAACATATTCTTCGGCAATAATCAATCAGCTTTTAAGAAGTATGTAGAAAAGGCAAGTACAGCAATTCACACAAGCAAATACATTTGGCAAGTTAGCATTTTCGAAACTACAAAGCCTCAGGCCTGATTCAGGTATTCTTTATTCAAATGCAAGCAACTACCATATCAAGCATGCTTACCAGTGTAAATATTGTGTGACTCCGGCTGCTGAAGAGATTAAAATTGTTTGATCCAACATGTCGATGCTCTGTGGTGTTAAAAGGAAAAAGAAAAGCTTGTTAAAGAATGTTTCTCAACCAACCATTAGTCAAGATTCTGGTAATAAATAACATACAATTTTGAAAACAAAATAGGCAGAATTGTGGCACTATCATTCTCAACATAACTACCTTCTCCAGCAGCAATAAAGGAAAGTGCATGTCCAGGAGATAGAACAACTTCTTCCTTTATACCCTCCACATAAGTTCCCTGGAAAACAAACCATCATAAAAAATAACGTTCCAATTAGACTAGAGAAAGAAAACATAACCTATCAAGTTCAAATTTAACAATAACTTCCTAAATTTTCTTTGAATTACAAATGCTGTCATTTTATTTCTTTAATGGAAACTATAACACATGATTCCAACTTAGAAGTGAATCTTTTAATGTACAAACACAAAACAACAAAAACATAAACATTCTTACATGAACATGGTCACAATTACATTGTAAGGGTAGAAAAAAAAAGTGGAAAAAATAATAATACTCAAATATCAGAATTTACTAGGGAACCAATTTAGTATCAACAATTGCAACAAGGTAGTTTTATTTTTAGATTAAAATTTCATACATAATACATGGACTCCATTCCAAGATAACTAGAAATATCAGTATTCATGTATAAAAAGCCAAACGGAGACAGATTAAGAGACTCGTCATTTACAGATAGAATAAAAATAGTGAACTAAGTACTCTAAACAGAATTCAATTGAGATGAAATAGTAAGAAACTAAACCTGTACATCTTCTCTAACTCGTAAATTTTGGCCAGTTGGATCAAGTAAATCATTTATCACCTGATACCAAGAAGAAACAACCAAAAATATTTTCAGCATACCAAACATTAAAACACAAACAATACAACAAGCAAGAAGGTGACAATCAATGCCACATAGTGATAGAAAATTTAAGGCAAGACAAAAAGTGTTACTGTACAAGGGCTAAACTGTGTTCAGCACAAAAATGATGGAACAAGGGCTGTTTTGTCATTTACCTCGTTGTATATTTCTAGATATGACACTCGGAGTAAGAATTCTCTTCCTGGGGTCTGCAGTAAAAATACAGTTAGGCACCCCAAGCAAGATGAGAGTAAAATAAAATTAAGATGGAATACTTTGGTAATCAACTCAAGTCAAGTTGAAATAGCAACCATAAACTATTATGAATCAAAACCTAGGAGTCAAGTATCCTTTGAAAGTAACTAAAAGGAGCACCAAGATGACCATGCAGAGAACAAAGCAAGAGAGTGATACACTATCAACAAAAGATACAGCTGCCACACATGATCTCAAAGCATAAACTATAATGAACAACAATAGCATGATTCTAGATATGTGATTTAAACAATCAACAACTACTGAGCTAGGAGAATAATCTTACATCTTGGATCATACTGAAAACATCCTTTATAGCCAGCGGTATAACACCAGGTGAATTTTGGTCTCCCTGTACATTATTATTGAAAACAAAAATCAGAGCTTAGAGACATAAGTGGAGAGATCATGTCTACACGGAAAAGGATAAATTAGAAAATGCAGTTCAAAGGTATAAAGTACTTTGAAACCAAAGCAAGAAACATGACAGTGTAAAATGGGGTAAGAACTACGATTTAATCAAGCATTAGCAAGCTACAACCAAATTTAAAACTTCTGCAGTGGACATGCTAATAGGATCATTATACAAATGGTTGCAGCTTATTTAACATATTACCATCCTTTGTATCCTGATAAAATGCATATAAGGAGCATTATCAGTCACCGAAGAAGATTTCTTATTGTTACTTTTGCATAAAGGACATAAGTATATCAGATCATGGTAACAAACTTTCAGAGAGACCAAATTACTTGATAATATCATACTTTCTACAATTCAACAAGAGGAAGAGAAATTGACAGTCCCAACGTAAGGTTATGTTAAATGGGTAGCAAGAATACGCTATCAAAACTACATTTACTGGATGGAAATAAACGGTTCAACGACTGCATTCGTGTATGTGATTTCATAACTAAATCGCATTAGAATACAAAACTCCTATACTTTGCTCAATACTTGTAATATAGTCTTTATATGTGTGTCCTACACATACCTTTTTAACTTGAACTAAATCATAATTTCAGATATACATTGTCAGCACTGCCAATATGAAATTTACCAATTGCCACCGAAAATGATCCTAACCCTAAAAGTTGTTTCATGCGTAATTGATTGTCCTACATCAGTCATACAAGTGTTTATTGGTAGTTTACAGATTCTGCTATACAAAATAATAGTTAACTGTTTATCCTGTCCAATTTCCAGAAAAACTAAGTCAACCATAAGTGGATCAATCTCCTTTAAACACCACCCAGAAAATAATCTTCTGATAAACTCTCCTTTTCAGATTTCATCTCAAAACCAATTGGCGTTAAATGAAGTTGTACAACAGATATACAATCACACTTCTAGGCAAGCAATATGGAACTTCTCAACAATCCTTAACCACCGTAATATCTAAGAACAGGTGGAATAATATTACCGTCTATATTTTTCACAAAAGAAAGTATACCAAGTCGATGTTTACACGTAGTACATACGTATCATATGACATATGTGCTGCTGTGTTCAAAAATATAAACCAATACAACATCACTAATGTAGAACATATCATCCATAACCAACTCTAAGAAAAAGAAAAAACTGTAAAATATTGATGACACGCAAGTTGCAAATTTGCAACATGATTATTGACGAAAGGCGATACATGAAAAATGAATTTTCAGCACAAAACGTAAAATGGAAACAAAAAGGAAAACGAAATCAGTAATTTAAAGAATGACACTTACATGCATAGTATGAGTCTTACCACTACTTGTCACTCCATAGGCAAACACAGTTCCTGCAATATTAAAAAAATCATCTTCAATCAACCAAAAATAATTAATGAACAACAAAGAAGATGACTTCCAAATTTAACAGAATCCACTTTTCACTCTAACACTATACCATAATACAATTAATCAGTTACACCTAGTAATTCAAGTAGACACAGAACCAGTATACAACCATAATAGTTTTCCTCAATCCATTAAAATGACTTGATAGTACAAAAATTAGACTCTGCTCGCATCACATTGTCATTTTGAATCGAATCCAAAACCAACACTCCATACCGTTGACGCCCTCCATGGCAGCCTTCACCACAGGTTTTGCCGCTACTTCATACACTTCTTCAGAATTGGTATGTGGTCCAAAAACTCTATCTGCCACAAATTAAAACAGAGTTCTAAATTTAGCATCCACAGTTTCTCCGCTGACATCAAAAGCAAAGTCAATCTTCCAGTAGAAGCCTCATTGACTGATAAAAAATCAATCAACACGAATGACCACAACACCACACGAGGAAGACAATAAGCAATACCAAATGCATAGGCAGTAGCTGGATTATACTCGTTTCTGACAATCTTGTCGCCATCCGCATACCACGCGATCTCGTCCCCTCTCTGATACTCCCTTTCACTACAACCGAACCATTCAGTTAGAGAAATTCAACCTCAGATAACACAAACGAAAAAATCGAACGATTCAATCGCGCAGCGAATGGATCTGAAAGCACAACCTCAGATCTAAGCATTACCTCAACGGCCTAAACCGAATCGTGACCGAAATGCTATCGCCGGTCCTCGACGAATCCACCGGCTCCGCAACAAGGTCCTCCTCACCGAAGGCCACCGGAGAACGGCCGGCGTAACCTTGAGAGCCGTTGTACGTTGACTCGCTGCGACCGCGACTCGGAGTCATGGATCGGCCACCGGAGTTGAAAAACGACGACGAAGAGGATGAGCCGGAGCGAGGCATTAACCTTCCGTTGGTGAAGGAAGAGGAGGAAGAAGTGGATGAATAAGGAGTGGAAGGTTTACGGTAAGAAAACGGCGAGCTACTCCTTCCGCGTGAGGAAGAAGCCATAGAGTTCAGTCTCACCGAGTTGGTGACACAGTAGAAACTAGCGACGCAGCGAGGGAGAAGTAGCGAGGGGAAGAGAATGTGTCAGAATTCTCACATGGCTATGCAAAGAAAAGGGATCAAAATTTGGTTCTCTTGGCTTTTCATTTTCTTTTCTCCGTTGCTTCCTTTAGATGGTTTGGGATATTATTGTATGAGACAGAGAGAGGAAAACACGCAAGCACGCACGAGCACGGAGACACAGATCGTTTCGTCTTCTCTAGTACACAGGAACTAGCTCTAGCCGTGAGTGAGGATGAATGGAAGCAGAGAAAACGGAGAAGATGCTCATCGTCACAGTTCAAATTTAATTTCCTTTTTTAATATTTTTTAGTTTTGAATCACAAGAGTTTAAACTTCTTCTTTTTTTATTACAAAATGGAATAAATTGAATTTCATTTAATTTTACCAGGACAATAATGAAGTGGGTTTAAATTGAATTAAAGTGTTTGGAAGGACCCGCGCCGCGCACGATAAAATCGAGTACTGACGAAATGCCTTTCAAAAATAGGATGTGAGTTGAGCGGGAATAACTGCGCCAGCCGATCACCAATAATTTCATTTCATTCCATCATCAATAATAAGACAAAATTGTAGTTTACTTTATAATAATTATTTTACACTTTTTTTTCGTTTCATTCTTTCTACAATGAATTCTTTTTATTAAATAACTAATATATGTAAAATAAAAACTCTAGACATGCAATTTTAATTAATAAAAAAATATTTTGTCTACCTATATTTATTTTATTTTTAAACGCAAGATAACTCCTTCATTTATGACAAACTAATAATATAGAGATAATTGACTACTTTGTTTAAATTTAAACTGACGGGTTGGTTCTCAAAAATCGACATCTAATTTTTTTTTGCTAACATATTTTAGTTCATTTTTTTAAAAAAAATTCTGGTCTTTTATATTTTGAGAAGGTACTCGTTAGTCCGTTTGCCATATTAAATTAACGCGGTTAACAATTTATATTTTAAAATAAATGGTAGTTAAAAACTAATTTTAAAATAATAACTTTTGTAATCACCGTAATTTTTTAATTGTAGAATAAGAAAAATAAGACGATCACATAAAGAAAATGACATGAGGTAAAGAAAGTGGAAGAAAAAGATAAAAAAATAAATAAGAGAGAGAAGATAAGAGGTAAAGAAAATGTTAAATAAAAAATTAACCTACCATTTTCAATTTTATAAACTTTATACACAGAAAAAAATATTTATATTTAATATAATTTCGATAAATAAAATGTAAATGTTAAATGAGAGAATGTTCGTTATATACTGTTATAAATGATGGATATGTGAACAGTGTAGTAACTAAATTTTTCAAAACAATTGTTATGACTAGTCTCTTAACACTGGTCAATATATTTCTTAAAAACATAAATATTACGTTGGAAAGGTTCTGAAGTGTGTAATAACGCGATCACAATAAAAGACTTTGAATTTATTCTACATTTTTTGGGCATTGTGGTAATTTGCCACTGTTTGAATTCAATTTTTTACTTGGTCAAGCTTTTGGGCGAATTGCGCTGGAATTGGGGCATTTGGTAATTTGCGTGTTGCCCCAAAATGAGCTCACGGTGGAAGTAGAAGGAGATTTTCCGTTCCGTTGCCTTTTTGTTACTGGAATTACGTTTGCTGCGCTACCAAAACCACAAATTGCTCAAATACAAAACAAAGAGAGACTTTGACCAGGAAAAAAATTATCACTCAAATAATTTAATAATGAGTGGTTATCAGAGTTGGAGTCAAAAATAAATAAGAACTCTAAAATTAAGACAAAAATGTTGTTCCAACTTGTCTGAGAAATTAGCATCGTTAGTGTTAATCATAGTATCTGAGGTATTGTTCATTTTGAAGTTCACGATTTTATTTTAAAAGAAACTCAATAAATTAATAAAAAATTAGTATATAAACTGTTTTTAACCTCAACCACTTCTGTAAAACTATATTGACTATCCGAACAAATGTCAAGGAAGAATATTGACTATCCGAACAAATGTCAAGGAATAATGAAGAAAAAATTAAGTATAATTGTCATGTCATATACAACAAATAAAAAGATAAAGATATGAAAGAATTAAAATTTTTTGTTTACTAATTAGTTAAGAGTAATACAATTTGGATCCAAAAATAAGTTGCGAGAGTATTACAACATAATCCAAACTTACCAGCAAACAAACATCTATACCCGCTTCGCGTATTACAATTCTTTAAATAGGTATTAAATATCTTTTAGATTAATTAATCAAATAAGTGATATAAGTCAGTTTTTTTTTGAGAGGTGTGAACTTCTATGTGTAAATCTTCTATTAATTTTTTTATTTTGAGCGCATAATTCTTTTTATATTTGTTGATTCATAATGAATCATTCCTTAAATAAGATGTTCATTTTCTCTCGGTCTTTTCCATATTTTGTTTATTTTAATTAGTTGAGTTTAATATGACTGAGAATTTATGATTTAACATTTTCTTGTTATAATATATATATATATATCCTATTTTTTTTTCAAAATTAAAACTTAATTTTTCTCTTTATAGTGTGCCAAAACACACACATATAAACATGTCTCGGTTTTAAAAAGTTAAACATAACACAAATAAATTTTTTCTTTAATTTCTCAACTCACTTTGGGGTGAGATTTCGTGTAACACACAATTATCATAATCGATTAAAAAAAACACAGATGAAAAAACAGATAAAATGTAATTTTTTAAACAAAATTTTTACATATATTAAATTTAATTATATATCCACCTCACAATTTTATCTCATTCATACACAACAATACAAGTTCTATTTAGTCATTTAAATCAATCATGTATAATCAAGTATAACTCATAGAAGAAAAGTAATGACATAAACTATAAGATGTTTGACTTTACCTATGGAAGACACATGCAACTTGACTAAAAGATTTATATATATCATACTACTTTCGTTTATGTTTGTCGCCACTTATATTGGAGAATAAATCCATGTAACCTAATAGACAAAATATTTTTTCCATTACAAATTAAGTTATAGTAATATTTTTCAACTCTTAACGCCTCTTACTACCTGTTAATTTTTTTCTTTATGATTCCAATATCATTAATATTAATATATCTTATTTAATAATCCTCGATCCAATAACACATGTTAAACATATAAAAAAAAGTCGACCTAAAAATTATGTTTACAACATACCAGTGTTAGTTTTTTTATAAAAAAACTTATTGTTCAACGAGAATTGACTCATTTAGTGACAAAAGTTTTTGAACTTTTAATTAAGCGAATTTTACATAACAAGAATATGCTCTCCAAGTAAGAATTCTTCCAACTACCAAAACTCTCAAAGTTTTTTATATATTCACTTAATAATAATTAACTCATATAATTAATCTGCAGAAAATATTTTTTTCTGCATAATCAATTACATATTACAAAAAACAACATTATTATGTTATAATAATTTATTGTAATTTTTTTTTCATCGTTTTACTTTTTTTGACGCGACTTAATTTCCGATAAAGTCAGTAAAATATCATAAAATTGGAAAGTTTAACGATGGCATAGAGAACAAATTGTAAATTTCGTGAAATATGATCAATAAACGGCATAGAGAATTAAATTATATTTAAAGCTTGAAAAGCTTGAAACATTTGTGTTCTGCGAGATTGTTTGTCGTCAATATTACAATTAAATTATTTAAATATTAAAAAGTGGTAAATATTGGATTATTAAATGATTTAAAAACACATTGATGTATGTATAAGTGAGATGTATTTATTAAAGAGAGAGGGTTTAAGTAAAAAATGTTATGCATTTATTTGAAAAAGGGTTGAGAGATAAAGATGAGATGGAGTAAATTAAAAACAAAGAAAAGAGAGGGGAAAAAGGAGAATGATGGTGATTGCAAGTACTGAGAAATTATTAGCTTTTGCTTCCAATTTAGAAGACTATCTATCCTAATCCAAACCCATAAGTTTCTTGAGTGATGCTGATTTGTAAACTTAAAAGTGTGAGAAAAAGCGTAAGATCTAATTGTGGGGTCGTCTTAGAGGAAAACAAGCCTGAAAGATGTGTTTGTTTCAACTAACCAACAACCATGCCTCCATTACAACAAAAATATATGCATAACGCATTAGGGTTGCTAATTTGAGATTTTTTTTTTAAATAGGATACTTTTATAGATTAATTATTAAAATATATAAAACTTCAAAAAATTATTGAAATAAGTAATAGTTTAACACATTGTTATTGTGGGTCGACACACCTCTTTATGTCATTAAATGTCATGTGAATTTTTGTTGCTTTTATGGTGATTTTGATTATTAGGTTTTATGTTATATTAATATAAAATTTATATTTATTTAATTATAATTTTAGTATAATTAAATTTTAATTAATACTAAAATTATGTTAAGATGAAAATGATTTTACTCACTTATATGATGGGTGGTCGGTCTAATAGTGATGACCTGATAAATCAAACAAACACTCGCTATGATTGATTCGAAAGGATTATGATACTATATTACGAAATGAACTTTAAATTTAATTCAATCTCATTAAACTGATCTATGAGGTGAAGTTTGCACCCATTTATATACAATGAATTGTCTCAATCTCTAGTCCATCTGGATTTCCCACACAACTTTAATTAAAAATTTACATCACTTATTTATTTTGATAATTTTTAAATTTTCAGTAATTAATTATAAAATTATCTTACTTTCTAATAAAAACCTTAATTTGGTGTAAGAATACGGTAGTAGTCCTGACTAAATTTATATAAAAATAGTTAAAAGTTAATTTTTTGGTTTTCTTACAAATATTTTTTATTTATTTATATTTAATACAACACTCAAAAACTTTAGGCAGATGCAATGAATTATAAAATATTTAGTGGTCCATTTTATTGGTGATGGTTGTGAGTGTGTTGTGAAGTTAGCTGAAGCTGTCACCTCCAGATTCAGCCATGGTAGTGCCTCACGTGCAACTGGGGCACTTTTGTTCTGTGGGTTCCAATTTTCATAAAAAGCTTCGAAAATTAGAAGCCAACGCTCCACCACATTTCAGAAATCAGAAATATATTTCATTTTGTCAAATAGTAAAAAAAAAGTATTTAATATTTTTAGAATTTTGTGAAAAAATAAAACATATTTTACTCTTCTTTTTTAATCACACACTCACAAAGTAGTTAGTTACTCTTTCACCGTCCCACTATTGGGCAGATCAAACATGCATTTCTTTGATGTTGAAATCAATAACTTTTTTTAGACCCCAAAATAAACAAACAAATAAATGACTTCTAAATTTCAAACTTTTACTTTTTCTCCACGTTAAAAAATTAAACAGCAAAATAAAAAATAGAATAAAATAACATGTCGCAGTCATGATCTGTGGAAAGTTGACAAAAAAAGAGAGAGTATATGAAGGCATGTTGTATCGTGGTTTGCACAACTTTAGTAGTTCACATACCATGCGTTTCTAGCATAGTTATCATAAAATTTTATGTTTTACTATTAATAGAAAATCATTGTGAGGTCATAGTATTTTTATTTACAATCTTAATAAATTTAGTTAAATTTTTAAAAAATATGACACCAGTTAAACAACATTGAGTTATCCTAAAATACAATGATTGGCATGGATAACCTGTTGTGATGGTAATGGTTAAATTATTTAAATTAAGGTTATATTTTTACAGAAAAATATATCATAGTTTCAATTTTTTACTTTTTAATATTTGCTTTCTTAATTATTTTATTTAAATTTTCTTTAATGTATAATTATTCAAAGGAGAAAACAGTACATGTTTATGTGTAAAAATATTCAATGTAATTTAGAATTTTATTGTTTCTATATTTTATGAAACCTGAATTTTGATTTCTATTATTTTCGTAATTTAATCTCTTAATATTTAACTATCTGTAATTTTTTATCCGCAGTTTTTCTACACAATTTTGATTTTGATTTAATATTTATCTATCTGTATTTTTTATACTTTTTATATATATTATTTTAAATTTAGTAAGGCAACTTAGTTGTACTGAAATATTGAATTTTTTCTAATTTATTATAAAGTGAGCGTTATTGAAGAGATCCATCAATTCACTGAATTTGGTACACTTGTATAACTCACTTGATTTAATCACTAGCCGACTTATAAGTTGGTCTGTGAAAACTGAAAATTTCAATAGGTTTTAAGTTTTGTGACTGCAAAATTTACTAGAACTAGAATTCAAATAATAAGTTCTTAAAAATTAAATATTTGAAAATTAAAAAACTATTTTAGATTAATTCACACATTTACGTTTTCTTATTTCGATATAAATTTTGAAATTTCACCCCTCACTCAAATATTGATCATTTCAATTTCATGTATGCCATTTTCTTATCAATTTCTCATTTTTTTTCCACCAAATACCAGTACAATACAGTTCAAGGACGACGTGTATGTCCCAAACAATTGAGAGTTTCAGAAAAATATATATCCAAAGAAATTTAATAAAAATATTATGAAATGCGTAAAATTTAGCGCATACAAGGATAAATACAATCATTGCTCCTTATTCTTCTATCTAATGACCAAGTTACAAATATTTCAAATATTAATTGTGATCTTATTTTGTTACTTTTTTTCATAATTAATCTAATTTTCTATAATAAATTTAAATTTACACCGTTCAACAGGAGCAATTTTAAGAACTTTTCTTGCATAATAGGAGACAATTTAAGAACTTATTTACAAGCCACATATCTTAATCCTATTTTTAGTTTCATCTTTTAAATTTTTAATCATTTTCAATACATTTCTTACTTTTGATTTCAAATTTAATTTAATTTAACTATTCCAAAAAAATATTTTCAATTATCTTAAACCATTATTGTTTTACCCACGTACGATAAAATTATACTTTATTTTCTTAATCATCTACCCCTTTCAATTTATCCTTTCAATTTTCATTTTCAAATTAAATTTCAACATTTAACAAGATATCAGTAATTATAAATGACCTTATGTTACAATATAAACTATTTATTATAAAGTCAAAATATGATGTATGTATTAAATTATTTACAATTAGTTTAATTATTCTAATATAATTAATAATTTGAAAACAAACATGTACCTTTTAATTATTAAGTTTAGTAATAAATGTAGGCTCAAAACCAGATCAAAACAGGAATGCTGAAAATAACTAAGCAAGAAAAATAACCAGCGGAACAACTCCTGAAAAACAACACATTAAAAAGAAAATCATTCTAGTTAATTTAATTAAAAAGTGGAAAAAACCCAAATTGAAATATACAAGTACCGATCGTATATGACTATGGATAGTGAAGTTATTCATTCAAATGGATTTAGCTACGAATCTTTTTTCTTAAACACGGGTAGGAGAATAAATATTTTAATACTTGAAGGAATTCATAGCTACAAATGATTTTAATACTGCATAAATCAACTGATAATCACAAGAAAAGAAGCTGTCATCTATATATCACAAATGGATTGGTGTATGCTAAGCACACATTATCCACGAAGCACAAACCAAAACATACAAACATACAAAACCCCTGAGGGAAGAAGCCACCAACTCAACCCTGCTCAGCAGAAAAAAAAATCAAAACACTTCGGCCACCTTGCTTGCAAGGACTCGCTCCCTTCTTTCAATGTATCCAAACGGAAACCAACCTGCTTTCCCTTTGCATTCGCCCTCGGCCCATCCATTGTTCGTCACCTGTCAATCAGAGTCATATTAGGAACAATTTAAAATGATTTTAGGGTAATTTGTCCCCACCACCACCACCACCACCACCACAACCAAAATTTCTTTTAAATATAACACGAATGTGATAAATAAGAGATACAGGCTCTTGCAGGACCACAATTCCTTTATAGCCAAGACAAGTATGTTATGACACAAGGTACAAGCAAATGACCAAACAATCATGGTAGTGTTAATCATTCATTGATCAACTGTTTTCCGATATCATATTAGATTGCCTATTCTGTCTGATGCTTAAACTGAGGGTCTGACTATTACATTTTGGTATACTTGTATTTTACTGCCTTTTCACGAGTCAATTTCAAAAATTTTATTTAACAGGTCTGTAAAGACCAGAACAATCCATATATAAAACACCCTCCCCCCAGAAAAAAAACAGATTCCAAATCAGATCCTCTGCAGCAAGTTGTCTACAGCCAAATCTCAGCCGTTGATTAGTTGGTACATAGTACTAAAAGAAATAGAGAGAATGTAAATAAATGGTTCAGATTTTAGCCGCAGAGAACATGGTGCTGGAGATATGCAGTAGATGATACTGGTTTGATTCCTTCAAATAAAATGACATCCTTTGGTTCACCAAAAGCTGTAATGATAGACTTGGTAAGTGACAAACCTTTCTAACAACAATATAATCCCCAACTGATAGATTCAATTCAACTTCTGACTCCGCATGGTAGGGAAATAAAACCTGCACGAGTAAACAGCAGAAAGTAAATTAAGCAGTCACTTATTTTTTAGCAGAATATCTAATTTTTGTAAAAGAAAAAATCTAACCTCTCCTAAGAAGTAACCCATACTATCTGTTGAGCCATTATGTGCTTGAGAAGCATATACGCCATTTACTTCTTCATATGATGGAGGTGGTGGCGTGCTGTTATCCACGCTTGGGGTAGGAGGGGCTTCAATTCGCTGTCGTTCTGATATCATCTATTATTCAAATATAAATATGGCATGCAATCATATGTCGATGGCAAAAGAAAATGATGTAACTTTCTAATGGCATATTTGACTTTTATATTGAGAAGATGATGAAAAAATGACCAACGGATACAATGGCTTACCTCTCCCTCAAGCTGATCAAGTATTTGGAGTACTCTTTGATGATAGGCTCGCTCTGCTTCAACCTTAATATTAGAAATAGAACATTGGATTCAAGAGTAATAATTTCCGATAACTCAGATCCAAGATTTTAAAACATAAGAACTGCAACATCATATGGTAAAACGGCAAATACCATAGCTATAATACGCTGGAGGGTTAACCTCTGTTGCTGCGCTTCAACAGCAGCCATTGCAGCAGCTGCTTCTTTTCCCAATATGGCCATGTTTGTCTTCAGGTCTTGCAGCTTTGCTTCAGCTGCTTCCAGCTTCATAGCATTCTCAGTATTGCCTGGTGTTTCTCTTACTTTTGCCTGGCGTTTGGAAACTTCAATAGCCTGTCTAGGTTTAAAAGACATAGTAATTACAAAGTACACAGAAAAAATTATCGATGAAATATTTACTTATTTGGACATTTACCAAAATGTAAGCTGGTGACAAATGGAAAATATACAATAAAATGAAACATAAATTTACAGATACCTGGGCCTCGGCTTCCTGCCGCATTCTGTCATATCGTTGAGCAAGATGCCGAGCATCCTCCAATGGTGCTCCCATCACCATTGCTCTTAAGGGCTCTGCAACCTAAGAATCAACCAAAACTGAAAATGTTCACTGTCCGAGACATTAGGTCAACAAGCAAGAAAGACTAACACAGTGAATGTATACGTCCAATTACTATTAAATTCAATTAAAACGGTAAATGGATTTGAATATCCATGGCCATCCAGGATAAAAAAGAAAATCAGTAGGATGGAATCCAGGCATTAAATCAGTGAATCCAAATCTGAACATCTATAGAAATGTACGAGGCTCCCAGCAAACAGGGTCTGTCAGGGAAGGATATATATGTACATAATTTACCCTTGCAATTGGAGATGGGGCTTCCTTGAATTTGAAACTGTGGCCTAGGTCACAAAGCCACAATGTTATTACAGTAACTAGGGCTCTCATTTAAATATCTATAATTATGTATCTTATTCATTTTAGATAGAACAGTTTAGTTAGGGATAAATCCAAGAATTACATGTATGAAGCCAGAGCTGAACCCTTCAATCATAAAACTATCAATGGCTGTATGATGGACTCATGCATAAACCGAAGATATAGGTTAATGTGATAAACCCCTATTATTCCTACTTATCTTTACCAGGCACAATAATGGTGTGCAATATGTACAATATAACAGAAGCTACAAAATGTAATATCTCAAAAGGGAAATGGTAGAAATGTATAAAGTAAAATAAGTATCAATAATTAAATTTCATGTGAATAAATTACTCGGAGGATTCAGGAAACTGCTTGATATTTCACTGCTTCGCTAGGGACAGTGGATCTTGGATTAAAAATAAGGCAGCAAAACTGGAATATATGTACTATCCATCCAAGCAGTGATAATATATAACCACGCTTGTATTTTAAGATGCTTTGGTCCACATTACTCTGGCACAAAATCACATGTACTGGCATAAACTTGTTAACTTCAGAACCCTATGATTTATGAGTGTGCATTTGCTAGGGCATTTTTTACCTGTGTTCCAAGTGCTTTTAGTAAGCTCCCACGCTCCTTCTCCATTTGCGCACGGGCACGTGCATAGTTTAGTGCTGCTCTAGATAATGTGCTACCACTGGTACATGTATTATCTGCACCATATTTCCTGCTATCTTCTGATAACTTTGTTCCTGTTAAATAACAACAAGTATAGTGGTAATTTAATAACAATACTCATAGGAGGTGGTATTTAAATTAAATAACAGTTTAACTCAGGGAGAAAATCTCCGTTACAGGGAAAAAACAGCTCAACATATGGAAACGCATGCCAGAAAAGAAATGCAGAAATATGAGATAACAATCATAGCTGATTATACCCTCGCTGGCCTAAGCTACCAACTTACTCCCAAAAATTCTGTTCTGCCTTGCCATTATTCCCCACTTCCGCTCATTCACATTCCTATTCCTCTCCCCTTACCGCACAGTTATCTTCTTCAATAGCTTTCTGTCTAGTGTACATTCTATTACCTCTCCTATCATTGTTCTCTCATTCCTTCTAGCAGCACTCCTATTTCTTTAATTATAAACACACAATTAACATCCCATCCTCCTTTTTCTTCTCTAACATAATGTCATAAACTCTTTTCCCGAAACCCAACTACAAATAAAATTTCACCAACCAAAATTACGGACCTATTTCAACTTGTTTGGATCCAGTTACAATATAACCTTCCACACCACGAACAATATCCCTTTGATAATGCTGGAAAAAAAAAAATTCATATCAGTCAAGGAGGGAGCGTATAAGTAGAGTTAAAAAAATCAACAAAAATAGAGGATTGGTACAGAAAAACCAAATAACCTTTCCAGCCCGTGTTGATATGTAAAGCTTCTCAAGTTTCTGATGTTGTTGAAGTTCCACCTCATCAGTAACCATATTATCTGAACCTCCATATCCCCCAGCCCCAAACTGTTTAAGTACAGCCTAAATAGCAATAATTGTGGTTAAAACCTCAATAGGGGAAGAAAGCAAAACTAAGGATTAGCTAGCAGGTAAAGGAGCATGAGATGTATTGAATCCTACCATAAAAAATAACTCAAGAAAATACATGATAGAAAGGAGAGAATAAGAACAACCATGAGGGAGGATGATGTATCCTCTAAAGAAAAGTGGTAATCGTCATATTGCAGATCATAGTCAAATGAATGAAATCTCTTTAATTAAGTGTTCCAATGTCTCTCAGGGACAGGTTACTGATATTGTAAAACAGTATTGAGTGTAATCTATTTGTCTTCAAAATTTACTTTCTTTTACTTTCCTGTTTGTGGTAGGAGGAGCCAAGGCCATATCTATAGACCCAATTAATATTCATCCCAGCATTATGGCTTAGGAGGGCAGTAAATTGCATGGCAGTGTGCCTTTGTGTGATTAATCTCTGCGTAGGATAGTAATAGCAGTGCCTCTAAGATTATCTTATATTTTCTGGACTTTTGCTCAGAAATGCATTCAATCAGATGCTAAGACATGAAAATTGGCCTTTAAACACAAGGAAATATTTTTACCCTTTTATCTTTTGGAATGAACATAAGATAGGATTAAAATATAACACTAATTTTTTACATTACATGTGTATAACTAATAGGCTCAAATACAGCACAGAAGATTGGGATATGAATAAAAATAATCAAATCATAACAGTACAAGTAAAGGTATTTTAAGCGTTGATGCAATGTCCAAGATTAGTAGCAGTTTGATTTATACAGCTACAAATGACATCACTAGTCAACAACTATTTAGAAGTGTTTGTGCTTCCTCAAATATAAATGCATATTTTCAAATATTCTATAGTAATAACTAAACATGTTTGCATGTAGATTTTTTTTTATAAATGATCATGTGTGTCTGTATTGTAATTGTATTCATTGAATGCAATGCTTGTAACCATATCCTTATACTCATGCCATGCAATACAATATCATAGAGTAACAAATTTGCCTTCATTTAGTTGTGGCCCTTCAAAATTCTTTTGTTGATTTTGGTTATCATAGATTTTTTCTAAATGGTTCCTGTCACCACTCCGTAGAATTGCTACACACATCTAGCGGCACCAACATATTAGTAAGTGGCCGTTCTGCGGTGGATGCTTGTCACATACATCATCACTATTGGTAATAAAGGACGAGAAAGAACTAAAAACAATAACAAAAACTTTCTAGACCACTAAATCCAAATTAATCCATATTTTAGGGAATAAAAATACATTTTACCCTAAACAATGTACTTGATTACCAAGCGCGTTTCCAGTCCAAGCAACTAGCCAAATATTCAAGCCACCTTCCCTTCAGGATACCATCAGATCAATACAAAAAAATCTAAAAGTTCAGTTATTTCAAAAAGCTTATTTCACGAATAAACTTAATATTACTGAACGAATTGCTTAATCAGCATCAAGTTCTAATCTATGCAGCGTTTCCGAAATCGGCGACGTAACAGCTTAAAATTAAGCTTATTATTCTAAGAATTTGGCAAATCAATCATTACAAAATTTCTAAACCCTTCCCGCAATGCAAGTGTACGACAAGGTTGGTCAGAACTCGGAATTATCGGTGCGAAGAAAATAATTATCCTAATCGAATTTAAGAGGCGCGTACTTGTGTTGATCTATTGGAAGGGATGCATTTGCGTTGATCGGAGAAAGATCTGGCAACTGAAATAGGTTTTATTCAGAGAACGAAAGAGAGAGAGAAAGAGAAGGAACCTGCTGTTGGCGAGCGACCTGTTCTCGAAGCTTGGAGGCTTGCTTTCTGATAGCTTCCATTCAGAAATCCTTTTTTTTATCGAATCTTCCACCGCAGTGCACAGTGTTGATTTGATTTCAACCGAAGCACCAGCAGCAACGGTGTTTGAATATCACAGAGAAGAGAACAAAGAAAAGGGACAGACAGAGGTTTTTCAAAATTGCGCTGGAAATTATTACATTCTATATGTCATGGACAGTCACTTTGTTTCTTCCTTCCCCTAGACACCTTGCTTGGTTTTTTAATATATATAATTATACATTATATTTTACTTACATAACAGTTTTATTTATTTTTTAAAATTTTCTATAATTTTGGTCTGAGATTTTTAAAATTCTATATATTTGATTCATTTGTCAAATTTACATATTTTTTTACTTTTTTTAAATTTAATTCATTAAATAGTATTTTAAAGCAATATGTTAAGTCAACTATAAAAATATATACAAAATTGAAAATTTGGATTAAATTATAAAGTTTTTGAAACGTATAAACTTAAATTTTAGAAAATAAACAAAACCAAAATTACGTATTACAAATTAAGAAAATGTAATTTGACCCTTTTTCTTATCTTACTTATCTCGCTCTGAAAAAGTGGTACAAAGTAATAACTGGATTTGAATGGGCGAACATGTCAAGCCTTCACGTGTTTAAACATTACAATTTAATGAATTTCTAACAACGACGTATATAATTATTTTAAGAATAAATATAATTAGAATTTAATTTAGTGCATTTTAACATTTAATGGTATTTTTAGTTAAATTAATAGAAATAAAAATTTAAGTCTAATTTTATTAAGTTTGAAATAATTTATTAACATAAATTATTACGTTATCCCATTAAAGAAATCATTTTTTTAAGGAAGGTAACTTCACAACTATTTATTTCTTTTTTTAAGCAGCAACTATTTATTTCATTAGTTATATACTTTTTGGAAAAAAATATGTAACTCTTTTAAACACTTGTTACAAGTAGTATTTTTATGGTCAGTGAATGTATATTTTTGAATTCAATGATTACTAACATTTTATAGGATTTTTGTTAATTAGAAAAATTAATTACATTAAAGAATTTAATAGTCAGTATTTTTCCCCAAAATTGAAAATAATACTAAACATCTATAACAACTAATATTACACAAGTGCTAATGGAATATGAATCATCCATTATATATTAAAGATAATTAATATTTAGTTTCTAATTTAATTAAATTTATATTTAAAATTATTCAAACTATATATATGTATAGTTATATATATTTTTTAATATGTTTGGATGAAATTGGTTGATATTTTATCTCCATTTATTTCAAACTTGGTACTGGTTAAAGTAGTCAAAATAAGATACAATAATTACAATAAAATTAAATCATGATTGAATAGAGTGGTTGGAAGGAGGTGTAGAGAGAAAAGCATACGCATAAAAATATTAAACAGAAGAAAGAAAAGGGTAAAAAGAGATGGGCCTGTTGGGCCAGGTTCTCACACTATAACTCTAACGTGAATCTTTCTTCCTGCACCTCCATATGTTCTTCTCACACCCCCATACAAAACATGAAAATGTGGTTTTATCCTTCTTATGCCACCCCCATATTTCATATTACATAATCCGAAAGTTAATCTCGAATTCGAAAATAGCTTATAGATTATATAATCCGGAATATATCTTTAAAAAATGGTATTCCGGATTATATAATCCAGAAGTTTGGATTTGAGAGTGGCTTCCGGATTATGTAATCCATAAATGCATTTGAAAAAAGGCTTCCAGATTGGAAGGTAAAAAATACTTTCAGATTATGTAATCCGACAACTAATAGTGCATATGAAGAAAAGGCTTTCGGATTATGTAATCCATAAGCTAATTATGAGTTTGGAAAATGACTTCCAGATTACATAATCCAAAATATTACATAGGAACAAATGCAAAAATTTATGGAGGTGCAAGAAGAAACAATCCTCTAACGTGGTACTTAAATAAAGCCAAATTCTTCCCGCCATCTCCATCCCTTCTTCCTACATGTTTTATTTTTTTATAATCCCTTCTTCCTACATGTTTTATTTTTTTTATAATTCAAACCTTATCCTTTTGTGTTAGGATATTTTATTGATGGAGAGTGTGATGTCTTATTCTTTCAAGTAACTTAGAATGCTTATAATGGTCGTAATGGTAAATATTGGTGATTGAAGTAAGTTTTGTAGTGTTTTTAGAGTTTTTTTTTTTTTCATGGGATTGTACAATTCGTAACACCCCTTAGTGTAATATGCATTATGAATTGTAGAATTTATAACACTCCTTAATGTAATCCATATAAAAAATATCTTCCAAACTATCCAATTTGTAACTTATTTTGAACTAACAATCTCGATTGTATAATTTGAAAGACAATTTCATAACCAAATTTACCTTCCAAATTATACAATCTAAAATAAATATATATTATAATAAGGTGTGTTACGAATATATAATCAGTAATATATTTCCAAATTCAAAAATATCTTTCCAAATTCAAAAATATCTTTCCAAATTCAAAAATATCTTTCAGGATATTGTAATCCAAAATGATTTTTTTAATATAAAAAAAAGTTTCAGATTGAAAATGTAAATAGAAAAAAATAAAATTTGAAATTATAAAATCGGAAATATATTATTTTAAAGATAAAATTATATTTTTTTCAGACCTATAAAGGTTGAGTCAAAATTATGGAGGTGCAGTAAGAAACGCCCTTAAATAAAATCCTTGAACTCGTCGAACTATAGCAATCATCTTACCAAGTGCTGTGATATTTTTTGCATTCATTAATCATGGCTTCAGATTTGAAGGCGTTGAACTTGACATGGTCTTCGAGAGGAAGAAAACTCAAGTCATAATCAAAATCTATCTTTCTAATGTGATCACATATAGCTAAGTTCAATGTTCCTTTAGCTACTTTTACGTCACAAAAAGCTCAACCCATGAAATCTAGCACATAACAACTTGACAACCAGGCCTTCATCATAACTTAATTACCTTATTTTATTCATCAACGTATAGCAACAGGAAAAGGTCAAATATTCACATATTCTTATAACAAGAACATCATAACAAACCCTTCTTAGATTAATTAATTTGTATCTTTTTGAAAATAGTTTATTTTATTGAAAGAGACATTTTCTTTAGATAAAGTCTTGTTAACCTGATCTTTTAGACGAAATCCTGTTTTATTCTTGATTCGATCTGAGGAAGTTTTTATTATAAATATAATTTTTCTAAATAATTATTGTTCCTACAGAACTAGAACTCTAGAATCCTGCAGAACACTTCTTCTTATTGTAATCTTCTCGTCTTCTCGGTTTTACGGTTAGACTTCTTTCGGCTGGATCTCCTTTGGTCTAGACGCGATGGGGGAGTACCTGCGATGACACTCCGACAATTAAGTCAGTCTGAGAGCTAGGTACCAGAGGAATAGGGAATGAATAGTTACCTCGAGTGTTGTGTCTCTCCCTCTATTTACACTACTGTGGATGAGTTCTGACTGTTGTGGGCCTGCATTCGAGTCCAGTTGGAAGTCCAATTGCACCCTAATCATGCTTTGCGCTTAACCTGGTTTATTTTTGTACGTGTTTGGCTGTTAACTTTGTCGGCTAGTCGGCTAGTCGGCTTCTCGGCCACCCGGTAGTACAATTATCTTTTTCATTTTTATTTGTTTGGGTTCTTGGATTAGTAATGTGTATTAAGTAAATTGATAAAAAAAAATTATGAGATTGAGTAATTCATATCATAGATAAAAAATTGTTTTACAAACATATGACTTAGACATGAAATGGAGAGACACCAAAATGATGCTATAATTGTACGATTTTTGTTGCAATATTATGATGAAAAAATAAACTATTTTTTTTCTCTAAAACTTGCTAATAAATTTACTTAAGAAATCCCATATTATTAGTTAAGTTATTGAGCTTTATGTTTTATGTGAGTGAAGCAAAGCTTTATAAAGATTGTTAACTCATGTTCCGAAGAAGCATTATCCAAAGACGCCGCAAACTCAGAGTAGCGATTTAATTGACCAAGAATTGAATATTGTTGATAGAAGTAGACATTTAAGTACTGAAATTGAAATTCATTTTAAGTTCCTACAGGAACTGTCTTGTCGTTTTTCCATTTTTGTTTCTTTCTGTTCCTATTGAATCTCTGTTTGACTTTGGTCTTTGTTGGTAAGTTATATATCAAATTTAGCAGAAAAAAATATAGCGATCAAAATAGAATACTGAAAATTAATGACACTAAAATAAAAATAATAATTAAGGACTAAACAGCTATTTTAAGTAAAGTTTGTAACAGAATGACTTTTATAAAGTAAACATATAAAAAAATATATAATTTCATAACTTTTATGAAGTTATGCTTAACTTAAGGTCTTACTTTTTGTATTTTGGTTTTGGTTTAAAAATGCTCACATAAATCACAGAAGCACCATTGCGTCTGTGTCATTATTTGTTTGTAAAGCCCAATTCAAATGCAAAGATCAAGTGAGTGATCATTACATTGTCCTTTTAGTATTTATAACAAAAAATGGTTTTGATACTTGTAAAAAATTACGACAAAATGTGTTTTGTGTAATTTGAAAGACAGTGTGATTACGAGCAAATCATTACATATAACAAAAAATCTCCCTCGAGAGTCAAGCAAATTATTAACCATAACAATAATTTATGATGTGATTCCATATATTGTGTAATTTGAAAGGCAAGTTCCTAATGTCATTACTATAGGAGAGTAGGGGTAGAGAAGAAATAAAGTTGATTAAATATATTTTTAAATTTTAATTATCAAATTCTCGTCAAAGATTAGTACAAAAGCAAACTAACAACCTAAACGATAATTTGTCATGAATTTTAATTTTAAAAAAAGGCATTGGGTGATCCAATTCGAGGAGTCGTGCCACCTAGATGGAGAATGGAGAAGGTAGAAAATAAATGTTGAAGATATATTTTCATAAATCTCTTTAAAATATCTTACGAAAATAATAAATATGTTTTCCATCTTTTAAAATTATTTTATAAATTAATTAATAATTAAGGGAAATATTTATCTTTTAAAAAATCAGTTTTAGTTTATGCATGAATTATAAAAATAATTTTCTTCATTTCTTTTATAAAAGTTTGTAAAAAAAATCAATTACATTGCACTTTCAAATAGTATATAATGCAAAATGTCCTATAGCATGACTTAAATTTTGTGTAGTTGAATCAAGGGTAAGAAAAAAAAATTAAATAGCTAATCTAAATTCATATTACTTTAATTTTATTTGAATAGATTTATTTTAAATTTAAATTTATGTTTTTATATTTAAAATCTAAACTATTTTATTGGATTTAGATATTATATAAATTGAATAATTTATTGGATTTTTTAAAATCCTAAATCAATGTACATTTAGGTCATTTTATCTAATGAAATATTAGGTCAAGTTAGATTCCATTAAAGTAGTTCATAGTCAAAATCAAGTTAAGTTAATCTAAGTCCAAATTAAATTGAGTCAGTCTTTGTCTAGGTTGAGTTTAGTGAGTCTTTGTCCAGGTTGAGTTTAGTCTATCCTAGCATAGGTAGAGATGAGTTAGGACTAACCTACATTTAATTGAGTTGAGCTAGGTTTAGGTTGGTCCTTATTTGATAAAAACTTGATTAGGACTAGATGAAGTCGAGTCATCTTGAGCCTAAGTCAAGTTAGTCAGTCTAAAGATAGGTCAAGTCGATGCGACATGGGGTTAGGTTGTGTCGAGTAATTTCAGGTATAGGTCGAGCTAAGTTAGTTTGAATCTAGATTGAGCCGATTCGACTTAGATCCATTTCAAACCGATTTAGGATGTGACCACATTTAACATAGGTTGGCTAGGCCCATGTTGAGTCAAGTTCAGTCAGGTCCAACTCGAGTCGGACCCAAGTGGGAGAAGACAGATTGGGTCAGGTTTGGACAAGTTGAGTTTGGCTTGTGTTGGGTCGAGTCATCAAGCCTATAAGGGGTTGATCAAATTATGTCAAGTCGATCTCACATCAAGTTGATACAAGTTGAGATAGACCCATGTTCAATCGAGTTTGGTTAGACCATGTTAGGTTGAGTTCAGGTTGAACCGAGTTCAATTTGATTCAAGTCAAGTTGGGCCTAGGTGGGATTGTGATGGATCGGCTGTTGGCCTTAAGTTGGTCTGTGTTGAGTTGAGACATCAGACCTACATTAGGCTGAGGTCATGTCAAGCTATGTTAGGTTGATCCCATGTCAAATCGAGCTAAGTCAATCTTGCTCACGTTCAATCTAGTTTTATTTGACCCAGGTCAACAACGAGTTTGATTTGAACTAGATTTGGTTAGTTTATATATTTAATCGATTATGGTTGGGTCTAAACCAATTTGGACTCAAAGAAGATTAAGATGACCAAGCTAAGTCAAACCAAGTTAATTTGAACCCATATCCAACTGATTCATCAAGTCAATAACAAGTTGGGGTGTCAAGTTAAGTTGATTTAATCTCGTATCATATTGATTAAGTCGATCCCAAATAAAATTTAATCTAATTACAAAGTATATTTAATATAAATTTTAACTAATATAAATCGAATTGAAAAATTTAAATAAATTTGATTTAGTTAAAATGCAATCAATTTTATATCAAATATATTTTATTGATTTATGCACATGAAAGCTTTTTATATATATAAAAAAATATTTTATTGAATTTGTATTTTGTGGGAAATATGATGTACCTCTAACTCCTTAAATCCTTAAATGTTTAGGGTAAAACTTGTTATTACTAGATAAATATTTTGAATGGGTATTTATGAATATAAAAAAATAATTACTTATTTATTAATTAATCGTAGATATAAATACTATAGTATTCAATCTTTATATATTTATTATTGATTGCTAAATTACAGTTTGAATATTTTAAAAGGAATTAAATAATAAAATAAAATTATTAATGAAAAACATGAACGATTAAAAAGTGTTTAAAATTTATTTTATTTATTTATTCTTATAAAATTAAATTATTTAAAAAAGTTATTAGTTTTAAATATATATCGTGTGATGTTCGTTATTTGAACTTATTTTTAGGGATTAAATTACTTTGCATTAATATTTTATTATAGTTTTCATTTAAAATATAGTTTTAAATTGAATTTATACTACTGTTTGTATTTGAAATAACTATTTTAAATTTAATTTAAAAAATCTATAAGTATCTAGGATGTAAAAGGCCAAATTACATAGAGAAATACTAAAAGTTTCAAAATTTAGTCCATTTTTAAACGAAATTACATGTGTGCCCGTAGTAAGAAAGTTATAGTAGATATTTTTGTCTTTTAAAACTTATTTTAAATCTCCGAATCCATATAATTGTATAAAAATGGAAAAGACATAATTAAAAAACGTATAAACTGTTTATTGATTAAAAATATATTTTGTATAGAATTATTAAATGATAAAATAAATAGAGTAAATTATAACTTTTTAAGATTTGCTCTAATTCTTTTCGTATTTTAAACTGTTGAAAATTTCATAAATTTTGACATGTTTTTTTTAGATTTACATCTAGGCACACAAAAAAACGTTATTAACTCTGCGAGATGGGTGCAATTATTTCAAAAGGAAGGAGTTCACATGTAATATTTTTATAAGTTTATGGGATGAAAAGTTATTGATTTTTTTTATAATTGAGAAACTACAAGAAAAATCAATTGTTTAAAGTAGAGAAATATTTTTTTTTATACATATAAAATTAGTTATGGATTCAACTGATCTTTTGACTTAAAGTTATGAAAAAAAATGTGTTGTATGGTGCAGAAAGGTAAAACAACGATGACTAATTTATATTTAAAATAGCGGTTATATAGTCGTATTTGTTGTACACATAGTCTTAAATCGAAGATATAAGAAGGCGGCTAATTAGTCGCATTTGTAAATATCATTTATAAATGTGACTATGATAAATAGTCGTATTCGTATATGCTTCTGAATGATTTTATGCAGGGAGGAGTAACGCATTTACGAATGCGACTATTACCTTAGATGTATTTATAAATGACATTTACGAATGCGACGCTATAGTAAAGAGCCGCATTTATAAATCTTGCGCTGGATTTATAAATACGGCTATGGTAAATAGTCGCCGTTGTAAATCGTGATTTTTTTAGTTCAATATGTTTAATGCTAATTCCTATATAAATTAACCTGTTCAATTATAATCCAGTCAGACAAATACATAAATTCATATAATCAAATTTTATATATTCATAAAATTGTATTACAAACACTAATACGTCTAAGGTAATAGCCGCATTCGTAAATGTGTTACTCCTCCCTGTATAAAATCATTCAGAAGCATATACGAATGCGACTATTTACCACACAACAATTTTATCAACCATTGATAAGACAAGTAACTGCCAATGATCCCTAAGTCAAACAACTTTCAACTTTTTCCAAAATCTCTAAGAGCAAAACAACTGGTTGATTCGACAAAACAACAGGTTGTTTTTTCACTTAGTTGGAAAAACATCTAATTCAAAAAAGGTTTCAATTCACATCAGTTTTAGATTCAACAAAAGAGTGGATCACACTTTAATCTACCCAGATCTCAGCCACACACAGTAACAACACCAACCTTTCATCAAACACCTTGGATTTGGATTCTTCAAAACTCTTGATCACTCTTGATCAACACTTTTTTATCTTCTTGATTCTCTAATATCAGGCCTTCTAATATCAATCCATTATCTGTCCGACCTTAATAACTAATAAAATGTGAATTCTTTGTATTGTTTCTTTACTTTTTCAGACCATATATGGTTCAAATTGGGATGGTTTAAGTTAACTACCATTATTGTACAAAATATGGTCAAAATTAATCATACAGCTGTATCATGTCCATTTTTTTGTATCTCATTTACGGTTTCTTTTTGGCTTTTTCATATTTTTTTCCTTCATCTCATTTGTTCATTTGTCCATTTTGTTTCCATCCGTATCATTCGTTTTCCATTTTCGTATTATCAATTCTAAATATAGAAGATAAAGTTTGTTGTTAGCTTTGTGATAGTTTTTTTCTTCATCTACTTTGTTCATTTGATTTAACTTTGAAAGTGTATTTTTGTTTCCACTCTTGATGTTATCTACGGTTTGTATTTCGCTTTGTCATGTTTTTTTCCTTCATCTTATTTGTTCATCTGTCCATTTTGTTTTCATCCGGATAATTCGTTTTCCTTTTTCGTATTATCAGTTCTAAATAGAGAAGATAAAGTTTGTTGTTGGCTTTATGATAATTTTTTTCTTCATCTAAATAATTTGTTCATTTGATCCAACTTTGAGACTGTATTCTTGTTTCCACCTGTTTATATTATTTAATTTCATTATTTTATTATTTATTTTGATCAAAGTGTTACCTTTTTACATTATGGGTTGTGAATGTCATTATTTTATATTATTATTGTTTTATATTTTTAATGGCTCATCGTTAATTCTCATCATTAATGTAATGATGGTTTAATTCTCATCACTTTCTGATGGAGGAGGGCCCAAGCTCACCACACGATGAAAGCCAAGCCTCCAAGACTAGACGGTCTAGCCTATGATGAGGAGCGGCTACATAAGAAGCGTCTAGGCCATGATGAGGATTCCTTCTAGACCGTCTAGCTTCACATACACATGGGTCAAAGCTACGATTTTGGGAAGAGAAGACCTTTGTAATTGTTACATAAAGGCCCATTAGGGGTGCTTAGTAATTAGAGTAGTGTAGAAAGCATATTTGTGTGAACATTCTAGAAAGACCATGGAGGGGGGGGTGAGCATAAAAACTAGACACACCCCTCCCCATGTGCTCATTTGTGCACCCATGTGCCATGTGCACCCATGTGCTTCACATTTACATTTCATTTGGCTAGCATTAGGGTTGCATTATGGTCCTCCTTAGCCTATAAAAGGAGGAGCCTACACCTTGTATTTTCAAGTTTATTGTGAGTAAAGTTATGCTGCCCATTTGTGCTCAACTTTGCTTCTCCCTAGAATCCTAGGCTCTAAACTTCAATTCCTTCATCTTTTCCCTTGAGCTGGCCGAACCACTCAATACCCATACCTATCATGCACCTACAAGATCAACACCACTCTTAGGAGGATCTTGCTCACCTTCATTCATTGCTTCCGCCCCATTACTCTTACTCAATTAAACTTCAATCCTTTCACCTTTCTCCCTTGAGCTGGCCGAACCACTCAAACACCACACTCATCATGCACCTTCAAAGCCAACACAACTCCTAGGAGGGCTTTGTTTCACTCACCCATTGCTTCCGCATCACTTTTTACTACTTTGATTCAAGAAGAACACATGAAATGCCATCATTTGGTATCATGAGCTTTTGGTTCTTCAAGATGAGTAGCTTGGTCTTTTAAATTTTTAGTTCTTCTTTATTTCATATTGTCATTTACATTCCATACTTGTCTTGCTGTTTTTTACTTTTTAAATTGTTCTTGGTGTGCTTATGGAAGATCCAACCAAAGCACAATTGTTCAATTGATCTTGAACAAATTCTGTGCAGCTTGTGATAGGATTCCTTACACCATTGAGTGGCTGTTTTTCTTTTAGGAATTTGAGTCCTTATTGCTTTCTTAATTTTGCTTCATTTTATGCTTTGAGTCTTTATTTTCTGAATCTATAAATGTTGTGTCAAGTCATGTGAATCCATATTTGTCAACAATTCTTAGTAGTCCTATTATTGGCTTGGTTGTTTCTTGCTTTTGGGTCTCTTTAAATTGTTTGAATCTGCTGTTCTTTGCTCCTTTGGTGCCTTTTTTATTTTTAGTTTGAGTTCATAATTGTGTCTTAGTTCTTACACAATTTCCGTTCTTACAATTCCATTGTGTTAAATTTTGGTTATCTTGCTGTTTTTTTCAGTTTTCCAGAATTCCCCTGTTTACACCTTCTCTGTTTTGGCTGTTTTAACCCAGAAAAATATTTCCACCCATAGAAAAATTCTGATTTTCTGGAAAATGCAAGTTTAAAGTGTTATAGAAAAGACAAAAAAAGAATTAGGTCAAAAGAAGCAACAGAAAAAAAATGATAAATCTTACAAAATCAGAGTGCAAATCTTGAGCGCTCCAGCTGGCCTAACCGAACACCAATTTTGAAAAATTTATTAAAAAAAAATGGTGCATCCGTTTTGAGTGAATCCAAAGCCAGATTTTAGATAAGATCCTGAATATCTTGCATAACAAATTTCAGAGCCAAATTCCAAAAATACAGATCAGCATAATTCGGGGAACAAACACGTTTTCTAGCCCACAACATTTTCTAGTGGTGCTGTTTTTTTATTTGGTCATCTAATCTAGTGCTTTTCTTTAGGAATTCTTTTGGTGTGCCAACCTTTTATTGAGTACCTTTAATTGTTTGCTTTAATTTCTTGAATCTCCTTCTAAGTTGTCATATTATAAATCCTTTTGGTGGTACTGTTTTCTTTCAATTAAATTTGTTTCTTGCTTTTGTTCCTTGACCTCTCTTTTTGGGTGTTGGAATTTAATTTCTCCCTTGGTGCTTATGTGCATGGAATTTGACTTGGTTTAAGGTTTAGCCCTTGTGAATAGGTGCTGGAAATTGGAGAATTAAAGCCAACATTCTAAGGAGGAGACAAAGCCAAAGCCGAAACAAGCTTTCTTGAAACAAACACTACAAACACTTAGGAGATCAACAATCAAGACAACAAAGAAGTGCACTAACCAAAAGGAGGAACAACAAAGGGAGTTTTCTCTTATTTCCTTTGCAACTTGGTTTATTGTTAATTACCTTGTTAATTACGTTTAGTAAAGTGGCGATGAGCATCCGGAATCTGAGTCTGGACGTCGCCATGCACCACATGCTGACGGCCTTGCGGCCGGGACCCTTTGCCGACAACCTGTGAAGCCGGCCGACAGCCTGGACGAGCTGAGAAAAAGAGCTGCTAAGTACATGCAGCTGGAAGAGCTAAGAGAATTCCGTAACCAGGCCTGTGCCGAGGCCGGTGTGGAGAAAAACAAGGAAGAGAAGGATCGCCAGGGGCGGCCGAGTCAAAGAAGTGACCGACGCCGGGATACCCGAGACCGACCGATCCGGTTCTCAAGGTACACACCCCTAACGAATGAGAGAGGGAGGATTCTGGACGAGGCCCTCAACGCCGAGTTGATCCCTCCCCCAAGGAAGGTGGCCAGCCCAAATAATGCCGACCGGAGGAAGCAGTGTCGGTACCACCAAAACACCGGACACTCAACCGACGAGTGTCAGGCCCTTAAGGATAATATCGAGGAACTTATCCAAGCCGGGCATCTCCGTCGTTTCGTCAGGAATGGCCGAGACCCACCCGGCCGGGCGGATCCACCCAGGCGGACGAGGTCACCTCAACGCGACCGAAATGACCGAAATAACAGAGGCGACCGACAACCCGCAAGGGCCGACCCCCCTCGGAGAGATGATCCCCCCAGGGAGGTCAATCAGAGAGGTAACCGAGAGGTTATCAACACTATAGCCGGCGGCTTCGCCGGAGGAGGAAGCACGAACAACGCTCGGAAGAGACACCTCCGGGCGGTACATCAGGTGAATGCGGTGGCATTCCGACCGAGGATGCCACCCATCACTTTCACGGACGAGGACTTTAAGGGCGTAGACTACCGCCAGCAAGACGACCCGATGGTGATAGCGGTCGACAAAGACCGATTCATCATACGGAAGACCCTCGTGGACAAAGGAAGTTCGGTAGATATCCTTTACTGGAAAACTTTCAAGGCTATGAGGATGGCCGAGACCGAGATGATGCCATACGACGACCACGTGGTAGGATTCTCGGGCGAGAGGGTGGGTACCAAGGGTTATATCGACTTGTACACCACCTTCGGAGAGGGGAAGAGCACCAGGACCATCAAAATTCGATACCTGGTCATCGACGCCAACACCTCCTACAACATTCTACTCGACCGACCCTCCATCAACCGGCTGATGGCCATAGTATCAACCCCTCACCTCGCAATGAAATTCCCTTCGAGGACAGGGGACATTCTCACAGTCCACGTAGACCAGAAAGAAGCACGAGAGTGCTATGCCGAGAGCCTCCGGGTGGAGCCTTTAAAGGCCGACACCTCTTCCCTTCGGGCGAGAAAATCCTCCCGAAAGAACCGCTCCCCCAGGAAGGACCGGCCAAGGGCGGTCCAACCAACCGTGGCACTGGTAGACCTCGATCCCCGGGTGACCGAGGACAGGCTAGAGGCAAGAGAGGAGCTGAGGAGAGTCCCCCTCCTCGACGAAGAGCACAGCACGGCTGTAGGGACAGCCTTGGCAGCAGTTGAGGCCGAGATCATGCACGCCGCGCTGAAAAAGAATATCGACATGTTCGCATGGACGCCGGCCGACATGCCGGGGGTGAGCCCGGATGTCATCACCCACCGACTGTCAATATTCAAGGAAGCCCGTCCGATCTCCCAAAAGAAGAGAGACTTGGGCAACGAAAAGCGACTCGCAGCGAAGGAGGAGGCCGAGAAGCTCCTGTCGGCCGGATTCATAAGGGAGGCCCAATACACGACCTGGCTGGCCAACGTCGTCATGGTCACCAAGCCGAACGGTAACTGGAGGATGTACGTCGAATACAGAAACATCAACAGCGCATGTCTGAAGGACACCTACCTACTTCCGAACATTGACCGACTGGTTGATGGGGCGGCCGACCACAAAATCATGAGCTTCATGGACGCTTACTCTGGCTATAACCAGATAAGCATGCACCCGAAGGACAAGGAGAAAACGACCTTCATGACGGCCGACGCCAACTACTATTACGAGGTCATGCCATTCGGCCTCAAGAACGCAGGGGCGACCTACCAACGCCTTATGGACAAAGTCTTCAAAGGCCTAATCGGCCGAGCGGTAGAGGTGTACGTGGACGACATAGTCGTGAAGTCCGACTCATTTGATCAACACCTGAAAGACCTGGACGAAGTCTTCAAGGCCTTAAGGGGAGTCAACATGAAGCTCAACCCCGAAAAATGTACCTTCGGGGTCGAGGGAGGGAAGTTCCTAGGCTTCATGCTCACCCACCGGGGGATAGAGGCCAACCCCGACAAGTGTCAAGCAATACTCAACATGAGAAGCTCGAACAGCGTGAAGGAGGTACAACAGCTCCTAGGGCGGCTGACCGCCCTCTCCCGGTTCGTCCCCTGCCTGGCCGAGAGGACGAGGCCGATGGTCCAGCTCCTCCGGAAGGGCAAAAAATTCGCCTGGGACGACCAATGCGAGGAAATCTTCAAGCAGTTCAAGGAATTCCTCACATCCCCGGCCGTCATCCAGAAGCCGAGGCCCGACCACCCAATCCTGGTGTATCTGGGAGTCTCGGAAGAGGCAGTCAGCGCTGCCCTGGTACAGGAAACGGAGGGCGAGGAGATACCCGTATACTTCGTCAGCCGAACCCTCCACTCGGCCGAGACCCGATACCAGATGATTGAGAAGGTGGCTCTCACACTGGTCCTCACGGCAAGACGAATGCACCCCTACTTCCAAAATCACTCCATAACTGTAAGAACCGACTACCCTATTTTTAAAATTTTGTCTAAACCAGACCTCGCAGGGAGGATGATAGGATGGTCAGTCGAACTCTCCGAATTTGACATACGCTACGAGCCGAGGGGCGCCATCAAGTCTCAGTGCCTGGCCGACTTCTCGGCCGAGCTGACACCACTGCCCACCCTCCCGGGCGGGTGGACGCTCTAGGTGGACGGCTCCTCAAACAAAACAGCCTGTGGAGAGGGAGTCGTCCTGGAGGGACCGGGCGACCTCTTCCTAGAACAAGCTCTCCAATTTGGTTTCCGGGCAACCAATAACCAAGTCGAGAACGAGGCCTTGCTCGCTGGACTAAACCTAGCCTACGATATGGGAGCGCGCGAAGTGACATGCAAAAGCGACTCCCAGGTGATGGTCGGCCAAGTCAACGGGGAGTTCGAAGTTAAAGAACCTCTGCTGCAGCGATACTACCACGCGGCCAGAAATAGCATCGCCCGCTTCAGCAAAGCACCCTTGGAACACATCCCGAGGGAGGACAACAAAAGGGCCGACATTGATGGCATTTTCATGAATTTCTTCTTGAATCAATGTAGAGTATGGGGCGGAAGCAATGAATGAGAGTGAGCAAGATCCTCCTAAGAGTGGTGTTGATCTTGTAGGTGCATGATAGGTATGGATATTGAGTGGTTCGGCCAGCTCAAGGGAAAAGATGAAGGAATTGAAGTTTAGAGCCTAGGATTCTAGGGAGAAGCAAAGTTGAGCACAAATGGGCAGCATAACTTTACTCACAATAAACTTGAAAATACAAGGTGTAGGCTCCTCCTTTTATAGGCTAAGGAGGACCATAATGCAACCCTAATGCTAGCCAAATGAAATGTAAATGTGAAGCACATGGGTGCACATGGCACATGGGTGCACAAATGAGCACATGGGGAGGGGTGTGTCTAGTTTTTATGCTCACCCCCTCCATGGGCTTTTCTAGACCGGCCTTGGTAAATTTAGAGGTTTTTTTAGAAACTCTAAGTTTACCTAGGTTGGTGTTTTAGGTGCCAAAATTAATTCTAAGAAAATTACAAATAAAGTTCCTATGCTAATTTTGACAAGAAATTAAAGTCTACTCTACACTAGAGTTTATGGCATTTGAACATGTAAAAGAACGTCTTCTTGGATCCTCTTGGCCATAACTCTATGGTTGGCCCAAATCTACCCTTTGGTGGGCTTGCATGTGGGCTTGTGCTTGGGCCTCTTCCATCAGACATCCTGTCCAAGCTGTCGGTCAGCAAAAAGAAGAGTCATCAGAGGTCGGTTATACAAATATGGCTGAGACACCCTAGTGTGACGGAGGCCGAGGCCGAGTGTCTGGCTATAGGAGAGGAAGAGGCCGAGGCCGACAACTGGATGACACCCGTCATCCGATACCTAACGGACGACACATGCAAGGCCGACCAAGAGAGGGCGATGAAACAACAATGCACCCGGTACACCATGATCAAGGAAGATTTGTACCGGAGAGGCTACTCGACCCCCTTGCTGAAATGCATCACCAACAAAAGGGCCGAGTACATTCTGGCCGAGATCCATGAGGGGATCTGCGGGAACCACGCCGGAGCGAGGACGATGGCCGCCAAGGTTCTGAGGGCCGGCTACTACTGGCCAACCATTCAAGGCGACTGTGCCGAATACGTGAAGAAATGCGCCAAGTGCCAAGAGTTCGGTCCCCTCCACCACACCAGGCCGGAAGAACTGCACAGCATCATCTCCCCATGGCCGTTCGCCATTTGGGGAATGGACATCATCGACCCCTTCTCCCTAGGGAAGGGGCAGACCAAGTTCCTGTTAGTGGGAGTCGACTACTTCACCAAATGGATCGAGGCCGAACCCCTCGCCTCCATCTCGGCGAAGAATGTACAAAACTTCGTATGGAGGAGCATTGTCTGCCGATTCGGCGTCCCGCACACAATAGTAACTGACAATGGCCGACAGTTCATCGACCGAGGCCTACAGTCCTTCTATGACGACCTGGGCATCAAGTCCATCACGGCCTCGGTGGAACGCCCACAAACCAAGGGGCAGGCCGAGGCCGCCAACAAGGTCATACTCAACGAACTGAGGAAGCGGCTGGGCAAAGCAAAGGGCCGATGGACCGAGGAGCTGATCGAGGTACTTTGGGCGTACAAGTGCACCCCCCAAACTACCATGCAAGAGACACCCTATAGCCTGACATACGGAACAGAGGCCATGATCCCAGTTGAGGTGGCCGAGTCCACCATACGACAGCAAATGTTCGATCTCGTAAGTGAGCTCCGTGACAAAAGCAAGATTCGGGAGGCCGCCTCAAAGCCCGGGCGTCCAGAAGGGACAACACCAAAGTCCGGCCGAGAGGTTTTCAGAAGGGCGATCTCGTCTGGAGAATGCGCAGCGACGCAAGAAAAAATGAAGGGAAGTTCTCATCCAACTGGGAGGGGCCTTTCCGAGTTCGGGAAGTTGCACAAGGAGGAGCTTATCATCTAGAATGGCTTTCAGGGAAAATTGTACCGAGGACGTGGAATGCCACGCACCTCAAGTTCTATTACAGCTAAAATCAATAAAATCACGCACTCTTTCCTCACCCAACCAGGGAGGTTTTAACGAGGCGTTTTTATCAAAGTATTGGAAATATTCTGCCCCCACCTCTCGAAAATATCCTACCGAACAAGCAACGACCGACTTCCCACTTGCTCGATTAACATCGCAAGTGCCGGCCGACCGATTGCCCACTTGCTCGATTAACATCGATAAACGTTCGCAATTAATGGTCGATTGCCCATATTTTACTTGCTCGAATTTAACGTTCGCAATTAATGGCCGATCGCCCGAATCAGTGGGATACCGATTGATTAACTTGTCAATTCTTATGCCAAAGTGATAAAGGAAAAGTTGGACGATATATTAATAAAAAGCACCGGGCGATACATCAAAACACAAAATAAGAAGGCCACGCCCCGGCCTCGGAAGATGCTAAAAGAAAGGGAAAAGGCCACAACCCGGCCAAAGGTATAAACCTAATCCCGCACTTCAACACACTTACCCTCCTCGGCCTCCGCCTCCCTACCGTGAACCTTGACCTCCCCTCCTTCGGTCCCGACCGGTTCAGCCCCTTGAGCAGTCAGAGCGTCCACTTCGGCACTTGGCAGGATCCGACCCTGATAGACCTCACAGTCAAGGTCGAACTCCCCAGTAGCCGGCGACCCTCCATATAGCACGTGCGCTTGACGCACGGCTCGTTCAAAGCACTGCTTCAATAACTCCTCGGCCTCGTCGTAATTCTCGTCGAGTTCAGCTTCGACTTTGGCCTTGGCAGTTTGAAGGGCAAGCACCTCAGCGGCCGACTCCGCGAGCTTCTCGTCGGCCCACTTCTTCAGCTGGGCGATCTCAGCAGCCGCCCTCCTCTTCTCGGCCTCTAGCTGCCGCCTCGCCTCGCCGGCCTCACTTTGGGCCAACTCTCTCTCGGTCGACTCCTTGGCAATCTTGGTTAATAAGTCAGCATTAGCGGCCAAAGATTGCTCCAAGGACTGAGTGGCCTCCGAGAGCTGATGCTCCAAATGCGACACGATCTGCACGTGTCGTTCTTGCCCCTAGAGACCGTGCTGAAAGAGTACGACCGAGCGGCACACGAGCTCGAGGCCGCTCCTCAAGAGTTCTGTCGGGGCGACATCCCGAAGCGACTCCCGAGACTCATCGGGGAGGGCCACACGAACCCTTCGTGTGAATTGATGGCCGCGCCCCAAGAGATCGAAGGGGGTCGGCCCAGACCTCGCCACGACATCAGAGGAACCCGGGCGGGAGCGGGGAGAGGGCTGCGCCACCTCGGCCGCCTCTCGACGAGGAGGAAGAGGCGTCGGCATTGAGCCGGGCGACCTGACGGTAGTTGCAATATTGCTACCCTCCCTAGGCCGCTTCTTGGACTTCTGGGAAGGACCGGCCTGCTCCCTGGACTTGGCCCAACTTCATTGGCCAGAGGCATCACCTCCAAGCTGCGGCGACCCCTGCGCTCGGCCGCTTTCTGTCGGTGCTTATCAAGCACGCCAACAGCATTTGGTCGCTCGTTCACCATGGTCTCTGCAAAAGAAAACACAAGTTAGAAAATGCCGAACGGTGAAAGACGACGACCGACTGACCGACTAAACGCAAAAATAAAAACCCATACCCCTAACGGCCGCCCAACGCCCAGACTTAGCGTAAGCCCCGAGCAGCGTCCGACATGGAAGCCTCCTCGGGAGGGCGTCAAAGAGCGAAAGAATTTTCAGCTCATCGGCACCCTCTGTCGGCCTCGACCATTCTTTGAAGCCACAAGGCTTGCGAGTCCAGTAGAGAGGGAACCTCGATCCACCGGACTCATCGAAAAAGATGGCTGTCGCCTCCGGCCGAATGATGACTTTAACAAAATGCTCCTTAAATCTTTTGTAGGAGCCGGCAAATAGGTCGAACAAAACACTACCCGTCCGCCCAACCAACGAATGCCACGAGGCCTTCTTAGCGGGATGAGAGGCATAATAACAAAGAAAGCAAGAAGGAGAAGGATGGAGGCACATCACATCGCACAACAAGCGAAATGCCTGAAGGGACGCCCAGGTGTTCGGATGAACCTGGGTGGGCGCCACGTTGAGCGCCCGAAGAACGCCCATCGTGAACGTGTCAAAAGGCAAAGACACGCGCAGGTATACATATAAAAGAAAGGGGGACCGTCGCCCGGTCGCCCCATGCAGACTTTCTCGGTCGGCCCACAAGGCACGACGTCGAAATAGCTGGACAGACCGCCCGGCTTTAATGCTGGGTTCTTGACGAAGAACTCGGCCACGCACTCCGCAGTACTATAGGTGGAGGATTTCCCAACCACGTTGGGATCCACCCAGCTAAAGTCCATAAGCGGTATGGCCGAGGGATGAGAGTCTGACCGGTCGCACGCAACCGCCGGATCATCCTCCCTCACAACTTCTACCAGGGACGACCCCTCGACCAACCCAACCAACTGAGAGCCGATGGTAGAAGAAGAAGAAGAAAAAGAAGAAGAGGAAGACTGTCCGATAGGGGAAATCGAATGACCAACGGGACCAGATGGGGAGAGGATGTTCGACCAGATGAAGAGGATGTAGGCCGAGACCGGCTCGACATGACTAACCTTTTTCTGGGAAAGGAAGTGTGGGCGAAAGGTCACTTGGCTATCAGAGATGAGGGCGAGAGATCACTCGGCTACCAGTTCGCTCCAATAGAAATCACAAGAGTGTGACACTGGTGGACCCCTATATATAGGGCCCATGGGCCTCGGAATGAGAAACGTCAAACCAATCTCAACCGTTGGATCTCGTAGATCTAACGATCCACAAACTCCCCCGCCCAAAAAATCCCTCATCAATGCACATCACATCACGCCATCTGAGGTCATGTCACGCCGCCTAGTCAAGTCACACCTCGAAAGATGAAATAGTCGCACGATCAAAAGAGGCCGACCGACATCTATCATCACAAACTCATCGGACACATCTAACATATCTGCCCTCGAGCTTGGGGGGCAAGTGTACCGGTATGGGGCGAGGCCGGGACCCACCTGGCTGCCCGAGGCCGACGGTCCAACTGACCGACACTTGGTTTAGACCTAAAGTGCTTTGGCCGGGACGACGAGGCCGACGGCCCACTTGGCTGAGACCTTAGAGGGCTTGGCCGAGGCAACCGGAACCGCAATGATTTGGCCGATGGCCGACCCATATCATGGGGACATGGCCGATGGCCGAATCCCATTACAATTAACGCTCAAACCGAGATCAGTAAAGCTAATCCATCATCAAGAATTAGGTAATGCAACCCTAAGCAGTATCCACCTTGATAAACGGGTCCAACAAGGTAGGCCCATTAGAATAATATAAATAGCGCGCATCCCAAGGAGTAAGGTATGTCATTTATTACTGTTCACCTACCTGAGAGCTGACCACCCGCTTTACTGACTTGAGCGTCGGAGTGCCTTCGCAGGTACCCCCACCATCCGGTAATTCGCCCGACGACCGAGTGCCGAGTACCGAAAGATAAGCAAGAAGACGAGAAGAATCACAGTTCATCACACAGTCATCTGCCCGACCGAAGGAAAGAGAAGAAGACTTCAATAGTTCTCTAGGTCCCATCTCCCTAGCAGGAACACTTTCAATGTAATAACTCATCTCATTTATGCTTTGTTTGGATTAGAGAGTGGAAATGAGGGAGTGAATTTAAGATGATTTGAAGAGAAAGTGTAAAGAAAGTTAGGGTGTTTGGATTAAGGTAAATAGAGTGGAAAGTGTGAGGAAAGTTTATGAAAGTTTGTGAGTGATGTGATGGGTGTGATTGAAATTGTATTTTTTTTAATTGATAAAAATGTAACTTTACATATTTGCCCTTACATTTAAAAATTGTTCAAAAATTAATTTAATTTATTTATTTATAAATTATAATTATTTTTAATTAAAACATTATTTAAATATTTATAATTATAAATATTTAATAAAATATCATTTTTATATTAAATAAAATTATTATTTTTATCTTTATTTTTTGTAATTAATAATTATTATATAAACTTATTTCTTTATTCTTAAAAATATATTTATTATTATTATTTATATTTATAATTTATTATATATATAGTATAATTAATTATGTTATTTTATAATAATTATTTTTTATATTTAAATTATAATTCTACTTAAATAAAAATAATTTAAGTTTAAAATAAAAAGAATAAAAAAGTAATTTACAATTAATAATTAAATATATATAGATGTATTGAACTTTCTTCGCAAATGTGCGAAGAAAGTTTAGAAATAAAAACTTTTTCGATTTCTGTGTTTTAATATATTTTATTGCTTTGATTTTCGCATTTTCTTCGTTAATAGTATATCTTTGCTTTTCTCTACTCAAATACAAATGCACCCTTAGGCTTTGTTTTTGGCTTTCTAATATTTTTTCTGTTCAATTCTAAAATACATTGTACTCATGAAGATGAGTTTTCACCACGCGGAATCCCAAATAAAAACGTCAAAAGACTCTTCTTGAACAACATAAATGACGAAAACAAAGAGCATGGGAAATGACAAATTGCCATTGCGACAATTCCTATTTTTTCAAAATTTTAAATTTTCAAAATTTGTAAATTTTAAATCAAATTTTCACATCCTAAACTCTTTTCGAAACACATCAACTTTCAAATTTTTTTTTTTTAAATTTCAAAATTTATAAATATATTAGATAAAAAATTGGAAACAAAATTTTTATTTAAAATATTTTATGAAAAATGTATGTAAGAATAATTTTCAAATTGATTAAGAAGTTGTCTTTAATCCCTATTGGATCTGAATATCTTCATTACGCATAAACTCATGTACCCATTCTATTTCACACTTTCTTTTATGTGCCCTACTTTCCAATTTTTTTCTCTTTCCTTTCTTTTTCCATGTAAAAGCATATTTTCATTTTCACTTCTCTTTATCTTTCTATATTTTGATTAATCTTTGTGGAACCCTAATTTGACTTTTGTCTTATGAAATTGTAATTGAAGTTTGTAACTAGATGGAGGGGAATGACTTAACAAAAGAAGTTGTGGGAACCACCACAATCATGGGTAATTCTCTTTATGTGCATTTCAAATTGTGAAACACTAATTTGACATTTTCTTATGAAATTGCGATTGAAACGTGTGATTGAAATATTTAATTTTATTTTATTATTATGGCCATTGCGACATTTCCTATTTTTTCAAAAATTTAAATTTTAAAAATTTTAAATTTTAAATTTATCAAATTTTCAAACCCTAAACCCTTTTCGAAACATTACAAATTTAAAAAAAAATCAAAATTTTAAAGTTTCAAAATTTATAAATATATTAAGTAAAAAATTGGAAACAAATTTTTTATTTAAAATATTTTATGAAAAATGTATGTAAGAATAGTTTTCAAATATATTTAAGAAGTCATCTTTAATCCCTATTGGATATGAATATATTCACTACGCATAAACCCATGTACTGATTCTACTTCACACTTTTTTTTTCTGTGCTTTACTTCCCATTTTCTTTTCTCTTTCCTTTCTTTTTTTCATGTAAAAGCATATTTTCATTCTCACTTATTTTTCTCTTTCTATGTTTGATTAATCTTTGTGGAACCCTAATTTGACTTTTGTCTCATGAAATTGTAATTTAAGTTTGTGACTAGATGGAGGGGAAGGACTTAACAAAAGGAGTTGTAGGCACCATCAAAACAATCGGTAATTCCTTTTTATGTGCATTTCAATTTGTGAAACACTAATTTGACATTTTTCTTATGAAATTGCGATTGAAACATGTGATTGAAATATTTGATTTTATTTTATTATTATGGTCATTGCGACATTTCCTATTTTTTCAAAAATTTAAATTTTCAAAATTTTTAAATTTTAAATTTCTCAAATTTTCAAACTCTAAACCTTTTTTGAAACACTTCAAATTTTGAAAAATTTTAAATTTAAAAAAAAAATCAAAATTTATAAATATATTAGATAAAAAATTGTAAACAAATTTTTTATTTAATTTTTTTTATGAATAATGTATGTAAGAATAGTTTTCAAATTGATTTAAGAAGTCGTCTTTAATCCCTATTGGATCTGAATATCTTCATTACGCATAAATCCATGTACCCATTCTATTCCACACTTTCTTTTCTGTGCCCTACTTTCCATTTTTTTTCTCTTTCCTTTCCTTTTTCCATGTAAAAGCATATTTTTATTCTCAATTCTCTTTATCTTTCTATGTTTTGATTAATCTTTGTGGAACCCTAATTTGACTTTTGTCTTATGAAATTGTAATTGAAGTTTGTGACTAGATGGAGATGAGAGATTTAACAAAAGGAGTTGCGGACATCATTACAACAATCAGTAATTCTCTTTATGTGCATTTTAAATTGTGAAATACTAATTTGACATTTTTCTTATGAAATTGTGATTAAAACATGCGATTGAAATATTTGATTTGATTTTATTATTATGGCCATTGCGACATTTCCTATTTTTTCAAAAATTTAAGTTTTCAAAAATTTTAAATTTCAAAATTTTTAAATTTTAAATTTCTCAAATTTTCAAACCCTAAACCTTTTTCGGAACACTACAAATTTCGAAACATTTAAGTTTTCAAAATTTATAAATATATTAGGTAAAAAATTGGAAACAAAATTTTTATTTAAAATATTTGATGAAAAATGTATGTAAGAATAGTTTTCAAATATATTTAAGAAGTCGCCTTTAATCCCTATTGAATCTTAATATCTTCATTACGCATAAACCCATGTACTCATTGTACTTTAAACTTTCTTTTATGTGCCCTACTTCCCATTTTATTTTCTCTTTCCTTTCCTTTTTTCATGTAAAAGCATATTTTCATTCTCACTTCTCTTTCTATTTTATGTTTGATTAATCTTTGTGGAACCCTAATTTGACTTTTGTCTCATGAAATTATAATTTAAGTTTGTGACTAGATGGAGTAGAAGGACTTAACAAAAGGAGTTGCAAGCACTATCACAACAATCAATAATTCTCTTTATGTGCATTTCAATTTGTGAAACACTAATTTGACATTTTTCTTATGAAATTGCGATTGAAACATGCGATTGAAATATTTGAGTTGATTTTATTATTATGGTCATTGCGACATTTCCTATTTTTTCAAAAATTTAAATTTTCAAAATTTTTAAATTTTAAATTTCTCAAATTTTCAAACCCTAAACCTTTTTTGAAACACTTCAAATTTCGAAAAATTTTAAATTTTTAAAATTTTCAAAATTTATAAATATATTAGATAAAAAATTGTAAACAAAATTTTTATTTAAAATATTTTACGAAAAATGTATGTAAAAATAGTTTTCAAATTGATTTAAGAAGTCGTCTTTAATCCCCATTGGATCTGAATATCTTCATTATGCATAAACCCATGTACCCATTCTATTTTACATTTTCTGTTATGTGCCCTACTTCCCATTTTTTTCTCTCTTTCCTTTCCTTTTTCCATGTAAAAACATATTTTTATTCTCACTTCTCTTTATTTTTCTACATCCACTTGACAATGTAGGGAAAAATTGGTAGTTTTATTTGTGAATAGAAAAAAGAATGGTTCGTTTTGGGATTTGATTGGGAGGGTCAAGAATAAGGGGGTGGTGGTGATGGAGGATATGGAGGGGAAGTGGTTGACGATGGTGGTAAAGGATAAGAACAATTTGACTAAGTCTCTCTGTGGGTCCAAGGCAAAGAAAAGAAAATAGAAACATATTTCATTATATTTTTTTCTTTTATATATAATATTTTTCATAATTAATGTTGATTAAATTGATGATGAATTTTTGGTTTATTATTTATAGGTGTCACATGTGTTGTAATCATACAAAATAAAAAATGTGGATACACAGACACTCCCAGGCCTGTGTTCCCACTAGTAAATAATAAAACTAATAATTACAATAAATAAAATTACGGTTGGCAAATTAAATATAATATTTTAAGTTAATTTCGGTTGGCTTATTTAAATGGTTGACAATTTGAATATAATGTTGTTACGACAAAAATATGCCAACTACAACATCAATTGCTTCACATCTCATGTTTAATTATTATTTTTTTCATGTTTGCCATTTTTATGTACATATTAAGTGTTTTTCTTTATTACTTATACTCATTTGTTTTCTTATTTTTCTTGCACTTTTAATTTCTAAGTTAATTACGGTTGACTTATTTAAATGGTTGACAATTTGAATATAATATTGTTACGACAAAAATATGTCAACTACAACATCAGTTGCTTCACATCTCATATTTAATTATTAACATTATTTTTGTTTTTACATGTATTTATATGTTATATCTTATAATTAATTATTATTTTTTCATGAATAATGCTTTTATACGTTATATCTCATAATCAAATAGAATGCAATATCAATTTATTTTTTATCAGTTTAGTTGTATTGTTTTTATTTTTATGTACATTGTTTTTTACAATTTTTTTGGTTATACATGTATTGTATACCTAATCGTTGAGTATATATCAATATTATACTCAACAAAAGAAGTTGGAAGCTACATCACTTAATAGATTTATGTATTCCTATTTCTTATGCACATGCATGTTGTATGTATGTTTTGTAATGTTGTTTTTTGGGTCAAAGTCATTATCATTTTAGTGGTTTTTTTCTTATGCTATGTTTCTCATTATCATTTTTTTTAAAAAGTCTCAAATTCATTATTCGAATAAATGTATTAAATGGAACAAATATATATACAACATTGCATTGACAAGCGTGATGTTTATTGCTACATGTGTGCATTAAAATCCTTTCAGAGTAATTAAGTCACTACTTTATTTTCTTCTTTTTTGCATACACTGTGGTCGTTATCTATCTCTTATACACTGTTTTCAACATATTCATTTATTCTTCATATGCATATTTCTTATATATTTAATGCATCAAGTAACCATTTTATCTCAACATTAAACAATGTTAACAACTTATGATTTCAAAAAATAACTTTTTACAAAATTAAAATTTATTTAAATTTTAACCTTTTGATTTTAATTACTTATTATATATTATTATATATAAGAAATTACATTACATAGAGTAGATAAAACAATATTTTCTTTACATTATTGCAAATATTAAAACTTATGATATATTATCTATATTTAATAATTATGTATAAGATATTATTTATATGTTAATTTTTTAGTGGGATTATTATTATTATTACTATTATTATTATTTATGTTAATTAATTTTATTTCTAATTTAATTATTAATTATTAATTAATATGGTACTGAAAAGACAATGTTGAATGTGGTAATGCATAAGTGAAAAGTCATTGCTCTATAAATAATTAGAGGTAAGATATTCATTTTATTTAAGGTTTTCAATGTACTGTTTTTTTTATTTGTTCTTTTCAAAATTAGAATTTAATTTTTTATATTATTTATTATTTATAATTTATAATGTATAATATATAATTTATTATTTATAATTTATAATTTATTACTTAATATTGATTATTGATTTTTATTATTGATTACTCATTACTGATTACTTATTAATGATTATTTATTATTTATTATTGATTATTTATTATTGTTATTGTTTATTAATTATTAATTTCTATTTCTTTTTATTATTATTTAATACTGTATTTGAAGTGAAAAAAACATGTTTTTTGAGCCACTGGATAAACGAATAATCATGAGTGATATCTTGCTATAAATAGGTTACAAAATTCGATTTTTTATTACTCACATAGTCTAGTCTTATTTTTCTTGCATTTTTACTTTCTAAGTTAATTATAGTTGGCTTATTTAAATGGTTGACAATTTGAATATAATATTGTTAGAACAAAAATATGTCAACTATAGCATCAATGCTTCACATCCATTTTTATTATTTTTTTATGCTCATAATTTTTATGTACATGTTAAGTGTTTTTCTTAATAATTATACTCATTCGTTTTTTCTTATTTTTCTTTCACTTTTAATTTCTATGTTAATTATGTTTGGCTTATTTAAATGCTTGACAATTTGATTACAATGTTGATACGACAAAAATATGCAAACTACAACATCAGTTGCTTCAAATCTCATGTTTAATTATTATTTTTTCATGAATTCTATATTTATACGTTATATATCATAATATGATAGAATGCAGTACAATTTATTTTTGATAAGTTTACTTATACTGTTTTTTTTATATACATTAATTTTTACAACTTTTTTTTATATATATAATTATTTACCTAATTGTTGAGTATATATCAATATTATACTCAACAAAAGAAGATGGAAGCTACATCACTTAATAGATTTATGTATTTCTATTTCTTCTACACATGCATGTTGTATGTACGTTCTGTAATTTAGTTTTTTTTGGGTCGAAGTCATTATCATTTTAGTGGTTTTTTTTTCTTATGCTATGTTTTTCATTATCAATTTTTGTAAAACTATCAAATTCATTATTCGAATAAATGTATTAAATGCAACAAATACATATACATCATTGCATTGACAAGAGTTATGTTTATTGATACATGTTTATGGGATACAATGTGATCGTTCTCTATTTCTTATACACTGTTTTCAACATATTCATTTATTCTTCATATGCATATTTCTTAGATATTTAATGCATCAAGTAAACATTTTATCCCAACATTAAACTATGTTAGCAACTTATGATTCTGAAAAATAATTTTTTACAAAATTAAAATTTATTTAAATTTTAATATCATTTAAATTTTAACCTTTTGATTTTAATTACTTATTATATATTATTATATATAAAAAATTACATTCTACATAGAGTAAATAAAACAATATTATTGTTTTATACATTATTGCAAATATTAAAACTTAGGATATATTATCTATATTTATTAATTATGTATTAGATATTATTTATATGTTAATTTTTTAGTGGGATTATTATTATTATTACTATTGTTATTATTTATGTTAATGAATTTTATTTTTAATTTAGATATTAATTATTAATTAATATGGTACTGAAAACACAATATTGAATGTGGTAATGCATAATAAAATATATTGCTCAATAAATAATTAGAGGTAAGATACTCATTTTATTTCAGGTTTCGAATTTATTATTTTTTTATTTGGTCTTTTCAAAATTAGTATTTAAACTTTTATATTATTTATTATTTATTATTGATTATTGGTTATTGATGATTTATTATTGATGATTTAATATTTAATATTTAATATTTATTAGTTATTATTTATTATTTATTATTTATTATTTATTGTTTATTATTTATTTTTAATTTTTAATTATTAATTATTAATTATTAATTATTAATTATTAATTATTAATTATTAATTATTAATTATTAATTATTAATTATTTATTATTTATTATTTATTATTTATTATTTATTATTTATTATTTTTTATTTTTTATTTTTTATATATTATTTATTATTTTTTATATATTATTTATTATTTATTATTTATATTTATTATTTATTATTTATATTTATTATTTATTATTTGTTATTTGTTATTTATTATATGTTATTTAATAGTTAGTATTTAATATTTAGTATTTATTATTTATTATTGTTATTGTTATTGTTTTTTATTATTAATTATTAATTTTCTATTTCTTTTCATTATTATTTAATACTTTATTTGAACTGAAAAAGACATGTTCTTTGAGACATTGGATAAACGAATAATCATGAGAGATATTTGGTTATAAATAGGTAACAAAATCTGATTTTTCATTATTCACATAGTCTGGTCCTATTTTTCTTGTAGTTTTACTTTCTAAGTTAATTATAGTTGACTTATTTAAATGGTTGAAAATTTGAATATAATGTTGTTATAACAAAAATATGTCAACTATAGTATCAATGCTTCACATATATTTTTATTATTTTTTTATGCTCATCATTTTTATGTACATGTTAAGTGTTTTTCTTAATAATTATATTCATTTGTTTTTTCTAATTTTTCTTCCACTTTTAATTTTTAAGTTAATTACATTTGGCTTATTCAAATGGTTGACAATTTGAATACTATATTGTTACGATAAAAATATGCCAACTACAACATCAATTGCTTCAAATCTCATGTTTAATTATTATTTTCTCGTGAACTCTATTTTTATACATTATATCTCATAATATGATAGGATGCAGTACAATCTATTTTTGATAAGTTTACTTATACTGTTTTATGTACATTATTTTTTACAACTTTTTTGGTTATACATGCATTATTTACCTAATTGTTGAGTATATATCAGTATTATACTCAACAAAAGAAGATAGAAGCTACATCACTTAATAGATTTATGTATTTCTATTTCTTCTGCACATGCATGTTGTATGTAGGTTCTGTAATGTAGTTTTTTGGGGCGAAGTCATTATCATTTTAGTGGTTTTTTTTCTTATGCAATGTTACTCATTATCAATTTTTTTAAAACTCTCAAATTCATTATTCGAATAAATGTATTAAATGGAACAAATATATATACATCATTGCATTGACCAAATTCATGTTGTATGTAGGTTCTGTAATGTAGTTTTTTGGGGCGAAGTCATTATCATTTTAGTGGTTTTTTTTCTTATGCTATGTTACTCATTATCAATTTTTTTAAAACTCTCAAATTCATTATTCGAATAAATGTATTAAATGGAACAAATATATATACATCATTGCATTGACAAACGTTATGTTTATTGATACATGTGTACATTAAATACTTATCAGAACAATTAAGTTACTAATTCATTTTTTCTTTTTTGCATTGTGGTTGTTCTCTATTTGTTATGCAGTGTTTTCAACATATTCATTTATTCTTCATATGCATATTTTTTAGATATTTAATGCATCAAGTAACCATTTTATACCAACATTAAACAATGTTAACAATTTATGATTCTGAAAAATAATTTATTACAAAATTAAAATTTATTTAAATTTTAATATTAATTAAATTTTAAATTTTTGATTTTAATTACTTATTATATATTATTACATATAAGAAATTACATTTTACATAGAGCAAATAAAACAATATTATTATTTTTTACATTAAATATTAAAACTTAAAATATATTATATATATATATTTAATAATTATGTATTAGATAATATTTATATGTTAATTTTTTAGTGGGATTATTATTATTATTATTATTATTTATGTTAATTAATTTTATTTTAAATTTAGATATTAATTATTAATTAATATAGTACTGAAAACACAATGTTGAATGTGGTAATGCATAAGTGAAAAGTCATAAAATATATTGCTCTATAAATAGTTAAAGGTAAGATACTCATTTTATTTAAGGTTTCAAATTTATTATTATTTTATTTGTTCTTTTCAAAATTAGTATTTAAATTTTTATATTATTTATTATTTATTATTGAATATTGATTATTTATTATTTAATATTTGATATTGATTTTTGATTTTTGATTTTTGATTATTTAATATTTATTATTTATTATTTAATATTTATTATTTATTATTTATTATTTATTATTTATTATTTATTTTTGTTATTTATTATTTGTTATTTGTTATTTATTATTTATTATTTGTTATTTATTATTTATTATTTATTATTTATTATTTATTATTTATTATTTATTATTTATTATTTATTATTTATTATTTATTATTTATAATTTATAATTTATAATTTATAATTTATAATTTATAATTTATTATTTAATATTTAATATTTAATATTTAATATTTAATATTTAATATTTATTATTTATTATTATTTATTATTTGTTATTTCTTATTTATTTATTTATTATTTTTTTATTTAATATTATTTATTATTGTTATTATTTTTGTTATTGATTATTACTTATTTATTTTCTATTTTTTTTCATTATTATTTAATACTGTATTTGAACTGAAAAAGACATGTTTTTTGAGGTATTGGATAAACGAATAATCATGAGTTATTTTGGTTATAAATAGGTAACAAAATTCGATTTTTTATTATTCACATAGTCTGGTCTTATTTTTCTTGCATTTTTACTTTCTAAGTTAATTATAGTTGACTTATTTAAATGATTGAAAATTTGAATATAATATTGTTAGAAAAAAAAATATGTTAACTATAGTATCAATTCTTCACATCCATTTTTATTATTTTTTTATGCTCATCATTTTTATGTATATGTTAAGTGTTTTTCTTAATAATTATATTAATTTGTTTTCTCTTATTTTTATTTTATTTTTAATTTTTAAGTTAATTACGTTTGGCTTATTCAAATGGTTGACAATTTGAATACAATATTGTTACGACAAAAATATGCCAACTACATCATCAGTTGCTTCAAATCTCATGTTTAATTATTATTTTCTCATGAACTCTATTATTATACATTATATCTCATAATATGATTTGATGCAGTACAATTTATTTTTGATCAGTTTACTTGTACTGTTTTTATTGTTTTATGTACATTATTTTTTACAACTTTTTTGGTTATACATACATTATTTACCTAATTGTTGAGTATATATCAATATTATACTCAACAAAAGAAGATGGAAGCTACATCACTTAATAAATATATGTATTTCTATTTCTTCTGCACATGCATGTTGTATGTAGGTTTTGTAATGTAATTTTTTGGGTCGAAGTCATTATCATTTTAGTGGTTTTTTTTTTCTTACGCTATGTTACTCATTATCAATTATTTTAAAACTCTCAAATTCATTATTCGAATAAATGTATTAATGGAATAAATATATATATATATATATATATATATATATATATATATATATATATACACATCATTGCATTGACAAGCGTTATGTTTATTGATACATGTGTACATTAAATACTTATCAGAGCAATTAAGTTGCTACTTTAATTTTTCTTTTTTGCATACACTGTGGTTGTTCTCTATTTCTTATACACTATTTTCAAAATATTTATTTATTCTTCATATGCATATTTCTTAGATATTTAATGCATCAAATAACCATTTTATACCAACATTAAACAATGTTAACAACTTATGATTCTGAAAAATAATTTTCTACAAAATTAAAATTTATTTAAATTTTAATATTTTTTAAATTTTAACCTTTTGATTTTAATTACTTATTATATATAAGAAATTACATCCTGCATAGAGTAGATAAAACAATATTATTGTTTTTTACATTATTGCAAATATTAAAACTTAAGATATATTATGTATTAGATATTATTTATTTGTTAATTTTTTAGTGGGATTATTATTATTATTATTATTATTATTATTTATGTTAATTAATTTTATTTTTAATTTAGATATTAATTATTAATTAATATGGCACTGAAAAGACAATGTTGAATGTGGTAATGCATAAGTGAAAAGTCATAAAATATATTGTTAGAGGTAAGATACTAATTTTATTTAAGGTTTCGAATTTTTTTTATTTGTTCTTTTTAAAATTAGTATTTAAATTGTTATATTATTTATTATTTATTATTGATTATTGAATATTGATTATTGAATATTGATTATTTAATATTTAATATTTAATATTTATATTTATTTTTTTTATTTTTTATTTAATAATGTATTTGAAGTGAAAAGGACATGTTCTTTGAGGCATTGGATAAGCAAATAGTCATGAGTGATATTTGGTTATAAATAGGTAACAAAATCCGATTTTTTGTTATTCACATAGTCTAATCTTATTTTTCTTGCATTTTTACTTTCTAAGTTAATTATAGTAGGCTTTTTTAAATAGTTGACAATTTCAATATAGTATTGTTAGGGCAAAAATATGTCAACTATAACATCAATGATTCACATCCATTTTTATTATTATTATTCTTTTATGCTCATCAATTTTATGTACATGTTAAGTGTTTTTCTTAATCATTATACTCATTTGTTTTCTTATTTTGCTTTTACTTTTAATTCAATTGCATCCCAAATCTCTTTATCAAGAGATTCAACAAAGATTTTCATTCTAACCTTCTAAAACTGATAGTTCAAACCCCAAAACAAAGGTGGTCTGTTAATTGAGGCTCCCTCCCCAAAAGGTAGTTTTTCAGCCATAGAAAAAAGATTTAGGATCGAAAACTTGAGTTACTACAAGAACTTAGCTCTTGATGCCAATTGTTAGAATATATGGCCTTAAACAAGACGGGGGTGAATTGTGTATAAGAGATTTTCGAAAACTTTTGAAGGTTTAATGAAACTCGGTGAAGAAATCCAGAAGAGGAATCAAGTTAGCCAAGAATACAATTTGTTTTAAAGTGAAACACAGAAAAACAATCAGTTATTTCTTCGATTCAATCGGTTGTTTATACCAGTCAAAACTTAAACAACTTAAAAATAGAATTTAAAAGAGATTAGAGAAAGAGAAATGCACACAAACAGTTTATACTGGTTCACACTTACAACAAGAGCTACATCTAGTTCCCAGAAACCACTGGTAATCCACTAAGCAATCAAACCAGATTACAAACACCACACACCCAAGTAGTGACCTTAAACCCCTCAAGAAACACACTACCTTTGGAAAACAACACCAAGAGTATTGATCTTGAACACCTCAAGAACACAACACTCCTTGGCAATACAACAACAGAAATACAAAAGATTGAGAAAAGGATTACACTTGATCAAAGTACAACTGAAAAGAATACAATTGCAATCCTATTCCACTCACTTGAAAATCCAAAGCTTGATGTGAATCTTCAAAAACTTGAGATCAAATTTGTCAAACTGAATTTCTCAAAACTGTTTCTTACATTTTAGAAACATATAACAAACTATATATATTTCCAAAGGTTGGTTAAAAACATTTAATGAAGGAGCGTATTCAGTTAGAAATCATTTAAGACAGATTCACCAATCAAAATTGAATTCTGTTAGGATTTTCAAAGAAACAATCGGTTGAAAACATGAAACAACCGATTGATTTGGTTTTATAGTTAAGTCAACCAAGTCAATCAGCTTTCAACCTTTTTCTAAACCCCTAAGAGCAAAACAACCGATTGATTCGACAAAACAACATGATGTTTTTCACTTAGTTGGAAAAACATCTAACTTCAAAAAGGTTTCAATTCACATCAGTTTTTGATTCAACAAAAGAGTGGATCACACTTTAATCTACCCAGATCCCACCCACACACAACAACAACACCAGCCTTTCATCAAACACATTGGATTTGGATTCTTCAAAGCTCTTGATCAACAATCTCCCCTTATTTGATGAAGACAAATCCCTTGTTGCTTGTGTTGAGTTTGTTTGAATCTGAAACAGCACTTGCAAAACAGAAACTATGCATACCAGAGCATCTCTAATAGCAGGTTATGATGACACATCAACTAGTTTTCTACATAACCACAATAGTAGAAAAACCAGCCACAAATAATGCCAAAATTATCAAAAACTGCAGCACCAAATCAAACCAGCATACAATAGAAACTTAAAGCATACTTAAATCAGAGTTATAATAGTTTTAAGACAACACATAAACCATATTCTCCCCTTATTTGTCTTCACAAATAGAATTAGGAAGAAATAAAAACAGAATAGTTCAAAATAAAGTAATATTAGCATAGAAATTTGACAGAACTTGGCTTCAATCTTCTTTCCTATTCTGCATCCCATACCTCATGAGTAATCTCCATATCCACGCTTTGACATGAGAAACAAGATTTTTGTCAACAAACTTCAAGTTTGTGTAGAAAACCCGAATAAGATCAGGATAAATGTTCCCTTTCATCTCCAAGAACCTCTTCAACAGTTGTTCCTTGAGAAGATTTCGCACATCATCCAACTTTTGGCGTTTCACCCAACTGAAAGAGACAACTTTTGAGTTGTTTATCACTTTTCTACTTGTTTCAAAGTGATATTTTTCAACAAGCTCAATGTCTCCTGAAAACTAGCCTTCAAGATGCCCTCCTATTCTTACAACCCTAGTTTTGATCCTTTTTTATGATGGAGGAGTGGAATCCATGGTGACAAAATAGAAAAAAAAAAAAAGAAGGAAACAAAGACAAATTTGAGATGTAGCAAGAGATGTGCCAATGAGTTTTGTGTGTGTAGAAAAACAAATGCATAGGGTTTTATAGCAGCATAGAAGCCTTCTTTGATCATTTGGTTGCAGTGGGTTTCAATCTTCAAGAAGAGGAATCTGGTCCAAGCTTGCACAAGAAAAACGTCAGCCCACACCAGAAAAACACATGATCAGCACATGTGGATTTGACTAGTCATAAAGACACTTGAATTTCCAAGATATGGAATATATTCCTTTTATGACAAGAAGTAACCTCCTCCTGAACCAAATAAGACTCATATGACTGCTTATTGACTCATAATTCCTTTAAGATTGAAATCTGTAAAAGATAGAATGCATAAAGAAATTAAATCAATTTTATGCAGTGCTGTCAGAGGAGAAACAATCGGTTGTTTCGAGTTTCGAGAAAACAATCGGTTGTTTTTCTGAAACAACAACTAATAATAATTTTTAAAAGTAAAGAAGAATCAAAATGTAATTGCTCCACATATATCACAATTAGATGAAGATTTAACACAAATTAAGAAAAGAAAAATAGAAACAAAGAAAGCCTTATCCTTTTGTCATAGAGTCCATTCAATGAGTCATAGTGCATGATCAAGAAAACTTCTTTTGGATTTTAAGAAGACTTAAGCTGGTACATAATCCTTAGTTCAATTCCAGACAAAATCTTTTCCTTCCAAATGCTTGATCTAATGACTCAAGAGTCCATGCTTCTCTTAGTATATTCCTACAACACAACAAATTCAAGCAACAAGATTGGTCCCCTTACAAAAGTGGGTCCTTTTGTTTTACATTTATCACTAGGAACTTCAGAATCTTTGGGAATCCATCTCATAATACCTTTAGGAACAAAATATTTCCTGATTTTACAAAATCTAATAGAGTGGCCTCTCTGCATGCAATAAAAACATGTAACAACCGGTTGTTTCGATTTTTCAATCGGTTGTTTTTTCTGACACTTTTGAAAAAGACTTTGAAATCCCATTTTTCTTGCTTTGAGGATTAAACCCCAAACCAGATTTTCTAGAAACACATTTTTGGGATGCCAAGACAGTTTCAAAGTTAGATTTACCCTTTGAAAGTTTATCCACAATTTTAATAAGATAATGGACTTTATTTTCAAGAATTTCACAATTTTCACAAGCTTTTGAGTGACACAAGCATGAAGAATTATTGCAATGCAATTCAAGATTTTCAAGATCAGTTTTTGAATTTTCCAATTCTTTTTCAAGCCAGTTGTTCAACCCTTTCAACCGGTTGTTCAAGAGAGCCAATCGGTTAGCTTCCTCATGAGTTTCTTTAAAAGTTTGAAGCAATTGACTAGTTTTCAGCATTTAAAGAGGCACAAGAACTTACACTACTTGAGTCATCTTCTCCCTTTGCCATTAAACACAGATTGGCTTTTTCATCTTCACTTAATGAGGAGCTTGATGATGAAACTTCATTTTCATCCCAAGCAATGTAGGCCTTTTTTGATTTTCCTTTCTTGCTTGACTTCTTTTCATTGCCTTCTTTATTTGGGCATTCAGCTTTTATATGCCCCTGTTCTCCCCAACCAAAACAAGTATAATTGTTAGGATTAAAATCACTAGTTTTCTTGTTTCCATACCTTTCTTTGTTGGATTCTTTGTTGCGGTTTCTCTTCAAGAATTTACAGAACTTTTTGGACAACAAACTAAGAGTTTCTCCCTCACTTTTATCACTCGAGTCTTGCTTATTTTTGTTCTTGGCATCTTTCAAGACTATGTTCCTTACATGCTTGTCTTCACTTTCTTGAACATTGAGTTTATTCATCTCCAACTCATGTTCTCTAAGCTTTCCAAACAAAGAGGTTGTGGTTAAGGATGTCAAATCTTTAGACTCAGATATGCCAGTAACTTTTGGTTGCCAAGATCTATCAAGAAACTTTAGAATCTTGATGTTTAACTCCTCCTTGTTAAAGATTTTTTCAAGACTCATTAGATGATTGACTATGTGGGTGAATCTCTTTTGTACTTCAACAATTGATTCTCCTTTGAGCATTCTGAACATCTCATACTCTTGTATTAGAGTATGTTTCCTTGCCATTTTCACATCATTTGTCCCTTCATGGGTAACCTCTAGAGTATCCCACATTTCCTTAGCTGATGCACATTGTGAGATCATGAAAAATTCATCAGAGTTCAAAGCAGAGGTTATGATATTCTTGGCAATGCAATCAAACTTGGCCTTTTTATTTTTAGCATCAGCCCATTGGGACCAAGGTTTTTCATTAGAAGCACATTCCTTTTCAAATTTAGGAATAAAAGGGTCATTTTTAATTGCATCCCAAATCCCTTTTCACGTAGTTGGAAAAACATCTAATTTCAAAAAAGTTTCAATTCATATCAGTTTTAGATTCAACAAAAGAGTGGATCACACTTTAATATACCCATATCCCACCCACACACAACAACAACACCATCCTTTCATCGAACACCTTGGATTTGGATTCTTCAAAGCTCTTGATCACTCTTGATCAATAATGTCACCCTCTACCAGTAGCTAACATTGGCTTGTCTGGCCAATGACATCCTCCCCTGATGTTGTAGGAGCCGCACAACTCCTCTTTGTACTCTTTGGAGCGGGACTAACAAGCGCATGAACCACTGGCTCAACACAAAGTTGTTGCGATAGTAACTCTTGTCGCAACTCTAGCCGCATCCGATCAATCTCCTTTCTCATCTCGTGGTGCAACTCTAAAATAAAGTTTAATTCCAACCCCTTTTCCAGCTGCATGAACACGACCATAGTGCTTAGGTCGTCCAATTGCTTCAACCAGAATATCGCGACGACCTTCAGACACAAAATTACCTTGGGAGCTTAAGGAATTCAGGAAGAGACCAAAATCATATTTGTTTTTAATATAATTAATGCTTTAAAATAAATGCAAAAGAGGATAAAAATAACTTATAATTTTTTCGCATACTATCTCTGATTGAACAGAACTAAATGCACCTGACTTTTTAATTTGGGCCCTCTTCATTTTACATGGCGCAAAGGTGGTGATGGAGGAGTAGTGACCCCTCTATCAATCTCAGACCCAATCCCCTGTCTGGATTGCACCTTTTCCTCCATTAGTGATTGCTCAAGCTTTCGATACCCTGAACAAGACAATACGTATGGGGTAACATTAAATAATATTAATTTATTAATGTTATATAAACAAAAATAGTTAAGTAACTTCATTTACCTTCCAAGCTTCACATTCACGACTTTGAACAGAAAGACGCCATGTCTCTTCATCAATATGTTTGTACTTTAAACAAGGATTTTCATCTTTAAGCTTGCCAAAAAATATATTTCGTCATCAGTGTTAACTTAAACTGACGAAATTTAAGTCCGATATTGGATATAATCTTTGATTGAAGCGGTTCCACATTAGAGATTTTAAAATTTGCCTGCAAAATTGTTGAACCAAGTGGTGTTCAAGCCTTGAAGAATTCAAACCCTTTGAAGGATGATGAAGGCTGGTTGTGCTTGCTGTTGTTGAGCTGTCCTTTTAGATAGGATCTGGGGTAGATTTAATATGTAATCCACTCTTGATTGAATCCAAAACATAAGCACTCTCAATCCTTTTAAAAGAAAAGTGTTTTTCAAGCTAAATGAAAAACAACCGATTGTTTTATACTTCGGTGTTTTTAGAAAAGGTTGAAAACTGTTTTTCAAATGGTTGAGCTGTCAAAACCAAAACAACCGATTGATTCGTGGAAACAACCGATTGTTTGTTTTGGTACCATAACAAAAAACTGTTTTGTGCTTTGACTGAGCATTAAATGATTTTCTAACTGTTTACACTCCAGTTTTTAATGCTTTGACCAATATTTAAATGCAATTAATAGTTTGTTAAGATTTGATAACAAACAACAACTTTGTTTTACAAATAGAAAAATAGATTTGGGTTTTTCAGAACTTACAGATTTTGAAAGAGTTGAGATTGCTTAGAGATTGAGTTTGATCAAAGTGTGTGAGATAGGATTTTCTCTTGTATTGATTTCAAATTCGTTCTGTAACAAGTGTAATCCTTGTATCTGTTGAAAGAAACCTTGTGTGTTTGCTGAGAAGTGTTGTGTGTTCTTGAGGGGATCAAGATCAGCATTCTTAGTGTTGGTGTGTTGACCAAGAGAAGTGTGTGTCTTGAGGGGATCAAGGTCACTTCTTTGGTTGTGGTGTAAGTGATCTAGGTTTGATTGCTTAGTGGAATTCCTCAGTGGTTTCTGAGAAGACTGGATGTAGCTCTGGGTTTAGAGTGAATCAGTATAAATTTTTGTGTGCATTCTCTCTATCCTTAATCTCTTTAAATTCAGTTTTAATATTTGCAAACTGGTATAAACAACCGATTGTTTTTCTGGTGTTGTTGTTTTTGCTTTGTGTTTTGGCAAACTGATTTCCTTATCATTTGTTTCTCGAAGTAATTTCATTCTTGGCTTAAAAGTTTGCGAAAACCCTCTTTAAACCATTCACCCCCCTCTAGTTTAAAGCCATACATTCTAACAAAAATAATATCATCAAATTAAAATTAATCAAAGAATATTAAAAAACATTATATGATAACAATAATATGTAAAGCTTACTTGAACGTCCTCCTAGAGCATGTTCTGATCAACCTCTCACACATTATCCCATGAATGAATCAAAATGGAAAGCCTCTCACGAGAAAGAACTCCAAGATAGCGGTTAAAGGTCTCAACATTAAGACCAGAAGTCACTCTAGTGTTGACATCAATGTCAACACGTGTCTTCTCACCAGCATCACGTCTCAATGAGAGACGTTTCAATCTAGTAGGTCCTCTGCTACCTCGTCCGGATCGGGGTCTGATTGGAGTCTAATCATCATCCATATCTTTGTTAAAAAAGATAGGAAACAAACATTAGTTAGTTAATTTGCATTGAAAGAAAATCATATGAAACAAATACATAAAATTCTAAATGCGTATTATAAAAAGTATTTCTAAATTTATTACCATAGTGGGTTGAATGTTCATATGTAAATTCCTTCATTGTGGTCTTTACGGGTTGCATGTACATCATCAACTACATCGTCATCTTTATTGATTATCATTGGTGTAAATGAACGGGGGTCACCATTTTCAATATCATCATCTATGGACTCCCCTTGTTTTTTCCCGTATAAAACGATATACCAATGTTCTGACGTACGATCTTTGATGTAGAAAACCTGAGATGCTTGTTGAACCATTATAAATGGCTCATCTCGATACCCTATCTTTCGAAAGTCCACTAATGTGAATCCTGATTCGTCAATTTTAACCCCACTTTTATTGTCAATCCATGTACACTTGAAAACTGGAACGAAAAACTTAGTATAGTCAACCTCTCATATCTCTTCTATAAACCCATAGTATGCCATTAATCCAAGTACAGAATTTGTATATTTCGAAGTGGAAAACTGCATTGACTCGACTTCAAGAGTAACACAAGAATTTTGAATTGTACTCTTTTCATCCATAGATTTGGTGTAAAATATACAATTGTTCACTTCATACGTTGTACAAGAAATGACCTCAAACTTCAATCCAACAACCAACCAAGTCAAGGTCTTCGATGCCGTTGAATCCTTTAACACCTCATCTTTAAACCAAGGCATGAAAATTCTATTATGTTCCATCAAGACCCATTTCTCTGCTTGTCTTGAGTTATTTGCCTTCACAATGGTTTTATGAGCTTCTATGTAAGGTATAACTTCATCTGTGTTGTTCAATATATACAAATGTGCTTGCAAGACTTCTGATCGAGATTTGCTTACAATATTCACACCATGTAAACATTTACTCGTAGAATGTTTGTGGTGCCATGAATTAGCTGGAAGACCTATTGGATTTGCTTTTGACATGTACTCTAAACAAAATTCAATACTTTCTTCAGCTATGCACCTTTCAATCATTGAAGCTTCTGGACGATAATATTTTTCACATAACCTTTCAAAAAATTTATATACCGCTCAACAGGATACATCCATCTCAAGTACACTGGTGCACACAATCTAACCTCTCTTACAAGATGCACAACTAGATGAACCATGGTGTCAAAAAAAGATGGAGGAGAAAACATCTCCAATTCACACAAGATAACAACAATTTCATCTTCAAGTTCATCTAGTTTTAATTGATCAATGACTTTACAATAGAGGGAATAGAATAATGAGCATAAACGGGTTATGGTATGTCTAACATTTTTTGGTAAGATCACATGAATAGCTATCGGCAACAACTGTTGCATCAAGATGTGGCAATCATGAGACTTCAACCCAATTAACTTCAATTCTTGCATTGACATAAGGCTCTTCACATTTTAGGAATGTCCTTGTGGCACTTTCACACCCTTTAGACATTGACAAAAACTTACTTTTTCATCTTTTGACATGGTGTAACAGGCTGAGGGAAAATATGTACGCTTACCCATTTCTATCGGTGCCAACTCGCCTCGTATGTTCATCTCAATCAAATCTAAATAAGCATTTAGACCATCCATCGTCTTCCCGTTAATGTTAAGAAGTGTACCAACTAAGCTATCACACACATTCTTCTCAACATGCATTACATTTATACAATGTCTGACTTCTAACCTCGATTAGTACGGAAGATCTAAGAAGATTGATTTTTTCTTACAAATGTTTGTCACAAATGCCTTTTTTTTACTTACCGAAGGTGTGGTCTATGTTATTTACCTTTTCGTAAACCTCAACACCAGTTAATGAAGTTGGTGGACCATTAGTCTCTTGATGTCCATTAAAGACTTTTTTCAACCTTCGGTAAGGATGATGACTTCTAAGAAACCTTCGATGCCGAAGATATACTATCTTCCTTCCATGTTTCAATTGTTGAGAAGTAGTGTCTTCTTCACATATTGGACATGCTTTATAACTCTTAACACTATATCCTGATAAGTTACCATATGTCGGAAAGTCATTTATGGTGCAAAATAACATGGCATGCAACTCGAAAGTTTCATTAGCAAATTCGTCAAATACTTCAACACCCTGATCCCACATTAACTTCAAATATTCAATTAAGGGACTTAGATAAACATCTACGTATTCCCTAGCTGTTTCGGACCGGATATCGTCATAGACAACATTATGTATTTTCGCTTCATGCATAATCCAGGAGGTAAGTTGTAAATAACTAGTAAAACAGGCCATGAACTGTGATTTGTACTCATTTTACCAAACAGATTCATTCCGTCTATAGCTAAACCAAGTCGGATATTTCTTGATTCTTTACCAAATTATGGAAACTCTTTATCAAATTTCTTCCATTGAATATAATCAGTTGGATGTCGGTACATGCCATCACATTTCCTCTCATCTGCATGCCATCTAAGATTCTTAGCATCGTTTGGATTTGCAAACAAACGCTTCATCCTTGGAATGATGGGAAGATACCACATAACCTTCATTAGGGGTCTATGCTTTTCTATCTCTTCAATAGTATCATCATCTTTTTGTTTCAACTTATAACGTGATAACCCACACCTTGGACAACTTTTCAACAATTCAAAATCTTTCCTCTATAATATACAATCATTAGGACATGCATGTATCTTTTTATACTCCATACCCATTGGACAAAGAATCTTTTTGGCCTTATAATTACGATTAGGTAAAATATTTCCCTCTGGAAGCATATCCTTCAACAATTGAAGCAATTCCGTGAAGTTTTTATCAGTCCATCCATTTATTGTCTTCAAATTCATCAATTTTAACATTGTTGACAACCGTGTGAAGTTAGTTGATTCAGGATACAATGGAATCTCTACATCGTTTGACATACTTCCATATCCATGCGCTTCTACAAAAGACTCAGCTCCCACATCATGAATCATGTCCTCCAACCGATCATCATCTACATCATCATGTATTGCATCATCTATGCTAAACCCCACATATTCTTCAGTTACGGAAACATGTGGTAAATTTAATAATTCACCATGTCATGTCCAAGTTGTATAAGATCGAAGAAACCCATCACATAGAAGGTGCTCCTTGATTATCTTAACATCCAGTATTCTTTCATTCAAACACTTAACGCACGTACACCTGATCTTTGCTCCATCATGACCATTATTATTCGCGTTACGTTGCACCAATTGTATAAATTTTTCTACTCCTCTTTCATACTCATCACTTATGCGAACAAAATTAATCCAATTTCGATCCATTATATTTTGTAATAGTCATTCAAGTGTTTCTAATAATTGTTCTATTTCACGCATTTATCGAGGGTCGAACACCCCCGAACTCAATACCAGCACGTATCAATTGTCGAGGGTCGAACACCCTCAGACTCAATACCAACACGATAATTCTATTTTAAACTGACAACTAACATAATATAAATTAATAATAAATACAAATTATAATAAATATTAAATAATATAAATTTTAAAAAATATAAATTATAATAAATAAAAAATAAACATATTCATAACATTAAAAAATATCAAAAAAATTTAAAACACCACCAACCTTGTGTGTGAAACGTTGGTGAAGGGTGGCATGGGAACGGCGACAGCAGCGACAAAGCAAAGAAAAACACACCCAAGAAGCGCGAAGGCAATGAAACAATACTTCAACCAATGCAAAAAAAAGTAAGAGAAATGAATAATGCAAAAGAAGAAGAAAAAGAAAGAGAGTTCGAGAACTTACAGTGGCACGCGGAAGCGAAAGAAGAGGTGTGAGTAGGAATATAGCATGAAAGAAGAGGAAGAAAGTATGAAAATGTAAGTGGCGCGCTTCTGAGTTAGGGTTAAAAATGATTTAAGAATGCGACTATAGGTAAAGCCGCATTCATAAATCAAGCGCTTGGATTTAAGAATGCGGCTACTACAAATAGCTGCATTTGTAAATGAAATTAATTTAAAAATGCCACTGCGTTTTGAAAGATTGTGTATGGTAAAAATGCATTAAATAAAAAGTAGTTGTTTTTACATTTTGCACTAGTGTAATATTGAGGAGAATAAAATTTAAAGTATTTAAAAATAGATCAATTATGATAATCTGACCACTAATACACATTAATTATTTTTGGTTTATGTTATTACAAAAGATTGAAAAGGTATTTGTCTTCCATTAAGTTTCTTATGCTATTGTTGATTCTTGTAGATGAGGTCATGCATTTGATCTTCGTGTAGGTGGTGTGTCTATAAATAGTATTCCTATAATTATGTTAGAATTCAATATGAGGTATGCAAGTGTAATAAATATTGTCTAATGTATTGTTTATTGAACTTAAAGCTTTGATGTCTCCAAATCCATGAAGATGGCTTGAAGGTTGGGTTGTTGCTTGTGGGCATGGGTTCTGGGTAGATTAGAATTTGTCAATCCACTCTTAGCTTAATCCAAAACTAGATCAATCAAGTTCTTTCAAAAGAAAAGTGTTTTTCAAAGTAGTGAAAAACACCTGTTGATTTATCATTTCAATTGGTGTTTCTACACTTAGTAGTTTTGAAAAGGATTTGAAAAAGATGAAATTGGCTGACCTAACAGTTTTTCAATCAATTGTTTTTTGTAAAATCTTAACATAATTTCTTAAGTCTGATAAATCTATTTTCCATGATTCTGAATTGTTTTGACCTTTGATTAAAAGTCTTAAACGGATATTTTTGAGACTATATAACTAGTGTTTACATCTATGAAGAAGAGGATATATCAGATTACCAAAAAGATTAAAGGTTTTCAAGATTGCAAAATTTTTTAAGGCTTTGCTTTGGTTAAAAGTGGAATAGGGAACTGCTATAATCCTTTTGTTTCAGGTGTGATCCTTCCTGTTCTTACTTGTATTGGTGTCTACAGTCAGAGGGTGTTATGACTTGTAGTGAATTGTGTATCAAATAGGGTGAGTGTTCTTGAAGGGCTCAATATTACCTCTTTGGTGTTTGTGTTTTATAATCTAGGTTTGATTACATAGTGGAATAGCCAGTGGTTTCTGGGGACTGGTTGTAGCTCTTGGTGTAAGAGTGAACCAGTATAAATTTGGTTGTGTGATTCTCTCTTTCCCTAATCTCTGTTATATCTGTTTTAAAGTTGTTTTTATTAACTGTTGATAAAAACAACTGGCTGAATCGCAAAACAACCGGTTGATTTTATGAAAATCAACTAAAACAGTTTTGTAACTTGGACATTTTCATTCATTTGACTTTGGTTCTTTATTGGCTTTCTCCACACCTTCAAAGTTTGCAAAAAAAACGTTTAAAAACAATTCACCCATCTTGTTTTAGACCTACAATGCTAACACTTTTATCTTAATTGATGTGCTTATTTATAGGATTACGAATATCCTCTAACAGTGAATCAAGATTAAGATAAGTTAACAAATTAAACTTCAAATTTTAAATAAAATTACAATGATATTCATGAGGTATAAGATAACAATCACCTCTTTCAAAAATTATCGTGTCAATGATCTTGATGAATACCTTCAATTATGTAGTTTGATGTACTACAACTGATACATCACATCCCAAATCACCCCGAAAATATTTATTTTTATAAATATTATTATATCTCAAACGAATCCAAAAATACTTTTCTATAAATATTTGTACATGTAATCGTAGGATATATATATATATATATATATATATATATATATATATATATATATATTGCATTTCACGTTCTTAGAAGGTTGATTGTTTTTTAGTTATTAACAGTTTGAAAACTATTCAGTATTGTTTAACGGTCAACACTCATATATATTAAATATCTTATATTAAACTACCCTGTATTAATTAGTTTTGTACTGTTCTTGTGAAACCTGTTATAATTCCTTTCTGCTATAAATTCGAACACTATCAATGGTATAATATTTTTAAAATATTGTTTCCTTGCAAAATTATTTATTTGATTATAATGTTTTAGTTTTCTGACCTTTAATTTGAAATGTCATACCAAAATAAAATATAAAATATAAAAAACATTTATCCACTAAGCCTCCCAAACGAGCAGGACCATCCACGTATCAGTGTTGTTTACACGCGTTTGCTTGCTGCTTTCCCTCGTCATTGCCGTCATGTGAAGCCACTGACTCTGGTCTCAACATGTGTTTCTTCAAATAAACTTTGTTTTTTACTATTAATATTTTTAAGATTCATATGTAGTGTTGTCAAAAGAGGATCTTTTATGAACTTGGTATAATTTGTATTACCTCAGGGTAATTAAAAAACTAAAATAGTGTCATGTCACATTAAAATTCAATTAAAGTTGTATTACTTTAATATGACTTACTTATTTTAATAATTTTTTAAAATTTATCTATTTTAATAATTATGTAAAATTAGGGTTTAGGAAAACAAATCCGTCAAAAGAAAAGTTAATTTTAAGGCATCAATAGTCAATTTTTTCTTTTAAAGTTTGTTGTAGATTTCATCGAGATTAGAGTTTTTCATTTTTCATTTTTTATTGTATATAAGTGGATGCAAACCTCAACCTCATGAGTCGATTTTATGGGGTTGAGTTAGGCTTAAAGTCTATTTCGTAATATGGTATCAGAACCATTTCGAGCCTATCCTTGTGTTGGACCTATAATGTCACCCGCTATTGAGTCACTATCAGATCACCATAATATATAGTCTCACACACAAATTGATAATCCCAAAACTCAATAACTTAAAACAGAAAAACTAAATATGTTAACAAAGTTAACACAGATTTTGATTTTTTTTCCCATGTAGATCCATAAAATATCCATTGGTTAGACATGTGGGCGATGCTCTGTAGTTGATGAAAAGGTTTGTAGTGGGCTGAAAAAATGAAGTGATGAGATTGAAAAAGAAAAATAAGCTTCATGATATGGGGAAGTGGACAAAGAAGGTGACTAAAAAAAATGTCAAGTGTTGAGATTTTGAGATGAGATAGTGTGGGTAGAAGAGGGTGGTTGTGAAAAAAGATTAGCTTTTTATACCACGTCGAGCAAAAGATGGTGCTAAAGTATAAGGGTTGTTAACTTTTTTATTGAAGTTCTTAATTTAAAGTTAAAATGTAATGATTAAACTAATGTTGGTATATGATTAAGGTTATGTGCAGTTTTCAGTTTGGAAGTTGTTCTTGTTTTAAAATTTTGTTTATTTTGTTTTTCTACCAAACACACCTTAAAGATGACCTAAAAGTAAAAACACATTCTGAAACAAAAGGAGGTAAATAAACACGAACACAAATGTTTGAAGCGGGAAGAGAGGAACTTCATATTTTCCTGTATAAAAAGGTTCAATTCCTTAGAAGAGGACACGACAAAACATTGAAAGTATCACAAAGAAACCACTTTCCTTTTTTTTTTCAAGAAGAAAACAAAAGTATTTCCTTTGTGTAATTAATATATTTAGATATTCTACTAAATAAATTCATAATTTCATATAAGCAAAATCCACAATTCTTATTATCTACTTCAAATATAAATTTTTTGATATAAAACTTTTAAAAAATATATAAACTAAGTAACGTGTAATACATTATGAAATATTCAAATTACATTACTTGACTTGATTGAATTAATATAGTATCTTTTATATTAGAATTTCAAATATGAATAATATTTATAAAAAAAGATAAGTAATTTATAGAAATAAGATTCATAAACTTAACATTTTACGATTTTGAATTAGAAGTGATTATTTTATCTCTTATATGATTTATTTATATTTTTGGGTATTAAATTTCTTTGATGTTTTCTATCATAAGAACCCCACGAATAGTTTTTATAAATTACATAATGAAAGTTTCGTTCACATATTATTTAAATAATAAATATTGTAGAAAATTATGTTTGATGAGTGAGCTCTATGAGTTGATTGATCTCTTTTATGAATAACTTTGTGATAAAGGTCCATAAAACTATCAAACTCTTAAGTCAGCAAAAATTTAAAAAATGTGAGTGAGTATATAATAGATGAAAGTATGGAGGTGATATTTATAGATTTTTAGACCTAAAGACAACATGAATAAATTACTTTCTAATACTTTTGATATATAATGTTTTCAGAAATGGTTAAGGTCCAATATCACAATTGAGTATTAATATTTATAATTTATATATTGGGTAATACAAATAGAAATTAACTTATTTTTTACATAATTAATACATTTAAAATATAATTTTCATTCATGTCAATCTAATCATCCATATATGTTTTTAAACTAATCACTAAAAAAAATAACAAAAAAGTATCATAATTATTATGAATCACGGATATAGAAAAAAAATGTAACAAAAAAGTCTCATAATTATTATGAATCACAGATATAGAAAAAAAAATTGTAATACACTATCCAATTTAAATATAAATAAAACCAACTAATTTATTTCATGTAACGATGTTATTATTAAAGTACTTTTTTTAATCATGATTTAAGATAAATAATATATAATATAAAATATAAAATTGAAATTAATAAACACATTAAATTTTAATTTATTAAAATAAAATACCACGGCAAAAAAAAATACAAAAACACATAAAAAAATCACAACATTAACAAGTTATAATCACTCACAATCAAAATGATTTGGATTAACTGTTAAATTGATTGTATTAGACCATATAAATTGGGATAATTCAATATGGTTAATTAAGTAAATTAAATTGACATGATTAATCCACTTTATATTTTTTATTTTCCTTAAAATTTACAAATATCGTGAATTTTTTAATAGATTGACTATGTAAACTTTTTATTTTTTTATTATTAATAATGTAGTATTCTTACTAAACTTAAATTGAAATTATTTGGGGAGAATGACTCAGTTGTAAGAGTTGATTGATCTCTTGTATAAATGGTTGTGATGAAAGTATGCTAGTCTAAGTGCATAAAAATCTTCAATACTTAAGTCATCGAGAATTTAAAAAATGAAATGAAAGTGCTAAGGTGATATTTATAGACTTTTAAACCTATATAATATCTTAATAACTAATACTCATGATTGGATATTCAGTTGATTCTAATGACAACGTAAGTTGTTTACTCTTCAATAATTAAAAGATATACTACTTTTTATAAGTAATTAATGTCGAGTATCACATATAAATATTAACATTCGTGCTTTACATATTAAATAATACAAATAAAAATTAAACTTATTTTTTACCTAATTAATACATTTAAAATTTAATTTTCATGCATATATGATTTTTAAACTAGTCACTTAAAAAAAATTATCATAATTATTATGAATCATAGATATAAAAAAAATATAAATATAAACAAAACCAAACTAATTTATTTTAATGTAACGATGTTGTTATGAAAGTACTTTTTTATTTATGATTTTATTTTTTATTGAGGATATCAAGTTTTAATGAAGGGGTTTTAGAGATTGGGTGTGGGGGGTGGTATCTTTGAGGAGATTGGAATTATTTTGAATTGGAATAATAATTGGGTTAATAATTGAGAAGAAAGCAATATGTGTGTTTAGGATGACAGCTAAGAGCGGAGAAATGAGAGAAGAAACGCGCGTTGGAAGTAATGTAATGGCTCCAAACGTAAAGTTGAGGTCTGAATCAAAGCGCCTCATCACACCGTTAAAAGTCAATAGACCATCTAAACCTCCACGCGCCTCATCCTTCGTCTGCATGTCTTTCACTCCACCAATCAAACGCCCGCGAACAACAAAGCATGCGATGTGAACTAAGGAAGAAAAATAACACCCATTATCCAAAAAATTTAATTAACCACGTCATTGCCCGAGATCAACGCGCCCAACCAAACCAATTAATCGCTCGCTTTTTTTTCAAAACTCGCGCAATCTCAACCCTTCATCGCACCCCTAACGGAGCCTGCGCTGCGATTGCAACAGTCAAAACCGGCGTGTGATTTGAACGTTTTTGTTTTTACGCGGTTACATTGGACCAGCTCCGTTTTTTTTTTAATCCTAGGTTGGGTCAAAAATAAGAATCATCGAGGGAACAACTTTTGAATTTACGGAGCCATCAAAGAACGATCCCATTCAAATTTAAAAAAAAAAAGAAAAAAAAAGAGGAGTACTAATAATAGTGAAGCCCCACCACGTGACCAAATATCACACGCTTGCCTCTAGCTAGATCACACCTTCTCCTTCAACTCTTACAACCAAGATTTGGTACTCTTACATATATTTCTATTTTTTTATTATTTATTGACATTGAAAAAGGGTGCACGAACAGAGATCCTGATAAGAGAGAAGGGAAAGAGAGATAAAGTTAAAGAAATTAAATACCACCAATTTCACCCACGAAACCCTCTCTGTCTCTCTCTCTCTCTCCATCTCCGTCTCGTTTCTCGTTTCTTGTTCCTTCAAAGTTCAAACCTAACCAAACTTCTCTGCGGTTTCTCCTTCCTTTCCTCCTCCTTCTTCTTCTTCACAGGTAACTAAAACTATAATAATTAATTAACGACTAAATAAAAAAGTAAACTTTTCACGTTCCTTCTCCTTCAACACAATTCAACTCTGCCAACGCTTTAACTGAAAACTCTGGTTCAGTTTGTCGTAGAAATGGAGGTAGCAGTGGCCAAAGCGTTGAAACCGAGTTTAATGGGAGAGTTCATCGTTCAGCAAACTAACTGCGAGGATTTTTTCTGTCTCAACGCCAACACCGTCGTCGGAGGCGACGATTTCTTCGTCGACGACCTATTTGACTTCTCAGATGGCTCTCTTCACTACGAACAACAAGATTGCGTCGAAGAAAAAAAAAGTTTATCGGCTTCCTCGCAGTCAAAGGACCAAGGAGAAGACGATAGCAACTCCAATTCCACCGGCGCTTCCTATGATTCACTTTTCTCTGCCGAATTAGCCGTTCCGGTAACTCTCTCTCTCTCTCTCTCTGTCTTTTTGTCTGTTCCTTGTTTTTCTAGCCCTATTTTAGTTTTTTATTGCTTGTTTTTGTTTTCTGATAATTGGAATTTGGTGTAGGCCGGTGATTTGGAGGACCTAGAGTGGGTTTCACACTTTGTTGACGATTCCCTCCCGGAGCTGTCACTTTTATACCCGGTTCGTTCGGAGGAAGTGAACCGGCGGGTTGAACCGGAACCCTCAGCGAAGAAAACGCCTCGTTTTCCGTGCGAAATGAAAATAACGACCAAGGCGAGAACTGTACGGAATAGAAAGCCCAACGCTCGCGTTTGGTCGTTGGGCCCGTTGCTCTCGCTCCCGTCCTCGCCGTCTTCGTGCTCTTCTTCTGTGACGGAGCCACCCGCGAAGAAGCAGAAGAAGCGGGCCGAGGCCCAGCCTGTTGGGGCCCAGGTTCAGCGGCGGTGCAGTCACTGTCAGGTGCAGAAGACGCCGCAGTGGAGGACGGGCCCCCTGGGCGCCAAAACCCTCTGCAACGCGTGCGGGGTTCGGTACAAATCGGGCCGGCTTTTTTCGGAGTACAGACCGGCTTGCAGCCCAACCTTCTGCAGCGATATTCACTCCAATAGTCACCGGAAAGTGTTGGAGATTCGCAAGAAGAAAGAGGTGGCTGGGCCGGACACCGGTTCAGCCCAGGCCCAAATGGTTCCCACCTGCTGATACTTTAGATTAGGAAGAGAGACATGGCAGATTAGGTATACAGAAACCGGTTTGAACCGGTTTGTTCTTTTTTTTTGTATGATATTTATTTAGTGTTTTTTGAGCTATAGTTAGTGGTAGGCCGTAGTTAGGTGTCGGATATTATTAGAATAGGAATTAGGCATTGATTGTTTGTAACGATGTATCCCATTTTCCTTAGCCTCTTGATTTTATTTAATGCAATACAAATGTTATGAAGATAAATAAAGTTTTGGGCATTTTTTTGTTTGATTATGGTGAGAGTTTGGGTGAAAGTTGAAATTTGGTGAAGGTGTTAGTGGGAAACGGAGTTGGATTGGTTGAAAGTAGTGGGTGAAATAGGTTGTCCTTTGGATGATATTATGGGAAGAGCATAGTGGAAGTGCAGTGGGCAATTGTTTTTAAGTGGTATAGAGAGTGTGTTTATTGCAATCCATGTAACGTGCCTGCATGTGGGTGAAGTAGTAGTCGGTGGTGGGACACCTAATTATTTCAACGATTAATCAATAACGTCCATCCCATGGAGGACGATGCACGATTCTTACCCCTCACACCACTCACTCCTAATGCTTCATAACATAACCCTCTAATAAAGCCTCCATTTTATTCTTCAAGTTATAGTAGTGTTAACAATACCAAAATTGCAATCACACTTCAACTATGTTTTACTCAAACTTTCTTATATGATTTTCAGAACATTTAAGAAATGAATCAACGTCCACCTTTATATAACTAAGGATGAAGTTATTCACGAGTTGACCTTCACGACTTTAGATATTATGGTCAAATAAAAAGAAAGAAACCAAACTTTTTCAATGCTCCTCACCTAAAATATCAATTACCCAACATAAAAAAAATAAAAATCTGAATAGTGAATAGCAAGTAATTTGGTCGAAATAGTTTGCAGCACTCAACATTGCCTCACAAAAAAGCAAAAAGTCCTCAAGATAAAGAGTGACGTTGAAACGGTTTGTGTATTGCATCACTGACTCACACATACATAAAATTTTGGTGGATAAGGACCAAGTCTAACTCTGCTTAACTTCAATCACTGAAATCACTATACCTTTTTTTTTTCTTGCCAAATTTTAAGAGAAGATAAACAGGTCTCATTTAATGGAATCTAATATCGAGACTTTTAGTGAACTATTCAAAACTTTAACATTGAAACACTCTAATGTTTGATTATTAGGTTCAATATTTAGACTATTCTGTGCTTGCTTAGAAGAGACTCAACAAGAGGACTTGGCTGCAACTTTGAACACAGAGGGCCCTCCACCATTATAAATTTTATGTTTTTGCATGCTGTACAAAGCATGCAAGTTGCCAACTGCATATATTATATATATAAAAAAAAATTTACACTCTTAAAAACCTTTATTTTGCAATTCATTTTAAACCGATGACTTATCAACACTCGAATCAGCTAACCATCTAACCATGATGGTGAGAAGGTCACATGACGACATGTGACCGACCGACCCTTGACGACGAGTCAAGGGTTGACTAAGTCAGCATGGTTAATCCATAATTAATGATTGTTTAGTGCAACCCTAAACATGAACCAACCTCTTAATCCGCCCCATCAATGAAGGTCCATTAAGGTAATATAAATAGCACGTATTTCAAGGAAAAATGTACATCATTATCTATAGTACTCCGATACTCGAGTGCTGACACCCTGATTGACTTGAGTGTTGGAGTGCCTTCTGCAGGTACCATCCCCGCCTGTGGAGCCAGACGACCGAGAAAAGGAAGGCGAAGCAGAAAACTTGAAACACCAGTAACCGACCAAAGACATAGGCAGGAGGAATCGTTCTTTAAGTCCAAAACCGTTCGAGAACAATTAATTTAAGTTATTTTTTTTAATGGGTGCTGCAACAATTTGGTTCAACTTGATTTAATTTGATAAAACTGGTACAATTCAAAACTTCACTCCAGTCTAATAAAAACCACTTTTTAACTTATACTTGGTTTTATTTAAGTTTCAAATTATTCAGTAAATCTATTTATTCAATTGCATGAACTAGTCAAAATATTTTGCATTTACAACCTTTAAAATTCACTATCAGCAGCTTATAGAGAATGAATAATATATAAAGGGAATATAATTTTCATAGTTGTTGTTTTTAGTGTTATTTTTTAATTAAATAATTTTACTTTTTATTGAATTAAAATAATTTTATTGATATATTGACTGTGAAATGGTAGTTTTTATCGGTTGATGTCAAAATATCACCTTTTGTTATTCTTCTTCCTATTATTATTATTTTACCAGATTATTGAAATGTTCTAACTCTTCATTATCAATATATATAGCTAGGAAATAAAAGGTTGTATATTCTCTTGTATCTCAATCAATTAGGTCTACTTTTTTATTCCTCTTCTATTTCTAAATAAGTTTATAGAAAGAGACTATTTTATTAAAATAATTTTTTTTTTCTAAAATAAGTCTAAAAAAAACTCAACACAACACAACAAAACTTAAAGAATACTAGCTTAACTCTAACTTTAGTGGAGGAATCCTTGATTGAATAAACAATAACAATTAATTTTCGCTCATTTACGTTTAATATTCTAGAATTAATATAAGATATTAACTCCCATGTCATAATTACATTATTTTATTTACTTTCCATATTTTACTCCCTTTATTTTCTTTTATTTGTCTTTAAGTTGTTTTGCAAGAACAAAGAAATGCCGTAAATTTTATTGTTTTCAGTAAAATATTTATGTAGTTTATTATTTTATATATTTTTCTTTTCATCTAACATAAAACACACACACAATATTACATCATTTAAAAATTAAAATTAATGAGTGTAATGTTGAACTTTACAGTGATGAATAAATAAACTTTGTTTTTAAGAAATCTGAAAAAAGAAATGAAAGAAGTATAAATGAAAAACAATTATATTATACGTATAATTATTGAGGTATGAGGAGGACCAAATTAATTACGTAAATATGGAGTTTTACCAAACTAATAAAAGTGGTTATAATCTCAGTCGAGTTGGTCAATTAACGACGGCAAAGAACTCATTGCTGAATTTGCTTCTAACGACAAATCTACAATTTTGGTTGTTTGAGAAAGCTATGATCTTGTGATAACACAATCTCACGAACCATAAATTAACAGAGTCCCAACACCACCAAAGAGGCTTGTTCATGGAAATAACAGGAACGAAAGCTAAAACAAAAGTAGAAAAGGAGAAGCACATGCAGAAACAAAACATGAAGACAAATGTTTAAAGCAAGAAGAAAAAAACCACTTCTTTTATTTCTGCTATATAAGAAAAAGGTTCATTCTTAAAGAAAGCATTGAAAGCAACACAAAGGAGCCACTTATTCTAATACTTTGTTCAAGAGGGAAACAAATAGCCAAATTGCTAAAAAATCCCATTTTTTTGGCCCATCATTAGAAAAAGGATCAGACTTGGTCAAAAGTGGAATTTATTATCCCGTAAGTCTTTGAAAAAATAGGTGCCTTAAAGGCCTCCACTTTCTTAGGATAATAAAAAATAAGAATATAAGTAAAAAAATTATTATTATAATATTACTAAACTGAAAAAAGGGATTTATATATATATATATTAATTTTGATAATATTATAATTATATAATAGGAGTAATTGTAATTTTTTATTAAGATAAATATAACATTGTTGTACTGGCATAAACCGACTGTCACTGTCATGACTCGGTTTCTCTGACCAAGTTGACCGATACTCTCACGGACGGTCAGGCCGATCGACACACTTAATCCATTAACGCTCAAATCAAGGTCAGTAAAGCTAAATTATCATTAAGAATTAGGTAATACAACTGTAAGTGTGATTCATCCCACTAATCAGGTTCAATAAGGTGAGTCCATTTAAATAATATAAATAGCGCACATTCCAAGAAGAAAAGTACGTCATTATCACTGTACATTCCCGAGTGCTGAATACACTTTTTACTGACTTGAGCGTCGGAGTGTCTTCGGCAATTACTTCCCCCATTTGGCATTCACCCGAGAACCAAAAGAGTAGCACGAAAGTCAGAAAGATCGTAGTGAAGTTTGAGCAACTTGTCCAAAAGAAGAAAGAGGATGAAGCCTTCAATAGTTCTCTAGGACTATCTCCCTAGCAGGAACAATTGTAAATATTTTTTTACCCATCATAAAATTTATAAAGGTGGTTGCATTTATAAGGGCAAAAACAATAAAAAAATTTGTGTATAAAAACAGTTCTTCACATAAATCCACATTACTAACTACTAATTATTATAGATTATAGATAAGCAAAAGAAAGGTTAAGAAAGGTTAACAAAAACAAAATATATATATTGAACGAACACGTTTTTCATCACTGTTTCAAATTTGTTGAAAATTACACAGTTATTGAGTTGCACTTCTTATATAATGAATTTATGAGATAGTTTTTGTAAATTTTGGAGTACGTTATTAAGCCTTTTTTTAATGAAAATATGTTTGTGATGGAATACTTTTAACGTAATAATGTTATTAGGACAATAATTTTCACAACAATGATAGAGAGAAACAAAGAATTGTAGAATTTATAAATAATATGACAGGGCAAGACAAAGATTACACGTTACATGAAACAAATGTACTAGAGTCAGAATGAAAATCATTCTATAATAGTAAATAAAGAAAATGAAATTATACTTTTCATAAAACTCTTAAAACATTAACTAATGTTACATCCATTCTTAAAATGAATTTTAAGCTTAAATAATCGAGTCTTACATCCATTGAGAAATCAAAGGTTAAAGTACCATTACAAATTTAGCTTAAAATATTGCCTCTAGCAAGAGTTAATTAACATTAATTTAGTAAAATAATTATTAACCATTTTAGAATAATAATTGAGAAATTAAACAACTTTTATTGAAATCATATAATTTAATAATGTTATAAATACTTCATCCCATTCATTGATAATAAAATCTTACGTTCAATACAATAAATCACAAAAATGTAATAAAATTTTACATAAGGTACATTTTAATATGTCCAATGTCCTCAAAACATAAAATCAGATAACTTAATTGTATTTTAGTTTACATACAGTAATGGTTCAAATTAAGGTTATCACCTTAAAATTGTATTCAATAATTAATAGAATTGTTGTAATGGAGGTTTGATATATTATTAATTTGTGTGTAGACTTACAAAAGATGATTTATAAAAGAATTAAATAAAAATAAGAATGAATTGTTACATTTTATTTTTGAAAATGTTTTTGTAGCTTATGTAAAGTAATGATATGTTGTATTTCTGTTACATTTTTATTATCTATTGTTCTAGAACGGATGTTGAAGCCTAGAAAACGATTGTTTTGTTTCTCCCTTTGGTCGGTCGTTATCACTCTCAGCTTCCTGCTTTGCCTTCCTCCTCTCGGTCGTCTAGTAGCACAGGCTGGGATGATACCTGCAGAAGACACTCCGACGATCAAGTCAGTCAAGGTGTTAACACTCGGTTGTTAGAGTACTGTAGATAATGACGTACCTGATTCTTGGAATCTGTGCTATTTATATTACCTTAGTGGACCTTCGTTGGTGGATTGGATTAGAAGATTGGTTACTGTTTAGGGTTGCGCTAAACAGTTCTTAACTATGGATTAACCTTGTTGACTTAGTCAACTCATGACTCGTCGTTATGGATTGGTCGGTCACATGTCGTTGCGTGACCTTCTTGTCGTGGTCGACCATACCATTACATCTATTAAATAAATTTTAAGAGGGTTGACTTAATTTGAATAATTGAGAAGGTGCAAAACAGCATATTGCGGTAAATAAATTTCGAATTTCAAAGCACGGTAAATTGAAGCACTTGGGACCAAAAGAATTTAAAAAAAATCATAAACTAAAATGTGGAAATAAAAAATGCAATTAAGTCAAATTTAAGATATAGAGGGGGAAGAATAGAGATATAAAGGAGAAACAGTTACACCAATCAAACGTTCTTACTACGAAATTGCAAAAAGAAAAAAGAAAAATCAAACGAATTTATACAAGGACATGACGGCTACCGAACAAAGTAGGTCCGTGCGAAAATTCTTAGCCACCATGTGTAAGTAAAGTTAAAGCTTAAGCTTGCAACAAAGAATAATCTTCGTCCTTGGTCTTATCAGAAACATTTATTTATTTTTGCTTTGGTTCAACTTATTTAAAAACATATTCACTGGTATGTATCAATTTATTAATAAAAGTTTCAAAAATAGGTAATTATTTATCCAAATTATTCTCTACCTTACATCCTAGAAAGTTAAATATAGATATGGTTTTGTCATACCTTTACTGGTGGAGAAAACTCTCAGCACTCCAACTTTCGGGCAGCACCACAAGAATCCCCAGACGAATAGAAAAATATCTTGTGCCGAGAGAAGATAACACTCTAACCTTTCACTTCATCGAATCTCAAATGTCGCTCTAAAAATCAAACCCGTAGAATCTTCTATGATTCTGTACACAGTTTTTTTTGGCGGGGTTTCTAAAAATATCGGTGACGATCTTTGAAATCAGTAACTATTTATTTTTTAAAACCAACATCAAGACCTCAGGAATAGTGCATCCTTTGTCATTCCATATATAACAACCGTTGAAATCAGTAACGATTTATTTTTTAAAACCAACATCAAGACTTCAGGAAAAGTGCATCCTTTGTCAATGCATATATAAGGTCGTTTCAATTCCTTCCATTAGTCTTCTTATTAAGATACAATAATTCACGTCAAATAGAAATTATGATTTCATAACATATAAAATCATAACATATATAAGTGTAAATCTCACCAAATTTTACAATGTTGAATTAGGTTTAAATTCACTTCTTAATAACTTATCCTAGCGAATATTTATTGAACTTATCAGATCACCCACTATCAGACTGTTACAGTCTCAACCTGGAGAGAATGTGTTTTGGAAATTCCACATCGATAAAAGATTAAAATATTTCATAATATATAAAGGAATGTAAAATTTTATAAATCAATTTTATAAGGCTGACTTAAATTTAAAGTTCACTTCTTAATAATACTAATTATCATTTTGTATACATTTTGTTTTAGAAGTGGGGATAGGATGTATTGCACATTTAGTCAAGGTTGAAATTCTAATATTCACCCAAATACACTATTGTTCTCGTTTGAGGTGAGATAAATGAACACTCGAAGTTGTTGGATGTGATCTGCCGATGACTTTTCATATGTTATTCTCCCACCTCTATAAAATTTTTTATATTTCAAAAATATTTCTTTGTAATATTCTGGATTACATAATTCAAAAGTTTTTTTTCCAAATTCATAATTAGTTTTTGGATTAATAATCTAGAAACCTTTTTTAAGTTGTATAATTAATTTTCGGATTACATAATCCTAAAGTCTAATTTAACTTTCCGATTATGTAATCCTGAAACTTTTTTTTTTAAATGTGTATGAATTACATAATCCAGAACTCAAATCCAAACTTTCAAATTATATAATATGAAATACCATTTTTTTAAAATATATTTAGAAATCCATAAGCTATTTCTGATTCCGAAATTAACTTCTAAATTATGTAATATGGAGATGGCACAAGAAGAATAAAAAAGGTATTTTCATATTTTGTATAGAATAGAAGTGACAGAATAACATATGAAAGTGCAAGGAAAAAACAGTTTCTGCTGAGTTATAAGGTAAATCCAGGTGATTGTTATCCACTAACGAGCGATTTATATTCAATGGACGTAGTGGTTAATATTACATAAACAATATTTATTAAATGCTTATTGTCTAGGCACTGGGTAATACAACTACAATTGGAACTTTAGTCTTGCGGAAGCAATGGAAAAAAATTGGTGCTCCTAGTATTTTACCGAATTGCTAAGAAAAAGGTAAACCGAGACCTCAATACAGATACAATTCACCCTCCACTCAATTTACGGAAAACTATAATATGATGCGGATTACTGCGAGACCCACTGCAGATATGGAAACCAGAGTACCTATGCAGTATTTGATCACATCATACTTTGCAGCTTCTACCTGGGCTCTTAATTCATGAATTTCCTGAAAGAAATATCCCCCTTCAGATTTCAATCGAAACTGAACATTCTCCAAATAAAAACTAAAATGATCATAAACTCACCCGATCGAGTTTGTTTGTCAAATTGGAGGTTTCAGCGTTCTGATTTGCAAGCTCGTCACGTATGCGTCTGTGCTTATATTTGAAAGATATATAAATATATGAGAGAGTAACATTAGGTTAAGCCAACTAAAGATTACTACGTCAAGAGTATCAAAAAATTAGAATTGTAATTAGTGCAGTTTATTTTTTAAGTAGTCATTTTGAATAGCTTCGCGAAAGAGCTTATAGGGTGGGAATATTATTCCCCAAAATTTCATAATTTCACTTACCCTCTTTCAAGATTCAGGTCTAGACGTTGTCCAGCAGTGACTTTGTCAATCTCGTTCCTGACAGATAATCAAAGACATTGAAGTATTACTTGTGAAAGTGGAAATGAAATTTACTCAGTTGGAAGAATATTTTTGTTTGATACTCCTAGGTGCGGACCTCAAATCACTTCTCATCTTCTCAATGTTACTACGAAGCTTTTCAGTCTCACGTTGCAACAGAGAAAAATGATGCTCCTGCATCCCCAATCATTGAAAATGAGTTTAACAATTACACTTTTCGCCTAAATAGCACAACACAACACTATGCCTATACACAAGTTTATTTTTTTCCCCAGTAGAATTTGTTATGGTCAGAATAGAATATTGACCAGCACAGTATGTAAATAACTTTAAATTTTCGATGCCAAATCCTAACTCCTGACATTGCATCTGAATTGACAAAGGCCTAATATTCATGAAACACAAACTGGGGCTTTTAATTTTAATTAGCAGAAGCAGTTGAAAATTTGAAACCACTGTTGCATGGCATACTTCTTCCGCAGCAGTAACCTCAGGCTAACACCAACCCTGCTCCTCTTCTTCCCTTTTCCTACTACATTTAAGTTTTTCCTTCTTTCCTAAAAGGCATCTACATTTTGAAACAAACTAACAATGGAATATACATATAGATTGTAGTAAAAGAGACTTAGAAGACGAACAAAATGACTCAGCATGGTTCAACAATGCCCTTAAGGACTTTGTTGCGTTCAAACAATCACTAGAAAAAACACAAGACCAAGAATGAAAGTAAGCAATTGTATTATAACAGAAGGTTCCATACACATAGTACATATCAACACAATGTATATTTCTTCCTCATAGAGTTTCACAGGTTCTCTATATATAGAACTAACAAAAAAGAATAACAGAAAATTGCTAAGACAATCAAAACAAAACACCATCTACCAGACACTTTGTAGTAGATGCTCTTTTGTGCTCTTCATTAAACTATTATGATTTAAAGCCAATATAGCACAATTATCCACTTTGACTCCAAATTATGGAAGAACTCTCGCATCATCTACAGTTATCTTCAAGCAAAAAATCAATCTATTCCAAGCAACATTTGAATCTCGATTTTGGCAAAGACTTTGCAAACACATTTACAGGATTCTCCTCTGAAGTTACCATCACAATCTTGACCTCCCTAAACTCAAGAAAGTCTCTAAAAAAGTGCAATCTAACATTGATGTATTTGATTCTCTTATGGTAGATCTAAGGTTTAGCTAGATTTATGATACTTTTATCGCAATGAATAGTCACAAAGTCCTTGATAATACCAAGCTCTCCATCATCCCCTTCAACTGCAAAGCCTCCTTCACCCCTTTAGTGAAGGCGATATACTTAACTTGACTCGTAGATAAAGCCACCACTAATTGTAAACTGACTTTCTAACATTGAATTTACAGATAGTGTGAAAATATACCCAAAAATCGACTTTCTAGTGTCAACATTCCCTGCATAGTCTATATCTACAAACCCTTCTATAGTTTATCTGTTATGGGTAGACCGTCTATATACCAGTTTAGACAATACTCTTTCGTTCAAATATCTTAGCACTCACTTCAAAGCCTCTCAATGAGCACATCCAAGATCTACTATGAACCTGTTAACCACTCTAACAAGATGCGCCAAATCCAGTTTGATACACAATCTCATACATGATGCTTCCCACTTCGTTAACATATCAAATAGTCTTCACCTCCCTCATGTCTTCCTTAGAATTAGAAGCTTGGGTAATCGATAACTTCATGTGGTGACCCAAAGGTGTGCCACAGATTTAGATTCATGCATCCTAAATCTCTCAACAACCTTCTTCAAATATTCTTGTTGATATAGAAGCAAGGCTCCAACTATTTAATCCTTCTATATATCCATCCCAAGTATTTGCCTCACAAGACCAAGATTTTTCATCTCAAACTCTGAGTTTAATCGTTCTTTGAACTCTTTTATTTCATTTTTATATTAGTTGGATATAAGGATATCGCCTACATACAAGAGCAAGAACCGCACACTCCCTTCTTCTCTTTTAAGGATGTAAATGCAATTATCAAAACTGCTACCCTGAAACCCCATCATCTGCCTTAGGACAAACCTCTTGTACATAGTCTTAGACTCAACTTTGTGCCATACATGATTTTCGTAAGAGACACACCTTTCCTTGATCTTCAACAAACCCTTCAAGCACTACATGTAGATTGTCTCCTCCATCCAAAAAAGTTGTTTTAACGTCCAATTGTTCCAATACTAGATTTTACTAGTTAGCAATTGACGTCCAAACCCTAATCCAACGGTGCTTTACCATCAATATAGTTTATCCCCTTCACTTGTGTAAAACCTTTTGCCGCCAATCTTGCCTTGAATTTTTATTTCTCCACATCTAGTGTTTCTTCCTCCTTCTTGAATACCCACTTGCATCCAACTAATTTATGATATTTTGGCAAATCATCAAGTGTACATATGTGGTTCCTCTTCAAATATTTAATCTCCTCTTCCATGACACACTACCACTGTTGACCTACTACACCTCCTATTGTGTCTGAACCTTCTAGAATCTGAACCTTTTATCTCTCCCGGTCCAGTAAAAGCTTAGCAGATAATATCAACATATTCAAATGTCTATGTTGGTTTGATGGTCCTCCTCTCTCTATCACATGTAAGCTGATAGTTGGAGTCGAATTCTGCACATCCTAGCCTTTTCAAGTGAGAAGCAAAAGGTTTATTCTTGTCGTCTCCAAACAGTCTAATCCAACACTAGAAGACTTCACCTTAATGTGAGCTTTCGTCTTGCCTTTCTGGGAATCTCTAAACATATAGCCATTTGAGTTTCATCACATGTGACATCACTTCCTATGAAGCATCTAGATTCCCTAGGTTCCAACCTCCACAACTTATACCCTTTTGTTGCTTCAACACATGTAATGACGATACATCTTTCTACCTGTGCTTCCAAATTATCCTTCTTGACATTTGCAAATGCCACGACACCAAACACCTCCAGATTATCATAGTCTGCTAGCTTTCCACTCCACACCTCCATGGTAATCTTGAACTTTAGAGCAGACAATGGACTCTATGACACTGTCTACAACTTCAAGTGCCACTTACCATATAGTCTATCCAGTTAAAAACTCTAATGCACCAATACTTTAATTTATGTCACATATCAAATACATATTGATGATACTCTAGGATACTTCATCGATACATATCAATGAAGTATCCAAATTTATGAAGCTCAAATAATTTTATAGTAACAAATATTTATACTTTTTTTATTTTGGCAATGCCTAAGAAATGTGATCTTAATATGGATCCACACATTTGCAATTATAAAATTAACATGTTTTAATATTTTTTACAGAATTTTAAATATGCATGTCACATATCTTATCTACTTACTTTTAAAATAAGCATATTATCATATTTTATCATAGGTTAAAATATTTAACAACGGTAAAAAGAGAGGTCCATGCAAACATAATGCAGCAAATGCCTAAGATTTTCTTAAGTTAGGATACCATAATACACCATACGTTAGCATTATGGCTTAGGCATTTCATTTTCAAAAGTCTATAGATTGACAGAACGAATAACCCCACAGACAAGGTGCTTAGGCAAATGATTTATTTATCTTCCACAGATTGAGATTTCAGACTTTTGGTTGTCTGCCCAATATGTCAAACCTCAGCATCCCATCCTTGACCCTACAGCTTCTTTTTGTTATATGATAAAATGGGAACTCCAAATCCTATTTCACAATATAAAATTTATTGCATATTCAGGAAACAAAAATTGAAATTATTAGTCTCTTGACAGGGGTCACCTTATTTGTCTTTCAAGAATACCAGGAGGAGTGTGTTATCCACTGAAAAAATATCCTAGTTTATTGTCTAAGTACTCAAAGCACTTAACCACTGTTCATTTGGACATTATTTTGTTTGCTTTCGGCTTTTAGTTATTGCAGACTGAGATTTGGAGTTTGGCAAATGTTAACAGGTGAGCATGGAGGATAAAATACTTCTTGAAGAATTAAAAGCAAATATGTATTAATAAGATATTATACTTTTCAACTCCACCTATGGCCCCGTACCTGGATAAAGGAGAAGGGTCGTGCTAAGCCTTTGGCAGCCGATGTAAAAGTTTCCAATATGACATATGGATCACTCTCATCACAGCATATTTTTCTACTCTTAGAGTAAGTTGAATGACATCCCGATCCATGTAGTCAACCGCACCCGGCAAGATAAGACTTTGTTTTTGTTGTTGTTTAAATATCATACTTTTCATCAAATTTATTTTTTTCTCATTCCTTAACAAGGGACAGGGTACTTGTTGGCTGAACCCTTCAAGTTATAATGGTTCCAAATTCCAAGACAACACAATTCTGCGCGACATAAATTCTTACAATCTCCAGAGATTGCTAATCGTGGGAATTCATTATACAATGCTGACATCTATTCTCACTAGAAAACTTTTTCCATGGGAATAACCTACTGCAATAGTGGCTATACACGAATTTCAATCTATAAATGCTATAGCTAACCAAAGGCCATGATGAAAGTGAAACCTGCTTCTGAATATGCACTAATACCTTACAGGATTTTAAATTTACACTGTCATCAAAACATAAACTGCCATATATGGTAAGTTTTACAATAACTACCAGCTAATTCATACCAAGATGGTTACTAATTGGTTCTAAGCGAAATTTCTTGACACAGTCGGTAAACAAATACCTGAGAACTTTGCACTTCCGATTTGAACTTGGACAAACTCGATTCTTGGAGCATCTCTGACTGCGAAACTCCAGACGAAAACATACGCAAATCAATTATAGCTCCAAATTCATAATGCTTAATTCAGGCCTCGCGAAAAAAAAGGAAAGAAAAAAGAAAACCACCTCACCTTTTGCATTTCTATTTTTGAAACAAAAGAATGAGCTACATTTTCCAAACTATCATTTAGAACTTCGGTGATTGCAGAAGTTATCGCTTCGGCCTGTTTGGACGGAACCCCTTGGGCCTCTAAACCCCTTACCTGGGGCAATAAAATTTGTCTCACAACCGAAACAACGAAAGCAACTTTTGAATCAAACAAAAAGTAATAGAAATCTACCAGCGCCAGTGTGTCGACGAGGAACGCGCGCTTTAGGTTGGAGTTCAGGGCCTGCGAAAGGTGCCTGTTACTGTGCGACGTCGTTGAAGGGAGTACATACTCGAGGTCGCGGTATTTGGCCAGGCAGAGACGATGATTGGAACACAAATGAAAAGCGCGTTTGCACAACGCCATTCAACGCAAGTCCAGAACTGTGAACAGCAAAATTGGGAAAGGGAGATTTGGGCAAAGAGAGAAAAACGGAAAAGCTGCAGTCTGCAGAGGCGGGCACGAATTAAACGCCGCTTGCCCGAAACGCCAGTCGCCACTTTTTTACTTTCTTTATTAATTATTTGATTAGATTATATAAACATATATATATATATATAATTTTATAACTTTATTATTTTTATAAATAAATAATTTAAAAAATAGATATCTATAATTCTGTAAAATAATATTAAAAAATATATAACTGTTATTTTTAAAAGGAAAATTTATTTAATTATTTTAAAATAACAAATATTATTTATTTATTTATTAAATAAATAAATAAATTATTTTTTATTTATTTAATGATAAAATTGTCTAATTAAAATATAATATAAAAAAACATTTTTAAAATGATTTATCTTCTTTGTATAATATTGTATATTATTATCATTACTCTTTATATGTATGTGTACTGACCAAAGTTCGGTAATATTTTCGTGCTCGGTTGTTGGGTCTGGGTGAGACCTGTGCGGATGACAATTTTTAGGGTAGGCCCAAAGCACGCGATAGGGTCGTTATGCAAAGTAATTTTATATATACATTTGTTTATAGATACGTTTGGGGCAGTGAATATAATATTGTTGTTATTTTGCATGTGTTGTTGTGAGTATGTGGCAATATTTTCTGTTGCATGTTTTTGTTGCATATCTGTTCCACATGGCTAGTTATTATTAACCCTAGTAAGATTGACAGATGCATGGGTAACAGAAAATGGGCCTGGATGACACCTGAAGATTATTGGTGCCCGTGGCAGGTGGTTTTTCTGTTAGAGATAAAAGATTAATGTTATTAGTATTGTACCGACCAGTCCTCGGTCATCGACCCCAGAGAAGACCTCAAACATCAAACATCGGTGTCATATAATAAAGATGGGCCACGTAAACTGGTCCCACAAGCAATATGAATTAACACAAAGGTAACTCCCAGATACTAAGAAAAAGCCTAAGTCACAAGGGATCCATGCACGCAAAGTGTATTGTGCATTCGGATGCGGCACAAGTAAACAACCCTTGGAGGCGCTAAGGCCCTTTAGGGTTAGTCTTTCCAAGGGAAGACTGCATGCATGGCACGTGAATACTTAGGGCACTCATAGAATAGATGGCCCCACAGCATTAGTACATGAGTTGGTACCTTGGCGGCCATTTTGTTAGTCGTTGCACTCCAATAAAGGAAAGTCCTATGTGCCAGATTACGCTAAGATTGTGTAATAGCGGCGCAAGTGTTAGAATGGATGGCTTTAAACTAGAGGGGGGTGAATTGTTTAAAGAAGATTTTCGCAAACTTTTAAAACAAGAATGAATTTATCTCAGGAAACAATTGATAAGAAATTTAGCTTACCAAAAAACAACAAACAAAACAGCAGAACCAGAAAAACAATCAGTTGTTTCACAGAAACAATCGGTTGTTTATACCAGCAAACAACAAACAAAACTTAAATTAAAGAGTTAAGGATAGAGAGATTGCACACAGATATTTATACTAGTTCACTCCAAATCCAGAGCTACATCCAGTCTTCTCAGAAACCTTGAGGAAATCCACTAAGCAATCACAACTTGATCACTTACACAACAACCAAGAGAATGACCTTGAACACCTCAAGACAGACACTCTTCTTGGCCAACACACCAACACCAAGATTGTTGATCTTGATCCCCTCAAGAACACACAACCAATCTCAGCAAACACAAAAACGAAACTTGTTTCACAAAGTACAAGGATTAAACTTGTTACAGAAGATAATCTGAAATCAATACAAGCAGAATCCTATTCCACAACTTTGATCAATCACAAACTTTCAGCAATTTCAGCTCTTTGAAAAACTCAAAAACTCTTAGCAAAAACTTGTCAAAGATTAATTCTCAAACCTGTTTTTCTGAATTTATTCAAAGATGTAGTTTGTTATCAAATCTTAACAAACTCTTAAATTGCAATTAAAGATTGGTCAAAGCATTTAATGACTAGAGCGTAATCAGTTAAATCATTTAAAGCTCAGTCAAAGATAAAACAGTTTTTCTGTTATGGTCCCAAAACAAACAATCGGTTGTTTCTTCGAATCAATCGGTTGTTTTGGTTTTTAACAGTTCAACTATTTTAAAAACAGTTTTCAATCTTTTTCTCAAAACATCTAAGTATAAACAATCGGTTGTTTCGACAAAACAATCGATTGTTTTAACTTAGTTTGAAAACATTTTACTTTCACAAAGATTGAGATGCTTATGCTTTAGATTCGATCAAGGGGTGGATTACAATACTCAAACTACCCCAGAACTATACTAAACCAACACCAAGCACAACCAAGGCTTCAAAATCCTTCAAAGGGTTTGGATTCTTCAAAGCTTGAACACCACTTGGTTCAACAGCAGGGTCATTCTCTAAGGAACATTATGTTGAACCTTGTGATGTTCAATGTTTTGAAGAATCCAAATCCTTTGAAGGATGTTGAAGCCTCTGCTTTGCTTGATGTTGTTGTGCTTGTTTAAGCTTTGTTTTGGGGTAGTTTATATGTTGTAATCCACCCTTGTATTTAATCTCAAGCAATTAGCATCTCAATCTTTATAAAAGTAAAATGTTTTTCAAACTAAGTTGAAACAACCGGTTGTTTTGTCGAAACAACCGATTGTTTATACTTAGGTGTTTTAAGAAAGATTGAAAACTATTTTTGAATGGTTGAAACTGTTAAGTACCAAAACAACCGATTGATTTGAGGAAACAACCGATTGATTTGAGGAAACAACCGATTGTTTGTTTTGAGACCATAACAGAAAAACTGTTTTCTTTGACTAAGCTTTAAATGCTTTAACTATATACGCTCCAGTCATTAAATGCTTTGACCAATCTTTTAATGCAATTTAAGAGTTTGTTAAGATTTGATAACAAACTATATCTTTGAATATATTCAGAAAAACAGTTTTAAGAAATAAAGAATCTTTTGACAAAGTTTTTCTAAGAGAGTTTTCAAAGTGCTGAGATTGCTTAAGAGTTTTTGTGATTGATCAAGGTGCTGGAATAGGATTCTACTTGTATTGATTTCAGATATTCATCTGTAACAAGTGTAATCTTTGTAATCTGTTGAACAATTCGTTTCTGTGTTTGCTGAGATTGGCTGTGTGTTCTTGAGGTGTTCAAGATCAGCAATCTTAGTGTTGGCCAAGGAGAGTGTGTTTCTTGAGGTGTTTCAAGGTCATTCTCTTGGTTGTGGTGTAAGTGATCAAGTGGTGATTGCTTAGTGGATATCTTCAGGGTTTCTGAGAAGACTGGATGTAGCTCTAGTTTGGAGTGAACCAGTATAAACAACTGTGTACAATCTCTCTATCTCTAACTCTTTAAATTCAGTTTTGATATTTTGAAACTGGTATAAACAACTGATTGTTTCGCTAAAACAACCGATTGTTTTTCCAGCTTTGTGCTTTTGCTGTTTTGATTTGAAAAACTGAATTCTTAATCAAAGTTCTTTTGAAGAATTTTCATTCTAAGCTTAAAAGTTTACTAAAATCTTTCTTAAACAATTCACCCCCCCTCTCGTTTAAGGCCATATATTCTAACACATTAGACATGGGTAACAAAACATAAGTAAACCCTAGTTACAACCTATATAAAGGGTGCTAAGAACCCTAACAAGGTACGCTGTTTCTAAGACTGAAACTACTTTATACATTTACTGTTTCTTTGCCCAATACTGATTTGAGTGTCGGAGTGCAAATGGCCGCCAAGGCGCCATTTGTCTTTGCAAGTGAGAGGTTCTTCCACCCAAGGAAGTTTTGATTCTCAGGCGGAGACAGACGGGCCAAAGACTATCGTTCGAGTCAACCGACAAGCGAGTTAACCGGTGAGAACAAGTATATTTTCAGTTAAGATTTGCTTATCTCCAGGGAGAATGGTTGCATGTTGCATACGCGACAATAAAAGAAGAGTAAGTCTCCAGGTAAAGGTACGCTGTTTTTTATACACTTTCTTAATCGTCGGAGTGTAATCAACAAATAGGGCGCCATCTGTCTCAACGAAGCTTTATTCTAGTGTGACAAGGAGATGCGGAATCGATTCCAAAAGAGGTAGATATAGAATGGATTATTCAACCTGAAGTCAACCGACAACCTAGTCAACTGACAAGAACAGTTAATAGACTCTTAACAATGTTTTTCATCTTTCAAATCTGAGATCAGTTTTTTTTTTCTAAATTAAAAAGATATTTTCTCTCCTCAAATATAAATATATATTTTTTAGTTTTAAAGAATAAATTTGAAAATTAATTATTTTTCAAAATCATTAGTCTTTGAGTAATAAATAATGAACATAAAATTATATTTTTAAAAATTTGAGTAACTGAATCATTATTTTTTAAAATTGAAAAATCAATAATTATTGAAGGGGATATATTTAAGTTTATATGAAGTGCGGTATTATTTAATCTGTTTTTCATGATTTACCATACATTGTGTCTTTAATTTTTAATTTGGTAAATTTAAAGTCAAGATCCACATACTATTATACGTTGATTTCGAATTTTAAATTATGTACAAATAAATACGAATATAAATGTTTATAATTTATTAATTAATTTAAATATCATATTAAATTTAAGTTTAGGAAATATAAGCGTTCTGTAAGACTGAATTTGTAGATTATTTAAGAGTGAGTTTCTAAACCAGCGTAGGAGTTGCTGTATTAGTTCTATCCATCTTTAATTTGTATAAAACTAGTGTTACTAACCTGTGCATCGCACGGAAAAAAAATACAGATATAATTATTAGGTACAATGATTGATGAAGTATTATTATTATTATATTAATAATATTTTATATTATATTTTTGACTTTTTTTATGGTATTTTTTGAGCTTTTTTTTATTAAAGTTTCATACTTTTATCATTTATGTCGATTCTTTTCATCTCTTTATCGGTTTGTTTCTTCTATTGTTTTTCATATGGTTGTTTCTATGTTTGTCGCAACATAAAAATGATTTCTTTTTTGATTTTCTTATAAAAAATTGATTGCTTTTGATGTTTCTATTGATATAAAAAATAACTTAAGATTTAAACTATATTATAAAAGTAAAATAAAAAATTAATGTTGTAAGTGAAATCTGAAAAATAAATAAAAGTGAAATCATAAAACAGTTATTTTATGTATATGACATTTTAGGATATGGATATATTTTGAATTTTGAATCAAATTTTGGTTTAAAAATGATAAGAATTTTTATTTATTTAGGATTTTGAAAATCTTAGAAAGAAAGACAAAGTTTTTAAGAATTCAATTGCCATTAATAAAAATATATAAATACCTTTTTTAAATTAGTAATTTATTGTATAGCTCATGTTAAGTTTCCATTTAATTATCAATATTATATCATTTTATTCATTAATTTTTCAATATTATAATTTATATTTTGTTCATAAAATCATGTGAAATGAAAATCAAAGCCAATAAATTTGTCATTATTTTTTTTTGTAAAAAAGAAAGAAAAGAAGGTAAACATTGTAAAAGTGGCATTCTTCAGTGTACATGGTCGCCGTTTGTGGAAGCGGCGTTCTGCAGTGTACATAGTCGCCGTTTGTGGAAGTAAAAATGGATATATTTTTTTTTAGACTTTTATTTAAGTAGGAAATAAAAATATTTAGGATTTGTATTTATTTATGATTTTGAAAAACTTAAGAAATTTTATTAATTTTAGATTTTTATTCAAGAATGACATTAAATATTTTAGGATATGGATATATTTAGAATTCTGAATCAAATTTTGGTTTAAAAATCATAAGAATTTTTATTTATTTAGGATTTTGAAAATCTTAGAAAGAAAGACAAAGTTTTTAAGAATTCAATTGACATTAATAAAAATATATAAATACCTTTTTTAAATTAGTAATTTATTGTATAGCTCATGTTAAGTTTCCATTTAATTATCAATATTATATCATTTTATTCATTAATTTTTCAATATTATAATTTATATTTTGTTCATAAAATCATGTGAAATGAAAATCAAAGCCAATAAATTTGTCATTTTTTTTTGTTATTTAATTTATGGTTTAAAAAAATTACGATGAATTAGTTACCAAAAATTTTTACGAAGAAAATAAAGAAGGTAAACATTGTAAAAGTGGCGTTCTGCAGTGTACATAGTCGCCGTTTGTGGAAGTGGCGTTCTGCAATGTACATGGTCGCCATTTGTAAGAGTGGTGTTCTGCAGTGTACATGGTCGCTGTTTGTGGGAGTGGCGTTCTGCAGTGTACATGGTCGCCGTTTGTGGAAGCGGCGTTCTGCAGTGTACATAGTCGCCGTTTTTGAAAGTAAAAATGGATATATTTTTTTTAGATTTTTATTTAAGTAGGAAATAAAAATATTTAGGATTTGTATTTATTTATGATTTTGAAAAACTTAGAAATTTTATTAATTTTAGATTTTTATTCAAGAATGACATTAAATATTTTAGGATATGGATATATTTAGAATTTTGAATCAAATTTTGGTTTAAAAATCATAAGAATTTTTATTTATTTAGGATTTTGAAAATCTTAGAAAGAAAGACAAAGTTTTTAAGAATTCAATTGACCTTAATAAAAATATAAAAATACATTTTTTAAATTAGTAATTTATTGTATAGCTCATGTTAAGTTTCCATTTAATTATCAATATTATATCATTTTATCTATTAATTTTTCAATATTATAATTTATATTTTGTTCATAAAATCATGTGAAATGAAAATCAAAGCCAATAAATTTGTGATTATTTTTTTTTGTTATTTAATTTATGGTTTAAAAAAAATACTATGAATTAGTTACCAAAAATGTTTACGAAGAAAATAAAGAAGGTAAACATTGTAAAAGTGGCGTTCTGCAGTGTACATAATCGCCGTTTGTGGAAGTGGCGTTCTGCAATGTACATGGTCGCCGTTTGTAAGAGTGGCGTTCGGCAGTGTACATGGTCGCCGTTTGTGGAAGTGGCGTTCTGCAGTGTACATGGTCGCCGTTTGTGGAAGCGGCGTTCTGCAGTGTACATAGTCGCCGTTTGTGGAAGTAAAAATGGATATATTTTTTTTTAGATTTTTATTTAAGTAGGAAATAAAAATATTTAGGATTTGTATTTATTTATGATTTTGAAAAACTTAGAAATTTTATTAATTTTAGATTTTTATTCAAGAATGACATTAAATATTTTAGGATATGGATATATTTAGAATTCTGAATCAAATTTTGGTTTAAAAATCATAAGAATTTTTATTTATTTAGGATTTTGAAAATCTTAGAAAGAAAGACAAAGTTTTTAAGAATTCAATTGCCATTAATAAAAATATATTAATACCTTTTTTAAATTAGTAATTTATTGTATAGCTCATGTTAAGTTTCCATTTAATTATCAATATTATATCATTTTATTCATTAACTTTTCAATATTATAATTTATATTTTGTTCATAAAATCATGTGAAATGAAAATCAAAGCCAATAAATTTGTCATTATTTTTTTTGTGTGATTTAATTTATGGTTTAAAAGAAAATACTATGAATTAGTTACCAAAAATTTTTACGAAGGAAATGAAGAAGGTAAACATTGTAAAAGTGGCGTTCTGAAGTGTACATAGTCGCCGTTTGTGGAAGTGGCGTTCTGCAGTATACATGGTCGCCGTTTGTGGAAGTGGTGTTCTGCAGTATACATGGTCGCCGTTTGTGGAAGTGGTGTTCTGAAGTGTACATGGTCGTCGTTTGTGGAAGGGGCGTTCTGCAGTGTACATGGTCGCCGTTTGTGGAAGCGGCGTTCTGTAGTGTACATGGTCGCCGTTTGTGGAAGCGGCGTTTTGCAGTGTACATAGTCGCCGTTTGTGGAAGTAAAAATGGATATATTTTTTTTATATTTTTATTTAAGTAGGAAATAAAAATATTTAGGATTTGTATTTATTTATGATTTTGAAAAACTTAGAAATTTTATTAATTTTAGATTTTTATTCAAGAATGACATTAAACATTTTAGGATATGGATATATTTAGAATTTTGAATCAAATTTTGGTTTAAAAATCATAAGAATTTTTATTTATTTAGGATTTTGAAAATCTTAGAAAGAAAGACAAAGTTTTTAAGAATTCAATTGACATTAATAAAAATATATAAATACCTTTTTTAAATTAGTAATTTATTGTATAGCTCATGTTAAGTTTCCATTTAATTATCAATATTATATCATTTTATTCATTAATAGAGATAAAATAAAATCATTCACTTGCTCTACTGATTCAGTTGTGGGACAAAGTATTGCTCCATCCTCAAAGTACCCAGGAGACATCATGTTAGTTAAAAAATTAGGATAAACAAAATTAACCAATGACAACAAAGGGGTTTCAGTGGCCTCAATCAATAGATCATGTGGGATTTCCAGTGAACACTCACCATTCTGAGAAAGTTTTAAGACTTCACAACTTAGCCAAAGATGAAAAGAGTTGATTGTTGACTTCACAACATCATATCTTGATGCTTTTTTTACAACTGGCAATATTTGCCTGAAATCACCTCCTAAGACCACAACCTTCCCACCAAATGGTTTCTTACTATTTTCTTCATGCACCGTTCTCATAAGATCTCTCAAAGTTCTGTCAAAGGCTTCAAAGCACATTCGATTCATCATTGGTGCTTCATCCCATATAATCAATTTTGTTTCAATTAAAAGCCTGACCCTATGACTTCCTTGAGCTATGTTGCAAGTCGAGTCTTCATTTATTAAAATAGGAATACAAAATCTAGAATGTGCTATCTTCCCTCCAGGAAGCAATAAAGAAGCAATTCCGCTCGATGCTACATTTAACACAATCTTTCCTGTAGATCTAATTGCAGCAGATAATGTTCTCCAAATGAAAGTTTTTCCTGTTCCACCATAACCATATAGAAAGAAAAAAACCACCCTTTTCAGAGACAACTGATGAAATGATGTTTTCATAAACATTTAGTTGCTCAGCAGTGAGACATTTCAATAATGATGTATGCTCTTTTACCATTTCATCTTTGTTGTAGTTAAGTTCATCCATAATAAAGCTATTTTGAAAGAAAGATGAATGAGAAGGATCAAGTTGTGGCAAACAAACAAACTCTTGTAATGACCTGTCATTTGCCATCAATAACTCTTGTATTTCTAATAAGCAAAGATCATGTAGTTCTTTATCCTCAATTTGAAGACCTAACATTTTTCAAATATACAAAACACGTTCATAATTTATAGTTGAAACTATGTAATTAAAATTTTCATTTTAAAGAATCAGTACCTGGCAACTGTAACTCCTTTCTTTTGTGGTATAAAATTCCGTCTGACAGTAATTTCCAAGAAGCATTCCAAACCACATCCGGTTTGGACATTGTATTCATGAACAATAATGAAACAAATAGATGCCTGAGTTCATGACCAGAAGCTAATTCACTTGCTTCTTTTATTGCATCAATGAATTCTTTGTCATCTTTCAATAGCCCTAGTGCATAGCAAGCTTCTTCATATGTATTGAATATTTGCCCATTTACTGTCCTGATGCTAGCATAGTCAACACAACCTTTTTGAATAGTTAACAATATCCTCATGTAATAAAATTCTCCAGATCCAGGTGGTACATAGGTGAGTCTACCAATATTCTGACCTTGCTTCCTTGGTTTCCATTGTCTTTGTGTAGCAATCCAGACAAACTTGGTTGGAAATTCAGCATATGTCAAATTCCTTCCATCAACATATTTTTTGTTGGCATCAAACCAACCGAGAAACATTGTCTTCATAGATTCATTATTTTGAAATACTTGATCAAGATTATCATCATCTTTAAACAGAATGGATTGTTGATTCTGTAAATGAAATGATAACTTTTGTACAGGTGGCCATCTATAATGTATGTCAAAGCCAAAAGTTCTCCAAACAGCTTCACACGGAGATAAATATCTACAATCATAATAATTCTTAATTTCATCAACATCTTGTGTACTACCATTGATAATTTTCATTGTAGCCCTGTCAGGCCCTTTGTTGACATATTTGAAAAGATATTTGATAGAATTTGACTTGTTGCAATATTCTGTATTCACATGTGCTTGATACCTCATAAGAAGATGGGGACTATATGGAACAACATTGCTATTATCCATTTGGATACCATTTTTTTCCACAAAAATTCCATTATTCCGACGTTTATAGATTGGATATCCATCTTCATCAATAGTAGTTACACATGTAAACTTTTTGGGAAAGAATTTTGAACATTTACCTTGTTTCATGCAAGGTGAATTTAATTTAGCCACTCCACATGGTCCATGTATCATGTAGCTTTTGACAACTTTGAACAATTTCGGATACAAATTTGGGTGAGGTAATTCAGCAGATATGACTTTATCAATATCTGTTGAATTTTGCAGCTTGTTTGATCCATCCAACCATAATAGTATATGAGCATGTGGTAAACCTCTTTTTTGAAATTCAATGGTGTACATTCCTGAAACAAAAGAAAAATATATGCAGAATTAATTATGGGAATATGCAAAAAAGTATATGCAGAAAACATACTACTGTAAATAATAACCTGCACTTGTTTGACCAAAAAAGTTATTCTTCTTGAAATCTGTCATCATTTGATCAAGTTTGATTTTGAAGACTCTACAAACAATATCAGGTCTATCTGATGGACTTAATCCTTTTGGCTCAAGAGCATCACGAATTTCTGGCCAATTGACATTGCATGTTATTGTTATGAACAAATCAGGATAACTAAATCTTTTACAGATGGCCATAGCATCTTGGAAATTATTGAACATGTAACGCATACTACCCGTAAAAGATGAAGGCAAAACCACACGTCTACCAACGCAGGAAGAATCAGTCTCTCCTCTGTTAATTGCTTCTTGTAAGCCATTCAAAATTTCAGACCGAATTAATTTTTGATTTGCCCTAATGAAAGACAAACGTTGTGCTTCAATCATGGTATAATAATCCACCAAAAATTGTTGAAACAACCTACGTGCATGTACTATGTTACCAAACTCACAATTTCTTTCTTGAATTCTGAATGCAATAAATTCCCTTAAGGAAACACAGATTCTTTTTCTAGTTTCACTGCCACGGTGCCGATCCCTTATTGGAATATTTTCTTGATAACCATCTTCTCCATAGGGGAACATCAAAGGATATTGTAGTGGAATGAAAGCGGTATGTGTTTCATGAAGCCTTGTTAAATTACCACAATTCTTCTTAACAATTATATCTCTGCCTACGTCCATGTTAGCAAAATCTCCCACTATTAGAGCAGCTATTTCATCTGATGACGGCGTATTGTACACTCTTGGATCTTTGAATCTATTTCTAAATAATCGAAGTGTAAAATCTGATGGTCTATCCTGAACAGAGACATCCCTTACTCTTTGAAAGGATTTAGCAAGAACATTGTACTCATCAATCATCTTTATGAAATCACCAACCAGTGATTTATCAAGTATGGATTTATCATTATTTGACCTGAAACCATATCCAACAGAATTAACCATAAACAATGCGACAAATAGAATGTTTAAGTATGAGTAAATACATAAATACTTACTCAAAATGGCTCATTCTATTAATTAATTCATTCTCTGTATCATATATATACAATTGTGCAAACTTGGGATTTGAACCTGCCTCTGGTAACAAACTTCCAATACAGTGATAATTTTGGCCACTAAGTATGAACTGAGGAGGTGCACTACCATTATTCATAGAAGAATCAATCTTTCCACCAATTGAAGTAAAGGAGAACATACTGTTGTAAGTTCTAATGTTATCTAAGAAATGCTTGCTTCTAGGATCTTCACCATTTAATAATTTGTGTAGCACTTTTGGAGGTCTTTGTAGGAAAGGTAGTTGTACTTTTCCCTTTTGGCAACATATAGAAAATTGAACTTCTTGTGGACGTTTTGATTTATCAGCTCGTTCCTCATACCACAAAACAGCTCCACAGTGAACACATTCAATCAAAGGTTGACCAACATGAAGAACATCTGAAAATTAAAAAGAACTCATATAATTTTGGTTTCTATACAGGAATCATGAGTTCTAATATGATGTATTATGAATCAATTAATAATGTATTAGAAATGCTTTACTTTCTCACACAATTGCTAATATGCTTACAGAAGTTATACAATATCAACAATTACATAATGTGCTAACCTTGTAATTCAGATTTTGAATATAGTTCACTTCTAAAATTGTTGTATACATCATCTGAGATAAATAAAATAATCATAGTTAGATATGGGAATAGTTCTATACACAATATGAGGAAGCACCTTAAAGATAATTTACCATTATTTTCATAACTTGGAGAAGATTCAGGATAATGCAAAGTTTTGCTAAATGAATTCATTATGTTCAAAGGATATCTAATAGCTTTCTTTTGAGAGACAGAGTAAGAATGGTGTCCACCTCCAGAACAATGAATAAATTCAATTTCCCCTGTATAGACAAATTATTGATATCAACAATGGATACATATAAACAGTAATTAATAAATTACAATTGCAACCTATTTGTTCTTCATCAATTTTTTGATGTGTTCCATAATGAGTACTTACTATTCAAAGGTAACTGATATAATTTCTTATTTTGCACATGGTCAGATGACTTTTGGAGTTTAGAACATAAAGAAGATATTTGAGCCGACATTGGAGTATCTGTCATCAAAGTTTAAAATAAGATATGACATCTCACAAATCCAGTATTAATTGAATAACTTAATGAATTTCATGGTTTAAGACGTCCACTTACTATAGTTCAATTCCGATAATGGTTTCCTTTGTGCAATTGAGTGCAGTGTGTTTTGAATTCCAGAACGACTAACTGCAAATAAAGAATAGTATAAACAATCATTAATTTAGTTAATGATATACAATATTACTTTATAACTAAGGCTTAAAGACTTACCTATACTTAAAGGACATGAGGGTTGTCTATTCTCTAAGTCTGATCCTGCATTCTGTGACAACATAGGCTTTGTACCCCTTAAGTTTTTGTTTTTGGTTGTACATTGTGGGGTAACAACCATGGAATGTTCCTTTGTTGCATTTTCGGATGAACTGTAAAGTACATCTGCATTAAATTTTGATATTGAATGCATTAGCAGTTGCTTCAGAAAACTTACATTCTAAACTCTAAATAATTACTTGCCTATAAGGTCTAACCCGAATATAAGTTTCTTGCAGACTTAGCATTACTTGACAGACAAAAATCTTTTGTATTGTCTCTGCCAAAAAATGCATTTTGTGTGTAGTTTAATCCATATGCAGTAGTTGTTACCTTATTCCTTTGGCTTATGGTTTCTTCGTTAAAAACCAACTTCATTTTCTTTGTTGGATGGTGGTATGATTTGTCATGGACATCTGTAGTGCATTTTCATTGTAATACATTAGTAGTAAATAATAAACAACAATCATAAACTCATATACCTGTTCTTAAAACAGAATCTGTTTCTCCAAATGAAATTGTGCTTGTCTGAGAACTTTGTTCACTGCAATTTTTATTTGAAGTGCCTGAAGAAATATAGTCATCAATGATAAACTTAAATTCAATATTACAAAAAAATAAAAAACACATGAGTTTCTACATGTGACTTTGCTAGTTTTTCTGTTGAACTTGTTTTGAAGGATGATTTTCCTTCGATTTCTTGCATACTTGGACTCATATGGATCCATATGAATATAGAGTTATTAGTGAAGTTCAATTAATTCCTCAATTAAAGTCACAAAACAATTGGTCAAATACTTACTCACCATGGAAAGTTTAGAGCGAGAATATCCAAATTTTTCATTTTGGGTTGCACTTTGACATTCTGCAGTTTGGGTTAAGGTATCTGTACATAATATGCTTATTCTGCTAAAGTAAGAGCAAATTAGGCTAGACGACAAACTTTCACACAATAGAACCAAGTTGTATTAATAAAGGTGCCTGCACATTCCAAAATTGGATTAATAAAGGTTACTACACATTCTAAAATTGGATGTTATACTTACAAATATTACTGACAAAGATTCAGAAAGCACATTTTATGAAAACTTATTGACATTGGTAGGTTCCCAAGGTACATATTGAGCATCCCATAATATGTCTCAGATTGAATACTGTGCTTGAACAATTATTTTATAGACAATTAAATTTTATATGTTCTGATATAAGCACAACTAAACTACTGCTTTTGTGCAGGATGCTCCATTCAAAATTATTCAGATTTGAGATAATCTTTTTTTCATAATTAATGGAAGATTGAGCAGAATGAATCTTCTGGATATGGACATTGGTAACTACTCAAGCTACATATTGAAGATCCATAAAAATTTTTGATACTTCAACAATGTGTTTATGATACTGTCATGAAACGTCCAATATCTATATATATAAACCAATATTATGCTTGAAATTTTATTTTATAACCTATTAATAATTCTTACAATTACAATTTATAATTCTTTCAATTACAATTTATAACCAGTAAAATCATTTAAAGAGAAGTGTTATATTTGGTTTATTTTATTTAGATACTGTATAAAGGTGAATGGACATAGTCGCCGTTTGTGGAAGTGACGTTCTGCAGTGTACATAGTCGCCATTTGTAAAAGTGGCGTTCTGCAGTGTACATAGTCGCCGTTTGTGAAAGTGGCGTTCTGTAGTGTACATAGTCGCCGTTTGTGGAAGTGGCGTTCTTCAGTGTACATAGTCGCCATTTGTAAAAGTGACGTTCTGCAGTGTACATAATCGGTTGACGCCAGGTTGGTGTCATCGCCGTGTTAGATAACGGAAGATCAGGTGGTCTGGCATCGCCGCAAGAAGCACATCGCCGGAAAAATAAATAATTTATTTATAACTTTTGAAAAACACATAAATTTAGTTAATTTGGATTCTTATTTAAGAATGACATTAAATTTTTTGGAACATATATTTATTTAGGATTTTAAATACTCATAACTTTTATTTATTTTAAATTTTTATTTAAGTAGGAAATAAAATAATTTAATATTTTGTATTTATCCGTATATTAGTTCTCAATTTTATATTAGTCTATTTTAATGAGAATAAAAAACAATTGCATTAAGAAAGATCTATGATAAATCTTTCAATTTTTATAGATTTTCATAACATCAATATAGAAGAGGTGAAATTAAAATTACAACATTTGCTAATAATTGCCTACAACTCTTCATGATACTAATACAACAACTTTTATGCACTCACAACAATTATGATATTATTATCAACACAAATTACAATCCATGCTACAAATTCAGATGATACAATACTTCAAATCGTGCCTGCACAGGATAAATAAAAATAAGTTACGACAAATAAAAATAAGTTTTCAGTTATTATACTTTATACTTCAGAAAGTAGATGAAGAGAAAGAGTAGTCCAAGAAGAGAGAACAATATTCCATGATGAAGAACATCTATCACCTTAAAATAGTCGTCGTTTAAGGTACATAGTCGCCTTCTATAGGTGCTTTGTGATTCTGATGCAAAATCTTCTGCAAAAATAATATAGAATACTGGAAAACGAAACAAACAGAAAAGTAACAATATTAATACTAGTGGAGCAAAGGAAATGCAAAAAAGATGAAGAGATATGTGCTTGCTTCAAATGTGCTTGCTTCATTTCTCACAATCTACAACTTTCCTGTGACAGAAGTTTCTGCATCCTCTCACAATCTTCAGCCATTGAATATCAAAATATGCAAATGTACAAAATAACAATAGCAATACACAACTATACAATGCAAGACGTAACATGTCATATATAATAGTATTTATCCATAAATAACACCAATAAATAAGTCCAATAATATTAAATGAAAAACATAATTCTGCAAAATATTTCAAATGTATAGCAATATTACATAATTGAAGAATGTTTGTTGATTCAGGAATGTTCCATAATATCCTCCAAACATCAAATTTGAGCATAATCCTTAAACTACATTTCACTTTTCAATTTTAATATTTCTTTTAAATGTTTTAAGCGGAAGATTTTCCTCTGCAAATTCAATCAATGTTGGAGACTGTCTCTTAAGTGGAGTCACTGTAGCATTGTCATTGCTCAAATCCACAGTTTGGGATTGACACTCGTTGCATTCACTGCCAAACTTGTTCAACAAATCCTGTTTCAATACACACACATTAAGAATAAATGTTTTCAACTAATGTTACTCTCTATCAGAATTAAACAATACCTCTGTGATGTTCTCACAGGAAGCATCATTCAAAGCTAGTTTGCCTTTGCCCTTTTTGCCATCTTGATCATACAATTCCTTCTCAAAAAAATGCATTTAAAGAAATCAGTATTGAAGAAATATTTTATATTACACACATGGTACTGGAAAGCATAACTTACCAATGAACTATTATTGCCACTAATGAAACGTTCTATGATGTCTTCATCCATACAAATTTTTTTAACTCTAAAGGTTTGCTCAAACCTGAAACCTGTATCAGTTTTTGAATCAACCTTGAATAAAACCTTTTTCTCCAGTATGTCTGCAAATTCTTTTGGAAGATTTCCATTCTAAAATCAAAATGAAATTCAAATTAACCAAGATCTTTATATATATAATATAATATAATATAATTCACATCTAAAGGTGTGCAACGATAACCTTATCATGAGTTTCCAAAATTTCAGCACATGATTTATTCAACAGTGAGTTGGCTTCTCTGTCAAAGAGAATGAAAGTGGTAGAATCAGTCTCATCAATGACACGTAGTTGCACTTATATCTGCCATAAAAAACAATATCAGTATTGAACTGCAGTCAATATTGAGTAATAAATAAATAAGAAACATTGCAAAATGTGTACCTAAACGTGACTTTCATAATGTGCTTGTTATATTTCTCACAAAAAAACATTTTGGAGTCAGGATAAACTGCCTTATTACAGATGCAGGCAGTGTACCACCAATCATCATTGTCCACAACATGTTTTATAGTGCAAAGAACTATGAAAGTGTTCACCTGTGTAAATATAAATTGTAAATATCATGTCTAAATAAGTGAAAATCAAAGACAAATCACGAATTACAAAATATGTAATGACATTTACTTCTCTACAATCCTTCAGCCCTGCTATGGTGGTCCCGGTGGAGGTTTGAAGGAATTCATCTTCAGGAGTTTGCTTTGAAGATTCACATAGCTGGCTTAGCCCCTGGGATGGAGAATCCATACTTTCTAACATCCTTTACATTAAAACTACATTAGAATACATGCAAACCATCTTTTGAACACAACAAATAATGATATTTGTAAAGTACCTCTTTTTCAACAGTAAGGCTTCTTCAGTCAGTACATTATATTTCACTTTTGTGCAATCAATGCAGTTCTGAATATAGATATTGTCTATATAATAATATAAATTAACATGTAAGAAAAATATACTTGGAACCTAATTATTGAAAATAGAAATAAGATACTTTGATTGATCCAAAATGATACCTCTGAACAACTTTACTTTGGCAAATTGGATAGCTATAACTACATTCTCTACTTCCCCAGCAGCGAGGAAGGCATTTAACTGATCTACATAATTGCCGAAGAGCGTGCATTGAATCCGAAAACTACTCTCAAAAAACATCTTTGTTAAAACGTTAGTTTAAAAAAAGGAAACAATGGTGGACTGAAGTTACAACATACCCATCACAATCTATGGAGATGACATTCAGTTTGCTAGTTCTTCCTTCCTTTCGCATTTCGCGTTCTGTTCCCACTCCAGTCAGAACTCCAATTATATCTACATAAAAAAATTACTGAAGTTAAAAACGGTAATGTTGTATTGAAACACTAAACCCTAAAAACAACATATAATTTCACTAACCCACTAAATAGTCTGTGTCAAAGCCAGGAGCAAAAATCAGAGAGAGAGGTGTGTATTGTGGTGTACTTTGTGGTACCACTTCATTAGCCATTAAAGATACCTTCGTCCCATACTGAAAGTTTATCTTATACTCATGTTTTGTTGTTCTGTAAGACCCTGAGTTGGAGGCAACAGTAAAAGATTGTATGGAATATACACGATCTTCACATATTTGATTCTGAAATTTGTATATAAGAGTCCTCCTCACAGATGCATGTATACGGACTCCCTACAAAGTTCAAAAACAAAACAATCTTTAAACACAACAAATGAAAAATATATGTTTGTTAGAACCGAGAGTTTTTTTGAAAAACTTACTTCTTCATCCTGTAGAACCATCTCTAGTGAAAATGGAATTTTCTGTTTGGTGAAATCTTGCACACACCATAGTCGTAACACTCTGACAACCACATTCCATGTCTCCTTTGTTGAATTAACGTCATTTAAGAAATGAGTTAACGTCATTAGTGTATTCCAACAAATGGACCAAACAATTTTTGTGTATTCCAGCAAATGGACCAAACAGTTTCAGTGACACAACACAATGACAAAAGTTCATTTAAATAGTGACATTCCAAAAAAATGATGCACCATTTTCATTAATTGATTAATTTTTTTTATATTTATTAATTTATTAATTTACCTCGTAGTTGTACAGTAGAGGTTTAGAATGCAGGTTCAGAATGCACTTCTTATGATGCCTTTTAGGATTGGACTTTGCATGTGTCAGCCCAATTTTAACACCGTTGGGGGAAGGCCATTGAATAACTGCTCTTATAGTCCACATAACTATATTGTATTGCAGATTTAGCAATTGCTTCAATTCAGAAATACATCATGTTGCCTACAAAAGCTAAACTATATACAAAAGGAAATCTGGAAATAGTTGTTAGACTTATGGGATAGGTTCTTCAACTTTATACACTATTGCAGCAAACATTGTTCAATGTGCACTGTTCACCTCAAGTCTAAGTCATATTAAACCATATCTATCTTCTGTCTTCAATACAACCCACTTTTGATTTGACAGCCCAATTTAAACACCATTCGGGCACTTGGTTGACTTCATGCAACACATTAGAATAAAGTTGTGTCATACACCTGTGCCATACAAAAGGGACTTGCCAATGCACAACTTTTTCTATAGCTCACAGAACTTCACAGTTGTGTTATATACAAAAGGAAACCTGCACATAGATCTTGAAGTGTTGCAATAACTTTATGAACTTTATACAATCCTGCATTATAAAATAGGCAAAGACCCTAATATTCGGATGAAAGAGAGAGAAAAAAAAGTGAGTTTTAAGAATTGGTACGTGGCAAGCTCTGGTAGGTCTAGGTGTCATGTGGTAATTGGTGAAGCTTTGGTCAATTTTCTTCTTTAGGTATGTATTTATTTATGATTTTGAATAAATTTGGAATATAATTTGTTTTGGATTTTTATTTAAGTAGAAAATTAAATAATTTAGATTTTGAAAATTTTATAAATTTTATTTCTTTTATATTTTTATTTAAGTAGGAAATAAAAATATTTAGGATTAGTATTTATTTATGATTTTGACAAACTTAGAAATTTTATTAATTTTAGATTTTTATTCAAGAATGACATTAAATATTTTAGGATATGGATATATTTAGAATTTTGAATCAAATTTTGGTTTAAAAATAATAAGAATTTTTATTTATTTAGGATTTTGAAAATCTTAGAAAGAAAGACAAAGTTTTTAATAATTCAATTGCCATTAATAAAAATATATAAATACCTTTTTTAAATCATAAGAAGTGGCGTTCTGCAGTGTACATGGTCGCCGTTTGTGGAGGTGGCGTTCTGCAGTGTACATAGTCGTCGTTTGTGGAAGTGGCGTTCTGCAGTGTACATAATCGGTTGACGCCAGGTTGGTGTCATCGCCATGTTGGATAACGGAAGATCAGGTGGTCTGGCATCGCCGCAAGAAGCACATCGCCGGAAAATAAATAATTTATTTGAAAAATAAATAATTTATTTATAACTTTTGAAAAACATATAAATTTAGTTAATTTGGATTTTTATTTAAGAATGACATTAAATTTTTTGGGACATATATAAAAACTTAGAAATTTTATTAATTTTAGATTTTTATTCAAGAATGACATTAAATATTTTAGGATATGGATATATTTAGAATTTTGAATCAAATTTTGGTTTAAAAATCATAAGAATTTGTATTTATTTAGGATTTAGGATTTTGAAAATCTTAGAAAGAAAGACAAAGTTTTGCAGTGTGGAAGTGGCGTTCTGCAGTGTACATAGTCGCCGTTTGTGGAAGTGACGTTTTGCAGTGTACATAGTCGCCGCAAGAAGCACATCGCCGGAAAAATTTAGTAGGAAATAAAATAATTTAATATTTTGTATTAGTCTATTTTAATGAGAATAAAAACCAATTGCATTAAGAAAGATCTATGATAAATCTTTCAATTTTTATAGATTTTCATAACATCAATATAGAAGAGGTGAGATTAAAATTACAACATTTGCTAATAATTGCCTACAACTCTTCATGATACTAATACAACAACTTTTATACACTCACAACAATTATGATATTATTATCAACACAAATTACAATCCATGCTACAAATTCAGATGATACAATACTTCAAATCGTGCCTGCACAGGATAAATAAAAATAAGTTAGGACAAATAAAAATAAATTTTCAGTTATTATACTTTATACTTCAGAAAGTAGCTGAAGAGAAAGAGTAGTCCAAGAAGAGAGAACACTATTCCATGATGAAGAACATCTATCACCTTAAAATAGTCGTCGTTTAAGGTACATAGTCGCCTTCTATAGGTGCTTTGTGATTCTGATGCAATCTTCTGCAAAAATGATATAGAATACTGGAAAACGAAACAAACAGAAAAGTAACAATATTAATACTAGTGGAGCAAAGGAAATGCAAAAAAGATGAACAGAATAAACATTAAAAGCAAGCAACTTTGGTAAGAGAACCCAACATAAAAGAACCCAAAGGTTGAGACCTTTCCTGAGAAACACGAAGAACAAAGAAGAATATAACAAACAGAAAACCAAGAACATCAAAATAACTGCAAAAATGAAAAGGAATGATAAAAGACTAACCTTTTATTAAGAAGAATGGAAGACAAAATGAGAAATGAAGGTTTTCCAGTTTATGAGAACTTATATAACCTCAAAAAGTGATTTTCAAATTCAAAAATCGCGCCATAAGAAACAACCCTAAAAGAAGATATCTGAGTTGTTGGTAAGGCAATGACCAGAGTGTGTGCAGTGGCCAAATCGGTGAAAGTTGAGGAGAGATTAGGGTTTCAAAGAAAATGGGAAATCAGAATGAGAGAGAGAGAGAAAAAAAAAAGTGAGTTTTAAGAATTGGTACGTGGCAAGCTCTGGTTGGTCCAGGTGTCATGTGATAATTGGTGAAGCTTTGGTCAATTTTCCTCTTTGGGTAAATTTCTTTTTCAATTTTTTTTTTCCAAAAAACTGAGCTTGCGACACGTGTCAAAATAGGCCTGTTTGTGCTCCCTCAATTGTTATATATATATATTAGTATTTTCTTTTCAAATATTTACTTAGAAGAAAAGTAAATGTAAATTTTGATTATAAAGTTACAATTTATAAATTTAAATCAAATGAATTATGGGTAACTTTGAAATCACCCTAAACTTCATTAAACTATATTTGATTTGAATAATTAATTACAAAGTTAATTATGATAAATAAATACAAATAAAAAACATATTATAATTACAATAAATATTTATATTTAAAAACATTATAATTAAACACAATATATATATATATATAAAGATGGTATGTTATATGTTTTTTATTTTATTTTAAAAAATATATTTCTTTGTACATTACATCCAAAATATGTATTTTTAATATTTTTATTCTAGAAACATCTATAAAAAAGTTGACCATTTAAAAAAAATATATATTTCACTATAGGATAAGGAAACAATTTCATCCACTTTCATATTAATGGTGAAAAATTGGTTTTAATCTTTTTTAAAAATTTAAATAATCTTAAATGAATCATATATTTTCAAATAAATTTAGTTATATCTCGGAGCATATACTTCCATTTCAATCCCAACATTTTAATTCTTCTTGAATCTCAGCGTTTGAGATAACAATTACATCATTTGAATGTGTATAAAATGGTTGTCGAAAAGATTTATTCTATGCTCTCTAGTGCAATTTTTTTTTAGTTTTGTACTTTGTTTTTTGCATATCGTTGATTTTTTTATGGATTTTGTGGCTTCTAAAAAATATACAAATGAATGAAAGAAAATGCATTCATCACCACTAAAAACATCATAAAAATTATTTTAATCACTAACATTCACCACTAGCCTTCACAAACAATCATCACCCCTTAAAAATATAGAAAAATACACAACACTTTCCATCATAATAAAAAAGTATTGATGAAATTTAAAAAATAAAATAATATATATCTATCTATAATACAAATAGAGGGGACTCTCATGGAAACTTTTGACACATGGCAGCACAAGAAAAAAAGTTCAAAATAAAAACAATGCAAATTTAACCCAAAATAGGAATCTCATATGCATTATGGGAGTGACAAGTGGCACGCTCCCTTGCTTACACGTGGCACAACTCTCATTTTTAAATCCTTCACCACGTTTCCCTCTTTTTATTACTTCTTTCGTTTCTCTCTTTTTTTCGTTTCTCTCTCTTTCATTTACTCTGATTTGTGTGCCCTCTGTCTCTCACATTTGGCCCTCTCTCATTTCATTTGGGCTCTATGATTCTGTTGCAGCCACTGGTACAAATGGAACCCACTCCACAACAAATCTCTTCTTTTAGGTATTTTTCACTTGGCACGATTTTTTGAATTTTGAAATGGCCAACACCATTTGTTGTTAGGGTTTTTTTTTTATCAAAGTTGTGAACTTTTAACCTTTTCGAAGAAAAGGTGAGTCTTTTATCATGTCTTTTCATTTTTTTGGTGCATCCATATCATACCTCTTCAGATTGTTTGTCAAAATGTGTTTTTTCTTTTGCGTTTTCTCCTGTTGTTTTTATGTTCTCTGTTCTTTGTTTCTTACTTTTTTTCGTTGTTGTTAGGGTTTGTGATCAAAGTTGTGAACTTTTATCTTTTCCCAAATGTGAGTCTTTTATCATTTATTTTCATTTTTTGGTTCATCCATATCATACCTCTTTAGATTGTTTGCCAAAGTGTATTTTTTGTGTTTTCTCCAATTGTTTTTATGTTCTTCGTTCTTTGTTTCTTATTTCTTTCGCTGTTGTTAGGATTTCTGATCAAAGTTGTGAACTTTTATCTTTTTCGAAGAACATGTGATTATTTTAGCATGTCTTTTCATTTTTTGGTGCATCCATATCATACCTCTTTAGATTGTTTGTCAAAATGATTTTTTTTTTTTGCATTTTCTCCAGTTTTTTTTTATGTTCTTGGTTTTATGTTTCTTACGTTTTTCGTTCTTGTTAGGGTTTCTTATCAAAGTTGTGAATTTTTATCTTTTTCTAAGAACATGTGATTATTTTAGCATTTATTTTAATTTTTTGTGTGCATATGTACCATACCTATATATAAAAGGGATTCCCCTTTTTAACTTCCCTCGATTTTTTTCCTATTTTATCTTTATATCAATATTTGATTTTATTTTATTATTATGACCATTGCCACATTTCCTATTTTGCAAAATTTTAACTTTTCAAAAATTTTAATTTTTGAATTTCTCAAATTTTCAAACCCTAAACCCTTTTCAAAACACTACAAATTTCGAAAAATTTTAAATTTTCAAAAAAATTTAAATTTTTAAAATTTTAAAGTTTCAAAATTTATAAATATTCTATACCTATATATAAGGGGATTCTCTTCTTAACTACCATCTTAATTTATTTTAATTTTATCTTTATCTGTATATCTTATTTTATTTGTCATTTTGTGAAGAGTTTAAATTTTATATCTCAAAGAGTTTAAATTTAAAACTAAACATTGCAAAGTGAGGTTTGTTTAAGAGCATTATACAATTGCATCTTTTTCTCCCAAACTTTCTATCTTCTTTTTTTCATGATCATCTTCACTTTTATCCCATCAAACTTTCTATTCTCTTTTTCTCCTCGATCATCTTCACTTTTATTCCATCAAACTTTTTATCCTCTTTTTCTCCCGATCATCTTCACTTTTTTTCCATCAAACTTTATATCATATTTTTCTCCCGATCATCTTCACTTTTATCCCATCAAACTTTCTATCATCTTTTTCTCTCGATCATATTCACTTTTATCCCATCAAACTTTCTATTTTCATATTCAAATTACCAAAAGAACCACCTCCGTTCCAGAACCACAAAAGCAATCCGTAAGTGTTGTTTTTCAATTATAAAGTATATTTTGATTTTACTTTTATTTTTTATTCATTTATGAATGTATTTGGCATTATATGATGGCAATATTATAATTATTGTGCTCACACAAACAAATAGAACTATTAAAGAATCGTAGGGTTTTAACTCACCAATGAAAGTGAGAGGGTATGAAAAAAAGAGGGATTAGGAAGAAAAGAAAATGCACATTAGGAAGTTTTGATCCAAAGGATCGTGATTGAGAGGCATTGCAGTGATAGGTGAGTTGTAGAATTATGGTTTGTTCCTTAGAATTCGACAATTGTTTATATTAGGTAGGAGATTTAGGGATTACGATGATTTTCTTAACCCCTGTTTGGTGAGTTATTATTTTAAATTAAATATTAAATATTAAATACTACAAATGTAAATTCAAAATTAAAACTTAAAGTTCAAAATTCAAAAATTTTAAATTTTAAATGACAGAGGTGAATCCCTTAAAAATTTAAAATTCAAAATTTTAAATTTTAAATTTTAAATTTTAAATGACAGTTAAGAGAAGAATCCATTCTATATATAAAAAATTTAAAATTTAATATTTAAAATTTAATATTTAAAATTCATAATTCATAATTCAAAATTTAGTTTTAAAAATAAAGAAGTCACAAAATGACAAATATCTCTTCTCATATATTTTTAAAATAATAAAATAAAACATAAATATAAGAATAAAATTTGAATAAATACTATTAAATAATATATAGATAAAAATGTTTTCAAATTATTTTTACATTTTAATCTATACTATTAAAAATGTTTTTACATTTTGCAAATTATTTTCTGAAGATATTTTGTATTTTTATTTTTTTATGTATAAATAATATTTAATATATAGATCAAAGTGTTTTTTAAATATTATCATATTTTATATATTTATTTTCACATTTTGGAAAATATTTTCTGAATATATTTTTTATTTACGCTGTCTATTTTTCCCATCTAAATAAATAATATTAAATAATATATACATAAAAATCTTTTTTAAATATTGTCATATTTTATGTATTTATTTTCACATTTTGTAAAATATTTTCTGAAAATATTTTTAATTTATCTATCTATTTTCTGTCACATACTCAATTTTTTTTCTTGCTGTATGTATGCATTGCATAATTGCATTACTGATTCTCGGTGTTCTTTAATTGTTTGCAACAATGTTTTTATAATTTGTTTCGCTTTTAGTTTTGATTTATATTTTAGATTTTTTAAATAATTTTTCTAATATTTATTATTTTTTTACATTTTAATACATTACAAAATGGAAAATATAAGTACTTTTTATACATTTATTTTCACATTTTGAAAAATATTTTCTAAAGATATTTTTTATGTACGCTAGTTTTTAAAATAATATATTGATGACAATATCTTTTAAAATATTATCATATTTTTATATATTGCAAATTATTTTTTAAGATATTTTTCATTTATATAAATATTTAATATATAGATCAAAGTGGTTTTTTAGATATTATCATATTTTATATATTTATTTTCACATTTTGTAAAATATTTTTTGAAAATATTTTTAATTTAGCTATCTATTTTCTGTCACATACTAATTTTTTTTTCTTTGTTGTATGTATGTTTGCATTGCATTACTGATTCTTGGTGTTCTTTAATTGTTTGCAACAATGTTTTTATAATTTGTTTTGCTTTTAGTTTTGATTTATATTTTAAATTTTTTTAAATAATTATTCTAATGTATATTATTTTTTTACATTTTAATACATTACATAACCAAATAGAAAATATAAGTACTTTTTATACATTTATTTTCACATTTTTGAAAAATATTTTCTAAATATATTTTTTATTTACGCTATTTTTTTAAATAATATATTGATGACAATGTTTTTTAAAATATTATCATATTTTATATATTTATTTTTACATTTTGCAAATTATTTTATGAGGAGTACTTGCAATCCATTGCTCTAGGTGGTTTGTCACCTCAAATTTTAAAGCTTAAAAAAGGTGCACCATTAAAGTTGTTGTGAAACAGACTCTAAATTTGTGTTATGTAATGGGACGAGATTATTGTGTTGTGGGTTCTACATGAACATGTTGAATGTTGAAATCTTGACAGGTCAACATGCTTGAAAAAGATCTTTCTTACCAAGAATTAAACATAAAACAACAGAAAGTGCAAGTCTCCTGTTTGTGCTTATTAGGAAAAAATTTCCTGTGAAATTAAGTTTTGCCATTACTATAAATAAATCACAGGGGCAAACTATACCTAATGTTGAAATTTACCTTCCACGACACGTTTTTAGTCATGGTAAATTATATGTTGCACTATCAAGAGGTGTTTCTCAAGCTTCAACAAAAATTCTTATTAAAGAAGGATACCTTGAGGGAGAGATGAAAATTTTACAAAAAATGTTGTTTATAAAGATATTTTGTTATCACAAAATCAGGTATTGTTCGTTTTATTTATATGTAACACATAAAGATAAGTATAGGTTATTATTCTAAACATGTATTTTTAAATTTTAAATTTCTCAAATTTTCAAACTCTAAACTCTTTTCGAAACACTTCAAATTTTGAAAAATTTTAAATTTAAAAAAAAAATCAAAAATCAAAATTTTAAAGTTTCAAAATTTATAAATATATTAGGTAAAAAATTGGAAACAAATTTTTTATTTAAAATATTTTATGAAAAATGTACGTAGGAATAGTTTACAAATTGATTTAAGAAGTCGTCTTTAATCTTTATTGGATTTGAATATCTTCACTAGCATAAACCCATGTACACACTTTACTTCATACTTTCTTGTCTGTGCCTTACTTTCCATTTTCTTTTCTCTTTCCTTTCCTTTTTTCCATGTAAAAGCATATTATCATTCTCACTTCTCTTTCTCTTTCTATGTTTTGATTAATCTTTGTGAAACCCTAATTTGACTTTTGTGTTATGAAATTGTAATTGAAGTTTGTGACTAGATGGGGGGAAAAGACTTAACAAAAGGAGTTGTGGGCACCATCACAACAATCGGTAATTCTCTTTATGTGCTTTTTAATTTGTGAAACACTAATTTGACATTTTTCTTGTGAAATTGCGATTAAAACATGCTATTGAAATATTTGATTTTATTTTATTATTATGGCCATTGTGACATCTTCTATTTTTTCAAAAATTTAAATTTTCAAAATTTTATATTTCTCAAATTTTCAAACTCTAAACTCCTCTTGAAACACTTCAAATTTTGAAAAATTTTAAATTTAGAAAAAAAATTCAAAAGTTATTTAAAATATTTTATGAAAAATGTATGTAAGAATAGTTTTCAAATTGATTTAAGAAGTCGTCTTTAATCCCTATTAGATCTGAATATCTTCACTACGCATAAACCCATGTACCCACCCTACTTCACACTTTCTTTTCTGGTCCTACTTCCCATTTTTTTTTCTCTTTCCTTTCCTTTTTCCATGTAAAATCATATTTTCATTCTCACTTCTCTTTCTCTTTCTCTTTCTCTTTCTCTTTCTATGTTTATATTAATCTTTGTGGAACCCTAATTTGACTTTTGTCTTTTGAAATTGTAATTGAAGTTTGTGACTAGATGGAGAGGAAGGACTTAACAAAAAGAAGTTGTGCGCACCATCACAACAATCGGTAATTCTCTTTATGTGCATTTCAATTTGTGAAACACTAATTTGACATTTTTCTTATGAAATTACGATTGAAACATGCGATTGAAATATTTGATTTTATTTTATTATAATGGCCATTACGACATTTTCTATTTTTTCAAAAAAATTAAATTTTCAAAATTTTCTATTTCTCAAATTTTAAAATTCTAAACTCTTTTCGAAACACTTCAAATTTTGAAAAATTTTAAATTTTAAATAAAAAATTCAAAATTTTAAAGTTTCAAAATTTATAAATATATTAGGTAAAAATTGGAAACAAAATTTTTATTTAAAATATTTTATAAAAATGTATGTAAGAATAGTTTTCAAATTGATTTAAGAAGTCGTCTTTAATCCCTATTAGATATGAATATCTTCACTACGCATAAACCCATGTACCCACCCTACTTCACACTTTCTTTTTTGTGCCCTATTTCCCATTTCCTTTTTCCATATAAAATCATATTTTCATTCTCACTTCTCTTTCTCTTTCTCTTTCTCTTTCTTTTTTTATGTTTATATTAATCTTTGTGGAACCCTAATTTGACTTTTGTCTTTTGAAATTGTAATTGAAGTTTGTGACTAGATGGAGGGGAAGGACTTAACAAAAGAAGTTGCGCGGACCATCACAACAATTGGTAATTCTCTTTATGTGCATTTTAATTTGTGAAACACTAATTTGACATTTTTCTTATGAAATTGTGATTGAAACATGCGATTGAAATATTTGATTTTATTTTATTATAATGGCCATTACGACATTTTCTATTTTTTCAAAAAAATTAAATTTTCAAAATTTTCTAGTTCTCAAATTTTAAAATTCTAAACTCTTTTCGAAACACTTCAAATTTTGAAAAATTTTAAATTTTAAATAAAAAATTCAAAATTTTAAAGTTTCAAAATTTTTAAATATATTAGGTAAAAATTGGAAACAAAATTGTTATTTAAAATATTTTATAAAAATGTATGTAAGAATAGTTTTCAAATTGATTTAAGAAGTCGTCTTTAATTCTATTAGATCTGAATATCTTCACTACGCATAAACCCATGTACCCACCCTACTTCACACTTTCTTTTTTGTGCCCTATTTCCCATTTCCTTTTTCCATATAAAATCATATTTTCATTCTCACTTCTCTTTCTCTTTCTCTTTCTCTTTCTTTTTTTATATTTATATTAATCTTTGTGGAACCCTAATTTGACTTTTGTCTTTTGAAATTGTAATTGAAGTTTGTGACTAACTTAACAAAAGAAGTTGCGCGCACCATCACAACAATTGGTAATTCTCTTTATGTGCATTTCAATTTGTGAAACACTAATTTGACATTTTTGTTATGAAATTGTGATTGAAACATGCGATTGAAATATTTGATTTTATTTTATTATAATGGCCATTGCGACATTTCCTATTTTTTTAAAATTTTAAATTTTCAAAATTTTAAATTTCTCAAATTTTCAAACCCTAAACCCCTTTTTGATACACTTCAAATTTTGAAAAATTTTAAATTTAACAAAAAAGAAATTAAACTTTCAAAATTTATAAATATATTAGGTAAAAAATTGGAGACAAATTTTTTATTTAAAATATTTTATGAAAAATGTATGTAAGAATAGTTTTCAAATTGATTAAAAAGTCATCTTTAATCCTTATTAGATTTGAATATCTTCACTAACATAAACTCATGTACCCACTCTACTTCACACTTTTTCTGTGCCTTACTTTCCATTCTCTTTTCTCTTTCCTTTCCTTTTTGAATGTAAAAACATATGTTTATTCTCACTTCTCTTTCTCTTTCTATATGTTTTGATTAATCTTTGTGTAACCCTAATTTGACATTTGTTTTATGAAATTGTAATTGAAGTTTGTGACTAGATGGGGGGAAGGACTTAACAAAAGGAGTTGCGGGAACCATCACAACAATTTGTAATTCTCTTTATGTGCATTTCAATTTGTGAAACCCTAATTTGACATTTTTCTTATGAAATTGCGATTGAAATATTTGATTTGATTTTATTATTATGGCCATTGCGACATTTCCTATTTTTTCAAAATTTTAATTTTTCCAAAATTTTAAATTTTCAAAATTTTAAATTTCTCATATTTTCAAACCCTAAACTCTTTTCGAAACACTTCAAATTTCGAAAAATTTTAAATTTTCAAAAAAAAATATAATAAAATTTTCAAAAATTTTAAAGTTTCAAAATTTATAAATATATTAGGTAAAAAATTGGAAACAAAATTTTTATTTAAAATATTTTATGAAAAATGTATGTAAGAATAGTTTTCAAATTGATTTAAGAAGTCATCTTTAATCCCTATTGGATCTGAATATCTTCAGTACGCATCACAACAATCGGTAATTCTCTTTATGTGCATTTCAATTTGTGAAACACTAATTTGACATTTTTCTTATGAAATTGCGATTGAAACATGTGACTAGAGGTATAAGAAGGACTCAACAAGAGGAGACATAAGGTAAGTGATGAAAGTCCTTGAGCATAAAACGTTTTCTGGAAACAATTTTATGGATTTAAATAAAATTATACAGAACGGTGACTAAAATATATTCTCATTTTCTCATGTTTTACGGAAAAGTTACTTCCAATCTAATTTACTTATTCACAGTCTTCAAACAGGGAGAAACTCAGTTAGAAGAACGTAGAAAGAGGAAGACACTGAACCCCAATGCACTATTTCTCGTGTGTTATCCTATCATTGTTGTGCTTACCCCCAAGCACAAGGTTCCAATAAGAAGGAACATTGTTAAGAGCGGTATGTAATCTGGATTTAGTGCGTGTTGCATCCTAGAAAAAAGTTGCATGTGCTTCTACATCCACTTGAGAGTCTAGGGAAAGGTTGGTAGTTTTATTTGTGAATAGAAAAAAAAATGATTTGTTTTGTGATTTGGTTGGGAGAGTTAAGAATAAGGGGATGGTGGTGATGAAGGATATGGAAGGGAAGTGATTGACGGTGGTGGTAAAGGATAAAAACAATTTGATTAAGTTTCTCTGTGGGTCCAAGGCAAAGAAAAGAAAAGAGAAACATATTTCATTATATTTTTTTCTTTTGTATTTAATATTTTTCATGATTAATGTTGATTAAAGTGAGGATGAATTTTTGGTTTATTTCTTAATAGTGTCACATGTGTTGTAATCATAAAAACTAAAAAATGCGGTCGCGCTTGTGTTCTCGCTAGTAGATAATAAAACTAATAATTACAATAAATAAAATTACGGTTGGCTTATTTAAATGGTTGACAATTTGAATATAATGTTGTTACGACAAAAAATATGCCAACTACAACATCAGTTGCTTCACATCTCATGCTTAATTATTTTGTTTTCATACTCATCACTTTTATGTACATGTTAAGTGTTTTTCTTTATTACTTATACTCATTTGTTTTCTTATTTTTTTGCACTTTTAATTTCTAAGCTAATAACGATTTACTTATTTAAATGGTTGATAATTTGAATATAATATTGTTACAACAAAAATATGTCAACTACAACATCAGTTCCTTCACCAATCATATTTAATTAACATTAATTCTGTTTTTATATGTATTTATATGTTATATCTTCTAATTAATTATTATTTTTTCATGAATAATGCTTTTATACATCATATCTCATAATCTGATAAGATGCAATATCAATTTATTTTTGCTTAGTTTAGTTGTATTGATTTTATTTTTATGTACATTATTTTTTACAATTTTTTTTGGTTTATACGTGTATTATATACCTAACTATTGAGTATATATCAATATTATGTTCAACAAAGGAATATGGAAGTTACATCACTTAATAGATTTATGTATTCCTATTTCTTCTGCACATGCATTATTGTTATTATTATTTATTATTAATCATTTTTCTATTTCTTTTCATTATTATTTAATAATGTATTTGAACTGAAAAAGACATGTTCTTTGAAGCATTGGATAAGCTAATAGTCATGAGTCATATTTGGTTATAAATAGGTAACAAAATCCAATTTTTTATTATTCATATAGTCTGGTCTTATTTTTCTTGCACTTTTACTTTCTAGGTTAATTATAGTTGACTTATTTAAATGGTTGAAAATTTGAATATAATATTGTTAGAAAAAAAAACATGTCAACTATAGCATCAAATGCTTCACATCCATTATTATTATTATTATTTTATGTTCATCATTTTTATGTACATGTTAAGTGTTTTTCTTAATCCTTATACTCATTTGTTTTCTTGTTTTTTTTTTCACTTTCAAATTCTAAGTTAATTATGTTTGGCTTATTTAAATGGTTGACAATTTGAATATAATATTGTTATGACAAAAATATGCCAACTAAAATAACCGCTCCTTCAAATCTCATTTTTAATTATTATTTTCTTATGAATTATATTTTTTTACGTTATATGTCATATTATGATAGGATGCAGTGTAATTTATTTTTTATAAGTTTAGTTGTACTGTTTTCATTATTTTTTGTACATTAATTTTTACAACTTTTTTTGTTATACATGCATTATTTACCTAACGGTTGAGTATATATCAATATTATGCTCAACAAAAGAAGATGGAAGCTACATCACTTAAAAGATTTATGTATTCCTATTTCTTTTGCACATGCATGTTGTATGTATATTTTGTAATGTTTTTTGGATCGAAGTCATTATCATTTTAGTGTTTTTTTTTATGTTACGTTTCTCATTATCAATTTTTTTTTTTAAATTCTCAAATTCATTATTCGAATAAATGTATTAAATGGAACAAATAAATATACAACTTTGCATTGACAAACGTTATGTTTATTGATACATGCGTGCATTAAATACCTATTAGTGTTTTTCTTAATCCTTATACTCATGTAATTTCTTATTTTTCTTTCACTTTTAATTTCTAAACTAATTACAATTGACTTATTGAAATGGTTGACAATTTGAATATAATATTCTTACGACAAAAATATGTCAACTACAACATTAGTTGCTTCAAATCTCATGTTTAATTATTATTTTCTCATGAATTCTATTTGTATACGCTATATCTAATAATATGATAGGATGCAATACAATTTATTTTTTATGACTTTAGTTGTACTGTTTTTATTTTTTTATGTACATTAATTTTAACAACTTTTTTGGTTATACATGCATTATTTACCTAACTGTTGAGTATATATCAATATTATGCTTAACAATAGAATATGGAAGCTACATCACTTAAAAGATTTATGTATTCCTATTTCTTCTACACATGAATGTTGTATATATGTTCTGTATTTTTTTTTGGGTCGAAGTCATTATCATTTTAGTTGTTTTTTTCTTATGCTAAGTTTCTGTTATCAATTTTTAAAAAAAATTTAAATTCATAATTCAAATAAATGTATTAAATGGAACAAATACATATACAACATTGAATTGACAAACATTATGTTTATTGATACATGTGTGCATTAATAGTTATCAGTGCAATTAAGTCACATTTTTATTTATTTTTTCTTTTTTTTGCATCAACTGTGGTCATTCTGTCTTCCTTATACACTGTTTTCAACATATTCATTAATTCTTCATATGCTTATTTCTTAGATATTTAATGTATCAAGTAACCATTTTATCCTAACATTAAACAATGTTAACAACTTATGTTTTCGAAAAATATTTTTTTACAAAATTAAAATTTATCTAAATTTTAACCTTTTGATTTCAATTACTTATTATATATTATTATTTATTATTTATTATTTATTATTCTTATTGTTACTGTTGTTGATTATTAATTATTATTTTTCTATTTCTTTTTATTATTATTTAATATTGTATTTGAACTGAAAAAGACATCTTCTTTGAGACATTGATTAAGTGAATAGTTATGAGTGATATTTTGATATAGATAGGTAACAAAATTCGATATTTTTATTATGCATATAGTCTGATCTTATTTTTCTTGCACTTTTACTCTATAAGTTAATTATTGTTGACTTATTTAAATGGTTGACAATTTGAATATAATATTGTTAGCCAAAAATATTCCAACTATAGCACCGGATGCTTCACATCCATTTTTATTATTATCTTTTTATGCTCATCATTTTTATGTACATATTAAGTGTTTTTCTTATTCTTTATACTCATTTTTCTTACTTTTCTTTCAGTTTTAATTTTTAAGTTAATTACGTTTATATTATTGAAATGGTTGACAAATTGAATATAATATTGTTACGACACAAATATGTCAACTACAACATCAACTGCTTCAAATCTCATGTTAAATTATTATTTTCTCATGAATTCTATTTTTATACGTTATATCTCATAATATGATAGGATATGCAGTACCATTTATTTTTTATGAGTTTAGTTGTACTGTTTTTTATTTTTTTATGTACATTAATTTTTACAACATTTTTTGTTATATATGCATTATTTACCTAACTGTTGAGTATATATCAATATTATGCTCAACAAAAGAAGATGGAAGCTACATCACTTAATAAATTTATGTATTCATATTTCTTTTGCACATGAATGTTTTATGTAATTTTTTTTTGTCGAAGTCATTATCATTTTATTTGTTTTTTTTCTTATGCTATGTTTCTCTTATCAAATTTTTGAAAATTTCTTAAATTCATTATTCGAATAAATGTACTAAATGGAACAAATACTATATAATATTGCATTGACGAACGTTATGTTTCTTAATACATGTGTGCATTAAGTACCTATCAGAGCAATTAAGTTACTACTTTATTTTATTTTCTTCTTTTGCATACACTGTGGTCGTTCTCTCTATCTGATACACTGTTTTCAACATATTCATTTATTCTTCATATGCTTATATCTTAGATAATTAATGTATCAAGTAACAATTTTATCCCAACATTTAACAATGTTAACAACCGATGATTCCGAAAAATAATTTTTTACAAAATTAAAATTTATTTTAATTTTAATATTATATAAATTTTAACATTTTGATTAATTTATTATTATATATTATTATTTATAATTTATTATTTATTACTATTTATTAATTATAATTTATTATTTATTATTGTTATTGTTATTGTTATTGAATATTAATTTTCTATTTATTTTTATTGATAATTAATATTGTATTTGAAATGAAAAAGACATGTTCTTTGAGGCAATGGATAAGCGAATAGTGATGAGTGATATTTGGTTATAGATAGGTAACAAAATTCGATTATTTATTATTCACATAGTCTGGTCTAGTTTTTCTTGCACTTTTACTTTATAAGTTAATTATAGTTGGCTTATTTTAATGGTTGAAAATTTAAATATAATATTGTTAGAAAAAAAATATGTCCACTATAGGATGAGATGCTACACATCTATTTTTATGTACATGTTAACTATTTTTCTTAATCCTCATACTCATTTGTTTTCTTATTTTTTTCTTTTAGTTTTAATTTCTAAATTAATTATGTTTGACTTATTGAAATGGTTGACAATTTGAATATAATATTGTTACGATAAAAATATGTCAACTACAACATCAGTTGCTTCAAATCTCTTGTTGAATTATTATTTTTCTCATGAATTCTATTTGTATACGTTATATCTCATAATATGATAGGATGCAATACAATTTATTTTTGATGAGTTTCGTTGTATTGTTTTTATTTTTTTATGTACATTAATTTTTACTACTTTTTTGGTTATACATAAATTATTTACCTAACTGTTGAGTATATATCATTATTTTGCTGAACAAAAGAAGATGGAAGCTACATCACTTAATAGATTTATGTATTCCTATTTCTTCTGCACATTCATGTTTTATGTATGTTATGTAATGTTTTTTCGGGGTCGAAGTCATTATCATTTTAGTTGTTTTTTTTTCTTATGCTATGTTTCTCTTATCAATTTTTTTTAAAATTCTTAAATTCATTATTCGAATATATGTATTAAATGGAACAAATACATATACAACATTGTATTGACAAACGTTATGTTTATTGATACATGTGTGTATTAAATACCTATCAAGGCAATTAAGTCACTACTTTATTTACTTTTTCTTTTTCGCATAATACACTGTGGTCGTTCTCTCTTCCTTATACACTGTTTTCAACATATTCATTTATTTTTCATATGCTTATTTCATAGATATTTAATGTATCAAGTAACCATTTTATGGTAACATTAAACAATGTTAACAACTTATGATTCCGAAAAATAATTTTTTACAAAATTAAAATTTATTTAAATTTTAACCTTTTGATTTCAATTACTTATTATATATTATTATTTATTATTTCCTACTATTTATTATTTAATTATTTATAACTTATAATTTATTATTGCTATTGTTATTGTTATTGTCATTGATTATTAATTATTATTTTTCTATTTCTTTTTAATATTATTTAATATTGTCATGAGTGATATTTGGTTATAGATAGGTAATAAAATCCGATTTTTTTATTATGCACATAGTCTGGTATTATTTTTCTTGCACTTTTACTCTTTAAGTTAATTACAGTTGGCTTATTTAAATGGTTGACAATTTGAATAAAATATTGTTAGCACAAAAATAGGCCAACTATAGCATCATATGCTTCACGTCCATTTTTATTATTATCTTTTTATGCTCATCATTTTTATGTACATGTTAAGTGTTTTTCTTAATCCTTATACTCATTTTTGTTATTTTTCTTTCACTTTTAATTTCTAAGATAATTACGTTTGGCTTATTAAAATGGTTGACAATTTGAATATAATATTGTTAGGACAAAAATATGTAAACTACAACATCAGCTGCTTCAAATCTCATGTTTAATTATTATTTTCTAATGAATTCTATTTTTATACGATATATCTCATAATATGATAGGATGCAGTACAATTTATTTTTGATGAGTTTAGTTACACTGTTTTTATTTTTTTATATACATTAATTTTTACAACTTTTTTTGTTATACATGCATTATTTACCTAATTGTTGAATATATATCAATATTATGCTCAACAAAAGAAGATGGAAGCTACATCACTTAATAAATTTATGTATTCTTATTTCTTCTCCACATGCATGTTGTATATATGTTCAATAATGTTTTTTGGGTCGAAGTCATTATCATTTTAGGTTTTTTTCTTATGCTATGTTTCTCATTATCATTTTTTTTAAAATTCTCAAATTCATTATTCGAAAAAATGTATTAAATTGAACAGATACATATACAACATTGCATTGTCAAACGTTATGTTTATTGATACATGTGTGCATGAAATACCTTATAGAGCAATAAGTCACTAATTTATTTATTTTTTGTTGCATACACTGTGGTTGTTCTCTATTTGTTATACACTGTTTACAACATATTCATTTATTCTTCATATGCATATTTCTTAGATATTTAATGCATCAAGTAACCATTTTATCCAAACATTAAAGAATGTTAACAACTTATGATTCCGAAAAATAATTTTTTATAAAATTAAAATATATTTAAATTTTAATATTATTTAATATTTTAACCTTTTGATTTTAATTACTTATTATATATTAGTATATATAAGAAATTATATTACATAGAGTAGATAAAAAAATATTATTATTTTTTACATTATAGCAAATATTAAAACTTAGGATATATTATATATATTTTATAATTATGTATTAGATATTATTTATATGTTAATTGTTTAGTGGAATTATTATTTTTATTTATGTTAATTAATTGTATTTACTTTAATTATTAATTATTAATTAATATGGTACTTAAATAAAAATGTTGAATGTGGTAATGCATAAGTGAAAGTCATAAAATATATTGCTCTCTATAAATAGGTATAGGGAAGATACTCATTTTATTTAAGGTTTCGAATTTACTTTTTTTTATTTGATCTTTTCAAAATTAATATATATTTTTTATATTATTAATTATTAATTATTTATTACTTTTATTATTTATTATTTATTATTTATTACTTATTACCGTTCTTGTTATCGTTAATGTTATTGACTATTAATTATTAATTTCTATTTATTTTTATTATTATTTAATATTGTATTTGAACTTAAAAAGACATGTTCTTTGAGGCACTCGATAAAGGAATAGTCATGAGTGATATTTAGTTATAAGCAGGTAACAAAATCCAATTTTTTATTATTCACATAGTTTGGTCTTATTTTTCTTGAACTTTTACTTGCTAAGTTAATTTCAGTTAGCTTATTTAAATGGTTGAAAATTTTAATTTAATATAGTTAGGAAAAAAATATGTCATATATAGCATCAGATGCTTCACACCCATTTTTATTATTATTTTTTTATGCTCATTATTTTTATGAATATGTTAAGTGTTTTTCTTAATCCTTATACTCATGTAATTTCTTATTTTTCTTTCACTTTTAATTTCTAAATTAATTACGATTAACTTATTGAAATGGTTGACAATTTGAATATAATATTCTTACGACAAAAGTATGTCAACTACAACATTAGCTGCTTCAAATCTCATGTTTAATTATTATTTTCTCATGAATTCTATTTGTATACGTTATATCTCATAATATGATAGGATGCAATACACTTTATTTTTGATGAGTTTAGTTGTACTGTTTTTATTTTTTTATGTACATTAATTTTTACAACTTGTTTGGTTATACATGCATTATTTACCTAACAGTTGGGTATATATCAATATTATGCTCAACAATAGAATATGGAGGCTACATCACTTAAAAGATTTATGTATTCCTATTTTTTCTACACATGCATGTTGTATGTATGTTCTGTATTTTTTTTGTTGAAGTCATTATCATTTTAGTTGTTTTTTTCTTATGATTAGTTTCTCTTATAAATTTTTCAAAATTTTTTACATTCATTATTTGAATAAATGTATTAAATGGAACAAATACATATACAACATTGCATTGACAAAAATTATGTTTATTGATACATGTGTGCATTAAATAGTTATCAGAGCAATTAAGTCACTACTTTAATTTTTTTTTCTTTTTTTGCATACACTGTGGTCGTTCTGTCTTTCTTATACACTGTTTTCAACATATTCATTTATTCTTCATATGCTTATTTCTTAGATATTTAATGTATCAAGTAACTATTTTATCCTAACATTAAACAATGTTAACAACTTATGATTCCGAAAAATAATTTTTACAAAATTAAAATTTATATAAATTTTAATATAATTTAAATTTTAACCTTTTGATTTCAATTACTTATTATATATTATTATTTATTATTCTTCTTGTTATTGTTGTTGACGATTAATTATTATTTTTCTATTTCTTTTTATTATTATTTAATATTGTATTTGAACTGAAAAAGACATGTTCTTTGAGGCAGTGATTAAGCTAATAGTCATGAGTGATATTTGGTTATAGATAGGTAACAAAATTCGATTTTTTTATTATGCACATAGTCTGGTCTTATTTTTCTTGCACTTTTACTCTATAAGTTAATTATTGTTGGCTTATTTAAATGGTTGACAATTTGAATTAGTCATGAGTGATATTTGGTTATAGATAGGTAACAAAATTTGATTTTTTTTATTATGCACATAGTCTGGTCTTATTTTTCTTGCAGTTTTACTCTATAAGTTAATTACTGTTGGCTTATTTAAATGGTTGACAATTTGAATACAATATTGTTAGCCAAAAATATTCCAACTATAGCATCAGATGCTTCACATCTATTTTTATTATTATCTTTTTATGCTCATCATTTTTATTTACATGTTAAGTATTTTTCTTATTCCTTATACTCATTTTTCTTAACTTTTCTTTCAGTTTTCATATTTAAGTTAATTACGTTTGGATTATTGAAATGGTTGACAAATTGAATATAATATTGTTACGACAAAAATATGTCAACTACAACATCAGCTGTTTCAAATCTCATGTTAAATTATTATTTTCTCATGAATTCTATTTTTATACGTTATATCTCATAATATGATAGGATGCGATACAATTTATTTTTTATGAGTTTAGTTGTACTGTTATTATTTTTTTATGTACATTAATTTTTACAACTTTTTTGGTTATACATGCATTATTTACCTAACTGTTGAGTATATATCAATATTACTCAACAAAAGAAGATGGAAGCTACATCACTTAATAGATTTATGTATTCCTATTTCTTCTGCACATGCATGTTGTATGTATCTTCTATAATTTATTTTTTTGGTAGAAGTCATTATCATTTTAGTTGTTTTTTTTTCCTATGGTATGTTTCTCTTATCAAATTTTTTTAAAAATCTTAGATTCATTATTTGAATAATTGTATTAGGAACAAATTTCATATACAATATTGCATGATAAACGTTATGTTCATTCATACATGTGCATTAAATACCTATCAGAGCAATTAAGTTACTACTCTTTGTTTTTTTTTTTTTTTTTGCATACAATGTGGTCGTTCTCTCTTCCTGATACACTGTTTTCAACATATTCAATTATTCTTCATATGCTTATTTCTTAGATATTTAATGCATCAAGTAACCATTTTATCATAACATTAAGCAATGTTAACAACTTATGATTTCGAAAAATAATTTTTTACAAAATTAAAATTTATTTTAATTCTAATATTATATAAATTTTAACCTTTATTACTATTTATTATTTATAAATTTTAGTTTATGTTTTATAATTTATTATTATTGATTATTAATTTTCTATTTCTTTTTATTAATATTTAATATTGTATTTGAATTGAGAAAGACATGTTCTTTGAGGCAGTGAATAAGTGAATAGTCATGAGTGATATTTGGTTATAGATAGGAAACAAATTTCAATTTTTTTATTATGCACATAGTCTGGTCTTATTTTTCTTTCACTTTTACTCTATAAGTTAATTACAGTTGGCTTATTTAAATGGTTGACAATTTGAATATAATATTGTTAGCACAAAAATATGCCAACTATAGCAACAGATGCTTCACATCCATTTGTATAATTATTTTTTTATGCTCATCATTTGTATGTACATGTTAGGTGTTTTTCTTAATTCTTTTAGCCATTTTTCTTATTTTTCTTTCACTTTAAAATTCAAAGTTAATTACCTTTGACTTATTCAAATGGTTGACAATTTAAATATAATATTGTTATGAAAAAGAATATGTCAACTACAATATCAGCTACTTCAAATCTCGTTCTCTATTCGTTATACATTGTTTTCAACATATTCATTTATTCTTCATATGTTTTTTTCTTAGATATTTAATGTATCAAACAACCATTTTATCCTAACATTAAACAAATGTTAACAACTTATGATTTTGAAAAATAATTTTTTACAAAATTAAAATTTATTTGAATTTTAATATTATTTAAATTTTAACAATTTTATTTTAAATACTTATTATATATTAGAAATTATATTACATAGAGTAGATAAAATTTTTTTTTTTTTTCATTATAGAAAATATTAAAACTTAGGATATATTATATATATATATTTTATAATTATGTATTACATATTATTTATATGTTATTTGTTTAGTAGAATTATTATTATTATTTATGTTAATTAATTATATTTTAATTTAATTATTAATTATTAGTTAATATGGTATTGAAAACACAATGTTGAATGTGGTAATGCATAAGTGAAAAGTCATAAAATATATTGCTCTATAAATAGTTAGAGGTAAGATAGTCACTTTCTTGAAGGTTTCGAATCTAATATTTTTTTATTTGTTCTTTTCAAAATTAATATTTTATTTTTTTAAATTTTATTATTGTTATTTTTATTGAGTATTAACTATTAATTTTCTATTTCTTTTCATTATTTATTATTGTATTTGAACTGAAGAAGACATGTTCTTTTTGGCACTTGATAAGCGAATAGTGATCTTTTTGGCACTTGATAAGCGAATAGTGATGAGTGATATTTGGTTATAAATAGGTAACAAAATCAAATTTTTTTTATTCACATAGTTTAGTCTTATTTTTCTTGCACTTTTACTTTCTAAGTTGATTACAATTTGCTTATTTAAATGATTGACAATTTGACTATAAGAATGTTAGAAAAAAAATATGTCAATTAGAGCATCATATGCTTCACATCCATTTTTATTATTATTTTTTTATGCTCATCATTTTTAAGTACATGTTAACTGTTTTTCTTAATCCTTATACTCATTTGTTTTCTTATTTTTCATTCACTTTTAATTTCTAAGTTAATTACGTTTGGCTTATTTAAATGGTTTATAATTTGAATATAATATTGTTACGATAAAAATATGCATACTCCAACATTAGCTGCTTCAAATCTCATGTTTAATTATTATTTTCACATGAATTCTATTTTTATATGTTATATCTCATAATATGATAAAATGCAGTACAATTTAGTTTTTATCAGTTTAGTTGTACTGTTTTTATTTTATTATGAACATTAATTTTTACAACATTTTTTGTTATACGTGCATTATTTACCTAACTGTTGAGTATATATAATTATTATGCTCAACAAAAGAAGATGGAAGCTACATCACTTAATAGATCTATGTATTCCTATATATTCTCCACATGCATGTTGTATGTATGTTTTGTAATGTTGTTTTTTTTGTATCAATGTCATTATCATTTTAGTGTTTTTTTTTTATGTTATGTTTCTCATTATCAATTTTTTTAAAAAATTCTCAAATTCATTATTTGAATAAAAGTATTAAATGGAACAAATACATATATAACATTGCATTAACAAACGGTATGTTTATTGATACATGTGTGCATTAAATACCTATTGGAGGAATTAAGTCATTACTTTCTTTTTCTTTTTTGTATACATTGTGGTTGTTCTCATTTTCTTATACCTTGTTTTCAACATATCCATTTATTCTTCATATGCTTATTTCTTAGATATTTAATGCATCACGTAACCATTTTATCCCAACATTAAATGATGTTAGCAACTTTTGATTTCGAAAACTATTTTTTTGCAAAATTAAAATGTATTTAAATTTTAATATTATTTTATATTTGAACCTTTTGATTTTAATTACTTAATATATATTAGTATATATAAGAAATTATATTACATAGAGTAGATAAAAAAATATTATTATTTTATTATTATTGCAAATATTAAAACTTAGGATATATTATATATATTTTATAATTATGTATTAGATATTATTTGTATGTTAATTTTTTAGTGGGATTATAATTAATATTTATGTTAATTAATTTTATTTTTAATGTAATTATTAATTATTAATTAATATGATTCTAAAAAGAAAATGTTGAATGTGGTAATGCATAAGTGAAAAGTCATAAAATATATTGCACTATAAATAGTTAGATGTAAGATATTCATTTTATTTAAGGTTTCGAATTTACTATTTTTTTTTGTTCTTTTCAAAATTAGTATTTAATTTTTTTATATTATTTATTACTATTTATTATTTATATTTCATAATTTAATATTTATTATTCGTATTTTTATTGTTATTGTTAATGATTATTAATTATTAATTTTTTATTTTTTTATTATTATTTAATACTGTATTTGAACTGAAAAAGACATGTTCTTTTTGGCATTAGATAAGCGAATAGTTTTGAGTGATATTTCGTTATAAATCGGTAACAAAATCTAATCTTTTATTATTCACATGTTCTAGTCTTATTTTTCTTGCACTTTTACGTTCTAGGTTAATTACAGTTGGCTTATTTAAATGGTTGATAATTTGAATATAATATTGTTAGAAAAAAAATATGTCAACTATAGCATCAGATGCTTCACATCCATTTTTATGTACATGTTAACTATTTTTCTTAATCGTCTTACTCATTTGTTTTCTTATTTTTTCTTTCACTTTTAATTTCTAAATTAATTACATTTGATTTATTGAAATGGTTAACAATTTGAATATAATATTGTTACGACAAAAATATGTCAACTACATCATCATCAGATGCTTCAAATCTCATGTTTAATTATTATTTTCTGATGAATTCTATTTGTATACGTTATATCTTATAATATGATAGAATGCAATACAATTTATTTTTTATGAGTGTAGTTGTACTGTTTTTAATTTTTTATGTACATTAATTTTTACAACTTTTTTGGTTATACATGCATTATTTATCTAACTGTTGAGTATGTCAATATTATGCTAAACAAAAGAAGATGGAAGCTACATCACTTAATAGATTTATGTATTCCTATTTCTTCTACACAAGCATGTTTTATGTATGTTATGTAATGTTTTTTTTGGGTCGAAGTCATTATCATTTTAGTTGTTTTTTTTCTTATGCTAAGTTTCTCTTATCAAATTTTTTTAAAATTCTTAAATTCATTATTTGAATAAATGTATTAAATGGAACAAATACATAAACAACATTGCATTGACAAACGTTATGTTTATTGATACATGTGTGCATTAAATACCTATCAGAGCAATTAAGTTACTACTTTATTTTTTTTCTTTTTTGCATACACTATAGTCGTTCTCTCTTCCTTATACACTGTTTTCAACATATTCATTTATTCTTCATATGTTTATTTCTTAGATATTTAATGTATAGAGTAACCATTTTATCATAACATTAAACAATGTTAACAACTTATTGATGGAGGAGGGTCAAGCACAACCTTTCATGAAAAGCAAGAGCCAAGTCAAGAACGTCCAAGATCAAGCTAGGAGCGTCTAAGACCAAGCTAGGAGCGTCTAAGACCAAGCTAGGAGCATCTAGGACAAGAAGACCGAGCTAGGAGCGTCTAGGACAAGCTAGGATCGTCTAGGACAAGAAGACTTGGATCAAAGCTATGAATGGGAGAGTGGCTTACTAGCACAAATTCCGTGAAGGCCCAACAAGTGTAGTTTAGCTTTAATTGGGGTGTAAATAGCATAGCCATGTGGACAAATGTTTATTTTTCTGCACATTAGAATTAAGGAGGAGTTAACCTTGATTAGCTAAAGGTTTCTAGAAGCCTTCACTAATCAAGGGACGGTTTTATGAAGCCATGTGCACCCATGTGCTCCATGTGCTCATGTGCCCATGTGCCTCCACTTTTCCATTTCATTTTGCTTACATTTCATGTAAAATTAGCTTAACATTCACGGCCTCCTTAGCCTATAAAAGGAGATGCCTAACTCTTGTATTTGGAAGATTAATGAGAGTAAAGTTATGCTGCCAACATTGTGTCATACTTTGCTTTTCCCTAGTTTCTAGGATCTAATCTTCACCTTCATCACCTACCATAGGGCTGGCCGAACCTCCCTACTTCCATACGCATCATGCACCTTCAAGATCACCATAGCTCCTAGGAGGATCTTGCACATTTACATCCATGGCTTCCGCACCCATTTTCACATGATTCCGAGAAGAGCTCCATGAATTTGCCATCACTTATGATTCCGAAAATATTTTTTTCAAAACTAAAATTTATTTAAATTTTAATATTATTTAAATTTTAATCTTTTTATTTCAATTACTTATTATATATTATTATTTATTATTATTACTATTTATTATTTATAATTTATTATTCTTATTGTTATTGTTATTGATTATTAATTTTTTTTTTCTATTTCTTTTTATTATTATTTAATAGTGTATTTTGTTGAATCAGGTGTGTTTAAGCTTTGAAGAATCCAAATCCTTTGAGTTTGATGGAAGGCTGGATGTGCTTGTTGTTGCTGAGGTGCTTTAGAATAGGATATGGGGTACATTATTTGTGTAAATCCACTCTTGATTGAATACAAAGCTTAAGTATTTTCAAACCTTTTGAATTGAAAGTGTTTTTCAAACTAAGTAAAAAACAACCGATTGTTTTACTCTTAGGTGTTTTAAGAAAGGTTGAAAACTGTTTTTGGTGGTTGACTTGCTGTCAAACCAAAACAACCGATTGATTAGCACATTTAATCGATTGTTTGTTTTCAAATCATAATAGAAAACTATTTTGAGTGTTGATTGAGCTTTAAATGATTTTGTAACTGAATGCGCTCCTGTTTTAAATGCTTTGACCAGTCTTTGAAAGCTATAAAGAGTTTGTTCAGCTTTTGTAACAAACAAGAACTGAGATTTAATCATAGAAAAACAGATTTGAGTTTTTCACTGATTTTGCATTTAAAGAGTTAAAGATTGCTTTGATCAAGAGAGAGTGGAATAGGATTTCATTTGTATTGATTTCAGATCATTTTGTAACAAGTGTAATCCTTCTGTACTTTGTGTAAACTTTGGTGTGATAGGCCAAGAAGTGTTGTGTGCTTTTGAGGTTGTCAAGATCAATGTTCTTGGTGGTGTATGCGCTAAGCCAAAGGAAATGTGTGTCTTGAGGGGATCAAGGTCACGTCTTTGGTGGTGTGTGTAAGTAATCTAGGTTTGGTTACTTAGTAGATTCCCCAGTGGTTTCTGGGAAGACTGGATGTAGCTCTTGGTTTAAGAGTGAATCAGTATAAACTGTGTGTGCAATCTCTCTCTCCCTTCATCTCTTTAATTTTAGTTTGTATATTTTAATTGGTATAAACAACCGATTGTTTTTCTGGTGTTGTGTTAAATTGCTTTGTGTTTTTGGCAAACTGAATTCTGAATCAAGTTTTCTCAAAGGAATTTCATTCTAGACTAAAAAGTTTGCGAAAACCCTTTTTAAACAATTCACCCCCCCCCCTCTACTTTAAAGTCATACATTCTAACATATTTGAACTAAAAAAGACATGTTCTTTGAGTCAGTGCATAAGCGAATAGTCATGAGTGATATTTGGTTATATATAGGTAACAAAATCTGAGTTTTTATTATGCACATAGTCTAGTCTTATTTTTCTTGCAATTTTCCTTTATAAGTTAATTTCAGTTGCCTTATTGTTAAATGGAACAAATACATACACAACATTGCATTGATAAACGTTATGTTTATGGATACATGTGTGCATTAAATACCTATAAGAACAATTAAGTCACTACTCTATTTCTTTTTTGCATATATTGTGGTCGTTCTCTCTTCCTAATACATGGTTTTCAACATATTCATTTATTCTTCGTATGCTTATTTCTTAGATATTTAATGTATCAAGTAACCATTTTATCCTAACATTAAACAATGTTAACAACTTATGATTCTGAAAAATAATTTTTTACAAAATTAAAATTTATTTAAATTTTAACCTTTTGATTTTAATTACTTATTATATATTATTATTTAAAATTTAAAATTTATTATTCTTATTCTTATTGTTATTGATATTGATTATTAATTATTATTTTCTATTTCTTTTTATTATTATTTAATATTGTATTTGAACTGAAAAAGACATGTTCTTTGAGATAGTGGATAAGCAAATAGTCATAAGTGATATTTATTTATAGATAGCTAACAAAATCCGATTTTTTATTATGCACATGGTCTGGTCTTATTTTTCTTGCACTTTTACTTTATAAGTTAATTACAATTGACGTATTTAAATTGTTGACAATTTGAATATAATATTGTTAGGACAAAAATATGCCAACTATAACATGAGATGATTCACATCCATTTTTAATACTATTTTTTTATGCTCAACATTTTTATGTACATGTTAAGTGTTTTTCTTAATCCTTATACTCATTTTTCTTATTTTTCTTTCACTTTTAATTTCTAAGGTAATTACGTTTGGATTATTGAAATGGTTGACAATTTGAATATAATATTGTTACGATAAAAATATGTCAACTACAACATCACTGTTTCAAATCTCATGTTTGATTATTATTTTCTCATGAATTCTATTTTTATTTACCTAATTGTTGAGTATATATCAATATTATGCTCAACAAAAGAATATGGAAGCTACTTCACTTAATAGATTTATGTATTCCTAATTCTTTTGCACATGCATATTGTATGTATGTTCTGTCATATTTTTTTGTCGAAGTCATTATCATTTTAGTTGTTTTTTTCTTATGTTATGTTTCTCTTATCAATTTTTTTTAAATTCTTAAATTCATTATTCGAATAAATGTATTAAATGGAACAAATACATCTACAATATTGCATTGACAAACGTTATGTTTATCGATACATGTGTGCATTAAATACCTATTAAACAATGTTAACAACTTGTGATTTTGAAAAATCATTTTTTACAAAATTAAAATTTATTTAAATTTTAATATTATTTAAATTTTATCCTTTTGATTTTAATTACTTATTATATATTATTATTTATTATTTATTACTATTTAATATTTATAAATTTTAGTTTATATTTTATAATTTATTATTCTTATTGTTATTGATTATTAATTTTCTATTTCTTATTATTAATATTTAATATTGTATTTGAATTGAAAAAGACATGTTCTTTGAGGCAGTGGATAAGCGAATAGTCATGAGTGATATTTGGTTATGCATAGATAACAAAATCCGATTTTTAATTATTCACATAGTCTAGTCTTATTTTTATTGAACTTTTACTTTATAATTACATTTGACTTATTTAAATGGTTAACAATTTGAATATAATATTGTTAGGACAAAAATATGTCAATTATAACATCCATTTTTATTATTATTGTTTTATGCTCATCATTTTTATGTACATGTTAAGTGTTTTTTTTAATCCTTATACTCATTTTTCTTATTTTTCTTTCACTCTTAATTTCTAAGTTAATTACGTTTGGCTTATTGAAATGGTTGACAATTTGAATATAATATTGTTACGACAAAAAATATGTCAACTACAACATCAACTGCTTCAAATCTCATGTTTAATTATTATTTTGTCATGAATTCTATTTTTATACGTTATATCTCATAATATGATAGGATGCAATACAATTTATTTTTTATGAGTTTAGTTGTACTGTTTTTATTTTTTGATGTACATTAATTTTTAAAACATTTTTTGTTATACATGCATTATTTACATAACTCTTAGAGTATATATCAATATTATGCTCAACAAAAGAAGATGTAAAATACATCACTTAATAGATTTATGTATTCTTATTTCTTCTGCACATGCATGTTATATGTATGTTCTATAATTTATTTTTTTGTCGAAGTCATTATTATTTTAGTTGTTTTTTTCTTTTGCTATGTTTCTCTTATCAATTTTTTTTTAAAATTCTTAAATTCATTATTTGAATAAATGTATTAAATGGAACAAATACATATACAATATTGCATTGACAAACGTTATGTTTTTTGATACATGTGTGCATTAAATACCTATCAGAGCAATTAAGTTACTACTTTATTTATTTTTTCTTTTTTTTTGCATACAATGTGGTCGTTCTCTATTCCTTATACACTGTTTTCAACATATTCATTTATTCTTCATATGCTTATTTCTTAGATATTTAATGCATCAAGTAATCATTTTATCTTACCATTAAACAATGTTAACAACTTGTGATTCCGAAAAATATTTTTTTACAAATTTAAATTTTAATATTATTTAAGTTTTAACCTTTTGATTTTAATTACTTATTATATATTATTATTTATATTTATTACTATTTATTATTTATAATTATTTATTTATTATTCTTATTGTTATTATTATTGATTTTTAATTATTAATTTTCTATTTCCTTTTATTATTATTTAATATTGTATTTGATCTGAAAAAGACATGTTCTTTGAGGCAGTGGATAAGCAAATATTCATGAGTGATATTTGGTTATTGATAGGTAACAAAATCCGATTTTTTATTATTTTCTTATTTTTCTTGCAATTTTACTTTATAAGTTAATTATAGTTAGCTTATTTAAATGGTGGACAATTTGAATATAATATTGTTAGGACAAAAATATGTCAACTATAGCATGAGGTGTTTCACATCTATTTTTATAATTATTTTTTTATTCTCATCATTTTTATGTACATGTTAAGTGTTTTTCTTAATTCTTATACTCATTTTTCTTTCACTTTTAATTTCTAAGTTAATTACGTTTGGCTTATTGAAATGATTTACAATTTGAATATAATATTGTTACGACTAAAATATGTCAACTATAACATCAGTTGCTTTAAATCTCATATTTAAATATTATTTTCTCATGAATTCTATTTTTATATGTTATATCTCATAATATGATAGGATGCAATAAAATTTATTTTTGATCAGTTTAGTTGTACTTTTTTAATTTTTTATGTACTTTACTTTTTACAACTTTTTTTGGTTATACATGCATTATTTACCTAACTGTTGAGTATATATAAATATTTTGCTGAACAAAAGAAGATGGAAGCTACATCACTTAATAGATTTATGTATTTTTATTTCTTCTGCACATGCATATTTTATGTATGTTCTGTAATGTTTTTTTTGGGTCGAAGTCATTATCATTTTAGTTGTTTTTTTCTTATGTTATGTTTCTCTTATCATTTTTTTTATATTCTTAAATTCATTATTCGATTAAATGTATTGAATGGAACAAATACATATACAACATTGCATTAAATACATGTGTGCATTAAATACCTATCAAGGCAATTAAGTCACTACTTTATTTTTTTTTCTTTTTTGCATACACGTTCTCTCTTCCTTATACACTGTTTTCAACATATTCATTTATTTTTCATACGCTTATTTCTTAGATATTTAATGCATCAAGTAACCATTTTATCCTAACATAAAACAATGTTAACAACTTATGATTCTGAAAAATAATTTTTTCAAAATCAAAATTTATTTAAATTTTAATATTATTTAAATTTTAACCTTTTAATTTTAATTACTTATTATATATTATTATTTATTAATATTTATTATTTATAATTTATAATTATTTATTTATTATTCTTATTGTTATTGATTTTTAATTATTAATTTTATATTTCTTTTTATTATTGTTTAATATTGTATTTGATCTGAAAAATACATGTTCTTTGAGGCAGTGGATAAGTGAATAGTCATGAGTGATATTTGGTTATAGATAGGTAAGAAAATCCGATTTTTTATTATGCACTTAGTCTGGTCTTATTTTTCTTGCACTTTTACTTTATAAGTTAATTACAGTTGGCTTATTTAAATGGTTGACAATTTGAATATAATATTGTTAGGACAAAAACATGCCAACTATAGCATCAGATTCTTCACATCCATTTTTATTATTATTTTTTATGCTCATCATTTTTATGTACATGTTAAGTGTTTTTCTTGATCCTTATACTCATTTTTCTTTCACTTTAATTTTTAAGATAATTACGTTTGGCTTATTGAAATGGTTGACAATTTGAATATAATATTGTTACGACAAAAATATGTCAACTAAAACATTAGCTGCTTCAAATCATATGTTTAATTATAATTTTCTCATGAATTCTATTTTGATACGTTATATCTCATAATATGATAAGATGCAGTACAATTTATTTTTTATGAGTTTAGTTGTACTGTTTTTATTTTTTTATGTACATTAATTTTTACAACTTTTTTGGTTATACATGCATTATTTACCAAACTGTTGAGTGTATATCAATATTATGCTCAACAAAAGAAGATGAAAGCTACATCTCTTAATAGATATTCCAATTTCTTATTCCCATGCATATTGTATGTATGTTTTGTAATGTTGGTTTTTAGGTCGAAGTCATTATCATTTTAGTGTTTTTTTTTTCTTGTTATGTTTCTCATTGTCATTTTTTTTTTAAAATTCTCAAATTCATTATTTGAGTAAATGTATTAAATGGAACAAATACTTATACATCATTTTATTGACAAGCGTTATGTTTATTGATACATGTGTGCATTATATACTTGTTAGAGCAATTAAGTCATTACTTTATACATTGTGGTTGTTCTCTATTCCTTATACCGTATTTTCAACATATTCATTTCTTCTTCCTATGCAAATTTCTTAGATATTTAGTGCAACAAGTAATCATTTCATCCCAACATTAAACAATTCAAATTCTGAAAAATATTTTTTTTACAGAATTGAAATTTATTTTAATTTTAATATTATTTAAAATACTCATCTTATTTATTATTTTAAATTTACTCTTTTCTTATTTGTTTTTTTCAAAATTATTATTTAATTTTTTATATTATTTATTTATTATTATTGTTAATGATTATTAATTATTAATTCCTCTATTTCAACTAAAAGGACATGTTGTTTGAGGCACATAGACACACCAAGAGTCATGACTGATATTTGGCTATAAATAGGTAACATAGTCCGATTTTTTATTAATGAGAATCTTACTTTCTTTCCTACTTACTTCTTATTGCTCTCTCTACTATTCACTTTCATGGCGCCCACTATCGAATAAATTCTTAGACTTGACACACAAGCTCTGTTTTGCTTAATGAACATTTGCAGTGAAGTATGTATTTTTTTTCTTTATTTTCTTAAATTACTACTTTTACACAGTTTCTTAAGTTTCTGACTTTTTATTGTTTATTTAAAAATGTATAACTTAGGTATGTTGATCGTGCATTCACGATAGAGTTTCAAAAAGAACTTGGTGAGAAGTGGACCCTTGCAGATACTTCACAGAACGTCCATATAGTACATTATAACGAGGATTTATTGACACCCGAATTGTTGTGTGGATGGTGGACTTTGAGTGATTTTTATGGCTTTAAAGACAACCATTATATCTTATTCCATTACGTCGGTCAAAACACTTTCCATATAACGTTTATATGGGAGAGGCCTCTGAAAGTGGTGTAAATTGTTATTTGGACGAAGTTGAAGGGAGGGAACCGCTGACCATTGGTCCCTTTGACCATTTTTTCATAAAGTTGTCTTTGTTAGACATCCATGTCACTTATTTGGTGAGTTTAGCATTCTTTTTTTTTAAATGTCGTGCCTTATATTTTATTTTTCTTTTGTCGACTTATTATTTGGATGTTCTTGAAGGATATTACTATTCCATTTGCGAAATATATTTGCAAAGGGAGATTCATAAAAGTTACGCTACATGGACTGCTGAAGGAGGTCGAATGCAATGTCTTAAAAGGAAAGTTTTCTACCATAACCATTAAACTTGGCAGCGGCGGGAAGAATTTTTGTTGTCTTCATTCTTTTTGTGAAGGCGAAAAAATTATCTTTGGATGTGATAACATGAACCCTTATTCTCATATCAGGGTTTTGCTACTAATGACAAGTCATTATGTTAGCTAACGCGAATAATTTCATTTCTTATTCTTTTAGTCTAATCGTTTCCGGTGCTTTGAAACAAAGATAAATATTTATTTTTGGTGTGGTTTATTTCAGAACTATTACTTATTTTTTGTTGAAAACCAGAACAATTAATTAGTCTTAATATTTATTATTATTGTTATTATGTTTAATTATGTAATTGTTTTTCATTGTATTTGTTCCCTGCATTTCTTGCAATATGCATACTATAATGTGCTAAAATTTTCATTCATTATCTGACATGTGTTAAAATTGTCATTCATTATCTAACATATTTATAATGTGTTGGCATTAGATATGCTTACCGCTATAACAATTTCCAGTACATTAAACTCAAAAACTATTTCATGATTTGTTCTTATTTGTTATTTATTTTGACTTAATATTCTATAATGTTGATTGTGATTATATTGTTAATTATTAATTATTCAGTGATGTATTCAATTGTTTAACGGTTTAGCACAAATTTGGTGAGGCATCCATGTTTACTCTCATGTATTCACTTTTTTATCAGTTCTATTTTATTGTAGTTCAAAATTTTCATAATATTCATGTGACATTATATTTGATTTGAATTTATATAAAAAAAGTGGACGCGCATATTTTAATGTGTCATTAATCGAAATCATGTTTTTGTTAAGAAACACACATTTTTTTTTATCCATTTTACATTAGTTGGACTTCGTATAATGTAATTATTTTTTATTTTTAATTGCAGTAAGTAGTGCAAGATATTTTTGGAGATGGATCTACAACATAAAGTTGGTGGTCAAGAGTTTAATTTGCTTATATACGTTTTATGTGAACTTTATATTAGATAAGACTTTGGATTATTGAAATTAGTTCAAATTATTGTAATGTACATGTTGTTTACAAAATTAATTCATTTAGTGTTTTTGGCTTGCATTTTTTTACTACCTACATTCCAAAGTTATCCAAAGTTATGTAATTTGATGTTGTTTTTTTTTTACAATATATTTAATTCTAATGCGTTACTTTTAAAAAAAAATTATGGACAATTATAATTTGTAATAAAAAAATTTAAAATAAATCAAAGTTGAAAATGTCAAAATACCATAAAAGAAATGTCTAAGAACTTTCAAAATAACTGATGAAATTACATTTGTATTTTTTTATTTTTTATTTTTACCACTTTCTATTTGGTTAACAAGCATAATAAAGCACATACACCAATATATGATTTTTAATTTTCATTACTACCACATGCATATTATATTTGACATATATTGTATTGTTTACATGCATATTGTATTTGACATATATTGTATTGTTTATTTTTGCAGCTATGAAATGAATTAAACATAGTCACATCAAAATAAAACTTCATTCAGAGCATTTTGTTATAAAGAATATTCAAATAAAAGATATATTTAGTTAATATATTTTATTATTTTTGTATTTAATAAATTTTATTTAATTATTTTTTTAACATGAGACTCTACCATCATCCTAAATGATCAATAATTTTGTTCATAATATTTTTGTTTTTGTCAATTTTATCTATTCCTAGATTAATTAGTAATAATTGATGTAATTTTTATTTATAATTATGATAGACCTATACTCAATGTCAAATTAAATGTAATATATCAACATTATTTCTCTTTACTTTTTTAATATTATAATATTATAAATTAAGTATAAAATTTTACACATATGATTTTGTGGTTAATTATTATTATAAAAAATAAATATAATTCATAGTTCATTTCATTTTATTGACGTCTAAGTGTTTTAAATTATTAATTATTGTTAATTTTTTTCTATATTGTGTTTTTAATATACCCATCATATCTATTTTTAATTCATTTAATTTTAACTTATAATTTATTTTATAACTAATATTACATTTTAAAAAAATAAATTTAATCTAATATATGTAATATATTTATTATTATAATATTAGCATTTAAATATAAAATTTTCAAAAAATTCCTATACATTGCAAGGGTCAAGGTAATATATATATTGTACCGGTATGGGCAAAACCGAGACCTAGACAACCTGACCGAGACCTGGTCAAACTGACCGAGACCAAGAGAGAGTCGGTCGAAACCTGAGAGACTTGGTCGAACGACGAGGCCGACGACCCACCTGGCCGATACCTTAAAAGACCTGGCCGAGACGACCGAGACCAGGGAAATCTGGTCGATGGCCGACTCATACCTGAGGATTTGGCCGACGGCCAACCCTGATTACCATTAACGCTCAAACCAAGGTCAGCGAAGTTAATCCATCATTAAGAATTAGGTAATGCAATCCTAAGCGGTATCCACCTCGATAAACGGACCCAACAAGGTAGGACCATTAGAATAATATAAATAGCACGCATCCCAAGGAGTAAAGTATGTCATTTATTACTGTTCACCTACCTAAGAGTTGACCACCCGCTTTACTAACTTGAGCGTCGGAGTGCCTTTGCAGGTACCCCCACCATCCGGTGTTCACCCGAGACCGAGTGCCGAAGGAGAAGCAGGAGGACGAGAGGAATCCCAGCTCATCACCCAGTAACCTGACCGACCGAAGGAAGGAAAAGAAGACTTCAATAGTTCTCTAGGTCCCATCTGTTGGAGATGGATGAAGCTCATCTCTACCTTGCATTGGTGTGTTTGATGTAGTCATTAGCTAGTTTGCTTTGAAGGTTGCAATGTGTCTTAGATGATATTGTACTTTAGGTTTGTGTGTATTCAAGGTTGCCTTTTGCTGCATGACCCATCCTAGATGCCAAATCAAGGTAGTAAGATCAAGCACATAATAAGGTTAAATGGTTTTGGAAATTTTTTTTAAAGTTTTCTAAAGAGGTTTGATTCGGTACAAAAATAAATCTGTTTTCTTGAGAAACAATAGGTTTATTTTTGCTCTGTTAAAAAGGCTTTTCGAAATTCTGTTAGGGCACCAAAGGTAAAGCTCAGTTTGTTATTTCAGTTAAGTTGAGCTGGCAGTTTTTGTTGAACCAAGTGGTGTTCAAGTTTTGAAGAATCCAAACCCTTTGAAGGATGTTGAAGCCTTGGTTGTGCTTAATGTTGCTGTGCTGGTTTAGCTTAGCTCTGGGGTAGTTTATATGTTGTAATCCACCCTTTGATTAAATCTAAAGCATTAGCATTCTCAATCTTTGTTAAAGTAAAATGTTTTCAAACTAAGTTAAAACAACCGATTGTTTTGTCGAAACAATCGATTGTTTATACTTAGGTGTTTTAAGAAAAAGATTGAAAACTGTTTTTAAAATGGTTGAACTGTTAAGTACCAAAACAACCGATTGATTCGAGGAAACAACCGATTGTTTGTTTTGGGACCATAACAGAAAAACTGTTTTCTGTTTGACTGAGCTTTAAATGATTTAACTGCTTACGCTCCAGTCATTAAATGCTTTGACCAATCTTTTAATGCAATTTAAGAGTTTGTTAAGATTTGATAACAAACTACATCTTTGAATATATTCAGAAAAACAGATTTGAGAATTAAGAATCTTTGACAAGTTTTTCCTAAGAGTTTTTTAGTTTTTCAAAGAGCTGAGATTGCTAAGAGTTTGTGATTGATCAAAGTGTATGGAATAGGATTCTGCTTGTATTGATTTCAGATTTTCTTCTGTAACAAGTGTAATCCTTGTACTCTGTTGAACAAGTATTCGTTTCTGTGTTTTGCTGAGATTGACTGTGTGTTCTTTAGGGGATCAAGATCAGCAATCTTAGTGTTGGTGTGTTGACCAAGGAGAGTGTGTTTCTTGAGGTGTTCAAGGTCATTCTCTTGGTGGTTGTGTAAGTGATCAAGGTGTGATTGCTTAGTGGATTTCCTCAGGGTTCTGAGAAGACTGGATGTAGCTCTAGGTTTGGAGTGAACCAGTATAAACAACTGTGTACAATCTCTCTATCTTTAACTCTTTAATTTCAGTTTATTTGTTGTTTGGTGGCATAAACAACCGATTTTTTCTGCGAAACAACCGATTGTTTTTGTGAAACAACTGATTGTTTTTCTGGTACTACAGCTTTTGCTTGCTGTTTTGGCGAACTGAATTTCTGAATCAATTGTTTCCTGAGATAAATTCATTCTAGTTTTGAAAAGTTTCCGAAAACCCTCTTTAAACAATTCACCCCCCTCTAGTTTAAAGCCATCTTTTCTAACAATTGGCATCAAGAGCTTGGTTCTTGAAAGTTATTCAAGTTGATCCTAAAAATCTTTTTAATGGCTGATAAACTACCTTTTGAGGAAGGTGCTTCAATTAATGGACCACCTTTGTTTTGTGGTTTGAACTACCAGTTTTGGAAAGTAAGAATGAAAATATTTATGGAATCTCTTGACAAAGGAATTTGGGATGCAATTGAAAATGGTCCTTTTATCCCAAAGTTTGAAAAGGATGGATCTGTCATTGAGAAACCATGGTCTCAATGGACTGATGCAGAAAGCAAAAAGGCAAAATTCGATTGCATTGCCAAAAATATTATAATCTCTGCTTTAAATTCTGATGAGTTTTTCAGGGTCTCGCAATGCAAATCATCAAAAGAAATGTGGGACACTTCGGAAGTCACTCATGAAGGAACAAATGAGGTGAAAAGAGCTAGAAAGCATGCTCTTATCCAAGAGTATGAGATGTTTAGAATGCTTAAAGGAGAAACAATTGCTGAGGTGCAGAAAAGATTTACGCACATCATCAATCACCTTATGAGCCTAGACAAGACCTTTGATAAAGAAGAGTTGAACATCAAGATCTTGAAATGTCTTGATAGAGCATGGCAACCAAAGGTAACTGCTATTTCTGAATCTAAAGATCTAACATCATTAAGTGTTGCTTCTTTGTTTGGAAAGCTTAGGGAACATGAGCTAGAGATGAATAGACTCAATGTTCAAGAGAGTGAAGATAAGCACACAAGGAGCATAGCCCTGAAAGCATCCAAACACAAGGGAAAACAAGATTCCAGTGATGATAGTGATGAGGAAAACCTTAGCTTGCTGTCAAGAAAATTCAGCAAATTCCTAAAGAGAAACCGCAACAAAGACAACAACAAGGATAGGTATGGAAACAAGAAACCCAATGAATTCAATTCAAATAACTGTATTTGTTTTGGTTGTGGTGAGCAAGGTCATATAAAGGCGGATTGTCCAAACAAGAGCAAAGAGAAAAAGACTAGTTACAAGGAGAAGAAAGGCAAGACAAAAAGAGCCTACATAGCTTGGGATGAAAATGAGGTGTCATCATCAAGTTCTTCATCAAGTGAAGATGAAAAGGCAAACATATGTTTGGTAGCTGAAAATGATGATGAATCTTGCAGCTCAAGTGAGGTAATTTCATGTGCTTCCTTAAATGAACAAAATTACATTGAATTGCTTGAAGCTTTTCAAGAAACACATGATGAAGCTAATAGATTGGTTCTTTCAAACAACCGATTGAAAGATCTTAACAGTTGGCTTGAAAAGAGAGTTAAATCACTTGAAGAGGATCTGGAAAAAGCAAAAAGTGATTTTGAAAAATTAGAAAATCATATAAAAAATGCCTCTTGTAAGTGTGATACTCTCATTTGCGAAAATTGTGAAAATCTTGAGAAAAAGGTTCATTATCTTGTTGAAACTGTGGACAAGCTTACAAAGGGGAAATCAAACTTTGAAAGTGTCTTGGCATCTCAAAGCTGTGTTTTTGGAAAGGTTGGTTTAGGCTTTAATCCACAAAACAAGCAAGATAAGTTTTCAAAAAGTTTTTCAAGAAAATCATAAAAACAACCGATTGTTAAGACGAAACAACCGATTGTTAAGACGAAACAACCGGTTGTTACATGCTTTTATTGCATGAAGAAAAGTCACTCTGTTAGGTTCTGTAAAATAAGGAAATATTCTGTTCCAAGAGGTTTTATGAAATGGATTCCTAAGGGATGTGATGTTTCTAACTGCAAAGAAAAGCCAAACGGACCCAAATTTGTTAGGGGACCAAATCTTGCTAGTTGAAATCTTTTATGCAGGAAAACTAAAGAAAAAGGAAGGATTGAGTCATCTGATCAAGCTGTTGAAGAAAAAGGCAGTCATTGAAGCTGAATCAATGTTATGCAAAAGACCTCAACAGTGAAAAGAGGCTTCTTGATCATAAAGCACATGGCTCATTGAAGAATCAACATAAGGATAAGACTTTCCTTTATTTGTTCTTAATTTCTGTTTCAAAGTTCTTTCTTATGGTTAAACAATCTTTTTATAATCAATGTCATCTGCTTTGAACTCCTTCTGCTCATGGTTAAAATTCAAAAACAAGTTTTTAACTGCTGCAGAAAAACAACCGATTGTTTTGGGTCTGACAGCACAATGAAGAAATTGTTTTAATTGCTATTTTGAATTTCTATCCGTTGCAGATCAATTTAAAAGAGAGAATCTTGGTCAAAGAATCTGTGTTGAAAGTTGATTATGTTCACAGAGAAGTTACAACAGTCATAAAGGAATATATTCCAAAATCTTGGAATTTCAAGAGCCTTAATGACTAGTCAAAAGATCACATGTGAAGACCATGTGATTTTCAGCTTTTTCTGACATTTTCTGTGCAGAGCAGAGTCAAGTCCTCTCTCTCTGAAAACCAGGTACCCATTGAATGAAATTAAATTCAAATTGATTCTTTTACTGCTATAAAATCTGGTGCAGATTTCTTCCACAAGAACAACCAATTGCAACATCTCTTGCAAAAATCTGTGAAGTGAGTTCTCCTCTATTTTCGTCTCTGCCATCATGGAATCAACTCCTCCCACCTCAAAGAGAGTCAAAACAAGGGCTGTAAGGTCTGGAGGAAGGCTAGAAGGCTGGTTTTCTGGAGACAATGATCTCATTGAGAAGTATAGGTATGAAACAAGTATCAAGAAGATAAACAACCCCAACGTTGTATGCTTTGATTAGCTAAAAAGTCAAAAGCTTGATAATTTGAGAAGGCTGTTCAAGGATCAATCTCTCAGAAAGTTCCTAGAGATGAAGGGAAACATTTATCCAGATTTGGTGAGGGTGTTCTACACAAACCTAAAGTTTGAGGGAAACAATCTAGTTTCTCATGTGAAGGGTGTAGAAATGGAGATAACTCATGAAGTATGGACTGCTGTTGCTGGTCTTAAGTTCTCTGGTCTGAGAATCAACAAGGGAAACCTTGGAGTGGTGGAGGATTTTAACAAAATCCAATTCTACAAAAGTTGCTTGAAGAATAAACATGCTCAAGTTAGTACATGCTCGGTTGGAGGTTTGAAGCTTGATGAGAGATTGCTTGCTCTCATTGTAACTTGGATTCTAACTCCAAGGGGGAGTAATCATTCTGTGCTAACTGAAGAAGATCTGGTATATATCTTCTGCATCACCAAGAAAATCAAAATCAATTGGATCCATATCATCAAAGAACACATGCAAAAAGCCATGAGGTTAGGAGATTATCATTATCCATATGTTGTTTTGATATCTAAATTTCTACTCTATTTTGAAGTTAATCTTGAAGATGAAACTTCTGAGTTGGTCAAGTCAACTCAAGAGTTGAGCAATGGATCACTCAGCAAGATGGGTTTTACAAAAGTAGGTTGAAAATGGATAAGCAAGGATGGTGATCATGGTGCCTCATCTAGTGGTGCAGCTAATCTTGAACAAGATGAACCTGCTGATATGGATGTTCAAAATGAAGATCAACCTGAAGATTATCAAGATGTTGGACCTAGTGCTGGTGCTAGAGATCAGGAAGATGGAATGCCAACCATGTCTTCTTTTGAAAGATACATGATCAATAGGCTTGATACTTTTGGGGAGAATCAAAGAAATCTTCATGATCTGTGTGTTAGCAACTTCCAGAACATTGATAACAGATTCAACAACATGGATGCAAGATTCATGACTCTGGATGAACAAATTGAAGTTGTTCAGAATCAAATCTTTGATCTTCAGTTTGCTGATGAAGAAGAATGAAGGAAAAACAACGATTGGTTATCAGAATAATCGATTGTTTTCTTGCTGTTACATTTGGTTTTTAAATTTCTTTCTTTCTGCTGTTGCTGCTTTAATTCTGATCTAATCCAAACAATATTTTGTTTTATATCTTATCTCTGTCTATTTGTGAAGACAAATAGGGGGAGATATATGTTGTGTTTTAAGTTTCTGTTTTCAGTTGTTAAAACAGTTTGGGTTATGTAATATTTTTCTGATATTTAGTTCTGAAGGTTATTAACTGTTTATCTGTGCGCTAACAAAATATCAGAAGTTCAATGTTTTGCTCAAAGTTTTATTGCAGGAACTGCTTCAGATTTAATCAGGTACAACACAAGCATCAGGGATTTGTCTTCATCAAATAGGGGGAGATTGTTGAACCAAGTGGTGTTCAAGTTTTGAAGAATCCAAACCCTTTGAAGGATGTTGAAGCCTTGGTTGTTCTTGATGTTGTTGTGCTGGTTTAGCTTAGCTTTAGGGTAGTTTATATGTTGTAATCCACCCTTTGATTAAATCTAAAGCATTAGCATTCTCAATCTTTGTTAAAGTAAAATGTTTTCAAACTAAGTTAAAACAACCGATTGTTTATACTTAGGTGTTTTGAGAAAAAGATTGAAAACTGTTTTTAAAATGGTTGAACTGTTAAGTACCAAAACAACCGATTGTTTGTTTTGGGACCATAACAGAAAAACTGTTTTCTGTTTGACTGAGCTTTAAATGATTTAACTGCTTACACTCCAGTCATTAAATGCTTTGACCAATCTTTTAATGCAATTTAAGAGTTTGTTAAGATTTGATAACAAACTACATCTTTGAATATATTCAGAAAAATAGATTTGAGAATTAAGAATCTTTGACAAGTTTTTCCTAAGAGTTTTTGAGTTTTTCAAAGAGTTGAGATTGATAAGAGTTTGTGATTGATCAAAGTGTATGGAATAGGATTCTGCTTGTATTGATTTCAGATTATCTTCTGTAACAAGTGTAATCTTTGTACTCTGTTGAACAAGTATTCATTTCTGTGTTTTGCTGAGATTGACTGTGTGTTCTTTAGGGTATCAAGATCAGTAATCTTAGTGTTGGTGTGTTGACCAAGGAGAGTGTGTTTCTTGAGGTGTTCAAGGTCATTCTCTTGGTTGTTGTGTAAGTGATCAAGGTGTGATTGCTTAGTGGATTTCCTCAGGGTTCTGAGAAGACTGGATGTAGCTCTGGGTTTGGAGTGAACCAGTTTAAACAACTGTGTACAATCTCTCTATCTCTAACTCTTTAATTTCAGTTTATTTGTTGTTTGCTGGTATAAACAACCGATTGTTTCTGCGAAACAACCGATTGTTTTTCTGGTACTACAGCTTTTGCTTGCTGTTTTGGCGAACTGAATTTCTGAATCAATTGTTTCCTGAGATAAATTCATTATAGTTTTGAAAAGTTTGCGAAAACCCTCTTCAAACAATTTACCCCCCCCCCCCTCTAGTTTAAAGCCATCTTTTCTAACAGTTTGTTAACATTTAACCTGTTGTTTTTAGAATCAATCTGTTGTTCTTATAACTGCTCTGAAACTGTTTTTTGAAAAGTGGTTAGAAACTGTTCTCTATAAAATAAAATGCTTTTCTCACATGAAGATATGCTGAGCAATCACAGTTTTAACAGAGATAAAACATTTCTTGTGTGAGGAAGAGGATTAAAAAGGTTTTGCAAAGGTTTTTCAAAAGAAAAATACATGTGGGCTTGTTCTTAAAGAACCTTGTGCTGGATGAAGGGGTTGGTACTGTCTTGGAGCAAATAGGACAACTGGTTTATGTTTTTGCAACACAATTTCAAGTGTAATCTTTCCCTTATTCATTCTTGTAATAGGTATAAGTGTTAGTCACTCTTGATAGGGTTTCTTGGAGTGCAAGGTGTGCTGGAATAGTGTTTTTCAGCATTGTTTGTTGAAGTTCTTAAAGGGTTCAAGAGCTGTTGTGTATGTTGTAATTGAGTGTATCTGTTTTAGTGAATTCCACCTTGGAGTAAGATGAACTGGACGTAGCTCTTGATGAGTGAACCAGTATAAAAACTCTCTTGTGTTTCTCTTCTCATCCCTGCACTTGTTTCTGTTTCTGTTGTTTTACCCCTGATATATTGAAAACAATTTGTGTTTGCGAAAATTTTATATGTTCAATTCACCCCTCCCCTCTTGAACTTAGACATTAATAGACCCAACAATTGGTATCAAGAGTTAGGGCTTGTATTTTGCTCAAGTGTATGCATGATGTTTGAGTTTAAAATGCCTTTTGTTGAAGGTGTGTCTATTAATAGACCTCCTATGTTTGGTGGTGTTAACTATGCTTTCTGGAAAATTAGGATGAAATTTTTTATGGAGTCTATTGATATGGGTATTTGGGATGCAGTTGTCAGTGAACCTTTTATACCTATGCAGGTTGTCAAAGAAGAAACTGTGAAGAAGCCTTGGTCTGAATGGAGTGAAACCGAAAGGAAGAAGGCTCAATATGACTCCTTAGCCAAGAACATCATCACCTCTGCACTGAATATGGATGAATTCTTTAGAGTGTCCCAATGTAGCTCAGCTAAAGAGATGTGGGAAGTACTGGAGGTAACCCATGAGGGCACAGATGATGTGAAACGTTCGAGGAAGCATTCACTCATTCAAGAATATGAGTTGTTTAGGATGCAATCAGAAGAAAGCATTGCAAATGTGCAAAAACGGTTTACACATATTGTGAATCATCTTACTGGTCTTGGTAAGGTCTTTGACAAGGAAGAGCTCAACATAAAGGTGCTGAAATGCCTTGATAGGAGCTGGCAGCCTAAGGTAACAGCAATCTCTGAATCCAGAGATTTATCCAAGATGTCTACTGCAACACTATTTGGAAAATTGATTGAACATGAGTTAGAACTCAAAAGATTGAAAGAAAAGAAACAGTGGAGAAAAGAGCCAAAGGAATTGCCTTAAAGACTACCATGGAACATGATACAAGTGAGGAAGAGAAGAATTATGAACATGATGAGACCTTGAGTCTGCTCACCAGAAAATTCAGCAGGTTTCTGAAAAGAAAAAACCGAGACAGAACTCAACAAAGAAAAAGGTATTCTAAATCCAATGACTCAAATTCTTCTAGTTATACTTGCTTTGGTTGTGGCAAACCAGGTCATATAAAGGTTGATTGCCCAAACAATCAAAACAAAGAAAAATCAGCAAGCAAGAAGAGAGAAAGAGGCAAAGGAAAGAGAGCTTATATCTCTTGGGAAGAGAATGATGTATCCTCAACAAGTGACTCTTCAACTGGAAGTGAAGAAGCAAATTTGTGCTTCATGGTGAATGATGAAGGATCAACATCTGATTCAGTAAGTGACTATTTAACTGATTCTGAAAATTATGATCAGCTATTAATTGCCTTTAAAGAAACACATGATGAAGCAAATAGATTGGCTGTCATATGTAACAAACTGAATAAAGTAAATAAGGTATTGGAACCTAAGGTTAAGGCTCTTGAAGAAGAATTACACAAAGCTAAAACTGAATTGGTTAGCCTTGAATTAACATGTTTGCATGCATCAATAAAAACCTGTGATAATTGTAAGAAGCTGGAAAAACAGGTTGAATGTTTGTTAAAAACACTCTCAAATTTCACCAAAGGAAGAGAAAATCTTGAAACTTTATTATGTTCACAGAATGTTGTTTTTAATAAAAATGGTCTAGGATATAATCTTGGAATGAAAAACAATGTGAAAAAGCTGTCCAGTTTTTTTGTTCCTTCCAAAACAGGTTTTTCCTCTTTTAGCTGTTCGAATACAATGCTTTCTGCAACTTGTTTTTATTGTATGAAGTCTGGACATATATCTAGAACATGTAAAGCTAGAAGGTACATTGTTCCTAAAGGGTTGGCCAAATGGCTTCCTAAGGAAAGGTATTAATCATGTTGGACCCTAAACTTGAAAGGGGTACCATATATGTTAAATCTGTTTTGTTTTGCAGAAAAACAGCAGGAAAAATCAGTGGAACTTGGATAGCGGGTGCTCAAAGCACATGACTGGTGATGTTACCCAATTCACAAATATAAAACTTAAAGTTGAAGGACACGTCACATATGGAGATAATAATAGAGGAAGAATTCTTGGAAGAGGAGATGTTGGTACTGCAGACTCAACCACTATTGAGAATGTACTGTATGTTGAAGGGCTAAAGCATAGTCTTCTAAGCATTAGCCAGCTGTGTGATAAGGGATACAAGGTTAATTTCAAAGCCAACACTTGTACAATTTAAAATGAAATTTCTGGTAAGGTGCTTTTCACAGGAAAAAGGGTAAACAACATCTATCTCTTAGATATTATGAATAGTTGTTCTGAAAATGAGTGTTTGTTGTCTAAAAGTGATGAGTCCTGGTTGTGGCATAGGAGGCTAGCTCATATGCATACAAATCATTTGAATAAGCTGAAGTCTAAGGAACTTGTTTCTAGTTTACCAAACATAAAATTTCAAAATAACAGATTGTGTGATGCTTGTGTAAAGGGCAAACAGATAAGAACTTCATTTAAATCTAAAGATGTGGTTTCTACAAATAAAGCCTTGGATGTTTTACATATGATGTGATACCACATGATGTGATTCCAATAGCAAAGAAGAGAATGATTCTTGACATTCTTAGGAATCAACTTGAGTTGGACAATAGTTAGGCACTTTTTCTTAGAATTGGATCAATGTTCTAAGTCAAGAACTCACCAAAACTAGCACCAAATCCAAACTCATGGAAGTTCCACATATTGTCAAATTGAACCACCAAAAAGAGATAAAAAGCAAAAGCACCGAATAGAATTGAATAAGAACAACTATGAACCGAACAAACTGAATTAAAAGGCAAGGAAACTGAATAGGAGTGCTGGAAATTAAAAGGCACCGAACCAAAACAAAGAAGAAGAATAACAGCTGCTGGAAAAAGCAAATAACCGAACCAAAACTCAAGAACACAAGCTTAAAACATGAATAATAAAAGAGAAGGAAGGAAGGAGAGGAGAAAGCTCATGAAGATGGATGTATGGTTGGATGATCACGCCACTAGAAGGATGGATGCTCCTAGATGAGTGTGCAAGCCGCCACTTGAGGTAACCATGGAACCATCAAGATAAGACTAGAGAAGAAGGCTCAAAGCTTTCCAATGCTCTCTCAAAATTTGAGTATAGTTTCTCTAATTAAAATTCAAATCTCAAATGTACAAGGGCAGCACCTATATTTATAGCTTAAAGGTGCTGAAATGCAAGCTAAATAAATTCAAAAACTCCCCCCAAATTCAAATGAAAATGGCGCCTAAACAAGTCATGAGGAAGGTGTGATCCCTTCTCTCACTTTGGCACCTCCTTATTTACTCCTACACCTATCTACTAACGCACCCCCCCTAATACTCCTAACTAAGGACCTAAAAAGATGCTTTAACAAAAAAGGTTTCTTATGTTTTCCTCTAAGCACCTTCAAACAATATTCTTTATTATTTAAAACTTGGCCTTGCCCTTCATAAGATGGACTTGGGCTTGGGCTTGGGCCTCTCTTTATTTTATGTCTTCTTTTAATTTTGAGAAGACTAGAAGGAAGAACTTCAAGTGTGATGGTGAATGGCCTCTTCCTTCATCAATAAAAACCTCTTTTTCTTTATTCTCATCAAATAAAGCCTTGGATGTTTTACATATGGACTTGTTTGGACCATCTAGAGCTGCTAGCTTAGCTGGAAATTACTATGCTTTGGTGATTGTTGATGACTTTTCAAGATATACATGGACTTTGTTTCTTGCTTCTAAAAATGATGCATATAAAGCCTTTAAGAAACTAGCTAAGGTTCTGCATAATGAAAATGAAAATAGAATAAAACAGATTCGTAGTGATCATGGGGGAGAGTTTCAAAATGCAAAATTTGATAGATATTGTGAAAAACATGGGATCACACAGCTATTCTGCTCCTAGGACACCCCAACAAAATGGTGTAGCTGAAAGGAAGAATAGGTCATTAGAGGAGTTAGCTAGGACCATGTTAAATGAATCTGGTTTACCTAAATATTTTTGGGCAGATGCAGTATACACTGCTTCTTATGTGCTTAACAGAACCTTGATTAGACCAATTCTTAAGAAAACTCCCTATGAATTGTATAAAGGTAGGAAGCCTAGCATTAGTCATCTTAGGGTTTTTGGCTGCAAATGCTTTGTTCTAAATAATGGTAAAGACAATCTGGGGAAATTTGATCCTAAATCAGATGAAGGAATACATATTGGTTATGCTATAAATGGACATGCTTATAGAGTTTAAAATAAAAGATTGCTTGCAGTAGAAGAATCTATACAAGTTGTATTTGATGAAACAGATTGTACTGTGCCTAAACCTGTTCTGGATGAACCTGGTGTGGATGATTTAAGAACCATTTTGCAAAAGAGTAAATCTAGTGAGCTTGATGCAACTAATCCAAATACTGTCAAAGAATCTACTGTGAATGCATGACTGCCTAAAGAATGGAAGACTCCAAGGGATCTCACACTTGACAATGTAATTGGTAAAATTGAGAAAGGAGTCTCAACAAGGAATTCACTTAATAATTTCTGCAGAATAGTGGCCTTTGTTTCACAGATTGAGCCTAAAAGTCTGGAAGAAGCACTACAAGACAGCAATTGGATAACAGCAATGCAGGAAGAACTGAACCAGTTTGAATACAATGAAGTGTGGACTTTGGTTCCAAGAAGACATGAAATGAATATCATAGGAACCAAGTGGGTGTACAGGAACAAGATGGATGAACATGGGGCTATCACTAGAAATAAAGCAAGGCTGGTTGCTAAAGGCTATAACCAAGAAGAGGGAATAGATTTTGGTGAAACTTATGCACCAGTAGCACGTCTTGAAGCTGTCAGATTACTCCTAGCATTTTCCAGCATACAAGGTTTCAAGCTGTTTCAAATGGATGTTAAGAGTGCATTCTTAAATGGTTACATTAATGAAGAGGTGTTTGTATCTCAGCCTCCAGGGTTCGAAGATCATAAAAATCCAGAGCATGTGTACATGCTCAAGAAGGCTTTATATGGATTGAAGCAGGCACCTAGGCAATGGTATGAGAGACTAAGTGAGTTTCTGCTCTCTCAAGGATATAACTGTGGCAATTTTGATAAAACTCTGTTTATAAAGAAGAAAAGAGAAGACATTATACTTGTGCAAGTCTATGTGGATGATATTATCTTTGGATCCACAAATGAAGAGATGTGTGAAGACTTTGTGAAAACAATGAAGAGTGAGTTTGAGATGTCAATGTTAGGGGAAATGAATTTCTTCCTTGAACTACAAGTGAAACAACTCAAGGATGGAATTTTCATAAGTCAAGAAAAGTACTGCAAGGAGCTGCTTAAGAGGTTTGATATGGATCAATGCAAAGCAATCAGCACTCCTATTTTAACAAGCTGTCAGCTGGAACAAGATTGTGCAGAGTGGATCAATCTAAGTACAGGGGTTTAATCGGTTCTTTATTATACTTAACTGCTGGCAGGCCTGACATTATGTTTGTTGTGTGCTTATGTGCTAGATATCAATCTGATCCAAAGGAATCACACTACAATGCAACAAAGAGAATTCTGAAATACTTGCAAGGGTCTAAGGATGTTGGATTATGGTATCCTAACAATGTATCTTTAAACTTAACTGGTTTTTCATATTCTGACTTTGCAGGTTGCAAGGTTGATAGGAAGAGCACAAGTGGGACTTGTCACATGCTTGGATCAAGTCTAATCTCTTGGCATTGCAAGAAACATGCTTGTGTTGCTCTCTCTACAGCAGAGGCGGAATACATAGTTGCTGGAAGTTGTTGTGCTCAAACCTTATGGCTAAGGCAGCAACTAAGTGACTTTGGGATTCTATTAAACAAGATACCTATAAATTGTGATAACACTAGTGCTATAAATCTGTCTAAGAATCCTGTCATGCATTCAAGAACTAAACATATTGAAATTAGACATCACTTTCTAAGAGAACATATAGCTAATGGAACTTGTGATATCAAATTCATTGGCACTGAATTTCAATTGGCTGATCTTTTTACTAAACCTCTTGCTAAAGATAGGTTTTATTTTCTTCTAAATGAATTGGGTATCATTAGCTTAAATTGTCTTCTGCAGTAAAAATTTCAATCTGTTATTTTATATTTTAACGTGTTCTCTCTCTGTTTCAGAATCACAGTTGTGACTAGGAAAGAGAAATATTTACTTTTCTCTCTCTCCCTAATCTTTGACTGCTTTTACGGTTATTAACCAGCAGGTCTATGACAGTCATATGTGGATATTCTAACTGATTGGGTATCTTGTAGGTGCAACAGATTTGATTTGCTAAACAGAAAGCTGGTTCCAATATATTCTTGGGTCAATCAACACCTGCACCTGCTGTATCACACAAGAATAAAATCTGTAGAAGATCTAATTGAATTGATTTCTTTTAAAACTTGAGATTTTTTTTTTTTTTAAATCTGATTTAAGCCCTATATAAATCTGGCACTAATCAATTGTTTTTTCACACCTTCTCATTCCTACTACAAGTTGTCCAGGTTCAAATAAATTACTGTTTTAATTTCTATCTTCAAATGATCATGTGAACTGTTACTGATCCTCTTTCTAGCTGGGATTTTTTTTGGTGGATAAGTGCATGTAACAACAGATCAAGCATGGCATCCTCATCACACAGAAAGAAACTCAAAGAGCAACCTAACAGCAGCCAAGGCATTCTGGAAAATTGGTTTGCTGGAGATTCTGAAGCTATGACAAGGTTCATACATGAGACAAGCAGAAAGCAAGTCAATGTGCCCAAGGTGCTGGAATTCTCATGGTTGCGGAAAAAAATCTGACTGAAGCAAAAACTCTGCTCAAGCATCAAAAACTGAAAAGCTTCTTGGAAATGACTGGAAATGTCTATCCAGACCTAGTGAAGGTGTTCTACAACAACCTCATTCAAGATGGCAAGAACCTTGTTTCCCATGTGAAAGGAGTGAAGCTAAAAATTACAAGGGAAATATGGAGCAATGTGTGAGGAATCAAGTATTCAGGAATAAAGGTTAGCAAAGGGAATACTGTTGGAATTCAAGGATTCAACAAGATGCAGTTTTATAGGAGTTGTGTTAGAAATCCTACTGAACCAATAGCTAGATTTCATGCTGGTAATCTGACCTTAATTCCAAGACTCCTAGCCTACATAATTGCTTGGCAACTTACTCCCAGAGGAAGCAATCATGCTACTCTTCATGAAGAGGATTTGATTCTGCTATACTGTATAATGAATCAACTCAAGGTAAATTGGGTAAGTACAATGGTAGAGCATATGCTCAAATCCACAAGGCTTCCCGATTATCGTTTTCCATATGCAATTTTTGTATCAAAACTAATTGACTATTTTGAAGTTGATACTGCAAATGAGAGAAATGACACTATTAAGGCAGCAAGTGAAATAGACAACTCCACTCTCTTGAAAATGGGGTTCCAAAAGGAGGAAGACAGCTGGATTTTTAGAAGGAATGCTGCAAATAGATCTGAGAATGAAGCAGCTAATCCAGGAGATGAAGAAGAAGAAAATGTTGATGGTGTGCAGCTCATGGATGAGTCACCAGTTCACTCTTTCGCAAATGAGGATGTTGTTGCTACAAGCCATAATGCATTGGTTGCATATCAGGAACCTATGCATAGAGGTGAACCTCTATCCATGTTCGAAAGGCAAGTTCTAAGTAGGCTGGATACACTCACATACGACCAAAAGGAATACTATGAGATGACTCAAGCCAGGTTTCAACACTTGGATGACCAAATTGAAGGAGTTCAGGAGCAGCTAGCCGAGCTCTACCACTATAACAAGTGATCCTTTCAAAGTCTTTATCCTTTATGTCTTGTTGAACAATTGGGTTTTCTATTTTTTCTGCACTGGTTTCATTCTGTTTTGGTTTGTAATGGACCTATAAATTGGTTTTAGTTTGAACTGTTATGCATGTGTATGGTGTGCTTCTTTTATTCAATGTTCTACTCTGTTTGATGAACCCAAAGGGGGAGAAGGACAGATGAAAGATTGCTTACATAAGTTGATGATTTGGTTCAAGCTGCAGGGAGGTAGCACAAAACTCATATATTGTTATATTCTGGTTTTATCTCTAAATGTCGTTGTGCAGTTTGCTTGAAAGCTAGTACAGTGCAGTTTTGATCATCAAGTATGCAAAGCAAAGGGGTTTTTGTCTCCATCAAACAGGGGGAGATTGTTGGAGATGGATGAAGCTCATCTCTACCTTGCATTGGTGTGTTTGATGTAGTCTTTAGCTAGTTTGCTTTGAAGGTTGAAATGTGTCTTAGATGATCTTGTACTTTATGTTTGTGTGTATTCAAGGTTTCCTTTTGCTGCATGACCCATCCTAGATGCCAAATCAAGGTAGTAAGATCAAGCACATAATAAGGTTAAATGGTTTTGGAAAAGTTTTTTAAAGTTTTCTTAAGAGGTTTGATTCAGTACAAAAATAAATCTGTTTTCTTGAGAAACAATAGGTTTATTTTTGCTATGTTAAAAAGGCTTTTTGAAATTCTGTTAGGGCACCAAAGGTAAAGCTCAGTCTGTTATTTCAGTTAATTTGAGCTGGCAGTTTTGTTAACATTTAACCTGTTGTTTTAGAATCAATCTGTTGTTCTTATAATTGCTCTGAAACTGTTTTTTGAAAAGTGGTTAGAAACTGTTCTCTATAAAATAAAATGCTTTTCTCACATGAAGATATGTTGAGCAATCACAGTTTTAACGGAGATAAAACATTTCTTGTGTGAGGAAGAGGATTAAAAAGGTTTTGCAAAGGTTTTTCAAAAGAAAAATACATGTGGGCTTGTTCTTGAAGAACCTTGTGCTGGATGAAGGGGTTGGTACTGTCTTGGAGCAAATAGGACAACTGGTTTATGTTTTTGCAACACAATTTCAAGTGTAATCTTTCCCTTATTCATTCTTGTAATAGGTATAAGTGTTAGTCACTCTTGATAGGGTTTCTTGGAGTGCAAGGTGTGCTGGAATAGTGTTTTTCAGCATTGTTTGTTGAAGTTCTCGAAGGGTTCAAGAGCTGTTGTGTATGTTGTAATTGAGTGTATTTGTTTTAGTGAATTCCACCTTGGAGTAAGGTGAACTGGACGTAGCTCTTGATGACTGAACCAGTATAAAAACTCTCTTGTGTTTCTCTTCTCATCCCTGCACTTGTTTCTGTTTTTGCTTAATTCTGTCAAGAACGAAATCTGTTCATTTGAAATCAAATCTGTTAATTCTGGGCTTAATAAAAACCGTTCTTCTTAATCTGGAAAAGTTCTCTAATCATAAACAAAGCTTCTGAATATAAGTTTGTAATTGAATTAAGAACCAACAGGTTTCTTCATAAAAATCATGTAAAATATTCATTGTCTATAAAGCTTTGTGTTGAATAAATTGGATTGTTCTTTTGGCTCAGTGTGTGTTCTTCAAAACTGGTAAAAGTGAACCAATCTGATTTAGCTATCTTTCACTATTTGATCTTAATCCCAATCTGGTGCAGTTCTGTCTGTGTTAGACTGTTTTGTAAGAATCAATCTGTTCATTCTAAAATCAATTTGTTCTTTTACCCCTGATATACTGAAAACAGTTTGTGTTTGCGAAAATTTTATATGTTCAATTCACCCCTCCCCTCTTGAACTTAGACATTAATAGACCCAACACCATCTCCCTAGTAGGAACAATTGGCGCCCACCGTGGGGCCCGAGGGAAACTAGCTGAAGGAAAAAAGTAGATGGTCTCAATCAGAAGCATGGAGAGAATGACCGAAGCTGACCAGACGATGCTGTTGCTGTCTCTCCAGAGAGAGATGGCCGAGATGAGAAGAAAGACCGAGGAAGTTGCTCAAAGAAACGAGCAGAAGCTGCAAGTTCTCCGGAGGGAGAACGAAGAAATGAAAAAGAAGCTGGGAGAGGGAGGACCCTCTGTCATACCGACGAACGTTGTCGGCAAGTCCTACACCTCTCCCCCTGACCCAGATGTGACCGAGGGGACAAGAGGCCGACCCCCTCCCCGAGAGACCGAGATGGGCGACGAGTCATGCCTGATCAGGTCCACCCGGACGACCCTGACGGCCGACCCGAACCGCCGACACCCCTTCACTAACACCATCATCGAAGTCCCACTGCCTGAGAAGTGGAAGGGTTTCAACCGAGACCGATATGACGGGTCGACCGACCCGGACGAGCATATGGACGCCTACACCACCCATATGAGTCTCTACACCTCGGACGACGTCGTGTTGTGCCGAGTGTTTCCCACATCCTTGAAGGGAGCAACCCTTAGTTGGTTTACCAAGCTCTCACCCAACTCCATCGATAGCTTTGCCACGCTCGTAGCAAAGTTTGAAACTCAGTTTGCGACCAGTCGGCCGCACCACCTAACCTCCATCGCCCTGGTAGGCATCCGCCAGGAGAAGGGAGAATTGTTGAGAACCTTTGTGGATAGGTTCAGTAAGGTGGCAATGAGTATCCGGAATCTGAGCCCGGACGTTGCCATGCACCACATGCTGACGACCCTTCGTCTAGGGCCCTTTGCCGACAACCTATGCATGCAGCCGGCCGACAGCTTGGACGAGCTGAGAAAGAGAGCTGCTAAGTACATGCAGCTGGAAGAACTCCGAGAATTCCGCAACCAGGCCCGTGCCGAGGCCGGCGGGGAGAGAAACAAGGAAGAAAAGGACCGCCAGGGGCGGCCGAGTCAAAGAAATGATCGACGTTGGGACAACCGAGACCGGTCAATCCGGTTCTCAAAATACACACCCCTGACGACCGAGAGGGGGAGGATTCTGGACGAGGCCCTCAACGCCGAGTTGATCCCCCCTCCAAGGAAGGTGACCAGCCCAAATAATGCCGACCGGAGAAAGCAGTGTCGGTATCACCAAAAACATCGGACACTCGACCGAGGAGTGTCAGGCCCTTAAGGATAAGATCGAGGAACTTATTCAGGCTGGTCATCTCTGCCGTTTCGTCAGGAATGGCCGAGACCCACCTCGCCGGGCGGATCCACCTAGACGGACGAGGTCACATCAACGCGGCCGAAATGACCAAGATAACAGAGGCGACCGACAAACCGCGAGAGATGACGCCCCCCCCCCCCCCCCCCCCCCCCCCCAAAGGGACGACCCCCCCAAGGAGGCCGATAGGAGAGGTAACCGAGAGGTTATTAACACTATAGCCGGGGGAGGAAGCACGAACAACGCCCGAAAGAAGCACCTTCGGGCGGTACACCAGGTAAACGCGATGGCATTCCGACCGAGGATGCCACCCATCACGTTCACGGACGAGGACTTTAAAGGCGTAGACTACCGCCAGCAGGACGACCCGATGGTGATAGCGGTCGATATAGACCGATTCACCATACGGAAGACCCTTGTGGACCAAGGAAGTTCGGTAGACATCCTCTACTAGAAAACTTTCAAGGCCATGAGGATAGCCGAGGCCGAGATGATGCCATACGACGACCACGTGGTAGGATTCTCGGGCGAGAGGGTGGGTACCAAGGGTTACATCGAGTTGTACACCACCTTCAGAGAGGGAAAGAACATCAGGACCATCAAAATCCGATATCTAGTCATCGACGCCTACACCTCCTACAACATCCTCCTTGGCCGACCATCCATCAACCGACTGATGACCATAGTATTAACCCCTCACCTCGCAATGAAATTCCCTTCAAGGACAGGGGACATTCTCACGGTCCATGTAGACCAGAAGGAAGCACGAGAGTGCTACGCCGAGAGCCTCCGGGTGGAGCCTTTAAGGGCCGACACCTCTCCCCTCAAGGTGAGAAAGTCCTCCCGAAAGGACCGCTCCCCCAGGAAGGCCCGACCGAGGAAGATCGAGCCAACCGTGGCGTTCGTAGACCTCGACCCCCGGGCGACCGAGGACAGGCTAGAAGCGAGAGAGGAGCTGAGGAGAGTTCCCCTCCTCGACGAAGAGCACAACACGGCTGTAGGAACAACCTTGGCAGCGGCCGAGGCCGAGATCATGCATGTCGCGCTGAAAAAGAATATCGACATGTTCGCATGGACGCCGATCGACATGCCGGGGGTGAGCCCGGATGTCATCACCCATCGATTGTCAATATTCAAGGAAGCCCGCCCGATCTCCCAAAAGAAGAGGGACTTGAGCGACGGAAAGCGACTCGCGACAAAGGAAGAGGTCGGCAAGCTCCTGTCGGCCGGGTTCATAAGGAAGGCCCGATACACGACATGGCTGGCCAACGTCGTCATGGTCACCAAACCGAACGGTAACTAGAGGATGTGCGTCGACTACATAAATATCAACAACGCATGTCCGAAGGACACCTACACTCTCCCAAACATTGACCGACTGGTGGACGGGGCGGCCGACCACAAAATTATAAGCTTCCTAGACGCTTACTCTGGCTATAACCAGATAAGCATGCACCCCAGGGACAAGGAGAAAATGGCCTTCATGACGGCCGACGCCAACTATTATTACGAGGTCATGTCGTTCGGCCTCAAGAACGCAAGGGCGACCTACCAGCGCCTCATGGACAAAATCTTCAAAGGCCTAATCGACCGGGCGGTAGAAGTGTACGTGGACGACATATTCGTGAAGTCTGACTCATTCGATCAACATCTAAAGGACCTGGACGAGGTCTTCAGGGCCCTAAGGGGAGTCAACATGAAGCTCAACCCCGAAAAATGTACTTTCGGGGTTGAGGGAGGGAAGTTCCTAGGCTTCATGCTCACCCACCGGGGGATAGAGGTCAACCCCGAAAAATGTCAGGTCATACTCAACATGAGGAGTCCGAACAACGTGAAGGAGGTACAACAGCTCCTAGGGCGGCTGACCGACCTCTCCCGGTTCGTCCCCCGCCTAGCCGAGAGGACGAGGCCGATGGTCTAGTTGCTCCGAAAGGGCAAAAAATTCGCATGGGACGACCGATGCAAGGAAATCTTCAAACAATTCAAGGAATTCCTCACATCCCTGGTCGTCATCCAGAAGCCGAGACCCGACCACCCGATCCTTGTATATCTGGTAGTCTCGGAGGAAGCAGTCAGCGTTGCTCTGGTATAGGAGACCGAGGGCGAGGAGCGACCAGTGTACTTCGTCAGCCGAACCCTCCACTCGACTGAGACTAGGTACCAGATGATAGAGAAGGTGGCTCTCGCCCTAGTCCTCACAGCAAGACGGATGCGCTCCTACTTCCAAAATCACTCCATAATTGTAAGAACCGACTACCCTATTTTTAAAATTTTGTCTAAGCCGGACCTTGCAGGGAGGATGATAGGTTGGTCAGTTGAACTCTCCGAGTTCGACATACGCTACGAACCGAGGGGCGCCATCAAGTCTCAATGCCTGGCCGACTTCTCGGCCGAGCTGACACCACTGCCCACCCTCTCGGGCGGGTGGACGCTCTATGTGGACGGCTCCTCAAATAAAACAACATGTGGAGCGAGAGTCATTCTAGAGGGGTGGGACGACCTCTTCCAGGAGCAAGCCCTCCAATTCGGATTCCGGGCGACCAATAACCAGGCCGAGTACGAGGCCTTGCTCGCTGGGCTGAACCTAGCCTACAACATGGGAACACGCGAAGTTACATGCAGAAGCAACTCCCAGGTGATGGTCGGTCAGGTCAATGGAGAGTTCGAAGTTAAAGAGCCTTTGCTGCAACGGTACTACCACGCGGCCAAAAACAGCATCGCCCGCTTCAGCAAAGCACCCTTGGCACACATACCGAGGGAGGACAACAAAAGGGCTACCAGAGGTCAGTCGTACAAATATGGCTGAGACACCCTAGTGTGACTGAGGCCGAGGCCGAGTGCCTGGCTATAGAAGAGGTCGAGGCCGAAGTCGACAACTGGATGACACCCGTCATCCAGTATCTAACGGATGGCACATGCAAGGCCGACCAAGAAAAGGCGATGAAGCAACAATGCACCTGGTACACCATGATTAACGAAGATTTGTACCGGAGAGGTTACTCGACCCCCCTGCTAAAATGCATCACCAACAAATGGGCCGAGTACATTCTGGCCGAGATCCATGAGGGGATATGCGGAAATCACGCCGGGGCAAGAACGATGGCCGCCAAGGTTCTGAGGGCCGGCTACTATTGGCCGACCATACAGGGCGACTGTGCCGAATACGTGAAGAAATGCGCCAAGTGTCAGGAGTTCGGCCCTCTCCACCACACAAGGTCGTTCGCCATTTGGGGGATGGACATTATCGGTCCCTTCTCCCCGGGAAAGGGGCAGACCAAGTTCCTCTTGGTGGGAGTCGACTACTTCACCAAATGGATCGAGGCCGAACCCCTTGTCTCCATCTCGGCAAAAAAAAAACAAAACTTCGTATGGAGGAGCATTGTCTGCCGGTTCGACGTCCCGCACACAATAATAACTGATAATGGCCGACAGTTCATAGATCGAGGCCTACAATTCTTTTATGACGACTTGGGCATCAAGTCTATCACGGTCTCGGTAGAACACCCACAAACCAATGGGCAGGTCGAGGCCGCCAACAAAGTCATACTCAACGAGCTGAAAAAGCGGCTGGGCAAGGCAAAAGGCCGATGGACTGAGGAGCTGATCGAGGTACTCTGGAAGTACAGGTGCACCCCCCAGACTACCACGCAGGAGACACCCTACAACCTGACATACGGGACCGAGGCCATGATCCCGGTGGAGGTGGCCGAGCCCACCATACGACGGCAGATGTTCGACCTCAACCTAAACGAGGAAAGCCTAGCTGTCAACCTCGACTTGGTAAGTGAGTTTCGTGACAAAAGCAGGATTCGAGAGGCCGCTGCAAAATCTGGGCGGCCAGACGGTACAACACAAAGGTCTGGCCGAGGAGTTTCCAGAAGGGCGACCTCGTCTGGAGAATGCGAAGCGACGCGAGAAAAAATGAAGGGAAATTCTCATCCAACTGGGAGGGGCTTTTCCGAGTTCGAGAAGTCGCACAGGGGGGAGCTTATCATTTAGAATGGCTTTCGGGCAAAATTGTACCAAGGACGTGGAATGCCACGCCGTCAAGTTCTACTACAGCTAAAAGAAATAAAGTCACACACTCTTTCCTCACCCAACCAAGGAGGTTTTAACGAGGCGTTTTCATCAAAATACTGGCAAAGTTCTTCTGCAACCACTCGGCTCGGTCTGGATGAAGCCTTAATCGGCATACCTTGCCGAGACGACCCCCAGGTTTGGTCTGGACGAAGCCTTAACCGGCATACCCTGCCAACACCTCTCTCGGCTTGGTCTAGATGAAGCCCTAACCGGCATACCCTGCTGAGACCGACCCCCAGGTTTGGTCTGGACGAAGCCTTAACCGGCATACTCTGCCAACACCTCTCTCGGCTCGGTCTGGATGAAGCCCTAACCGGCATACCCTGTCGAGACCGACCCCCAGGTTTGGTCTGGACGAAGCCTTAACCGGCACACCCCGCCAACACCTCTCTCGGCTCGGTCTGGATGAAGCCTTAACCAGCATACCCTGCCGAGATCGACCCCCAGGTTTGGTCTGGATGAAGCCTTAACCGGCATACCCTGCCAACACCTCTCTTGGCTTGGTCTGGATGAAGCCCTAACTGGCATACCCTGCCGAGACCGACCCCCAGGTTTGGTCTGGACGAAGCCTTAACTGGCATACCCTGCCAACACCTCTCTCGGCTCGGTCTGGATGAAGCCCTAACCGGCATACCCTGTCGAGACCGATCCCCCAGGTTTGGTATGGACGAAGCCTTAACCGGCACACCCCGCCAACACCTCTCTCGGCTCGGTCTGGATGAAGCCTTAACCGGCATACCCTGCAGAGGCTGACCCCCACGATTAACATCGCAATTAACGGCCAACCGCCCAAATCAACTTGCTCGTTTCAACAATCACAATGGTCGACCGCCCAGATCAACTTGCTCGATTTAACAAATCACAATTAATGACCGACCGCCCAACACAACTTATCTGATTTAACAATCGCAATTAAATGGCCGACCGCCCAATTCAGCTTGTTCGATTTCACAATCTACAATCAATGGCCGACTGCCCAATTCAACTTGTTTGATTTCACAATCTACAATTAATGGCCGACTGCCCATTCTTTACTTGTTCGCTTAAACATCGTAATCAATGGTCGAACGCCCGATTGAACTTGCTCGAATTAACATTCGAAATTAATGGTCGACCGCCAATTGAACTTGCTCGAATTAACATTCACAATTAATGGCCGATCGCCCATGCTTTACTTGTTCGATTAACATCACAGTAAATGTGGCCAACCGCCATATTCAATTAAAGCCCGATTGGTTAACTCGTGAATTTTTACGCGAAGTCATTACGAAAGGAAAGTTGGACGATATATTGAAAGAAACAATGAAGTAGGACAATACATCATAAAGCAAAAAAAGAGGAGGCCACATCCCGGCCTCGGAGGAAACCAAAAGACAAGAAAAGGCCACACCCCGACCAAAGGGAAACCTAATCTTGGATTTTTACGCATTCCCCCTCCTCGGCCTCAGCCTCCCCCTCAAGAACCTCGGCCTCCCCCTCCTCGGTCTCGACCGGTCCACCCTCTTGAGCAGCAAAGGCAGCCGCCTCAGCACTCGGCATCAGCCGACCCTGGTAAACCTCGCAATCAAGGTCAAAGTTACCAGTGGTCGACGGCCCGCCATAAAGCACGTGCGTTTGACGCATGACTCTCTCAAAGCACTGCTTCAGCAGCTCCTCTGCCTCCTCATAGTTCTCGTCGAGCTTAGCCTCGATTTGATCTTTGGCAGTTTGGAGGGCGGCCACCTCAGCAACCGAGGCCGAGAGTTTCTCAGCCCTCTCCTCGGTCAGCTTCTTCAGTGCGGTTATCTCGGCAGCCGCCCTCAACTTCTCGGCCTCCAGCTGACGCCTTGCCTCCGTGGCCTCATTCTGCGCCAACTCCCTCTCGACCGCCTCCTTAGCAATCTTGGTCGTCAAGTCGTTGTTTGCGGCCAAAGACTACTTCAGGTCTTGAGTGGCTTCAGAAAGTTGGTGATCCAAGTGCGACACGGCCTCGACATGGCGGTCTCGCCCCTGAAGACTGTGCTGAACGAAAACTATCGA